>NC_037333.1:43431324-44056324 GCF_002263795.3 Bos taurus | reverse complement strand
TAAAAACCCTCTTGCTTCCCTGTGGCCTGTAGCAAGGTTTAAAAACAGTAGGATAAAACTCCTGTGTGGCGTAGGAAGCCATTTTATGTGGTTTGCAACAAACATTAAAAAATATGAAGAGGAACAGAATGAATTTCACGTAGAAAAGGTGCGTCTTGTCTTGTAAAACATTTGTTTCAGCTGCAGATCTGGTCAGGAAGGACTCAGTTGTGATAGAAAATGTGTATCTTATCTGTGCAGCCCCAGAAAAAGTGAAAAGGAAAAGAAGTGCCTGCTTTTGGGGTATCATATGAATTCCTTTGCTTAGCCTATGAGGCTTTTCTCAGTCTCACCCCCGTCTCCCTCTGCAGGTTCTCACACGAGGCCCATCACAAGAAAACCTTCCTCAACTCACATGTAAGGGAAAGCACCTCACTGTCCCTGAGCAGGTCTGCTCTGTCGATCCCACGCCTTTGTCCACGCTGTCTGTGTACTGCTGTCATTTCCCACGGGCAAACCTCTCCTAGTTTTTATGTTTTTCTATGTTTCAGCTTCTGGTCGCTCCTCTAGGTGGGGCCCTTCCTCCGCGGGGCAGTCCCCAAGCTTCCTGACCTTGCAGTGTGCTGCTGGTCTCCTTGGATAGTGACTCACTTGTTCAAACGTCTGATTTCCCACATTAGGGCCTGTGAAGGATGAATGTTGGGCCAATTCATCTTTGTGTCTTTGCTACCTAGCACAGGGTCTGGGACACGAAAGAATTCAGGAGATGGGGGAGAATGCATGTTTATGAACTTTACGGCAGTTATGAATGTATGAGTGCATGCACCCACAGCTGACTTTGGAGTTCTTTGACTACGGTTATGTATTTGCCACCTCAGCCCAGTGCCCCTGAGGCCAGACACTGCCCACAGCTGTGCTGTGCCACTTGGTCCAGGCTCAGCAGATGGGCGTTTGCAGTGAAAGCCCATGTGTATTTTGTCATGTCCTGCAGCAGGTGTGACGCTGGTCCCTGTCCCTGTGTTGGGTCTTTCCATACTGACGAGGTCAGTGTCTTATGGTTCGGATCTCATAAGGCCTGGGACTGCCCCATGGTTTGAGGCATTTGTATAACTAATGATATGGAAGACATGCGTTCATGTTTTAGCCCCTGAATGCATGTGGCTTACAACCACCACAGGATAGAGGCGGGAGGTGTTGGTCCAAAGTGGAGTTGGTCTATTTGCTGTCACATCATTCTTCCTCCCCGATTGCTTAGGAACATTTTGGAGTTCATCTTAGACCACGGGTCAGCTTCCACTCTGCAGCATGGCCGGGTAGTACCCCAGCCTGTCCTTTGCTGGGAGAGCACTCTCAGAACTGGATACACATATGGTTTCTTCTTTACAGTGAAGTGACCTGAGTACCTTTGACAAATTACTTGCATCCTGGGAGCTTTACTGTTACCCTGCACTGAGTAAGGATGTCATACCACCCCTGTTGGGTTGTTTTGGAGATCACATAGGCTAAGCTGCTTTGGCAACTGTGAAGCACTCTGTACATGTAGCTGTTTGGGGGCAAGAGAAAGAACAACGGAAAAGAAATGGGACATAGAAAGAAGACGGAAGAAACTGGAACATTGGGTGGGATGGGAAAGAGGGGTCCATGGCCCGGCTGTTTTGCTTTGGATTGCCTGCATCTCTACCAGTGAGGGTGGAGGATCTTCTGTGTGCTTGTTACTGGGGAGGTGCTGGGGCTGCATGTATGAGTCAGGGAGATCCCTGTTCTATTCAGCAAGGCATAGAGACCCGGGTTTCTCAACCTCGGCACTGTTGACATTTGGGACTGGATAATTCTTCCTTATGTGTGTGTGTCTTTCCTGTGTGTTTCTTGGCCTCTAACCACTCGATGCCAGGAATCGCCAGCCCCCATTTCTCCAGTTATGACAACCCAAAGTGTCTCCAGACTATGACCAATGTCCCCTGGGGACAAAGTCACCTCTGTTGAGAACCACTGTCCTAGACAGGTATTTGCCCACCTCCCTATGGCCTATTCAGCTGTGAGGGAGCCCTGACTGACAGCATTGGGCAGAATACCACTGGCATCAGCAGAGACCCTGAGCTGTCCACTGGAAAGATGAAGCCAATAGAGCTTCAAAAGAAAGTTGACGTTCAGCTTCTTCAGTAAAGACCCTACCAAAAACCAGCTGAGTGAGATTGTTTTGCAGGAGGGCAAGGAGAGAGTGAGACTGCTAGCAGTAAGAAAACTTGGAACAAAAGAGGCCCTGTGTTTCGTTAGTGAGCTGGTTCTTAGCTTTAGGCATGAAGTTGTGATCAAGGGGTGAGAACCGTGGCTCAGAGGAACCTGGGCAGATGTCCCCTTTGGAGGAACTAGCTCCTTGGAGTAAATGGAGAGAAGGAGAGAAGACAGGGTCACTGTTTTCCTTCTTTTGTGCTACTGAAAAAACAAAAAACCTGCTATAACTAGTTTCATTTCATGTTTTCTAGGAAGTGCCCAAGTTTCTGTACTCTCCCCACTACTGCTTTGCCAAGAAATAACAAGGGGTAATTCTTGATAAAGCTTGAAACTCTTTTCTCAAGTTATGGGATAGAATGTCCGAGAAGGCTTTAGAGCAAGCATGGTCCCCAGATAGTACAGTTTCTTCTGTGTTGGCCACAGATGCATTTGCAAAGATTATTGATGTTAAAAAAATTGTTGAACAGAAAAATTACAAAAAAGAAAACAGATGCAACATTCCCCATACATCTGAAATAAAATTTTTTCATGTGCATAATTCCCTCATTTATAGGCGGCAGGAAGGAAATACAAATAGATTTGTGATGAAGGCATTCAAAATTGTGAAAATTTTACCTTAATGTAGGAACCCAGGCCTGTGTATGAAGCAGTTAATTCTCAGAGCTATTACCTTGCATCCTTCCCTAACAGACCATCTGGTTTACCTGGGCCTCAGTGTTTTGACCTGCAGAATGGGAATATTAATGCTATACCATTTCATAGAGGGGATGAATATATTAACTAAGATCTTTGCAGGTTTCCTGACAGCTGAGACTTAAAAAGGTCAGAGTGTTCTCCCCGAGACTTGGTGTTATAAAAACATTCACCTGCATTACAGGAAAGCTGTTTTCTGTGTGTGTTTTCGATTACGTCGGTCTGGGTATTTATCTCTTCAGTATAGCACTATTACCCTAAGGTACATATTTTTCAGATCATTATAAGATTCCTGGTGTGATAATGCTGGGGAGGGAAAAATCCATGCATGCAAGGCAGCCTTGGAGCAGTTCGAGCATTTACTGTTTATTTCTAAGCTACACATCTGCAATGAGCACTAGACCATACTTAAACCATAATGTATGGTTTGAAGGTCACTGCCGGTTATTATCTGACCGGTAATGACCGCAGAAGTATACATTATTGCTATTAGGAGCCATTTTTGTACTATTTTCAGTTTTCCTTTTTATTGAGTAGCTGCTGACACCCCCAGAGCTTCACAGAATTGGGTTATGGTCACGGAAAATCCTCAGTCATTTCACGGGGTTTTGTTTGGGGGGAGAAGCTGGTATGTAGCTGCTGCTTTTGTTTGTGTGCCGTCAAGGGGATTGAAGTTTATATGAAATGTTCCTTTTATTTTGAGACGGCACTTGGGACTTCCCATCCTGTGAAGCCTTATTTTCTCCTTTAAATTAGGGATTAAGGTTGGAGGAGTTGGATTGGTTTATTTTCTTGCTCTTTCTGAATAATTAGTTATTATGTCTCTGAAATAATCACAGTGTCAATATTATATATTCTGGAATCATAAAGCATTATATTAGGGGCTTTACTTACCTAGGATAAGACATAAGAATGGAGTCCAAAGTTAACTTACTGTTTCCCCAGAGTTGTAGTTTTATTTTATTTTTTGATGAATCTATGAGATAGAATTTTCCTTTAGATAGGAAAATGGGTACAAAGAAGTTAAATCACTGTGCAGCATCATACAATGATCATGTGTGGTAGAGTTGCAAAACTTCTAAGACTGTGCTTTAAATATTTATACCAGGGTTGTAATCTTAAATCACATTTATGATTGTTTTTGTTGTGGTCTTACTGAGAAAACTGTAGTTCTGCTATTTGAACTGGTGAGATCTTTATTTTTCCAATGCTTAAACATTCCTTTTTGAAATATTTACTGTTAGAGAAATCACCATGGAGTAGCTTTTCTGTGTGTAGAAGCTTGTTATTTTGTGGTTAGTTTCAGTCAACTTTCATTTTCTGTGGAGATTCAAATAATTATTCAGAAAATAATACCAGGGGAAGGAATCAGAAATGCGGCACCATGACAATTTGATCCCAGATGTGAATTCTTTCCCTGAAAGTGCGCAAGTGATATGAAAGACTTTATTCAGATGAACAGTTGGATATAAAGGTCTTAATAATAAAACCTCATTTTGACAGCTTTTACTGTTGGACAGCAGGCTTCATTATATTTGCCATGTTGATTTATTATTTTTAGTTTCTTTTACATATGTATGCAGGCTATGTAGCAATTTCATCTGTATCTTTTTCCCCATCACTATGTGGCCTTATGAAAGGATGTATTAACATTTTTAATGAGAAATTTTATGTAGAAATAAGAAACAACAAACTAACATTAATTATTATACTTGTCCAAAGTAGAGAAGAATCTCCACCATATATCTTTGTCTATTTATGTAACTGTCTAATGGTGGATAAATTATACCCTTGTTGCTGCAGTAAATTAAAAAATAATAATAATCCGAGCTAGAGAAGCAGTTTTATAAATCTATGGTTCTACAGAAATATTTCAGGAGATGATGAAGTTTCCCCAAGACTTTGTTATTTTGGCATGTACAAACCTTTGCTAATGGGTGTCATTGTGGTCCAGTTATTGAGATAATAATTATGGTCTGTGATATTTTAAGGTATCATTTATAATCTTACCATCATAGTTTTTCTTCCATGAGAGAAATGAGATGGGTAGGGATTGATGCTCCCTGTGATTCCTTGCCAAGCTAGAGCATTTTTGAGTGTTTGGAGGATGACAGAATGATCTCTTTTATACTCTTAAATACGTAATCCCAAGAAGGTTTAAATCAATGTGTTAATTGGTAAGTGATACTGTAATTATATGCATAATCAGGGAAATTTCAAATCCAGATTATTTACTTGCTCTCAGGAAATTAATCTGCAGAGGCCATATCTTAGATTGCTTGTTTATTAAGTGGGACCCCTGTAGTTACACAGTGCTGACTGGCTGTGCCCTCCATGAAGCATTCTTCTAGATGTTCCCAGCAGGTGTCAACGGCACAGAGCCTTGAGTGCTTATTGATCCAGATTCAAACAGTTCATTAATCTAAGCGCACATTATATAGATTTTTCAATGTAATTTTGAAAGGGTTGAAAAACTATATTGAATGATGAGAGATGATACTCAAATTATGCTTTTTATAGCACTTCTCCCTTGGGATTGTGGCATTCTAACTGGGGTGAATACTGGAATACACAGGATATAGTTCCCTCTGGGCTTAACATTTCTTCTGCTCTCCTATTACTAGGTGGTTACTTAAATAGGTTACCCAGCCAGCACAACTCATTGATAGTTTTTTCTCCTGTCTTTCTTATTTGGTATAATCAGTGAGGCTTCCCCCCAAATATTAAAAAAAAAAAAAAGAAAAGAAAAAAACAGCTATAGATGTGTAAAGGCTAAAAAAAATTACATAGAGAACATTTTTAGGATGTTTTTGTCTTTCTCATAAAAATTCCTTGGTAAAATTTTCCTTACTCTCTATTCAAGGTCTCTACTTTTAAACACGTACCAGATAGTTTCAAACAATATATTATTATATTCTGAAGTATTATTATATTCTGAATGCTAAAAGTCATCATTGTATGTATTTGAATCTCCACCATCACAGTCATCACTTTGTAAATCTCTGTTGAGGCAAGGTAGCATTCAATTGTGCTGGAGAAGACTCTTGAGAGTCCCTTGGACTGCAAGGAGATCAAACCAGTCAGTCCTAAAGGGAATTAACCCTGAATATTCATTGGAAGGACTGTTGCTGAAGCTGAAGTACAGAATGTACTAAAGCATACAATACTTTGGCCACCTGATGCAAAGAGCCCACTTATTAGAAAAGACCCTGATGCTGGGAATGATTGAAGGCAGGAGGAGAAGGGAACGACATAGGATGAGATAATTGGCTAGTATCACCAACTCAACGGACATGAATTTGGGCAAACTCTGGGAGATAGTGGAAGACAAGAAGAGGCTGGTATGCTGCAGTCCATGGGGTCACAAAAAGTCAGACACAACTCAGTGACTGAACAACAACAACAACAACAACATTCCATCCAAACAGGCTTGACTTGTAGGCAGAGTTGGGTTGTGTTTGACTTTTCCTTGGCCTGTTGCACATCTTCCCAGTTCCTTTAATTTGGGATAATAACTTTACTGCCTTTGTTAGAAGTGAGGCTGGGAGAGGTAACTGATTATCTTATTCATACTAGTGTGCAAATGACTGATACTGGCTTATTTTTCTAAGAGAAAAAGAGCAGCAATAGGCAAATGAAAAGAACTTGACAGAAAGCATAAAAAAAGGGAAAGGCTAGAGGTCATCGATCCAGCCCTTCACCAACATGACTTATTTTGTATCTTGCCTTGATAGTCTACTTGTCAACCAAACTGGGTTACAAATAGAATGTTTCTTTGATTACTACAGAAATATTCACTTAGGTGTGTTTTATTCTGCTAGTTTAGTAGAAACTTGTTATATTTTCCTTGAATCTCATTTGGAACATCTTTGAGGGTTTCATTCCTTTAGCCAGAACTTAACAAACCTTATCATGTGTTAAGCTGGAGAAAGCAAGTTAAATATAGGCCATGATTTGGATACAACCAGGTCACTGACTTGTCAGCAGATGCACGATTATGGCACGTTGGTGACTATTGGGCTTTCGAGAGCAACCAGAGTGAATAGATATTCAGAGGGAATGGCAACAAATTTTGTCTGGGCCAGCATGGAAAAGTTCTTCGAGGAGATGACGTTGAACTGGAATTCATGTTATCTATCTGCATTTTCTAAGGCTGGGAAACTTTCTAGAAATGTTCAGTGTCTATAACAGCACAATAGGGGCTATATTTTCTATTTCAAACCTAAGGTGTCTGTCTTGTCATCTTAGTGAATTGGCTTGAGGTGCTCCAATACTGCTGACCTGTAAGATCAGAATGCTATCATGCTTAAGAATGCTTAACTTAGTGGGGTACAGTTATGCTTACTCAGACATTTGTAGCTGATTAAAGCTTTATTTCCAGAGCCTACCCATTTTTTCAGAAGTAATTTGTGCATGATTATGGAAGTTACTGTGTTACCTATTTAAGTTAACTTTAACACATTCTGTACTAAAGTATTGAGTTGTTGAGTTATTAAAAAGGGTTTTCCTTATATGGCCATAGTTCTCTATAGGAACAGATGGCTTTTTTTTCTCCTCTTTGCATTTTAAGAAGAACTGAATAAAAGGCATGTTGGTGTATTTCACTTACCATTACCTAGTTCAGAGTGTAGGTGGGTCTTAGTTAATAAGGGAAGGCTTACTGGAAGAAGCAGATATTATTCTGAGTCTTAAGCATGAGAATGAAGGATGAAAGCCTCCCCAGATCTGAGCATGGGAAGGAGGTTAATAAAAAGAACCTGAAATGGGAAACGGAGTACCACATCGGCTTTAGGCTGGATTGTGCCGTGTATACGCTCTGTCCAAAAATATCTCTGTTATGGGGACTTTGCAAGTTTTATCTTTTCCTATGTCTGTCTTGGATGAGTTGATATTTTAGAGCAGGGGTCCCAAACTTTTTTTTGGCAAAGGGCCAGATAGTAAATATTTTAGGCCTTATGAGTGATATGGTCTCTTTTGCAACTGCTCAGCTCTGCTGTTGTTGCATGAAAGCAGCCATAGGCCATACATAAATGAGTGACTCTGATTGTGTCCCAATAAAACTTTATTTATAACATGGGCTTCAATTTCCCAAATGTTAGACCTTCTGTTTCCACTGTTGTGATATACTGTCATGATACCACTTCACCTTGAATAACATCTGTGCTGTTGTTTATTTAATTTTCTCCCTTCTACTGTTTACCTTTTTGTTTTAATTTTTGAATTTATTTTATTTTTTTTTCTAATTTTATTTTATTTTTAAACTTTACATAATTGTATTAGTTTTGCCAAATATCAAAATGAATCCGCCACAGGTATACATGTGTTCCCCATCCTGAACCCTCCTCCCTCCTCCCTCCCCATACCATCCCTCTGGGTCGTCCCAGGGCACTAGCCCCAAGCATCCAGTATCGTGCATCGAACCTGGACTGGCAACTCGTTTCTTACATGATATTTTACATGTTTCAATGCCATTCTCCCAAATCTTCCCACCTTCTCCCTCTCCCACAGACTCCAAAATACTGTTCTATACATGAGTGTCTCTTTTGCTGTCTCGTACACCGGGTTATTGTTACCATCTTTCTAAATTCCATATATATGCGTTAGTATACTGTATTTATGTTTTTCCTTCTGGCTTACTTCACTCTGTATAATAGGCTCCAGTTTCATCCACCTCATTAGAACTGATTCAAATGTATTCTTTTTAATGGCTGAGTAATACTCCATTGTGTATATGTACCACAGCTTTCTTATCCATTCATCTGCTGATGGACATCTAGGTTGCTTCCATGTCCTGGCTATTATAAACAGTGCTGTGATGAACATTGGGGTACACGTGTCTCTTTCCCTTCTGGTTTCCTCAGTGTGTATGCCCAGCAGTGGGATTGCTGGATCATAAGGCAGTTCTATTTCCAGTTTTTTAAGGAATCTCCACACTGTTCTCCATAGTGGCTGTACTAGTTTGCATTCCCACCAACAGAGTAAGAGGGTTCCCTTTTCTCCACACCCTCTCCAGCATTTATTATTTGTAGACTTTTGGATCGCAGCCATTCTGACTGGTGTGAAATGGTACCGCATAGTGGTTTTGATTTGCATTTCTCTGATAATGAGTGATGTTGAGCATCTTTTCATGTGTTTGTTAGCCATCTGTATGTCTTCTTTGGAGAAATGTCTATTTAGTTCTTTGGCCCATTTTTTGATTGGGTTGTTTATTTTTCTGGAGTTGAGCTGTAGGAGTTGCTTGTATATTTTTGAGATTAGTTGTTTGTCGGTTGCTTCATTTGCTATTATTTTCTCCCATTCTGAAGGCTGTCTTTTCACCTTGCTAATAGTTTCCTTTGATGTGCAGAAGCTTTTAAGGTTAATTAGGTCCCATTTGTTTATTTTTGCTTTTATTTCCAGTATTCTGGGAGGTGGGTCATAGAGGATCCTGCTGTGATGTATGTCGGAGAGTGTTTTGCCTATGTTCTCCTCTAGGAGTTTTATAGTTTCTGGTCTTACGTTGAGATCTTTAATCCATTTTGAGTTTATTTTTGTGTATGGTGTTAGAAAGTGGTCTAGTTTCATTCTTTTACAAGTGGTTGACCAGATTTCCCAGCACCACTTGTTAAAGAGATTGTCTTTAATCCATTGTATATTCTTGCCTCCTTTGTCAAAGATAAGGTGTCCATATGTGTGTGGATTTATCTCTGGGCTTTCTATTTTATTCCATTGATCAATATTTCTGTCTTTGTGCCAGTACCATACTGTCTTGATAACTGTGGCTTTGTAGTAGAGCCTGAAGTCAGGTAGGTTGATTCCTCCAGTTCCATTCTTCCTTCTCAAGATCGCTTTGGCTATTCGAGGTTTTTTGTATTTCCATACAAATTGTGAAATTATTTGTTCTAGCTCTGTGAAGAATACTGTTGGTAGCTTGATAGGGATTGCATTGAATCTATAAATTGCTTTGGGTGGTATACTCATTTTCACTATATTGATTCTTCCAATCCATGAACATGGTATATTTCTCCATCTATTAGTGTCCTCTTTGATTTCTTTCACCAGTGTTTTATAGTTTTCTATATATAGGTCTTTAGTTTCTTTAGGTAGATATATTCCTAAGTATTTTATTCTTTCCGTTGCAATGGTGAATGGAATTGTTTCCTTAATTTCTCTTTCTGTTTTCTCATTATTAGTGTATAGGAATGCAAGGGATTTCTGTGTGTTGATTTTATATCCTGCAACTTTACTATAGTCACTGATTATTTCTAGTAATTTTCTGGTGGAGTCTTTAGGGTTTTCTATGTAGAGGATCATGTCATCTGCAAATAGTGAGAGTTTTACTTCTTCTTTTCCAATTTGGATCCCTTTTATTTCTTTTTCTGCTCTGATTGCTGTGGCCAAAACTTCCAAAACTATGTTGAATAGTAATGGTGAAAGTGGGCACCCTTGTCTTGTTCCTGACTTTAGAGGAAATGCTTTCAATTTTTCACCATTGAGGATAATGTTTGCTGTGGGTTTGTCATATATAGCTTTTATTATGTTGAGGTATGTTCCTTCTATTCCTGCTTTCTGGAGAGTTTTTATCATAAATGGATGTTGAATTTTGTCAAAGGCTTTCTCTGCATCTATTGAGATAATCATATGGTTTTTATTTTTCAATTTGTTAATGTGGTGTATTATATTGATTGATTTGCAGATATTGAAGAATCCTTGCATCCCTGGGATAAAGCCCACTTGATCATGGTGTATGATCTTTTTAATGTGTTGTTGGATTCTGATTGCTAGAATTTTGTTAAGGATTTTTGCATCTATGTTCATCAGTGATATTGGCCTGTAGTTTTCTTTTTTTGTGGGATCTTTGTCAGGTTTTGGTATTAGGGTGATGGTGGCCTCATAGAATGAGTTTGGAAGTTTACCTTCCTCTGCAATTTTCTGGAAGAGTTTGAGCAGGATAGGTGTTAGCTCTTCTCTAAATTTTTGGTAGAATTCAGCTGTGAAGCCGTCTGGACCGGGGCTTTTGTTTGCTGGAAGATTTTTGATTACAGTTTCAATTTCCGTGCTTGTGATGGGTCTGTTAAGATTTTCTATTTCTTCCTGGTCCAGTTTTGGAAAGTTGTACTTTTCTAAGAATTTGTCCATTTCTTCCACGTTGTCCATTTTATTGGCATATAATTGTTGATAGTAGTCTCTTATGATCCTTTGTATTTCTGTGTTGTCTGTTGTGATCTCTCCATTTTCGTTTCTAATTTTGTTGATTTGATTTTTCTCCCTTTGTTTCTTGATGAGTCTGGCTAATGGTTTGTCAATTTTATTTATCCTTTCAAAGAACCAGCTTTTGGTTTTGTTGATTTTTGCTATGGTCTCTTTTGTTTCTTTTGCATTTATTTCTGCTCTAATTTTTAAGATTTCTTTCCTTCTACTAACCCTGGGGTTCTTCATTTCTTCCTTTTCTAGTTGCTTTCGGTGTAGAGTTAGGTTATTTATTTGACTTTTTTCTTGTTTCTTGAGGTGTGCCTGTATTGCTATGAACTTTCTCCTTAGGACTGCTTTTACCGTGTCCCACAGGTTTTGGGTTGTTGTGTTTTCATTTTCATTCGTTTCTATGCAAATTTTGATTTCTTTCTTGATTTCTTCTGTGATTTGTTGGTTATTCAGCAGCGTGTTGTTCAGCCTCCATATGTTGGAATTTTTAATAGTTTTTCTCCTGTAATTGAGATCTAATCTTACTGCATTGTGGTCAGAAAAAATGCTTGGAATGATTTCTATTTTTTTGAATTTACCAAGGCTAGCTTTATGGCCCAGGATGTGATCTATCCTGGAGAAGGTTCCATGTGCGCTTGAGGAAAAGGTGAAATTCATTGTTTTGGGATGAAATGTCCTATAGATATCAATTAGGTCTAACTGGTCTATTGTATCATTTAAAGTTTGTGTTTCCTTGTTAATTTTCTGTTTAGTTGATCTATCCATAGGTGTAAGTGGGGTATTAAAGTCTCCCACTATTATTGTGTTATTGTTAATTTCTCCTTTCATACTTGTTAGCATTTGTCTTACGTACTGCGGTGCTCCCATGTTGGGTGCATATATATTTATAATTGTTATATCTTCTTCTTGGATTGATCCTTTGATCATTATGTAGTGACCTTCTTTGTCTCTTTTCACAGCCTTTGTTTTAAAGTCTATTTTATCTGATATGAGTATTGCTACTTCTGCTTTCTTTTGGTCCGTATTTGCATGGAAAATCTTTTTCCAGCCCTTCACTTTCAGTCTGTATGTGTCCCCTGTTTTGAGGTGGGTCTCTTGTAGACAACATATGTAGGGGTCTTGTTTTTGTATCCATTCAGCCAGTCTTTGTCTTTTGGTTGGGGCATTCAACCCATTTACGTTTAAGGTAATTACTGATAAGTATGATCCCGTTGCCATTTACTTTATTGTTTTGGGTTCGAGTTTATACACCGTTTTTGTGTTTCCTGTCTAGAGAATATCCTTTAGTATTTGTTGGAGAGCTGGTTTGGTGGTGCAGAATTCTCTCAGCTTTTGCTTGTCTGAGAAGCTTTTGATTTCTCCTTCATACTTGAATGAGATCCTTGCTGGGTACAATAATCTGGCTGTAAGTTATTTTCTTTCATCATTTTAAGTATGTCTTGCCATTCCCTCCTGGCTTGAAGAGTTTCTATTGAAAGATCAGCTGTTATGCTTATGGGAATTCCCTTGTGTGTTATTTGTTGTTTTTCCCTTGCTGCTTTTAATATTTGTTCTTTGTGTTTCATCTTTGTTAATTTGATTAATATGTGTCTTGGGGTGTTTCTCCTTGGGTTTATCCTGTTTGGGACTCTCTGGGTTTCTTGAACTTGGGTGATTATTTCCTTCCCCATTTTAGGGAAGTTTTCCACTATTATCTCCTCAAGTATTTCCTCATGGTCTTTCTTTTTGTCTTCTTCTTCTGGAACCCCTATGATTCGAATGTTGTAGCGTTTAATATTGTCCTGGAGGTCTCTGAGATTGTCCTCATTTCTTTTAATTCGTTTTTCTTTTATCCTCTCTGATTCATTTATTTCTACCATTCTATCTTCTAATTCACTAATCCTATCTTCTGCCTCTGTTATTCTACTATTTGTTGCCTCCAGAGTGTTTTTAATTTCATTTATTGCATTATTCATTATATATTGACTCTCTTTTATTTCTTCTAGGTCCTTGTTAAACCTTTCTTGCATCTTCTCAATCCTTGTCTCCAGGCTATTATCTGTGATTCCATTTTAGTTTCAAGATTTTGGATCAATTTCACTATCATTATTTGGAATTCTTTATCAGGTAGATTCCCTATCTCTTCCTTTTTTGTTTGGTTTGGTGGGCATTTATCCTGTTCCTTTATCTGCTGAGTATTCCTCTGTCTCTTCATCTTGTTTAAATTGCTGAGTTTGGGGTGTCCTTTCTGTATTCTGGCAGTTTGTGGAGTTCTCTTTATTGTGGCGTTTCCTCACTGTGTGTGGGTTTGTACAGGTGGCTTGTCAAGGTTTCCTGGTTAGGGAAGCTTGTGTCGGTGTTCTGGTGGGTGGAGCTGTATTTCTTCTCTCTCCTTTCGAAGAGTTGGGTTGCTTTTCTGGGTGCCTGATGTCCTCTGCCGGCATTCAGAAGTTGTTTTGTGGAATTTACTCGACGTTTAAATGCTCTTTTGATGAATTTGTGGGGGAGAAAGTGTTCTCCCCGTCCTACTCCTCTGCCTTCTTGGCTCCTCCCCTCTTGAATTTATTTTAAAAGGAACTTTGTATCATGACCATAAATGGGAAAACAGTAGTAAGTTTTTTTTTTTTTTTTTTGTTCAGAAATACATATATTTAAAATTTTTATATTATGTTGAAGTATAAAGCCTGTTAGGGCTTCCCGGGTGGCTCAGTGGTAAAGACCCCGCATGTCAATGTAGGAAACGCATGTTTGATCCCTGGATCAGGAAGATCCTCTGGAGAAGGAAATGGCAACCCACTCCAGTATTCTTGTCTGGGAAATCCCATGGACAGAGGATCCTGGTTGGATATAGTCCATGGGAGTGGCAAAAGAGTTGGACACAACTTAGTGACTAAAGAACAATAGCTGATTAACAATGCTGCAGTAATTTCAGGTTAAGTGTTACTAATAAGAGATTACCAAAAAAGTAAATACAATGGAAATGAAAAAATAAAAAATATAAAAGTATTCATTCATGAACTACTGATTGCACATACACTATGTTTTGGGAACTATTGATTAAGGCTGCTGTCAGAACCAAGTAAGGGAGCTTAACATTAGCCTCTCTGATTTGATGACTGGTTACCTGGACGTTTTAGAAGAATGTAGACAGTTAGGCTTCATCAGGAAGATGGGGCTGAGGAAAAGATTCTTGCATTGAAGACCAGATCACTATGAGACACACCAAGAAGGCTCCTAACCTGGGGATGTGAATCAAATAGAGAACACCCATTACATCTAAACTTCAAGTAAACAACACATAATATTTTAGTATAAGACTAAATACCTTACCCTTCTTTCCTTTACCCTGGTCCAAAGCATGGGGTCAGTGCAAGGGCATGTGAATGGCAGGAGGTGGATGGTACAGTGGGGGAAAAAAGGTTGCAGGAAAGAAGTAACTTTTCCTACTGAAAATTTGCTCTGTGGGAGGTCTCAGCAGAGGACAATGAGTTGGTCTGACCAGGAGGTCTGGGTCAGAAATTAAGGCAACTTCTTGTGACTCACTGAGTGTCCCAGCCAGGAGTTTTCACATGATCCATTTCTGTACCAGAAAAACCACTGAAGACCACATGGGATAGGGCAGAAAATAATCTTGCAGAGAAATTTTTACTGTTAGCCTATTTCTGTAGCTATATTATGCCTACAATGCTTGGGAAAAATCATCAAAGGAGAATTTAGAAGTGTTCTCAGATTGTCAGGTTTTCATCTAAAAATGTTAATGTACATTAAACTTTTAATTAAAAAAAGCATATCCCATCACAAACTATTTTTAATATGGAATATTCAGTGGCAGTGCACACATTCTGTTCTGTGCTCCATCAGGGCATTAACTGGAATAGTTTGGGTTTAAAATGAACTGAACTAGGTTGCATATCCCCAGGTTCAGTCCTGAACAAATTATGTTAGTTAAACTGCCATCTTTGCAGTGTGCAGGCGTGCTTTCGGTTGTTCTGTGCAGGGTAAAGTTGCAATTCCGTTGTCAATTTCTGATGGCATCAGAAATGCCAGCAGCCGACAGAGCCATTTGTGGAAAAGAGAAAAGAGGAATATCATTACAGGTCTTTAGAGACCTATTTTTCATCTTCCTTATTGTTTTTAAAAGATTTTGTCTATAATTGCAGGCCTTGAAGACTTTGCAGGCCACAAAGATGCCTGGATTTAGACTAAATATTTGTGCAAGTTTGTGAGTTTGTATGAGTTTGCATTTGGACATGAAAATCTAATGCTAGCAGGAATTTTCTATTTTCTAGTCTCTTCTCCGTGATTTGGATGTGATTATAATCAGGAAATAATTTGAATATGATAGAACCCTGGTGATTCCTAATTCTAGCCGTCCTGTGAAGCAGCCACTTTTGTTTTTCTCTGGAAAGGACGGAAGTTGCTTTTTCACATGGATGAGAATGAGTGCACGCCTTGCTCACCTGGCCACAAGGTGGCGCTGCAGTCATTAGGAAGCGTGGTCACAGTTACATAGTTTGGCTGTGGCATTAAGGAAGTTCCACAAGGCTGGACTTGGGAGAGAATAAGCTTTGGTATCTCTGACTTCTCTGGGTTGTAAGCTCTTTGGATTTTCCTGCATACTTTGTGTATCTAGGATGCTGCTGAAAGAGAGAGGATTTTCTGATTAGGATGTGGTGTTTTCTGCATTTGTAGTTGAAGATTTGTTAGAGATTGCTGTTGGTTGTGGAGTAGGAAGTGGAAGGAAATATCATACTTCCATGGTTTCTAAGCAGTATAGTTGTTCCAGCTGAGCAACAAATGGTGTCCTGAGGGAGAAGGAATGCCCTTTTCTTTGGTGTTCACCTGCTCAAGGGGGAAGTGTTCTCTTAGTAGAGATACGACCCAACTTCTGGACAATCGTCAGTCTCGCAGCATCTCTCTTTACACTAGCCTCCTTTTTTCCTTCTTTCCTCTCTGTGTTTAACCACCGGGGAAAAGAAATCATTGTCCAAAAGAATATATATATTTTTTATTGTTGTTCTTGTTTTTCCTCCAACAGAAGCCAAGTATTTGAAAACTAGACACCCCTCGATGGTCTCAAAGAAGAAAAAAAAACCAAGTATGAGTGTCAAAGAGTGAAAACTGAATTATACAACCCAAGTTGCTCTCTAAAATAAGAATTCTGGCAAAGAATTAGCAAAAGTAATTCCTAAAGAGTGGAAAGTGTGGTATTGATCAAAACTGAAGTGTGCCTAGTGAAATTAAATTTGTTATCGAATGGCTTCAAGACATTTTCTCAGGGTCTATTGGCAATTAGATCAGCAAACAAAGGGATTCATCATGAAATAATAGCTGTTTTTTGAGGTCCTACTCTGTGCCAGGTCCTATGCCAGACACTTGTGTATAATTGCTTGGTCTTTAGGTTTTTAAAGTTTTATCTATCTTATTTACTTACTTTAGTCTCTGCTGTGTCTTCGTTTGGAGAAGGCAATGGCACCCCACTCCAGTACTCTTGCCTGGAAAATCCCATGGACGGAGGAGCCTGGTGGGCTGCAGTCCATGGGGTTGCTAGGAGTCGGACACGACTGAGCGACTTCACTTTCACTTTTCACTTTCATGCATTGGAGAAGGAAATGGCAACCCACTCCAGTGTTCTTGCCTGGAGAATCCCAGGGATGGGGGAGCCTGGTGGGCTGCCATCTATGGGGTCGCACAGAGTCGGACATGACTGGAGCGACTTAGCAGCAGCAGCAGCAGTGTCTTCGTTGCTGAGCGTGGGCTTTCTTTGGTTGTGGTGAGCAGGGGCTGCTCTCTTCTTGCCGTGCGTGGGTTTCTCATTGAGGTGGCTTCTGCTGTTGCAGAGCACAGGCTCTAGGGTGCAGTCTCAGTAGTTATGGCCTGCAGGCTTAGTTGCTTCACAGCACTTGGGATCTTTCTGAATTAGGGATCGAACTGATGTCCCCTGCATTACAAGGCACATGCTTAAACACTGGACTACCAGGGAAGCCCTAGAATAGGTTTTTGGAATGGATATTATCACTCTTCTTTGGCACATAAAGAAATGGCAGTGTGGATAGGTTAAGTACCTGGCTTGTGTCCTAACACCTTTAAGAGCTCTGGTTAGAATTCAGTGTGTTGGGCTTCAACACTGTATCTTGGTGTCTAGGGAGTGACTTGATAATATCACATTAAGGTGGGCAGAATGTCTATGCCACTTCCCATTGCATACCTAGGACCTGGCATAGTGCCCAGTACATAGTAGGACTTTGGAATTCATTAGCTCAACCAACAGATAAATACCAGAGGACTGAGAGTAGTCCATGGTGTTGAATTAGGAAACCATGTGTCCCTTGAAGTTCAAGATGTAATAATAACTTCCTATTTGGGTGGCCCTGTACAGTTTAGGGCTGGGTTGCTTCACACCCTTGGACCTTCCCGTGGTAAAATCTGAAACTGGTCCTGTACACCAAGGGCAAGGAGAGATGGATGAGAGAGAAACCCACCCCAGATGGGTCGGTGGTGGGTTTTATAGGAAAGGAAACTTACAAACAAAGATTGTCTTGGGCAGCACAAGATGGTAGATTTCTGCCCCCACCCACCCACCAGAATCATAAAAGTTTACAAAGAAGCCTTCATTGGTGTTCAATCACACACACAGTCCAGATGGTCTCAATGATACTTTACTTTTCAAGGCTGCATCCTTGAAACAACTCCTTGGGTGGGAATGGTGGGTGGAAGGTCCATGGACGGGGAGGGGGTGAGGCACCTCTGATTGCCTGGGTCCAGCCCGGTCAGCTGGCAGACATGCCCGCTCAATGACTGCCTCCAACAGCCTGACATATACTTTATTTCACTCAACTTATCTCAGACTCTGAGTTCACTGGGATGTTGGTTTAGTTGCTAAGTTGTGTCTGACTCTTGTGACTTCATGGGACTGTAACCCACCAGGCTCCTCTGTCCATGGAATTATCCAGGCAAGAATACTGGAGTGGGTTGGCATTCCCTTCTCCAGGGGATCTTCCTGACCCAGGGATCAAACCCACGTCTCCTGTATTATAGGCCAATTTTTTTTTACCAATTGAGCCACCAGGGAAGCCTCACTAGGGTAGGAAGTATCATAGAATTTTACTGAAAGAAGAAGTTAGATCCCTGGGGATAAGCAAACTTCTTGAGTTCAGATTTTCTGCTTGAGACCAAAGGATCTTTATTGCAGCCTCATACTCCATGGATGGCCACATAAGTTTTTATGAATTAAAATCATAGATAAGGAATAATATCCCTGTTATTTTTTTATTATGTGTGTATGAGTAAGCATTTCTACAGAAAACTTGAAACAAGTAGTCTGAGGGAGAGGGGTAGTGTTATAACTATATAGAAGCAATTTCACTTAAAAATATCTTTTAAAAAACTATTACCTATAATAAATACTTGTTCTACAAAGCTTAGAAAACACAGATAAGCAAAATGAAATCCAGTGACAATTGTCCATCATTTCTCTACTTCAGATATAGAGACAAGCATGCCATCTATCCTTTTTTTCTATGCATATATGTTTTTTAAAAAAAGCAGTCTCATAATTTCTTTTGAAGTTTAATATGGTACACATCTTTATGTGTCAATAAATTATTTCTATATCATCACTTTTAATGACTACAAAGTGATCTGCTGTATGAACAGACCATAATGTATTTTACCAACCTCTTATGGTTGGACATTTGGGTTGCTTCCAAATTTTTACTGTAACGAAGCAATATTACAGTGAACGCCCTTGACCATATATATATATATATCTTTGTGCAATTGATCTTGACCGATCATTTCATAGATGAATCTACAGAGACCAGAAAGGTTATGAAATTTATCTGAGAGGCAGAACCAGGCAGAACCAGGACCAGATTTCTGGGATTTTAGGTCCCTGCCTAGGAGGACCTGTTTCCCTGTTACATCAGTGGAGGCTGCTGGGCGATGTCTACACCTTCCTGTGAAAAGGGAGGAATCTGTGGCCGGTGCTGGGGATCATGCAGCATCAGGGCTAAGCTACCCTCAGAAGGAGAAAGTCAAATTAAAAACAGACAGATAACATTACTTTATTGCTTTAACACTGTTAGTACAATTCTTTAAGTCCTTTCTTCCTGTTCTTCTATTATGTTGTATTCCCTGAGTTTCTTTCCTTCTTCTCTGATCTTCCATCTCCCTCCCTCCTTCCCTCTGTTCCTTCTTTTCTCTCTCCCTTTCCTTGCCTTCCGTTCCCCTCCCCTCCCTTCCACTCTTCTTTCCTTTATCCCTCTGTCTGACAAGTATTGATACTACTCGAGTTTCTATCTTCACATTTCTTTTCTACTATTTCCCTGTTTTAATGGCTTCATCTACCACTTCTAGACAAATGATTCCCAAATCTGAAGCTTCTCTCATGATGTCTCTCCCAAAGGCCAGTCCTAGACTTCCTACCCACTGTTAGAACTTTGTATCCCTGGACCCCACACTTCTAATGAATGCCACTCGTTTCCCCAGGCTGGAATGTCCTGCCAAGTCTCACCAGTCCTATTTCTGGCACTCAGCCTCCCTCTGCATTCCCACTCCTTCTGCCCTGATTCTGAGGCATATTACCTCTTGCCTGGACTGTGACCATGGCCTCTTACATGGTCCCCCGGCCTTTCTTCTCTCCCTGGGTAATTCATCCTGCCTGGGCTTGGTGCACGAATCTACTGAGGTCACTGCTCTGACCTGCACTATCTACTGAATAGATTCCAAAACTGTTAGCCTGGCCTTCAAGACTTTGTGTACTTTGACCCTAAACTACCTTCCTAGCCTCATCTAACCTCTTTCTCTCGAATGGACATTGTGTTTCAGTCCAGTTGGGCTCCCTGTTAACACACTTACCTAATAACTGACTTTGAGCCTTGATTGGGCCAGTTCCTGGACCTGAAGTTCCTGTTCCCGTCGGCCTCTTGAGATCTTAAAAAGATGAATGCCACCTCTTCCATGAAGCCTTCCCTGGTTCCTTGAGTCATAGGTGATCCTGTCCTTCTTTGATTGATCACAACGCTTTGTGGGCAATGGTAAGCAGCCACTGTAGCTATGTCCCACTTGGATTTTCAGCTCCTCATGGGGAAGAACACGTGTCTTCCTCTAAACCCTACTTTCTCAAACCCTTTTCCTATAAAATTAGTGTCTCCTTTATAGTAGGTTCTCAGAAAGTATTTGTTGATTAGTTAAAGAGTTTGGGGTTTAAGAAATTTTACATACATTTATCAGAAGTATAGCCACAGTACAAAACAAATTTTAAGGGCTTGCTGTTTTTAAAGCAAAACAAACTATGTGTGTGTGTGTGTGTGTGTGTGCGTGCGCTCAGTTGCTCGGTTGTGTTTGACTTTTAGCTGCTACTTATCAAATCTTCTCCTTGTTCAGTGTTCTGGAAATACATATGATTGGGATTCAAAAATAAGTGGTCAGAATGTCAGTAGAGTTGTCTGGATAGATACACTTTTGAAAGTGAGAACCCTTTTCTCTGACCCTTCTGCTCCATTCCTTCTAGCAGAAAGGTCATAGGATTGAAGTCATTACACTTGACTTCTGTTCCTTGTAAACTGTGTGACCCTGAGCAACTTTTCTCACTTGTGACATAGTGATGCCTACTGTATTACTTCAGAGTTACATTTGGCTGTTGGTAACAGACATTTGATACGGTGGCTTGAGAAAAGATTTTCATGTGCTATAGCTGTTAATGACCCCAGCTTCTGCTTTCTGTTTTCCCTCTTGGTGTGTGGTGTTAATTTCCAAGGTAGCCTCAGAGACCAAAATGGCTGCTTGAGCTCCAGCTTTCTTATCAACATTCCCAGCAAGGAGGAGGAAGGGACCAAGGCCACCTCTTCCTAGTTGAGTAAGCTCCCTTTAAATAGTTTAAAGGAGTTTTCTAGAAGTTACACTCAACAATGTTGGCTTAGAGCTGGTACAGTACTTTTCAGCTGCAGTTACATAGTTGAAACACAAGAGGACTTTTTAAAAGTACCTATGCCAGTGTCTCACTGCAAATAAATCAGAAGCTTCATGGTTCGAGTCAGGACTCAATATTTTAAAATAATCTCAGGTGATCCAGTTGCATAACTCAGGTTGAGGATCCCCGAGGTGGGGTGACTATATAATTGATAATCCAAATGGGGACACTTGAGCATAAAAGAGGGACAACTGGCTTAAACTGAGCCTGTCCTGGGCACACCCAGAGGTACAGTGATACATATTATAGTTTATCCTCTACCCTTATCTGCTACATGGCTAGGCATGTATTTTCCTACTGATCTGGAAGGAGAAAATGGAAGCGGAGAAAAGATATTGGTTAAAGGCTCTCAGGGTTCTCTCCAGTTCTTACTCAAGTTTTACGGCAGGGTTAATGAGATGAATGTACATAAAATCACTTTGTAAGGTACAGGGTTTCAGAGATGTGGTTATAAATAAAATGATCATAATTTAGGACGCATAAGTATATTTCATGGCCAGAAGGAACACAGTTTGGATTGACTCAGCATATGTTTAATTTAGAGCCTTAAGACCATTTTCTTAGTTCACTGGGAGTCAGTGCTTCATGGAGGTTTTAATTTTTTATTTTTTGACTGCAGCGTGCAGCATATGGGGTCTTAGTTCACCAACCAGGGATTGAACCCTCAACCCTGCATTGTAAGTGCAGAGTCTTATGAACTGCCAGGAAAGTCCTCACAGAGCTTTTTGAGTGTGGCCTTGGGAGGCTGATAAAACCACTGAGGTTCGAATCCCAGCTTCTTCCCAGCCTTGTCATTTGACGTCTCTAAACCTCTTTAGTCTCCAGAATATTACTTAGCTCAAAGGGTTGTTACAGGGATTAAAGAAGTTAATATGAAGAAAGGATTCAATTTGAGGCCTGGCTTATAGTAAACGTTCAGTAATTGGCCATTCTCTATTAGTCAAAAGATTACTTTGGAGGGTGCAAAAAAAAAAAAAAAAAAAAGCCCGTCTTTTCTGCCTTTCAAGAGCCTAAAGTGCTAAAGTGTCAGGGGTGTTTTTAGTTGATCACTGTCCCTGAGCCCTTTCTCTCCTCCCCTCTGGCTGGGAGGTGAGCCGCAGAAAGAAGGAATTGCGAATGCAAACTGTCTTTCCCCTCCCCGTGGTCCCCTGTTTTAACTGACCCCCCAGCAAGGGTCTGGATTGAACCACCAGTGGGGCTCCCAGCTGACTAGAGCAGCTAATCGCCAGAATTAAATTCATTATTTCAGCGACTTGATGCGTTGGGAGATTTGTGCATTTGAAATAACCTTTGCCTGTGGCGATTTTGTCTCCAGTGATTCTTCCTTCTGGCCACTGTGTTCCAGGTATAATCTCCCTTTGCATCCACTCAGTGCTAACTTGTAAACTTTCTTCCCTGGGGCTCGCTCCTCTAATCTTGCCTTCTCTGTGTTTGGCTGTACCCTTGTCTTCCTTTATTCATTCTGCATTGCTTTTATCTCCTTACCTTTCCTCCTGCTGAGTGTAAACAAACCTTAAGGCAAAAAAAAAAAAAAAAAAAAATGAAGGCGGGCAGGATGTTGTTCCCTTGAAGGGGAAAAGAGTCTAAATCTCAGAGATGGTGCACCTTACTGTTGGCAGTCAAAATTCAATACTTTCTACTTGTAGCATCACTGCCCAAACAAGGCTTAAATGTCTGGAAGAAGTAGCAAGGGGAGTTCTGTGGGGAGGAGAGCTGCATATAGAAACTATTTTTGAATAAATTTTTGAGTTTGTTGATAGAAAACCTTTACAAAGCCTGATTGGCTTTTTTTTTTCCTGTGTCACTGGATATGCTTTAATCACTTGTTTTCCCGACTGCTTTTTTTTTTCCCCTGACTGTCTTAAGAGACATGATACTTGTAATTGGGTCTGATTCTTCTGGGCAGAGATTGGCAAATTTTTTTCTGTAAGAGGCCAGCTAGTAAATATTTTAGGCTCTGCAGGCCATTCTCTCTCTGGCAACTACTTGACTCTGCTGGCAAGGTGCAAAAGCAGCCACAGATAGTGGAAAAACAACAGGTGTGACTGTGTATCAATAAAACTTTATTAAATAGACACTGAAATTAGAATTCCGTATAATTTTCACAGATCATGGTATTCTTCTTTTTCTTTTTTCTTTTCCTCTCATTATTTGAAAATGTGAAAATAATTCTTAGCTCACAGGCAGTGGAGTAACAGATGGTGGGTGGGATTTGGCTCTGGGGGTTAGCTTTTAGACTCCTGCTCTAATGAATTAGAAAAAGCACAAGGATTGGACTTGTGCTTGGTTCCAGTCACTTCATTTGGAGTCTAGACTCAGTTTCTTCATTAAAAAAAAATCAGGTTAAATGATACCACCTGCTAGAGAGGATGTGGGCTTCCTGGGTGGCTCAGATGGTAAAGAATCTACCTACCAGTGCAGGAGATGTGGGTTTGATCTCTGGGTTGGAAGATACCCCGGAGAAGGGAATGACTACCCGCATCAGTATTCTTGTCTGGAAAATTCCGTGGACAGAGGAGCCTGGTGGGCTACAGTCCATGGAGTCGCAAAGAGTTGGACACGACTGAGCAAGAAAACATGCACTGAGACGATGTGGGGCAACAAGAACTCTCACTCACTACTGGTGAGAATGCAAAATGGTACAGCTATTTAAGAAGACACTTTGGCAGGTTCTTACAAAACATATTCTTGCCATACAATCTAGCAAGTCACGGTTTTTGGTATTTTCTCAAATGATTTGAAAACTTATATCTACACCTACACAACAAAAAACCCTGTATATGATGTTTATAGCAGCTTTATTCATAGTTTCCCAGACTTGGACGCAACCAAGATGTCCTTCACTTGGTGAATGGATAAATAAACTGTAGTACATCCAGGCAATAGAATATTGTTTAGTGCTAAAAAGAGTTGAGCCATCAAGCTATGAAAAGATATGGAGGAACAGTAAGTGACTTTGCTATATGAAAGAAGCCAGTGTGAAAGGTGTACATACTGTGTGATTCCAACTATATGACTTTCTGGAAAAGGCAAAACCATGGAGACGGTGAAAAGACAGGTGGTTGTCAGGGTTAGAGGAGAGCGAGCAGATGACGCACAGAGGGGTTTTAGGCCTGAGAATTATTCTGTATGCTATTACAATGATAGATACATGCCAGTGTACATTTATCAAGACCCAGAGAATATATAATATTAAGAGTGAACCCTAATGTAAACTATGGACTTTGAGTGGTTATGATGTATCAGTCAGTTCATCTAATGTAATGAAGTTTCCACACCGTTGATATTGGAATAGGAGGTGTCCTGTGTAAGCCTGTAGAGATAGGGAGTATATAAGATTTCTCTGCTCAATGTTGCTGTGAATCTAAAACAGCTGTGAAAAATAAAGTCTATTAAAAAATAAGGTTAATGATATCTGCTCAATCTAACTCATAGCCCAGTGATATGTAGAGTTAGTTGTAAAGCACTAAGGAAACAGGAGTTGCTACCACAAAGCTAGTTACTGAATAGAAGTCAGCTCCCTTCTTCCCTTTGAAATGTTCTGAGTAACAGGAGTCTGGAGAGAGGTTTCCAGAATATAACGTTTCTGGGTACCTCCTGGAAATGCACAGTGGAGGCATTGACTTCTGGGTTCTAGGAACTCAGGTGGGGCTGTTGACTAGTTTCTGCACATGGTCTCTCCATGTGTCTTGGGCCTCTCCTAGCATGGCTTTCTGAGAGTGACTGTCCCAAGGCTTGTCATTAAAAAACTACCACCGTGCTTGCTTCGGCAGCACATATACTAAAATTGGAATGATACAGAGAAGATTAGCATGGCCCCTGCACGAGGATGACACACAAATTCGTGAAGCGTTCCATATTTTTTACAGGAAGCTTGGGGCTGGTGCACTGGGATGACAACAGAGGGATGGTATGGGGAGGGAGGTGGGAGGGGGGTTCAGGATGGGGAACACGTGTACACCTGTGGCGGATGCATGTTGATGTATGGCAAAACCAATATGATATTGTAAAGTAAAATAATAATAATAATAATAAAAATAAAAAATAAAATTAAAGGCATCTGAACAACAACCAAAAAAATAAAAAAAAATAAAAAACTACCACCAAATGCAAAACGTGATTAAGGTTATTCAACTCAGCATTTCCCAGACACATGCATGACTTCAGAGACCATTAACCAATCCAACACCAATAACATTAGGGTCTGTGGGAGTCTACAGATGCTCTTTGGAGGATGCTAGTCTAA
Organism: Bos taurus; assembly: GCF_002263795.3. Classification (NCBI taxonomy): domain Eukaryota; kingdom Metazoa; phylum Chordata; class Mammalia; order Artiodactyla; family Bovidae; genus Bos; species Bos taurus. The sequence goes on along the minus strand of NC_037333.1, from coordinate 44,031,041 downwards.
GTCATTTCAATTAATGCCATAGGGAAGCTAAACACATGAGGAATTTACCTTCATGAAGCTTCAAATCTTGCTGAGGAAAAAAGGCAAAGAATTGTCTTCTACTGACATTTGGTCTTATTGCTGTTTGATACTACCTGTCGCACAGAGTCGGACACGACTGAACCGACATAGCAGCAGCAGCAGCAACAACAAGTACTGATGCTAAAGCTGAAAGTCCAATACTTTGGCCACCTCATGTGAAGAGTTGACTCATTGGAAAAGACTCTGATGCTGGGAGGGATTGGAGACAGGAGGAAAAGGGGACAACAGAGGATGAGATGGTTGGATGGCATCACCGACTCGATGGACATGAGTTTGAGTGAACTCTGTCAGTGATGGACAGGGAGGCCTGGCATGCTGCGATTCATGGGGTTGCAAAGAGTCAGACACAACTGAGCGACTGAACTGAACTGAACTGAACTGAACATGTTATATTTTATTAGAAAGTTATGAGCTATTGGCAAATGTGTGGATTTAAGTCACCTTTTTCAGTTAGACTTTGTTAATTTTTCCCACATTTATTTCAATAGTAACAGATTATTGAAATGAAAAGGCAAGTTAATGGAGGAGTCTGCCTCAGTTACAGTTCTGTTTCCTCCATACTCCCTATGTGTGCTTCCCGTGTAGTGTCTCAGTGGTAAAGAATCTGCCTGCCAATGCAGAAGACATGGTTTGACCCCTGGGTCAGAAAGATCCCCTGAAGGAGGAAGTGACAACCCACGTCAGTGTTCTTGCCTCAAGAATTCCATGGCAGAGGGGCCTGGCGGGCTACAGTCCATAGCGTCACAAAGAATCGGACACAACTCAGCACGCATGCAAAAAATACTCACTTTGTAAAGAGAGATGTACATAGAATTCTGGTTCTCAAGATAGCAGCATAGATATTTGTGGATTGATGTATTGGGGAAGTTAATGATGCTGAAGCTCAAACTCCAATACTTTGGCCACCTGATGTGAAGAACTGACTCATTGGAAAAGACCCTGATGCTGGGAGAGATTGAAGGCAGGAGGAGAAGGGGATGACAGAGGATGAGATGGTTGGATGACATCACTGGCATGATGGACATGAGTTTGAGTAGGCTCCTGGAGTTGGTGATGGACAGGGAAACCTGGCGTACTGAAGTCCATGCGGTTGCAGAGTCAGACATGACTGAGTGACTGAACCGAATGACTTGTTAGCCTCTTCGGTGTTGTTTGGGAGAATAATCAAGTATTCTGAAATTGTTTCTGAGCTGCCCACACTGCAGGATGCTCTGTGGAGTTGCCCATAGCAAGAAGCAATTTGGCTGACCTCTTCTTTGCTGTACACCTGATTTTCTGCTCCAAACATAGCACCACATTTCTGATGCCCTGGGCAATGAGTGCATATCTCTTCAAGATGTGCCCCACCGCCTAAATGAACCTTACATACCCTGCATGGCTTCTCTTTTAACCAGGCCATTCCGAATGCATTCTCCAGTGTGAAGAAAGGTCTGTCCAGCTCTTGAATGTGATGTAATAAAAGAACAGAAATTTATACTGGTAGGCAGATAATCTGTGCTGCTGCTGCTGCTGCTGCTGCTAAGTCACTTCAGTCGCGTCCGACTCTGTGCGACCCCATAGACGGTAGCCCACCAGGCTCCCCCGTCCCTGGGATTCTGCAGGCAAGAACACTGGAGTGGGTTGCCATTTCCTTCTCCAGTGCATGAAAGTGAGAAGTGAAAGTGAAGTCGCTCAGTCGTGTCTGACTCTAGCGACCCCATGGACTGCAGCCCACCAGGCTCCTCCATCCACGGGATTTTCCAGGCAAGAGTACTGGAGTGGGGTGCCATTGCCTTCTCCGCAGATAATCTGTACTGATATAATATTCTCAAAGCCTTGAGAATAAATGATTTCTTTTCCATTACAGCTGGCAACAATAATATCTATACTTTTATAGCATTTAATAGGGTACATTGTCCCTTTAACTGTGTTTAAGTGTTTAAGAATGGGGCAACTTGGTCAGGAGAAAAGTGTTTGCAAATAAAGCAGTGAAGCCCAGAGGTTTTGATGAACAGGCCCAAGGACTCCCAGAAGAAGATGGAGCTACGGTTTGCGTTCCACTCTTGACTCCAGGTTCTTTCAACTCTATTTGCTGCCTTCTGAGAGATGGACATCCTGTAGTTGGACAGGTAACAATGAACTTATTAATACTACGCATTTAAATGACATCTGTGATGCCTACTACACAGAATCACCTAATAGCTAATATTCTTTTTCCCAGTAGTCTTGAAACATAGTCTGGATAAATCCAGAGCTCTTAAAAATTTTTTCATTAGAAAACATTTTGAAAACATTCAAGAGCAGAAAGAAGAGTATAATTGCTCCCTATGATCCAAGTTTTCAGTTTTAATAATTAGCAGCACATGGGCGAGCTTGTTTTAGCTCTTTCCCCCACCTCAACTGGATTAAATGAAAAATCCTAAGTATCATATTATTTCTTCTGTAAATACTTAAGGATATGTCTCTAAGAGATAATGTTTTCTGATTTTTTTTTTTCCGTATAACAAACCTCTTCTAAACTTAATGCTTTAAAACTATAGTTTATTATTCTCTCCACAGTTCTGTGGGTTCACTGGGTTTAGCTGGGCAGGTCTCTAATGCATCTGAAGATACATCTGGGCTGGATTTGCAAGAGGGCTCACTCATAGGACCGTCCGCGGGGAACTCAGGTGGCACTGCTGATTTTAGTTCCTTTTGATGGTCTCTCAATGTGGCTTGGGCTTCTCCTAGTATGGCTGCTGGGTTCCAAGAAGGAATGTCCCAAGAGCAAGAGTTCAAGACATTTGAGTAGAAGCTTTAAGGCTCTTATGACCTAGTCTCAGAGCTTACGGTCATGCTTCCATCACATTCCATTGAAGAAGGGAGTCACTGGGGCTACCCCAGGATTAATGGAAGGGATTTAGACTCTACCTCTCAATGGGAAGAGATGCTAAAAAAATTAAGAATAATTCCTGGATATCACAAATATCCAGTCAGTGTTCAAATGGACCCATTTGAACTACTGGTATTTTACATTTGGTTTGTTCAATGCAAACGAGAATCAAATGAGGATCAAATGAGTTCCACATTTTATGGACTTTTATGTTTCTTTTAATCAAAGATACTCCCTCTCTTTTTACTCTTTGCTTGAAATTTATTTGTTGAAGAGGCAGGTAATTTGTCCTATTAAATTTACTACAGTCTGAATTTTGCTGCTTACAGACCCCGATGTTCCTCTTTCTCTTTTATTTTTCTCTTGGAAACTGTTAGGTACAGAAGCTTGATCAAGTTTAGGTTTAACATTTCCTAGGTGGTGATGTGTACTTGTTGCGTCACACCAGGAGGTGCAAAATCAGTTTTATCTCTTTGGCGATGTTGAAATTGACTTGTGGGATCAGGTGTTAAATCCAGAGCACCTTACTCCAATTGTGCCTTTTTAGGAAAAGTTTTTAAGTAGTTGCCTCATGTTTTGCAGTTTCAGGAAATGTAGTGTCTACATTTCTATATCTCTGCATTTACCCTGAGCTAACCATGGTGACTGCAGCCATGAAATTAAAAGACGCTTACTCCTTGGAAGAAAAGTTATGACCAACCTAGATATCTGCATATTCTGCATATTGAAAAGCAGAGACATTACTTTGCCAACAAAGTCTGTTTAGTCAAGGCTATGGTTTTTCCAGTGGTCATGTATGGATGTGAGAGTTGGACTGTGAAGAAGGCTGAGTGCCGAAGAATTGATGCTTTTGAACTGTGGTGTTGCAGAAGACTCTTGAGAGTCCCTTGGACTGCAAGGAGATCCAACCAGTCCATTCTGAAGGAGATCAGCCCTGGGATTTCTTTGGAAGGAATGATGCTAAAGCTGAAACTCCAGTACTTTGGCCACCTCATGTGAAGAGTTGACTCATTGGAAAAGACTCTGATGCTGGGAGGGATTTGGGGCAGGAGGAGAAGGGGACGACAGAGGATGAGATGGCTGGATGGCATCACTGACTCGATGGACGTGAGTCTGAGTGAACTCTGGGAGGTGGTAATGGACAGGGAGGCCTGGCGTGCTGCGATTCATGGGGTCGCAAAGAGTCGGACACGACTGAGCGACTGAACTGAACTGAACTGAACCATGAGCTGGACATCATATCAGATTCTTTCTATGAATTAAGTTTTCATAACATTTATTTTTTTTATAGGGCTGATTTATTTTTCATAACAGCCCTATAAAGGAGGTGTTATGAGCATCCCCATTTTCCAGAGAAGGAAACTGAGACACCATACTCCTAGTGCCTGACATCCAGACAGTGAATGCTTTCTGATTAATTCTCAATCACAAAAGGGACTCATCCTCATTTGCGGGACTCCTGAGAAAGGGAACGAGGTCTTTTAGGAGGGCAAAATGAGGAAGTCACACATTCAGTTGCCTCCATTTGACATCCAGAGTCATTGAGTCTTGAGGCTTGTGAGGCAAATTCTGCCCCAGCTTCCTAGTGCAGGAGAATGATTTATTGAACAACAACATTTCCCTCTTTTGCATTATTCATTGTGCAGTAGGGTCAGGAGGGCGTGGCCTGCTACCTCCGCAAAGGATGCCGGGATGTCACCCTGCTTTACATTTGTGTTACTTGCTTTACCCAGACACTGGGTGCCAGCAGGAGGCTCAGAAACGACAATTTTATTTTAAAGAAAATATTTTCAAATGCAATTTGCAGTTTATACATGAAGAGTAATGAGCAAAACAGATGCAGCTGTCTTTTAAATTAACCCTGCCGTGCCACCCAGTTTGCTTTCCTACCGAAGTGATAATGTAGGCAGCTTTGGTGCGGTTTGTCGGGAGTTTGGAAACTTCTGGAGCTTCAGAGGCAGTGGAGTTTGGCTAACAGACAGATGCATGGCCGATATGCCGGGTATCTAGGGCTGCTGTGTTGGGGGGGGAAAAAAGCCTCAGAAGAACAGAATTCAAGAAAAACATAGGGAAATGGCTTCTGAGAATGAACTGCAAGGACCGGATGACCGAGCCCTGAACGGCACTGTTGGGTAGCGGGAATGCTTCACTTTCTCCGGGGAACCATTCCTGAAGGACACAGCAGCATTTCCTGCATCTCTGTGGAGCTATTTAGAGCCGTCTTGGTGCGGCTGCCCAGTCTCACGTGGTCTAAAGCAGAGTCCGCGCTCTGTCACCTTGGAGAGGTTGTCCTCCACGCTCTCAGGCAGGCACCCGTGCGCCTTTGGGGGCCAGCTCTGCCCTCCCTGGAGGATTCCCCATCTGGAGACCACACCCCAGTGGTCATAAATGCACCCAAGCTGTGTGGGTCTCTGGGCTCACCAGTCATGCATGTTGATAAAGCCAATTTCTTAACAGTGCTTGAAAGGGAGAGACTAGTTCCAATTTAGAAGATACAATTTCTTTACATTCCTGGGCATGGCTCTTGGTTATTTTGAAGGGCACGAAATGACTTAAATCAAGGTGAGTTCACACCTGATTATAAAGAAAGAGACACAAGCACACACGCAGACACACCCACAATTTAATGTTTTGGTATACTGACATCACTCCCAAGCAGACACAATGAGGGTGCTGTTTGACTCAGAGAAAGAAGAGAGGCGGCCTCAGGTGTAAGACTGAGGCGCAGACTACCAGGAAGTTTCCATGGTCTGATGAAGGAGATAGGCTTCACTCTGAGGCATATAATGGCTTTAATCCATCTGCTGCCTCATTTCTTTTCTTGGGGTTAAGGGCTGAACCTGGCCTGTAGAGACTCCAAGTTAAATTAGCCACTCAGGGATACAGCGTTTTTAATGACCAAGCAGTTATCTCATTAAGAGCACGAGGACGTTTTATGTAGAGCACTGTGGTGGTTGCTTATTTTTAAAATACTTTTTGTCCATGTGCCTTTCCCATGGACAGAGTCCTTAGTAGTATTTCCTGGGTTGGTGTCTTATGACTCAGGAATAGAGGCTTATATGAGATCTGCAGGAAGGAAGAGGAAGAAAGAGAGGAAGGAAGGAGAAAGGAAAAAGGGAAGGAGGAAGGAAGGAAGGAGGGAAGAAAAGAGGCAGAAACAATGACCCTCAGACTGGCCAGTTCGCTGGAGTTGAGTTGAATATATCACTGTTGAAAGATTTGTCTTTTCGCTTCATGTTTTTTACCTAAATTAAGGTGATTGGCTACACTGACTGGTTGGAAGCCACCATTAGGTCCCACTCCATCTATCTTTAGAGTGGTGGTGCAAAGTCTCCGGTGGGGCAGCATCCTCAGCCATGATGTAATGAGAGTTTCTACCTCATGCTTGTATGTCATTCACACGAGTGGAGCATCATGGGAGCTGGAATAGATTGATGTCCCCTCCAAGAATAGCACTGATTATAGAACAGATTTTCCCATATACAGAGCCATTTTTAATTCACTGCCTACCACAGCTGCCAGCCTGCAGAGATAATTCCTTCTAGCAGAATAGCTCTAGATTATTATAGGGAAATCAAATTTGCATAAAAGCTCCCTCCCTTTCTCTCTCTCTTTCTCTTTAAGTTACTAAACAGATATTGTCAATTGCTTTTGTTGGGAGAGCTTTGCGGGGGTCGGGGTAAGGGGAAAATACATTAATTTAGGGGGAAATGACACAGAAACTTTCTATACAGTTTTAAATATTTTGACGACGTATTTAGTGTGACATGACACTTGATGGATGCTTCACTGTTTTCAATATGCTTTTTAGTTCAACAAACTTTTAATATATTTAAAATTTTTATTTTGAATGAACATAGGCCCTGGGGACATAAACATGAATGGCCTTTACTTTTGAAAAGCTTATTTTATTTGATTCATGGGGAAAATTATGTGAAATAAATAAGGTATTAGGTCCATTAGGTCCATTTTGCTTATGAGGAAACTGAGGCTCAGAGAAGTTTTTGAAAGTGTGCTCAGCTGAAGAAGGAAAGATTGAGAACAGGTCTTCAGAGTCTCGTTTGGGCTTGTTTGGGGTACCATGATGTCACTCAGGAGGGGAAAGGTTGCTGTTGCAAATTGGCAGCTTAGAGGTGTTGGCCAAACCTTTTAATTTGTCTTTGAAAAATCAGAAAGTTTTACCCCTGCATCTTCCACCCCTCAAAAGAAAGGACTTCTGGCTTCTTTTTAAAACATATCTTAACATCTGACAACACAAGCCTGTATTCCATCAAGGTAAGTCTGCTTCATCAGACTGGGTATGGCCCACATCCTTATGCCCAAGTTGCTCACTTAAGTTACCAGCTTTGGGCAAAGAAAGCTTTGAGTTGTTCCCTCTGCTGAATCTGGCAGAGACCAGGGATGTGGGTACATTGCCCTGGGAGTATCATTCTTGCACTTGTTTTTAAAATAATCTTTTCATTTTTCCCTTGCCTCAATTTTTCAGCTTTAAAAGAAAGTTGGTAATTTTTCAGCTTTTTCAAAAAAGATTATCTCCTGTAGGCCCCCAATCCTGATGATTTAGGATTTGGAGACTCACGAGAGATTTTTACTCTGTTAGCCACTGTAGGCTGATATTCTGCTTGTATTCTTTAAAAGGCTTTTGTAGATATTATTTTATTCAGTTGTGTTCTGTTTTCTGATCTGTTTTAAGCTATCTTTTGGGGGATAAAGAGTGTGAATGTAGAAGTCTATCTAGCCTTCACTTTGGCACGTGGGCTTCAATTTTCTGATTTTGTTGAGCAAATTTCTATGCTGAATATCCAGTTCTTTGCGACCCTATGGACTGTAGCCTGCCAGGCTGCTCTGTCCATGGAATTCTCCAGGCAAGAACACCAGAGTGGAGTAGCCATTCCCTTCTCCAGGGCATCTTCCTGACCCAGGGATCAGACCCAGGGATCAAAGCCAGGTCTCCTGCATTGCAGGTGGATTCTTTACTGCCTGAGCCACCAGGGAAGCCCTCATGCTGAATATAGGTTCTTCTTCTTAAGAAAATGAGGATAAGGCTACTGTAAGAAATAAATTGAGAGATAATCATGGTGTTGAACACTTAGATATAAGGTGTTGCTAAATTCTACTTTACTGCAGAAGTGTAATTAAATCACTTGATTTAACCATGGAAGCTATAGGTTAGACAGATCATCCAGGAATCTAAAAACAGCTCTGGCGCAGGAGACCTTCCGGGAAAGGATTGTATGCAGCAGGCTGAGTATATAAAGTGGGCTCTGGGCCCCGCCCCCAGTATACCTCTTCCTGGTGTGATGCCGTCACCTACTTGTTCCATCACAATTGAGGTGACAATCTGTTGAGGGTCCCACATTGGGTGGAAGGTTGTTTGGGTGCCCTTTGCATAACTTTGCAACTCTACAATTCCAAATCTGGGTTTCTGCCCACCGCCCACCTCCTGAGAAGATGGAGATACGCCTGCAGTATGGGTTGACTTCCAAGCTAGTGACAGTTCACTTGTCCCTCAAATATAACTCCTTTCTTCTCACTGCTTAAAATTCCATTTAAGTTGTGCTGTTTTGGCTTTAGGCTTTTGATTTTATGTTAAAAATTAGTTATCAACCTTTTCAAGTGCAGAGTTGGCAAAACATATTCCTACACTTTATCCATGTGACCTTCGTAAAAGCCCTGTGAGGTAGGAGAGTAGCATTGTCTCCTTTGGGGAAAAAAGAAATAACAGAGGAAAGACTATGATTTGGGAGCTAGAGATGCTGGTTTTGAGCCTTAGTTATAACTCAGAAACTGTGTGGTCTTGAACAGGAATACAGTATCTCTGAAACTGATTTCCTTCCCTACATACAGAAAATTAAAATATTACTTTACAGAATGATTATAAGGATTAGAGATAATATTTTCATCCATCCACCCATCCATCGTTTATTTATTTATTTATTCTACAAATATTTTGTCAGCTCCCACTGAGAGCCAGGCTCTGTACTGGTTCTGGGAATACATTGGTGAATATGACAGACCCTGTTCCTGCCCTTACTGGGCTTATGGTCTAACACCAAGTACAACATGGAGCACACAGTAATTTTTCAGTAAACGGCAGTTGTTTCGAAACAACCAGCCTAGTGGTTCCTTAGTGAGTGCAGAGCAGAGGGGGAGCTGAGCTCAGATTTTGGAGTCTTTGGCTCTGCCCAGTCCTTGGGGAAAGGAAGCTCACTGTGGCTGTGACCTGAGCCGCTTTATTCTGGTCATCATCCCTGGTGTGCCCTGTCAGAGAGGAGCGTCAGCAACAGACGTTTGTTTCTTCCAGTTCTGGAGGCTGGGAAATTTAAGATCAAGGCACTGTCAGGTGGGATGTTTGCTAAGAGCCCACTTCCGAGTTCATGGACAGCCTTTCCAAGTGAGTCCTCACTTGGCAGGAGGGATGAGGGAGCTCTCTTACAACCTCACTCTTGAGGACTCCATCCTTACAACCTCCCAAAGGCCCAAATGCCATCAGGTTTCAGCATATGAATCTTGGGGGCGGGGTCACAAACATTCGGTCTACATCAGAGTGTAGTGAGGTGGATTATGACCCACTGACTATGGGCAATTTACTTCATTTCACGAATCCTCAAGTTCCTAATTTGCAGAGCGGGCACCATGACAGCACCTGCCTCAGCAGGTTGTCATGGAGATCAGATGAAGTTTCTGGTAAGTAGCGAGCTCAGTACCTGCCACATCGGGAAGTGTTTATAACACAGTGGATGTTATTGTTGGTTGGGCTCTCAAATGGCATATGCATGGGTGGGGAGGACATATTTGCTCCTGTTTCTCATTCTTGGCTGTCCTTTCTGTGGCCAGGGGATCAGAACACAGCCGCAGATGCTGAGTCCAAGAGGCTTGTGTCCTCTTTCCACCTGTCTGCTATTTGTCTATATCGTCTGTTTAAAAACTGTGCTGGGCTGAGGCTGGTCATGAGGCGGGCAGGCCATTAGGACAGGTCTTCTTTTGGTCTATTCTGTCCCCTCTCAACCAAACAGTTCTGTTTAACAGTCCTGCCCTTGGCTGGCGGGGTGAGACCACTTATATTTAAGGAAGAGGCTTCAGAGATGCTATGGAGAGAGGGTGCTGTATGTCAAGTTTCTGCCTTATGTCAAGTGTCTGAAGTCAGGCTGCCTGAGTTCAAGTCCCAGCTCTATTTCTTATGAGCTAAGTAATTTGACTGCTGTCAACCCCAGTTTCTTCATCTGAAAAGTAGGGGTAATAATAGCTAAGACTTAAAGAACGTTTACTGTGTTCAAGGCACCTCCCATATACCAATTCATCCATCCCCAACCTGCTCTGAGTTAGCTGTTACTGGTACACCTGTTTGAAACCAGGAAGCTTGAGGCTTAGAGAGATTAACTAACTAGGTTTGCTCAAGGCAAATGACAGACCTGGGGTTTGGACCCAGGCAGTTAGAACCCAGAGTTTTGTGTGCTTAACCACTCCTACTGTCTCCTTCCCTGATGGGATGGGATAATAAGCATGAAGCTTGGCACACAGTATGTGCTTAGTAAAATTTTTTTTTCAAGTGAAAAATTTTAATTTTGTGTTATCCAGTGTGTACTTCTTTCTTTGTAATTTCTTCCTATCATTTAAACTTGGAAATCAGTTAGCCTTTTACATTTCAGCTATATTTAAAAATTCCTTTTTCTAACTGATGCTTTAATCTCTTGAATGTTTATATTTAATTATTTTGGCCACAAAAAGCAAATTAAAATTTTAATTATTTATTTGTTATTTTGTAGTAGTAAGAACAGTTAAGATTTACCCACTTAACAAACTTTTAAGTGTGTAATATGTTATGATTGATTATAGGTATAATGCTGTAGAGGAGCTCTCTAGAGCTTAGTCATCTTTTTATTTTTTAATTTTTATTTTGTTCAGTTTTAAGTTTTTAAATTGAAGCATGGTTGACTTACAATGTTGTGTTAATTTCTGCTGGACAGCAAAGTGAGTCAGTTATACACATATATATTCTTTTTCTACTATTCTTTTCCATTTTGGTTTATCAAAAGGTATTGAATATACTCTGTGTTATACAGTAGGACATTGTTGTTTATCCATTCTATATGTATAAAAGCTTACATCTGCTAACCCAAACCTCCTGCTTCATCCCTTCCCAACCTCCTTCCCCTTGGTGACCACTAGTCTGTTAGAGCTTAGTCATCTTGCTTGACTAGAACTTTATACCTATTGATTAACCTCTCCCCATCGCCCCTCCCCCAGCTCCTGGTAATAGTATGTGCAGAGTAGATAATAACCGTCACCCTCAGCTCTGAAGGTGAGTGTGGGTCTCTCTTTCTGGAGCAGTAGGGAGCAGGGCCTTAGGACACTGGCTGGTGGGCATTATTCCGAGATCTCAGACTCATTGGTGCCTGTGTTCATCTTGGCCTTGTGATAGAAATTTGAAACCTAATTAAAAATTTATTTATTTATTTATTTATTTTTGGCTGTCCTGGGCCTTGCTGCCTGGGATTTCTCTAGACGTAGCAAGTTGGGGCTAATCTCTAGTTGTGGTGCATGGGTTTCTCACTGTAGTGGCTTCTCTTGTAGCAGAGGACAGGCTGGAGGGTGTGTGGGCTTCGGTAGTTGTTGCACATGGGCTCAGGAATTGTGGCTCCTGGGCAGAGCACAGGCTCAATTGTTGTGGTGAGTGGGTTTAGTTGCTCCATGGCATGTGGGATCTTCCTGGATTAGGGATCAAACTTGTGTCTCCCACATTGACAGGTAATTCTTTACCACGGAACCACCAGGGAAACCTGAAACCTAATGCTTATGAGTTGCCCTCATGAGACTGTGATACCCTCATAGCAACACTAACATTACCGTAAATATGGGGTATTTATTAAGTGTCTACTTACACCTGATGCATTTTCAGATGCTCCAGACACAGGTAAGCAACCCTGAATCATGCCCCTCTTGGAGTTTTAAGACCAAAACAAAGAATGCTCCACTTGTTTTGCACTGATGTTAGTTTTCAGTCAGTTGGTATATCTACCTCAAATTCACATGAAAGCTTTTAAAAATCATTATTATCATCACCATTATCATCATCCTCCCCACCATCATCATAACAAGTTCTTACTATGTGCTAACTGCTATGTGCTTTGCCTGACTCATCTCATTTAATTCTCACATTAGAGCATAAAATGAAGATTTCTGTTACGTTAGTCACCTACAAATTAAGGCAAATGTTGTGAAAATATCAGTTGCTTAGCGATAGTTAAAACAGAAGGAAGGGGAGATAAATGTATCTCAGCTTTTGGAATATTTAAGAATTGCAACAAAAACATTTTAAGAGATTCCTTTGGTGTAAATGTCTGTATGCTTAGAAAAATAAGGTACGATAAATATAAAATTATTAAAACTGCTAGTATCCATTTCCAAAATATTGCCTAGTGGGCATAGGTCTTTTCAGTTTGTAATAGAATTATGTAATGAGTGCCTACTATGTTCTGGCACCTTGGTATTCCCCTATACCCTGCTTACTTGTGGAAGTTCTTGATTTTTATATAATGTCTCATTGTGTTAGTAATGAATTAACAGTTAATTTCAGTCTCATTGAGGTACAGGGATTTTCCTAGAGGTACCTCTCAGTGCCAAATAATTTTTAGCAGCTTCCTTTGTAAGGAAAGTTTCCAGGATAGTCAATAAGGAAGACTCTCCCCATTTTATTGGATAGATTCTTTTGTACTTAAAATTTTCTTTCTTTCTTTTTTTTTGATCATGAAAGTAATATCAGCCCACACTTCCAATTCTGGCTACATGTTGGGTAGACCAGATGCTCTAATAAATCTTCCTGCTCAAATAACCTAAGAATGATGGGTAAAGTATAACTAACATCTTCTAATGATATCTACAAAGAAAGGGAGCAGAATTTCCAGGGCATAAAAATAAAGAGAGAGATGGAAAGTGGGTGTAAAGCATAAACTGAGACTCTGCCCTGAGGGTGTTTGCTGAGAGCAGAAACTTAGATTCTCAAGCTCTGAGTACTGTACTGGGGCTTTCCAGGCGGCACTAGTGGTAAAGAAGCCACCTGCCAATGCAGGAGACACAGAAGATGCAGGTTTGATCCCTGGGTTGGGAAGATTGCCTGGAGGAGGAAATGGCAACCCACTGCAGTATTCTTGCCTGGAGAATTCCATGGACAGTGGGGCCTAGTGGGCCCCCATCCACAGGATCACAGAGTTGGACATCATTGAAGCGACTTAGCACATGAGGACATACTGTGCTGGGGACCAGAAACCAGTCTTTGGGCCGGTGTAATGTGGGAAGGTGAAAGTGAGAACCTACTGTGAAGCTTGGGCACTCAAAGGACAACATTTTCCATGAAAAAAGGAGTTAGGGAAAAAATCCTCCTTTTGGCCAAGAGAAAGACTTAGCTCCCACTGGGGGGAAAAATGTCTTCTTCCCCACATTTTAACAACAGTCCTGCTCTCCTTTGGCTTTGGGAGCTGAATTTAGACTTGCTGAGTGATCTTAAATTGAGGTCCTCAGTGCCTGGAAGATGTGGGGTAAATGCTTTCTGGAGAAATGCACCTTAATCCTAGACCCTGTGGCATCTTCACAGTTTCAGGTTCTGTTCAGTTCAGTCGCTCAGTCGTGTCCGACTCTTTGTGACCCCGTATGGCAGCATGCCAGGCCACCCTGTCCATCACCAACTCCTGGAGTTCACTCAAACTCACGTCCATCGAGTCTGTGATGCCATCCAGCCATCTCATCCTCTGTTGTCTCCTTCTCCTCCTGCCCCCAGTCCCTCCCAGCATCAGGGTATTTTACATTGAGTCAACTCTTCACATCAGGAGGCCAAAGTATTGGAGTTTCAGCTTCAGCATCAGTCCTTCCAATGAACACCCAGGGCTGATCTCCTTTAGAATGGACTTGTTAGATCTCCTTGCAGTCCAAGGGACTCTCAAGAGTCTTCTCCAACACCACAGTTCAAAAGCATCAATTCTTTGGCGCTCAGCTTTCTTCACAGTCCAACTCTCACATCCATACATGACCACTGGAAAAACCATAGCCTTGACTAGACGGACCTTTGTTGGCAAAGTAATGTCTCTGCTTTTTAATATGATGTCTAGGTTGGACATAACTTTCCTTCCAAGGAGTAAGCGTCTTTTAATTTCATGGCTGCAATCACCATCTGGAGTGATTTTGGAGCCTCCCAAAATAAAATCTGACACTGTTTCCATTGTTTCCCCATCTATTTCCCATGAAGTGGTGGGAACAGATGCCATGATCTTAGTTTTCTGAATGTTGAGCTTTAAGCCAAATTTTTCACTCTCCTGTTTCACTTTCATCAAGAGGCTTTTGAGTTCCTCTTCACTTTTTGCCATAAGGGTGGTGTCATCTGCATATCTGAGGTTATTGATATTTCTCCCAGCAATCTTGATTCCAGCTTGTGCTTCTTCCAGTCCAGCGTTTCTCATGATGTACTCTGCAGTTATCTCACAATCCAGAGTTACAAACACATGAAAAATGTAGATGTTATGTATTTAAGAGTCAGGGAGAAAACAAACAGAGTGAGATCTTTAAGTACTTCAAATATTGGACCTGTGATGATACAGAAAAAATATTCAGAAATAAGTTAAAGATGTTCAATTAAATGATAGAACTGAAAACATGAGAAAAGAGCAAACTGCATGCATGCTAAGTCACTTCAGTTGTGTCCGACTCTTTGCGACCCTATGGACCATAGCCCGCCAGGCTCCTCTGTCCATGGGTTCTCCAGGCAAGAATACTGGAGTCGGTTGCTATGTCCTCTTCCAAGGGATCTTCCTGACCCAGAGATAGAACCTACATCTCCCATGGCTCCTGCATTGCAGGCAGATTCTTTACTGCTGAGCCACCAGGGAACAGTTATCCCCCATTATCCATTTGTTGTTGTTCAAGTAGCTCAGTCATGTCTGACTCTTTGTCACCCCATGGACTGCAGCAGGCCAGGCTTCCCTGTCTTTCACTAACTCCCAGAGTTTGTGCAAACTCATGTCCATCGAGTTGATGATGCAATCCAACCATCTCATCCTCTGTCATCCCATTCTCCTCCTGCCCGCAATCTTTCCCAGCATCAAGGTCTTTTCCAATGAGTTAGGTCTTTGCATCAGGTGGCCAAAGAATTGGGGCTTCAGCATCAGTCCTTCCAATGAATATTCAGGGTTGATTTATTTTAGGATTGACTGGTTTGATCTCCTTGCTGTCCAAGAGACTTTCAAGAATCTTCTCTATTACCAGAGTTCAAAGCATCAGTTGTTTGGTGCTCAGCCAAATTCACATCCATACATGACTGCTGGAAAAACCATAGCTTTGACCATACAGACCTTTTTCAGCAAAGTGATGTCTATACTTTTTAATACACTCCAGGACATTCCTTATCCATGGGGGAATACATTCCAAGACCCGCCAGTGAATGCCTGAAGCTACAAATATTATTGAACCTTATATATACTATGCTTTTCTTGTACTAATTAGCAGGTATCCCTTACAATGTGAATATGGTGGGCAAAGGGATGATTCATATTCTGAGCAGGATGGAGCTGGATGGTGCAAGATTTCAGCAGACTACTCAGAAAGGCATGAAGTTTAAAACTTATGAATTGTTTATTTCTGAAATTTTTCAGTCAATATTTTTGACAGGATAACTAAAACCATGGAGAGCAAAACTGCAGATGAGGGACTTCTGTATCAAAAGTTTATTGAAAAACCTAGGAAGATTTTTAAAGAGCCCAAGTAGAACGTCTAGAAATGAAAATAGAATTATTAAAATTAAAAGTAAAACATGCTCTTTGTAAGAAATTTGGAAAGAATAAAGGAAAACCCAAAAATTAAACATTATTCTATCATGAAGGCACAAGCAGTATTAATAATCTTCATGTAATTCATTCGTATTTTTTCTATGCATTTTTACAAAATAGACATTATATATGAATAGACATTCCATATGAATATTATTTTATGCCATCATTTTCTTTCTATATGAGCACTTTCCAGTCATTGTACTATATAATATATGTGAGTAAGGAAATGTCATCATGTACATGTTCCTCTGTAGCTGGATTTGGGCTTCCACGGTGGCTCAGCAGTAAAGAATCTGCCTGTAACACAGGAGATAACAGGATACACAGGTTTGATTCCTGGGTTGGGAGGTTCCCCTGGAGAAGGGCATGGCAACCCACTCCTGTATTCTTGCCTGGAGATCCCATGGACAAAGGAGCCTGGCAGGCTACAGTCCATGGAGTTGCAAAGAGTAGGACATGACTAAAGCAACGAAGCAGGCAAATAGTTGGACTTATTTATTTATTTTTAATTTGCAAAAAACATCTTGGCAGAAGCTGCCAGGCCTTCTTAATGCTTAGGCTAGGAACTGGCACAGTCACTTTTCCCCATGTTCTCCTTGTTTAAATACGTCATGTGGCAGGTTAAGATTCAGTGTGGGGAAAATCTATGTAAGGGTATGGATATGAAGGGAATGGTTCATTAGGGACCTAGGTTCCATGTATATAATGTTTTTGTTTTCCTTTATAATACAGTGGTAAGGTATTACACACTGTTCTGTATCTTATTTTTTTTTTCAGTCAAATATTTGCAGTACATTTGGTATTAATACATATATTATTTGGGATTAGAATTGGCTGCAAGTAAAACTCCAAATTATAGTAGCTTAAACAAAATAGAAATTTGTCTTCTGAATTTATAGATGTTTGGAAGTGGTTGGTCCAACTCTTTCTATTTTGTTGCCCCACCACACGTGACTTCCATTCTCAAACCACCTCAATATGTAAAATGAAGTTTTACATTTTACAATATGTAAAATGAAGTTCAGCTGAATTCTAACCAGTAGGAAGGAAGGATAAGTGCTGAAGAAGTATTTCTTTACCTGGGATTTGTATTTCTCATTTCTGTTTCTTAGGCAGGACCACACCTAGCGGCAAGGAATGTTGGGATATATAATCTTTATTACAAGTGGACATGTGCCCAGCTAAACAAACTGGGGATTCTATTCTTAAAGAGGGAGGGAAGAATGGATATCAGAGGACCATTGTACATTAATAATTTTCTCATGTTTTTTACATATGAGTTCAAATGAGACTTTTTAATATATTCTACTATATTGTTTTCTGGAGAAGGCAATGGCACCCCACTCCAGTACTCTTGCCTGGAAAATCCCATGGATGGAGGAGCCTGGTAGGCTGTAGTCCATGAGGTCGCAAAGAGTCGGACACGACTGAGCGACTTCACTTTCACTTTTCAATTTCATGCATTGGAGAAGGAAATGGCAACCCACTCCAGTGTTCTTGCCTGGAGAATCCCAGGGATGGGGGAGCCTGGTGGGCTGCCATCTATAGGGTTGCACAGAGTCGGACACGACTGAAGCGACTTAGCATAGCAGAGCATAGCATAGCATATATTGTTTTCAGGATGATTATACCAATTAGAGTGCACTAGAGTAGGGAAATGCCTATCTTATGTCACTCTCTTCAGCACTGAATATAATGAATTTTATAATATTGGCAGTCAGTTAAGATTATGTCATGTTTTAATTTATTCTTCTTTGATTACTAGCATGAATTGACATTTTTATTCTATTGTTTATTAGCCATTTATATTTTACCCTCCTGAATTTTTGTTCATGCCCCAAGTCCAGGGAGCAATTTGGTTTGTTTCTCTTAACTGTTCATTAAACATTTATATTAAGGTTATTGATCCTGTTAATTATAAAGCAGAAATAATGTCTCTGACAGTCCTGGAATAAGGGATATATGAGACTATCATTTTCTGATTGTGGTGGGTAGTGAAGAGCTCTCTTCTTCATACTGTGTGGGGAATAGGATTTGCACAAGTTCCATGTTTGAGTTAATATCATTTTTCTGCAGCATTTAAAAAATATTTTATTTATTTTAATTGGCAGATACTTACTTTATAATGTTGTATTGGCTTTTGCCATACATTAATATGAATCAGCTGTGGGTATACATGTGTCCCCCCATCCTGAACCCCCTTCCCACCTCCCTTCCCTCCTTATCCCTCCAGGTTGTCCCAGAGCACTGGCTTTGGGTGCCCTGCTTCATGTGTTGAACTTGCACTGGTCATCTATTTTACATATGGTAATATATATGTTTCAATGCTATTCTCTCAAATCACCCCTCTCCTTCTCCTAAAGAGTTTAAAAGTCTGTTCTTTACATCTGTGTCTCTTTTGCTGCCCTGCATGTAGGATTGTCATTACTGTCTTTCTAAATTCCATATATATGCCTTAATATACAGTATTTGTGTTTCTCTTTCTGACTGACTTCACTCTGTATAATAGGCTTCAGTTTCATCCACCTCCTTAGAACTGACTCAAATGTGTTCCTTTTTGTAGCTGAGTAATATTCCACTGTGTATATGTACCACAACTTCCTTATCCATTCATCTGCCAATGGACATCTAGGTTGCTTCCATGTCCTAGCTATTTTAAATAGTGCTTCTGCAGTGTTTTAATTGCCGAAATAGAGTATCTTTCTATGAAGGAATCAGAAAAACCAGGAAGGGCATAGAGAAAGGAGTGACAGGGAGAGTTACATGTGCTATGTTTGAAGCACGAGCCGTGGGAATGAATGCAGTGCTCTTTGACCTCTAAAAGGATTGCCAGGGCTTCCTGAATCCTGCATTGTTAGGACTCAGAGGGAAAAACCTGAGACCCATACTAAGATATGTATTCTCCTGTTGTTTCAAGGTAGAGGAAGCTGTAATGATACCACCTATCCATTAGAGGACACACTACAGATAGCCATCTTGGCTCTCTATCCATTGAGAGCATTTTGTAAACCCTGTCTCTGTCACCTTTAATCTGCATAGGCACTCAACACACTGTAAGAATACTATCAGGGTGCTTTAGCTCTAGACTGTAGAGGTTGTGAGTCAACAGCAGCTTATAAACAGTGTCTGTTCTTAGAGATGACTATATCAGACGTTGCCCCCCACCCCCAATCTAACAGACAAGGGAAGCAACTGACCTAACATTCCCCAGCTTGGTGGCTGTGGAAGCAAATGTAGAACTCTGTGTTTGTAACTCCCATATAAGCTGCCACATTGTCCATGCCTAGCTGCCTCTGCACCTTCACCAAGGTTCTGCACCTGCCCTAAAGCTTTGGACTGCATCATCGTTCTGGAGCAATCCACTTTGCCTGATGTTCCAGGAATTCCAGGCATGGCTGCATCCTGAGTCATCTGCCCCCTGTGGCTTTACCTGAGAACAGCACTCTCCTGCCCCCTAAGGTCCCCTGAGCAGCATCTGCCCTGCTCAGCCTCAGAAAGCGCTGGAATGATCAAAGTTTGAGTCTTCTAGAAACTTGCTTCATCTCCAGGGCACTAACAGAAAGATAGCGAGATATTTAGGAGCAGTGTTAGGAGCTTGGAGAATCAATGAAGAACAAGTTATGAGCCAAAAAAGAGAAGATAGAATGCAGATGAAGAGCAAAGTGGTGTGGTTACTTTTTAAAAAATGCTGTTTTTATGATGTGAAAGCATGGAGTGAATAGAACATTTGGAGCCAGACTCGGGCTTCCTTCCATCCTTATTACTTACAATGGTGTGACCTTAGGCAAATCCTGTCATGACCTCTCTGAGTCTAATTTTTTTTTTTGGTGTTGTTCAGTCACTCAGTCGTGTCATACTCTTTGTAACCCCTTGATCTGCAGCACATCAGGTTTCCCAGTCCATCAGTATCTCCCAGAGTTTGCTCAAACTCATGTCTATTGAGTTGGTGATGCCATCCAACCATCTCATCCTCTGTTGCCCACTTCTCCTCCTGCCCTCAATCTTTCCCAGCATCAGGGAAAGATTATTATTTTTTTTAATTGGAGTATAATTGCTTTACAGTGTTGTGTTAGTTTCTGCTGTACAACAAAGTGAATCAAATATATGTGTATATATATCCTCTCCCTCTTGGACCTCCCTCCCCAGTGTTTATCGCAGCACTATTTACAATAGCCAGGACATGGAAACAGTCTAAGTGTCCATCAACAGATATATGAATAAAGATGTGGTACATATATACAATGAAGTATTACTCAACCATAAAAAGTAATGAAATTGGGTCATTTGTGGATGACCTGTCTGAGTCTCAATTTTGACTTCCATAATTTGCAGCAATAACATCTGTCCTGTTTAAAGTCCAGGTTTGATATGAGGTTCAGATTGTAATGTAGTTTAAAAGCACCTAATAAAATAATGTGCAAACTAAGGAGATGCTGCTCTGACAATAGAAGCACCTTGCTGTTCTCAGGAGTTGCATTGGAGAAGATCATTCCACATTTTTTCTTGAGGACAATTCACATTTACAGATTTGGTGTTTTGGAGGAGCCTTGGAAGAGAAGACCACAAGGAACTGGAATCTAGGGTTGTATAATAAATTGACCAACTCAAAGGAACCTACCTCTATGCAGCCCAACACTATTTGTGATGACCAATCTTCAGGTACTGTTGTATGTAAATGAGCATCAGTAAAGTGTGCAAATGATAATCTAAAACCAGCCTGGCACCATGGTTCTTTGGGTCTAATAAATGAGAGGCAAATTTTTTTTACTAAGTATATTGCACTGATACTATTAGTTACAAATGATTCTTAGCTTTTATTAAAAATAAATTCTGACAAATCTGGACAGGAAAATATTCAGGGTTCTTATTTTAAGTTTTCCATTAGGGAAATTGTTGTTCAGTCACTCAGTCATGTCCAACTGTCTGACAACCCGCCAGGCTTCCCTGTCCTTTACCATCTCCTGGAGCTTGCTCAAACTCATATCTGTTGAGTTGGTGATGCCATCCAACCATCTCATCCTCTGTCATCCCCCTCTCCTCCTGCCTTCAGTCTTTCCCAGCATCAGGGTCTTTTCTATTGAGTTGACTCTTTGCATCATGTGGCCAAAGTATTGGAACTTCAGTTTCAGTATCAGTCCTTCCAATGAATATTCAGAGTTGATTTCCTTTAGGACTGACTGGTTTGATCTCCTTGCTGTCCAAGGGATTTTCAAGAGTCTTCTCCAACACCACAGTTCAAAAGCACCAATTCTTTGGTGTTCAGCCTTCTTTATCATCCAACTCTCACATCCATACATGACTACTGGAAAAACCATAGCTTTGACTATATGGACCTTTGTCAGCAAAGAAATGTCTCTGCTTTTTAATACACTGTCTAGGTTGGTCATAGCTTTTCTTCCAAGGAGCAAGCGTCTTTTAATTTCATGGTTTCAGTCACCATCTGCAGTGATTTTGGAGCCCAAGAAAATAAAATCTGTTACTGTTTCCACTTTTTTCCCACCTATTTGCCATGACATGATGGGACCAGATGCCATGATCTTAGTTTTTTGAATGTTGAGTTTTAAGCCAGCTTTTTCACTCTCCTCTTTCACCTTCATCAAGAGGGCTTTTTGGTTCTTCTTTGCTTTCTGCCATAAGGGAAATGTTAAAATATTGAAAATACATGGAGTATTTTACAGATGAACCAATGGGAGCTTTCAGAGTTTGTTATTCATTTAATGTGTCACTTTTAGTAAGTGACAGAAACAGGATTTGAACCCAGGGTCTTCCAGGCTCTGCTCTGAATCACTGTTCTATATTGTCTTGTCCTAAAAGGATGACAATTTGCTATTCTAGTTACATCAAGTAGGACATTGTACCAGATATGCTTTTTCATTGTTTTCTGAAAACCAATTAACTTCCAAGCTCTATATTATTTGCTTCTAAGCAATAGTGATTAATAATGTGTCTCATTGATTCCAAAACAAGCATTTCCCCCCACATTTTAGCATCTCTGAAATTGGATGCTTCTTATAAGTGATGGTGTATTGTTTAATTGACAGCATTTTTCTTTCTCAGTGGCACATAAAATAATGGTACATCTCACAATTGATATTATCTTAGATTTGATGAAATGCAGTAATGATGACTTAGCGTATATAAAGGATAGGGCAGTGTGGAGAAACAGAGAGATAACCACAGGGTGTACAAGGGTGGGGTCAGGTCTTTGTCTATTTCAGTGTTTCCCAGGGTGCAGGACAATGATTCAAAATGACTAGTTAGGTGGTACCCACTAACATGGGTGAAAACCCTGAGTTAACCCATGAGTGATCCCCCCCGCCCCCAGAATTTAGAATGTTGAAGAGTTTAGAGCTCTTTCAGCCCTTCAGAGAAGCATAGGAGAAAGTTTGTGTTTAATGCTGAGGCATCTTTAACATCTTGTCACACTAACCTCCCTTTGTGATCTTGAGAGGGCAGGTTCCAGCAGTATTTAGCTAGAATTTAATTGTTTTGTTTTCATTTATTTACTTTTGTAGTTATCTTGTCCTTGGGGCAAGCACCACTGGTTTTCCAATTATAGTAGGAACAGAAAAATTTCCTTTGAAAAAGATGAATTTATTTCAGTAAAAATGGAGCCAATTAAAGAATATTAAGCAAATACTAGTACAGATGGTATGTGAATTGTGAATGTGGTCCTCATGTGACAGAATGTGTGCAGCGCGATCTGTTCTGATTACTTCACTTCTCTTTGTGTCTGGGCATGCTGTTCCTTAGTTTTAGGGACTCTTTTCCCTGCTCACTAATGATGGATCTCCTTTGCTTTCTCCTGGAAGCCTTCCCTGATTTCTATAGTCAGAATTAATTGTGCGTGCCCATAAGACCTTGTTTAAAACTCGATTTAGTTCTTTTGTTATTCTAATCTTCTTATCATAGATATTCACATGACCATCTTTGTCGTAATTGGAAGCCTTTTATGGGTAGGAACCACTTCTTAATTCATCTCCATGGCTTCTTAAAGGCCTTATATGCAGTTATAGAAAAGAATGAATGGATGGATTCAAAATTCATGTTAGCAATTATTTTATGCAATTTCCCGCATTCTGCAGAAACCTAGCCTGGTTTTAGACAGCTCATTTGTTCAGCTTACCTTTCAGCTTCAGTGTAAGTAGTAGTTACTGAGGCACTTGTAGAACTTGCATTGTTTTTCAGCATAAATATTTTGCAAAGGAGGTCATAGAATCATCTGAAACTATTCATGAGGAGGTTAAGCCTAAAGTAAAGCCAAAGAAAGATTGGAAGGAGGTGTGCCTGTGTGTGTGTGTGTGTGTGTCTGTGTGCCTGTGTGTGTGTGCATGGGTGCCGATGGAGCAGTAATCCGTTGACTTGAGAGCTGTACCTTCTGGTTGACTTTGCTCTCCATTTGAAGCCCAAGAGACAAAATTCAGTGACCAAAGATAATGGTAATCTAAGCAGAAAGATAAATAAAATACTTGCAGTTTTTATACTTGAGCAGTCCTGTTATCCTTTTCAGAGTCTTAGATAAGAAGCTTTGCTCAGCCTGCACGAGCCAAGGCAATGGGAAAGTGTACAGAATTATAAAGATAGGTGCTGTTTCTGGAAGGAAGTCCAATTCCTCTACCAATGTCGTCTTTTGAAAAGAGAGAGCAGAAAAAGTCCTGGTACCACTGCACCATCAATCAAGTTGGATTCATTGACTTTCTAAACAGCTCCTAATAAAACCCACTGTTTGCTAATCTTATCTCTGTGAAGGAAGAATGAGGCCAGAGTGCATCAGAGGAAGGGGAGGTTGATAAAAATGGGAGGCAGCTCTCTGGGACACATTTTGTATCTTCTAAGTCTTTCAAAGCGTACCTGGCTGTTTCCATCAAAAATAGCTCTGCTTAGTTCCTAGTATATTCTTAAAGAGTATAATGAGGGAGGCAGTGGTGCAAGCCTCTTGGTTAACCATCTGGCTTTTCTTTTCCTCCTTTTAGGCTTCAACATCATTGAGGTGCAATCAGCATGATAGTTTAATTGTACTCCAGGAATGCTCTAGTTCAGTCATGACTGACACATGATGATCTCTGGACTGAGAATCTTTATTAAAAAAAAATCTTCATCTAGCTGTCAGTCATTTACAAAAGAGAGTCCAGTTTTAATGATTGATGGCAATTGGACACATCTCACTGTCCTTCCTGGGCTGACTTTTCCTTGGGTTTCAGTTGGCAGGTAGGGAAGAAGGGAACAGTAAAAAACAAACAAACTCTTAGGTTATCAGGTTTTCCATGGGTATCCCTAGTGTTCTGGCAAACTGAATTGGAATAGTAACTAATTTGATCAATTTTACATTAAAAGCTAATTTCTGCTTGTATCTTCTGTATCCTTTGCAGGGTATGACCCTGTGGTCTGCTGATCCTTGAAAGAATTTATAGCAGATCTGTTTCAGAGTCCATTGAAAGCAATTTACTATTCACATGTTAAATATATGGGACAGTTGGTCTTGCTACAGCAATACAATTATTCTGGAAAAGAATTTTCAATGATGAAAATGAAAAAAAGTTAAAATAGTCATAATTTACTGCTCTGGAGTGCCGGGCAGCTGTTTTCTGCCTCGATCTGTATTCTAATAAGTCTTTTAAATGAAGAGATTTATGAGATTATTTTAATTTTGATGTCTTTTTAATGCTTCATGCATTTTAAATACAACCTTTTAATAGTTTTTGAGATTGAAGAATTTAATTTTGTTTTATGCTGCAGAAATAAATGTATTCTCAGGAGACCACACCATTATTGTAGTTCTTTTGCTTTCCTTTTTTTTCCCCCCCAAAATCAGCATATCTTCTACACATAGCTCGAATGCCAACCAGATTGGCAAAGGCTTTCTTTAGTTGGGGGGCCAGGAATTAGAAGAAAAGTGTTCATTAGTGTGTTACAACGTAACTGGTGCTAACAGAATTTTTGTAGAATTAGATGTGTATTTGCCCCCATTAGGGAAACGATTTCTGGTGAAGATGACCCAGCTTTACTTGGATGAGTAGTCAGAGATGTATGTTAACTGAATGCCTATGTAATACACCTCTTGCGATGAGGCATGGCCAAGTCAAACTCAAATTTTAGAGTGATCCTTGTTCTGTGTGTATACCTGTTTACTGGTTTCAAAGTACAGTATTATGGACAATCTTCACTCAGAATTGTATTTTAGAAAAGTAATAACAATCTGGTGCAATTCATTTTTTAAGGCATTGGAGAAGTCATAGAGATGGATTGAGAAGTGGTCTCTGTCCTAAAAGGCTCCCAATCACAATAAATAAAGGCATATGAACTTCATAATAATATGTTGCTTTTACCTTTTCTTTCTAGGCAGGGAGAAACATAAAGCTGAGGAAAGCTGTTATACCCGAAAGATTTGAAATATTCAAAAGAGGTCTGTTAAAAGGCAAACATAAGGAGTTATACCTAAGCTTTTCCCAGATATTTTAAGATAAAATTATTAAATTCCTAAGTTGCTTTAGACAATTTAACGTGTTGATTGAAGTTAGCAGGAGGTCATGAAACTTAGATCTCCGTATTATGTCAGAGAGGTTTGAATTGCAGAACATTCTTGAATCTATGTGCTATTTTTAAAAGGTGGCATATCCAAATCTAAAAAATCAGTAAAAGTACACTTTCAAACAGTGTTTAATAACATAGAAAATGCTCTTGATATAATGTTAAATGAAAAGCAAGCCAGAAAAAACTGCATATATAGTACATCAACAACAGAAGGAGCAGTTTTTGTGTGACATTAGAAAGTTATAATATGAGCTGCAGGAAGTTGGAAATAAAATTTTATATTGAGGGCATGTCAAGAAGTGGTTGTACACATATGCATATCACACAGCTACAAAACATTATAGCATCGAGGATTTATTTAGAAGTTTGTGGAATTTAGGATGATTTTTTTCAGCTTCTTTTTCATAATTTTCCACAGTAAACATATGTTTTTATGTGGGACCAAAGACTAATAAAAATACATCTGGTTGTGTAAAGTAATGCATAAAAGGAGCCAGAATTTATTATATAAATTGCTAAAAATGCTACCTTCTCGTTGCAAGCATGATTATTTTTGAATAGCAGTCTTCTCTTAATTCATATTTGAGAGGAAAAAAGGGCTAAACTTCCTGTGTTGTGACTCTAATCTCATTTTGAAGCTGGAAGCATGGACTTGTCTGAGGAATGATCATATTCCATGAACTTTTAGGGTATTGCTGCTAAAATACAGTGCTTTATCGTCCTGATTTCAGCGGCTTTTTTCATTTTTTCTGAAAAAATAAGCTACTTGTAATTCATACTTTGGGTAATGATTAGTCAAGTTTTACTATACTATTTAAAACTGTAAAGCTATCCAAATTGCTTTGTCAACAAAAAGGCAGACTATAAACTCTTAACCAGTCCCTTGCACCCCCTGAGTTATAAGGGTTGATACTTCTAGTCTGCAGCTTTAGAGCAAGTCCTGCATCCACCCTTATTAACCTCCTTATTTGTGGGCAGTCTGTCAGTTGTATTGCTCGCCTGGACTTCCGTTTCTTGAGTTTTATGATGGGTCTAAGACCTGTCTTAGAGAGTCGTAGTGAAATCAGAAGAGTTAATAGATGGAAATGATGACATGCCTGTGAAAGGAGTAATAGTACTACATTACCCTTATCTGTTGTTTAGTCACTAAATTGTGTCTGATTCTTTGCAACTCCATGGACTATAGCCCACCTGGCTCCTGCATATGTGGGGTTTTTCCAGGCAGGAATACTGGAGTGGGTTGCCATTTCCTTCTCCAGGGGATCTTCCTGACCCAGGGGCTGAACCCGTCTCCTGCACTGCAGGAAGATTTTAGTGACTGTAATTATAGAGTTAGGATTCTGAAGAAAACAGGGTTATATACCAACAAAGCCAATAAAAGCATGTGTTCTGTTTGACCAATTTGATTTATGTAACCACAGTGGAGCTGGGAATGGGATTATCTTCACTAAAAATACCAACGTTTGCACACGTCACCGGTGGGAATATGAAGTGATATCGCTGCAACTTCACTGAAAACACTAGAATGGGTCAGTAGCAAGGAATCCACATTTGTGCTTTTTGACACAAAAAGCTTATTTATGTCATCATTATTAATATTAATAAGAGCACATTCCCTCATGACCAGAGCACTGATGCTTCTGTGTATCATTGCACCATCTAATAATAATAATGGCTAATATTATCTATGTGCTTATTATGTTCCAGGCATATCTCTAAGTACTCTGTGTACATTAATCTCACTTAATATTCACAAAACCTCATGAGAGAGCTACTACTATCATCCCCATTTTGTAAATGAGGAACCAATGGCACAGAGCATTCTGGTAATTCGCTGAGGGTCTCCAGGCTAATAATGTTGGAGCCGGAATTCAAACCCCTCTGACTCTGGAGTCCCCTTTCTAACTATTACAGTCTTTGAAATCATAAGCAAAATGAATAATGGTTATCTGAAGCAGTAATATAGGCTGTAAGAAGTTCAGTTCTCATGGAAATGTTGGGAAATAGCCTTTGTTAATCTAAATTGCTTAAAATTGAAGCAAGGCCTGTGAGCAACTTCAAGTTGACCCCACTCTGCCTTAGTGTTGTTATTTGAACGTATTCAAAATTTTACTGAAAATATTTAAAAAATAAAATTAAGTTTGTTGTAGATAGTATTCAACTAAGAAAGGAGAGAAACTTGGTAACTTTAGCACTTCATCAACAATTTACTTATGCTGGAACTGTCTGTCATCTTTCTTTCTTCACTTTCTGTAAAATTGGTCAAAAATATATATTTAACATTTCTAGCCTCGACTGTAGAGATGACAGTGTACCCATCGGTATCATTTAAATGAGTCATACTTGCAAGTGGGTAACTCTGTTTAACCTTGTATAAGTTCTAGACAGCGCTTCAGAATCTACGAATGAGTCACAGTCGACAGTCTGCAAACATGTCAAGATACGTTTTAGAATTCTTTTTTTCTTAACTTTTCATTCCACTGGTTTGATTTTTGGTTACTTCCTCCCTTTCTTCCTTCCTTCTTCCCTCCCCGCCGTCTTCCTTCCTTTTAACTTTTGAAAGTTCTTATAGGAACTTTAAAGGAAAATTTGAAGAAAGAAACAAAAATCTTTCTTTTCCTACTTTGTGTGTGTGTGTGTGTATGTATTACATTACCCTTAAGGATTTTTTTTTTTTTTTTTTGGTTTGCACACATAATTTATAATTATATGATTGCAGTCAAGTGAACAATTTTATTCAGCTTTGTTTCACGCAATTAATGACTGTATATGATTCCATTAAGCAGATGTCCGTAATTGATGTAGTTTTCTCCCCATTGTTGAATTTTTAGGTTGTTTCCATGTTTTTGTTCTTCTGGATAATATCCTAGTGAGCGCATCTGTGCAAATAGCATCCCTTCCTCATTATATCATATGATAAATTCCTAAGAGCAGAATTACTGGGTTAGACATAATGAATCATGAATCTTTTTTGTGGATCTTATGCATATAATGAATTTGATAATTTTAGATGAATTGAAGGAAAGAACGATAAACACTTTGACCCCGATATGGGCCAAAGTTCCTAACACTAAATTAACCCAGTAAGAACCACAATGAGAGTGAGGTTTCTTAAATTTCTATGCAAACTTCTTCAACTACACAAATGGATTTTTATCTAATCAACCTCAAGTCTACTTAATGTTGAAAGAGCTATTTAGTTAACCGAAAACATCTTGGTCATTTAGTAGATAATTTAGCCCCAAATGAATTCATTGCTGGTCCCAGATTATTTATAGCTATCAGTTGTATTCCTCATGGTAGCAAACTCTTCCAATAACCTAAGTAACAGAAAAATTTAAGGTGAGACTTTGGAAATGAGATCTCAGGAATTTTTCACACTGACAAAAGATCTTGCTAGTGTAAATTTTAGCTGAATAATGTTATGTTTTAGAGCAAACATTTGGACATGTATTGTCATATCTTTGTTTTGTGGCTGTATGACTATTATATTTATTTTTTAGTTTAAAAATGTTTTATTGGTGTATAGTTGATGTACAGTATTGTGGAGAAGAAGGGGGTGACAGAGGATGAGATGGTTGGATGGCATCATCAACTCCGTGGACCTGAGTTTGAGCGAACTTAAGGAGATAGTAAAGGACAGGGAAGCCTGGTGTAGTGCAGTCTGGGGTCACCAAGAGTTGGACACAACTGATGACTTAACAACAACAACAAAACTGTGAAAGTTTCAGGGATATAGCACACCAATTCATTATACATACATACATATATATATTCTTTTTCTTATAAGTTGTTACATAATATTGAATATAGTTCCCTGTACATACAGTAGGTTCTTATTGGTTATTTATTTTATACTTGATAGTGTGTACATAGGACTCCCCCAGTGGCTTAATGGTAAAGAATCTGCCTGCCAATGCAGGAAACACAGGAGACACAGGTTTGATTCCTGGGTCGGGAAGATCCCCTGGAGAAGGAAATGGCAACCGATGCCAGTGTTCTTGCCTGAGAAAGCACATGGACAGAGGAGACTGTAGGCTACAGTCCATAGGGTTGCAAAGAATTGGATACAAGTGGGCAAGTGGGCACACACACAATGTGCATATGTTAATCCTAGCCTCCTAATTTATCCATCCTTCCACTCTCCTTTCCCTTTTGTTTTCTGCGTCTGTGAGTCTCTTTCTGTTTGAGAAATAAGTTCACTTGTGTATTTTTTTTCTTTTAGATTCCATATTTAAGTGCTATCATATCATATTTGTCTTTCTCTTTCTGACTTAATTCACTTAGTGTGATAATCTTTGGGTCCATCCATGTTGCTGCAAATGGCATTATTTTGTTCTTTTTTGTGGCGGAGTAATATTTCATTGTATTTATGTATCACATCTTTATCCATTCATCTGTCGATGGACATTGAGGTTTCTTCCATGTCCTGGTTATTGTAAATAGTGTTGCAGTGAACACTGGGGTACATGGATCTTTTTGAAGTATGATTTTCTCCAGATAACATGCCCAGGAGTGGGACTGCAGGATTGCAGGATATGATAGTTATAGTTTTCTAAGGAAACTCCATACTGTTTTTCATAGTGGCTGCAGCAATTTACATTCTCATCAACAGTGTAGGAAGGTTCCTTTTTTTCCACACCTTCTCCCACATTTGTTACTTGTAGACTTTCTGATGGTTGGCCATTCTGACTAGCGTGAGATGATATCTCATTGTAGTTTTGATTTGCATTTCTCTAACAATTAGCGATGTTGAGCATCTTTTCATGTGCCTCTTGGCCATCTGTATATGAATGACTGTATTTGTATTAGGTGAAAAAAGATGACTGTATTTCCTGGATCGTCATTTCTGCAACTGTTGTGGTCACCTATCTATGAACCATCAGTGTCCTTCTTTCCTAGTCCTGCCTTCATCTCTGGTTTTAGTGCTCCTTTTCTTCATGGCTGAATTTGCTGAAGAAGTTCCTATCCTCAGGCTCTTTTTAAATCTGAATCATTTCTTGATCTTTTATAAAATTCTGTCCGTACCACCCACTGAAACTGCTGCAGCAGTGGTCAAATGACCATTCTTATTGTTAAACCTAAGTGATGCCTTTTAGCCTTTTTCTGTTTGGCCTTTGTAGCCTTTCACTCCTTCTGTTCCTCAGAATCTCTCTTCCTCAGCTTCCATGACTATCCATCTGGTTATTTTTGCTGACTGTGTGTTCTTGTCCCCAAGTATTGACGTTCTCCAAATTTCTAGGCTCCACAATTTGGCCAGTCTTCTAGGAAAATTCCATCCATTCCTAATTTTTTAAGCCTGGAACAATATGCTGAGTGTTTTCAAGTCTGTTCCTCTATCCTTTACCTGTGACTTGAATATGAATCCATTGAGCCTTTTATTTGTTCTTATCTGAATATCCAGAGTCACCTTTAATTCTATGTGTCCCAAATAAAACTCACTAGCTTTTTGTAGGTTAACTTTATTTAGATAATGGTACCATCCACTTATTCCACCTAGAATTCTGGGAATTACCATAGACACTTTTTTTACACTCAGTCACATCTGTCTGGCTGCTAAATTATATTGATTCTATTCCTTAACTCTTTCTGGAACCCCTTCTCTCCTTTCTTTTCCACTGTTGTTTGAGGGAAAAACCTATCAGAATCTTCTGTCCTGGATCCCTGACTCTAGTATTGCCTTCCTCCAGTCCTCTGATTGCTATAGCCAGTGATCTAAAAGAACTCCTCTATTCTTAAGGCTTTCTTGACTTAATCTCTCTCCACATCTCCTTCTCCAGCAGGCTCTATCCATCATGTGTAGATTGAAGTGGGATCCTTTTCCATAGTACTCAAAGTCTTCTGTGATCTAGCCTGTGCCATCTCCATCATCATCTTCTGTGATTCCTGTATTCTTTGCCCCAATGAAGTTCTTTGTTTTTCTTGTTGTTTCCAAGTGTCTCATACTTCTGGAAGTGGTAGTGTTAATCGCTCAGTCGTGTCCGACTCTTTGCAACCCTATGCGACAGGCTCCTCTTTCCATGGAGTTCTCCAAGCAAGAATACTGGAGTGGGTTGCCATTCCCTTCTCCAGAGGATCTTCCCAATCCAGGAATCGAACCCAGGTCTCCTGCACTGCAGGCGGATTCTTCACCATCTGAGCCACCAGGGAAGCCCCTCTCATACTTCTAGGCCTTTGTATATGTTCTATATAGACTGCTTTCTCTGTTATTATTAAATACCTGCTTACCTTGCAAGAGCCAGTCCAAGATTCTCCTCTTCCTATTCTGAATGTCCACCTAGGGCTACTCCCATGGTTCTCTGAGCTGTCTACTCTTAAAGAGATGATCACATTGACTTATAATTTCTATCTCTTCAGTGGAGTGTGAGTTCTTGAAGGCAGGGATTGTGGTTTTGTTTTGCTTTAAATAACATATATGTGCCATTAAAAATATATCTTATTGTCAAAATCTAAATAATGAAGTTCAAGGGAGGGACTAAAACCATAATGCCCCATCACTCATTTTTATTTCATCTAATTTGCATATGTGCCTATGTACAACTATTTCTTTTATAAAATTGGCATGATAGGATATAGATAATCTTGTGGCCCTTAAAATACTAATATATTGTGCAAATTTCCTCATGTATTTAAATATTCTTCAAGAATATAATTTTAGTTTTAATGGCTGTATTGTATTTGATAATATTATATCCTATAAACATACCATAATTTATTTAATCCTTCTCCAAGATGTGTGTTTACTTTTTTTCAGTTTTATTGTATTATAGCATTGTCAAACATTGCTTTTTACAGATAGTTAACAGATTTCGTGGGAGAAGGAAATGGAAACCCACTCCAGTGTTCTTGCCTGGAGAATCCCAGGGATGGGGGAGGCTGGTGGGCTGCCGTCTATGGGGTTGCACAGGGTTGGACATGACTGAAGCGACTTAGCAGCAGCAGCAACAGATTTCATGAACTAGAAGAAGGGGACAAAGAAGATCTACAATAATACAAGTCTAATTTTGTCAAATTTAAAAATTCAGTAAAAGGGAGATATTTATAAATAGTAGTAGTTACTTTGATATGGTGAAGGTCTATTAATCTTTTAGATGGTTTTGTTAACAGTATTTATAATTAAAAATGTTTTAAAAACATAACCTTCATTGTAGATTAAACATATAGAATGTGTGACAACGACTGTTACTGGGAGAACCTTAGCTTTTCCATTTTCTGATTTTGCAGTAATACAGCTTTTTATGTAACTAGTTCATATTTGTGAAGTACTTTGAAGATGAAAGCTATTATGTAAGGGCAAAATCACTTCATAAAAATGTTACACATAAAATACGAAAATCCATAGACAGACTTTAAGAATTTCAAAGTAACATCAACTCTTTCATGTAATCATTTATAACCACCATCTTTAGACTAGTAATCCAGGATTCATTTATAGATTATCCTTGGAGTATTTTAGTGCTATCTGTTACGGTGAAATTGTTTTTATAGTCAAAGGCAGTGGTTAGGAATGACATTATTCTTTTTAACCATGGCTATTGAAGTTCGAGCCCAATTTATAAATAGGTGAGAATAAATAAAAATTGGCCATAAATGTAAATCTTTCTTTCTGCCATCCAGCACTGCAACTGCACAGATAGGTATCCTAAAGAAATCGATTTCATCACGTGTTGTTTAGGTTTTAAAGTTGTAGCAACTGTAAATTATGGACATCTGATTTCTGTAGCTTATTTAAAGAGAGAGTGTACAGACTGTGGGCGAAATGGGCCTGGAGAGTCAGTCAAGTATTAAAATAAGGATTTTCCTTGTGTGCATCTTGAAACAATATTCCACACAAACAAAATATCCTGCCTAAACTGATGGTGTCCCGATGTTAACATTTGACCCTATTATTCACAGAATGATTTTCGTTTTAAAATATTGCCTTGACAATTTCTCTTGATCCTCCCCTGCCCCCCACCCCATCCCTTCCTAAATACGTATTAATAAAATGAATTATGGGCTTCCTAGGTGGTGATAGTGGTAAAGAACCCGCCTGCCCATGCAGGAGACATAGAAATGCAGGTTTGATCCCTGGGTTGGGAAGATACCTGGAGGAGGGTGTGGGAACTCACTCCAGGATTCTGTTTTTTTAATTAATTTATTTTTAAACTGAAGAATAGTTGCTTTACAGACTCCCAGAATTCTTGCCTTGGAGAATCCCTCGGACAGAGGAGCCTGGCAGGCTACAGCCCATAGAGTTGCAAAGAGTCAGACACAACTGAAGCGACTAAGTACAAAATGAATTATTACTGCTGGTCCTGCAACTGAAGCTATAGATTTTCGATGATTGCTTCTAATCACAGTAGTACTCTTCACGGAGACACATCTCAATGCACCGAGTCCAAATGCCCACCACACCGTCCTATGAGATGCGTCCTCTTTGGCCAGAATTGAAACACAATTCTGGTTAAGACAGGGGCCCAGAACTATTACAGTGTTAGGAACCAAAAATCCTAACTTTGAGTACCATGGGAGTGTCATGGTTGAAGTCCAGTAGCTTCACTTTTGCTTTTCTGCCTTTCTTCTGGTATTGATGTGCATTGATGCAATAAAACTTCAACTTTGGAAATTGAAAACAAATGAAATATATTTCTGACTTTTTATTTTCATTTTTAGTTCTTCTTTCTATTCTGGGCTTCTTTTTCCTACCTTTCCCCAGTATCCCCACCCCTACCCTCGTCTGGATCTGGCTGGTTTCTAGGGATATTTAAGCTCAGGCATACATGAGGTATGAGAAAATTAATGTTATTCCTGAAATCCTTTTTTTTTTTTTTTGCCTTCTGACCTTTTTTGTGCACTTGAAATTGCATTTAATATTTCATTACTACAGGTCTTTCCATTTAATTTCCTGGATTTTTTTTCCACTTGAAAAAAAATCTACAAATTTGGTTTTGCAGTACAGAATTATGGGAGCTAGTAATTCTCCAACCTATGACAGTTCAGTAACGGGTACCCTCTAGCATTTTTATTGCACACCATTTTATTACTAAAAGGTTAGGCCATTTGACCATTTTTAAAAGATGTATCCATCAAACGTTGCTCAGAGAGAACTAAAATCATGCACAACTTAAAATGTAATCAACATTTAGTCATTTCTTTGAAAGGAGTGTCCTTAAATTCATTATAAGAAGAATACTCCCCCTGTCCCCCCCTGACAATGCCCCACACCTAAGAACATAACCGATGGGTTTGTGAACATGGAAAGGTGGTAAGGATGTCAGGTGTGGCTAGTACCTCATTCGGCTAACCATGCAATAGTGAGAGTAATGAAGAAGCATTTCCTTAATAGTCTTTCCCTTTTAGTCACCCATAAATATTTCTAGAACATTGACCTTTAGTCAGATGGTGAATTGTTTCATCCTGACATGACAAGGAAAGATCAGTGAGCTAGTTAGGAAAACTCTCCTGCATTTATTTTCCAAATGGCTTAAAAGCAATCAAGAGAACTATACGATTTTCATAAAATTTATAACTTTCCTGGTGATTGGGAGATGGAAGGATCCTTTGTATACAATCGTACATATCCTTTTTGTCTTTCTGAGGGCTGACCTGTAACCACAGAGCAGATTGGGTTCATCCCAAATGTGACAAGTTTTCATGGCGATCCAATGGCTTCTATGATCTCTCTTCTTCACCCCACACGGGACTGAAGTGCCCAAGGTCCATTTGCTCCATAGGACATGCAGTAAATACCTGACTGATTTTGCAGTTAACCAATTTGATGGAGGGCTCTTCCACTGTTGGTGGTGGGAAATTGATAAGCTTATGTGCTAAATGCATTAAAGGACTATGTATCAAGCTTACAGGTTCCTTAGTGAGGCCGATGATAGTATTTAATAGTGATAATTTTCCAAAGAAGGTGACATGTATGAGCTGTTAGTTATTATTTAATGTGTGAATGGAAAATCCTCAAAGAAAAGAAAGAAAAAGTGTGTAGTCTTCTTTCAGGCATAATGTCTCCCATCTTATATAACCCATACAGATGATTCTGTGACTGTTACTTTTAAGATCACCAGTAACCATTTGGCATCGCAAGTCATGGTGGGCCTGCTCTGTGTCTCCTCCTCACTGTCTGGTTCTCATCTGACCATGGCCATGACAGGTCTTGCTGAGGACCTTGGGGTTTGCTCTTTCTTGTGTGTGGAGCACTCGTCCTGAGCTCTTAATACAGCTGCTTCCCTCTCATCCTTCCATCTCAACCTAAATACGTCCCTTTGGAGGAGGCTTTCTTGCAACCCTGTCTAAAGTAGGCTTTCTTCATTTTTATCTATCATTGTTCCCTGTTTAGTTCCATGATGACTCTAATCTCAGTTTGTAATGATTTTATTTAATTGTTCCCTCTCCTACCCACCATAATGTAAAGTCTACAAGGGCAAAAACTCTGTCCCATGATTTGCATATCCCTGGCTTTTCCTGCAGTATGTGACATAAAGTAGGTGCTCAATAAATATCTGTTGCATGAATGAGTAGATATACAAGTTAATTTTAATTTAAGCACAATTTAAGAACAATTCCCACTTCAATTAGTTAACATGCCATTGTCCTTTTTAACTGTCTTTTTTGGTCTATCCTGTGTTCAACTCTTAAGGAAGCTGACTGATTTTGACAAAACTTGGTACACTGCTCAGTGTAAGTCTCATCTTGTATTGGATTTATAACTCAGTCTGTCATCTTGAATACAAATGGTGGCAGATAAAACTTGACAAATTGGACGTGGAGCAGATTTCAGTACAGTTTGGTACATGGGTCAATGTACTATTTAATTGAAATGTGTGGAGTCTGAATTTCATGAACCCTTAATCCTAACCTTAACCTCCCACAACTCTATTTCCTTTTTTAACAACACTACTTTCTTCAAAACCTAACCTATGAGGCTAGGATAGAAGTGTTTTATAATATTGTTAATATGAAAATGATATTTAAAAAATTTTTGTTTTATTGTTAGTATTTATTCATGTCAAGAATATTTAATATTTTGTAGAACCTCTTAAGAATTTTTTAATTGAAATATAGTTGCTATACAATATTATATAAGTTATAGGTGTACAGTACAGTGGTTCACAGTTTTTAAAGGTTATTTATTCTCCATTTATAGTTATTGTAAAGTATTGACTATATATCCAAGGAGTTTTAGTGATGGCTATTTAGCTGTTTTTCTGATAGTCCCGCATCCCCTAGCTGGACAGGGTTGATGATAGACATGAGGTTTCTTCATGACTTCCGGCAGCCAGGTCCCATGGGAAGACCTCTAAGGATAACGCGACAGAGTGGGATTGCTGTTACGTGTTCTCTGAGTGTGTCTGTGCCAGCAGACTAGAGGTAGAGGCAGGTAGAAGGAAAGTACTGACCTTGATTTAGTGAACACGGAGGCTTTCCCACATGGGGGCCTGTCCTTCCCCAGGGGTGTTAACTGTCATAGTTTTGCCATAGGAAGCATTTTGAACGTTGTAGGAAAATTTTAACTCTGACATCTAGGATCGCCTCTTTGAAACCCATGACATCCTGTATGAGGTTTCATGTATTTTTAGATTGAAAAAATACTGACAAGTGATGTTTTATGAACTATAAGCACCTTGTTGGTTTTGTTTTGGTTTCTGCAGGTCTGTGCTCAATGCTGGGTTCTTTTGCTAGAGCATTTGCAGCAATTTCCTCAGTGATTTATTTGTGTTTGCTATTCCAGAGCAATTCCCAGGTTCCAAAACACTGGAAAAGCCAGTGTCAACACTGCAAGCAAAAAAGGTTAAAATATGGACTACAGCCTTGTTTGCTACTTGCAGTGGTAAAGTCTGATCCCAGTCTCCTAGAAAATAAGGTCTCATGAATGGTTACCCCACCAAATTTTCATTCGCTCTCTTCTTAAACACAGCTCTCTTTAAAAATTGTTTAAAAATATTTTTAAACAATTTTTAAAGGTTACTTTTCGTTTACAGTTATTACAAAATATGGACTCTATTCCCCGAGTTTTACTATACGTCCTGGAGCCTATCTTATACCCACAAGTTTGAACCTTCCCCTTTGACCCTTGTGTCACCCCTGCTCGCCCACCACTGGTAACCACTAAGTTCATCTCTGTGTCTGCTTCGTTTATGTTATATTTGTGAGTTAAAAACCCAGCTCTCTTTTTTGATATTTTAATCTTGTGTCCTCCTCTACCCCCAGCCCTCGCTATCTTCACTTTTGTCCCTCTCATTATAAACTTTCATGACATGCTTCACTTATTCCTTCTAGTTGTTTCCCTGAAAATAAAAGACATTCCTATTCATTATAGATATGCAATCTGTAGACATGTATATGGAAGAGACTAGAAAGGACCAACAGGCTCACTACTTAAAGACAAACCCTATAACATTTTTCTGTTTCCTTCCAGTCTTCCTCTGCCCTATATGCATGGGAAGGAGAAAGCTAATTTCTCACAGCAACCTTGCTTACAGCAGTGCGAAACATTTCTCCCGCCGCTTATTCTCAGTGGTATGGGAAATACATTCCCTGGCCCTGCCAGCGCTGCAAAGGGCAACTCTCTTTTCTTTTTCTCATCTCTTCCCTCTTCCATCTGTTGCGGACAGCTCTTTGCCCCAGTATCGCTAGACTCCACTGTTTCCTCATTACATTCCTTTGACTGGTCACCTCTCTCTTCCTGCGCTTTTGGCTGCAGGAGTCCAGGACTGGCCTACTTATCTCGTGGCCTGCAGTTCTGTTCATTCACACTTGTAGCTTCCCCCTTCCAGGGCGGAGGACCGGATTGTGTTTCTGCCTCTCTGCAGCTGACAGGAGGGAAGACGGTGCTGCTCATGGTGGGAGGCAGGGCTTTGAAGCTCTAAGTGTCTCTCTGGCTGGCGTTGATCTGCTCAGCCGAAGACTGCTCTTGGGGTTCTGGAAATTCAGACTGGCCTTCATCCAGCTCTTTCCTCTGTGAGCACAGAACCCCTGTCACCTCCAAATGGCAGGAAAGGAGGGGTGACTGCCACTTATTCACTGTTTCCGTACTATGTATTGCATATGCATTCACTCCTCACAATGGTCCATGAAAGGGTATCAGCCCCATTCTGAGAAACCTGGGGCCTAGGAGATTAAGAAACTTGCTTAAGGCCACCATACTAGGATTCAAAATCAAGTCTGCTGCTGCTAAGTCACTTCAGTCGTGTCCGACTCTGCATAGCTGCAAAGCCAGTGTTCCACCCAAGTAGAAACCCCTTTTATAGAAGCATAAACTTCACCTCTTTGGTGTTGGCAGTTCTCAAGGCTGCTGCTGCTGCTAAGTCGCTTCAGTCATATCCAACTCTGTGTGACCCCATAGATGGCAGCCCACCAGGCTCTCCCATCCCTGGGATTCTCCAGGCAAGAACACTGGAGCGGGTTGCCATTTCCTTCTCCAATGCATGAACGTGAAAAGTGAAAGGGAAGTTGCTCAGTCGTGTCCGACTCTTCGCGACCTCATGGACTGCAGCCTACCAGGCTTCTCCATCCATGGGATTTTCCAGGCAAGAGTACTGGAGTGGGGTGCCATCGCCTTCTCCCCAGATAAGGCTAAGAACTCCAATTACAGCAAAAGCGATAGTGTTTGTAGACAAAGGCTGGGTAGCACCAAGGGAAACCAGAAAAGGCCACCAGCTCCTAGGTGAGGTTCAGAGACCCCAAGGATGTCAGAGCTGGGTCAGGCCCTTAGGGGTGCTCCACACCAGAAATCCTCAAACTAGGCCCCAACTGGGAAGCTTTATAAATGTCCAGCATGTGCTATGGAGAGGAAAATGGCAACCCACTCTGGTATTCTTGCCTGGAGAGTTCTGTGTACAGAGGAGCCTGGTGGACTGCTGTCCATGGTGTCGCACAGAGGCAGACATGACTGAAGCAACTTAGCATGCATGCATGCATTGGAGAAGGAAATGGCAACCCATTCCAGTATTCTTGCCTGGAGAATCCCGGGGACGGGGGAGCCTGGTGGGCTGCCGTCTATGGGGTTGCACAGAGTTGGACACGACTGAAGTGACTTAGCAGCAGCAGCAGCAGCAGCAGCAGCAGCATGTGCTAACCCATTAAACATTTTCCAGGTGTGGGCCCCAATTGGACATTATTTATAAAGCTCTCTTTATTATTTATAAAGGTGATTTGATTTGAATATGGAGCCAACTTTGAGAACCACTGATTGAGGCAAATCCCCCCATTTGGCACCTAAGTAAACCCAAAGCCAACAGATTAAGTGACACGGCCAAGGTCACAAAGTTGGTTAGGAAAAGACTGGGGAGGAGATGGTAGCTTGTGTTCTTACTGTAGCTGCTGCTTCAAAGTGAATGAAACAAGCCCAGGGCTTTGCATTAAAATGTGCTTCTCTCAATCTCTGGAGGCTGAAAGAGAGATTATCTTACGTAGGTTTCCTAAGTGGCGCCAGTGTGTTTCTGAAGAGAGGCAACCTTCTGAGCCCATCCTCCTGACTTTCCATGGTCTCGGTGTAGAAGGTACAGACACGCCTGCCTCATGGATCCTCCCCCTGCCCCCACCTCTTC
The DNA here is from genome assembly GCF_002263795.3 of Bos taurus. Taxonomy (NCBI): domain Eukaryota; kingdom Metazoa; phylum Chordata; class Mammalia; order Artiodactyla; family Bovidae; genus Bos; species Bos taurus. The sequence goes on along the minus strand of NC_037333.1, from coordinate 43,991,226 downwards.
CTTCTCCTCATGGGCTTTTCGGATTCCTTCTTCCAGGGATGCTCTGTCACTTCTCCTCTGGAGAAGGCAGTAGGTGGGGCTTGGGGCCAGTGCAGGTAAGGGTAGGTATCGTCACTCAAAACTTTTCAGGACTCTAAGCAGCTTGCTTGTTCTGGAGGAAGTGTAGTAGGGACAGAAGTGTGTGTGTAAAGGATGGAGGCAGGATGAAATTATTCCTGATGGATGAAGGTGATCTGTATATTTTATGGTGGTTTAACATAATTTCCACATTGGAGGTGAGGGAAGGCAAGAGGTAGGTGAGGACAGAGAGTGGGGTGGGATGTATGTCATGTAGTCGTGTCTCTGGCTCATCTGTGGAATGCACTACAGCACATGCCTCTCTGTTGTGGCCAGCCCTGGGCCACAGTGAGGTCCTGTCTAAGCAAAACCAGAAGGCCTGTGACTGGATCAAGAGTCACATTGGCAGGGGTTATGTGTATTGCTATTGAAGAATGAGATTCCAACGTGTGTTTTAAGTCACTTGGGTCGTGTCTGACTCTTTGCAGCCCTATGGACTATAGCCTGCCAGGCTCTTCTGTACATGGGATTCTCCAGGCAAGAATACTGGAGTGGGTTGCCATGCCTTCCTCCAGGGGATCTTCCCAACCTAGGGATTGAACCCGAGTCTCTTATGTCTCCTGCATTGGCAGGCAGGTTCTTTACCACTAGCACCATCTGGGAAGCCCAGCCTAATGTGATGACAGTCCTAATCACAAGGCTTCTCAAATTGAAGTCATTTATCTATTATAATTTTTAGAGTCATATCTAGATATGTCTCTCTATGTCCTCTCTCTCTGTAAGTTTATCTGTATTTGTCATATCTATATGCCATCAATACCGTTTACTCCCCATCTGCCACGTGTCTGGCCTCCCAGGTGGCACAGTGGTAGAGAATCTGTCTTCCAATGCAGGAGATGCAAGAGATGCAGTTTTGATCCCTGGGTTGAGAAGATACCCTGGAGAAGGAAATGGCAACATCCTCCTGTATTCTGGCCTGGAAAATTCCATGGACAAAGAAGCCTGGGAGGCTGTAGTTCATGGGGTCGCAGAGTTGGACATGACTGAGCAACTGAACACACACACACACACACACACACACACCCCATGTGTCTATCCATTAGGTCAAATCATATGAAAGGACCAATTTTTTGACCTTTTTTTTTTATTGCTTACATACTTTTATTCGGACATCAGCTAGGAAAAAAGACTTATTTTTCATTTTTTAAGGTTATACAGGGCATTGCTAATTTGGTTCCTAATATTTAAAGGAACAAGTACAATAGTTGCAAAGACTTACTCCTTAGCAGTCATTTTCCCTTTATGTAAACCACACATCCAAGCAAGATCAGTTGCTCTATAGAGAGGAACAAAGAGGGTTTCCCTGGCTTTTCAGGTCGTTTTTGACCATTTTTGATCTAAAAAAAAAATGCCACCAGTGGTTTCACCTGGTTTAACCTAGTATGTTTATCTCACTTTTTTTGTTTACCTTCAGAAATCTATTCCTACAAGAAGTGTTATGTTCCCATTTAAATGGAAAACCGGAATCACTTGTTATAAAAAGAAGGATATCTAATAAAGAGTAAGAGAACATCAATAATTAATATGTTTAGTAGTTGCTATTGCCTGGTGAAGGCTATGAGCCTGAACCTGTTTTTCTTTTGTTAAAAAGAAATCTTAGTCTAGGAGAGCTAAGAGAGGTGGTAAAGGTTTTTTATCTCCAACCCAAGACTTTCTCTTTGATGGAATCACAGTGATTGAAAACAGGATTGAAAAGGAACTTAGCACGTTGTTTAATGCTGTGCTTGCTGGACTAACAACATCAGCTGTCTGGTGTGGTGGGTACCTTGAGCCATAAGATGTGGTCGTGACTTGCTCAGCCCCTGCTAATTCGGTAGGTGGGTGGGCACGAAAGATGCAAGTCTTCGCTGCTTTTTTTCATTGTAACTGAATCGAAGGTGTTGACAGGGCACTTGTACCTTCTTGAATAATTATGCAACAGCAAATATGCCAAAATTCTTCCTGCTGCATTTATAGCTACAGCTTTGCAGGGTGTTAAAAAAGCATGGCGTGCTACCAGTTATGGTGTTCTTAAAAAGTGAATGAGTTGGATGTTTTATATTTCTTTCTCTGTGTGACCCTGAGCAGTTTTTCTGTTTCCTCTGAGCTTCAGTTTTCTCCCATATGACTTGGAACGGATACCACTTTTCTTACCTACTCCTTCCCAGGATTGTAATTGGGACAAATGGGACAGTGATTGGAATGTGCATTCAACATGTAAGGTATTGGCGTTATTCTGACTCAGATTAATTTACTTGTAACTTTCATGTCACTGACAATACTCTCCCCACTGCTTGCTTTTATTAGTGAACATGAACCATTAGAGGAAACTGTTTCCTCTGCCCTTGATCTCATGGTTTGAATGGGAGGTGGGAAGCTGTTAGATTTTCATTCTGTTTTTTAAAAAATAAGTTTGATGGCTTTGCCTGAGTGTAAAAGGGATGTGCATGTATAATTACAACATTTACAGAACAGAAATATGCAAAATGAAAGAAGTAACGCTGTTCCATGCTCTCACGGCCTTTTGGACTTTTTTCTCCATCAGTGCTGATATCAAATTACCCTATATCTTTAAATGCAGTAGCCTCAGGAAGAGGTAATAAGCTTGGCCTGGCTTCAGTCCTCTTCTGAAATGGTGTTTGTCAGAGCCAGCTGGGGTGCTAGCGGGGGGTTGAAGATATGGCAGAATGAGGACCAGGCATAAAGGCTTATCTCCAGTCCATCGTGAAAGTTTGCCTGGCTTCTCATTGAAAGGAGAGAATAAAACTGTTCTAAAGAAACTGAGTTAACAGGCTATGAGAAAACTGCCATCTCCTGACTTTTCCCTCTCTGTTTCTCGTGCATCTCCTGGTGGATAAGCATCCTTCTGATTTTTGTTCCTGGGAAAGTTCTGCCTTTCATACAAGTGAGAGTTCAACCTCCTCCCTTTCGCTTAATGTTGAAAAAGTTAATTGTTATATTAATCAGTTTACTACACAGCCCATTGGGAACAGGACACTTAAAGGTCTTTTTTACATTTTGTGTGGCGTAAATTATGATATGAAAGCACAGAGTAATATATGGATATTTTAAATGCCCTTGTTCAGAGGATCTGCCTTAAAATTACCAAGTTCCATCTAGAAGAGAGAAACTTAAAGATTCTAAGATTTCATTATTGTTGGAATCTTAGTTATCCAACTTCAGATAAGAATATAGAAAAAAGAAAACTAGAAGTGATATTGGGAGAAAGGGGAGAGAAGACTTTTAAAATAAATGTTCTAAATTTGCATGCAGGTTACCATGACTACAAAATATCTTTATCACTTATTGGAAGTATCTGTTAACCTTCTGTGGCTGTCCCATCCATAGCGATATTTCAGGAATGCTTCCCTCAAATTGCACAGAACTTCCAAATTGTTCCTTTAACAGATTGCTAAGTTGGAGTTGGAGACGTCCAGCTTGTATCCAAATGGAGTTGAGAAAACTCACTCCTTACTGCAGTTTCTAGCTCACCTTTGACCTGGCTGGTTAAGATGATTCACATCTGACATCTTAACATACAACAACATGTTTAGGTTTCTGGGACTTGAAAGTGAATTAGAAATATCTCAGTCATTTTGGCAAGTTGTGGGAAGGTATTTTTAGAAAACCTTACTTATATAATGTATTTCTGATGTCTTTTCCTTTTTTCTTCTTCATGTAGAAACCATAGGTGAATATACAAAAGAATGGTATTTTGAAGAGGGAAAGCATTCATGGCTCTTGAAGAAAGGGCTACGATTCCTAGCCACACTGCTCGTGCAATATGACAGCAGTGTTTGTCGCTGCTGATTGGAGTGTTTTATAAGTTTCTGGGGATGTTCCAAAGCACCACCCAGACCTCTTCAAGGGCAAAAGGCACCTGAAAGTGGCCAGATTGGGGCTTTTTTTGTCTATAGCAACAACAAAAAACAACAATACCCTCATTAAAGGAGTATAGACATTAATACATATATCTACTCAATAAGAATGTTTATAGAAATTAACTGCTATTTTGAAGAAAGCATGAGAGTAAAGACTTTTTCAGGCATTTTTAAGATGTTCCTGACATCCTCCCAGTGTTTCCTTTAAATTACTTATTACTTGCCTTAATCTGGAATTGTTCTCTTCTTTCATAATTGAAACTCCTGGAGTTGTTTGCAGTTGGGTGGATTAGCATTTGTTCATTGTAAAGCCCATTTCATTTAAAATTTTCTAGCATGTGAACCATAAGTGCCTCTTAAGTCAAGATGGCTGTTGAGGCTCAGAACATTTCTTTCTGGGTCTTCTCTTTCAACCTCGATCCTGAATTAAACAATTAGATCCTCATGATGAATTTGGCCTAATTATGGCTATCCAGTGTATGTTTCATTGTTGATGGAAAGTCAGGGTTCTCCTCTTCTCTTATGATTTTCCTTAGGTCCCCTCCCTATTTCTTCCTTGGGCGCTCACTTTTCCTTCCATGGGAGTAGTTACTAACTGTTGGGCTCCTGCCAGTGGTTACCAACCACTAACCCAGATGCTTCTCTGGACAGCAGTTGCTTTCTAAAAGGATTAAAAGCCGCCTTTCTACAATTTTATCCCTATGACCTATTTTGAATGGCCACATCAGAAGAGAGCAGGATCGACATGACAACATCGACAACCTTGTTTTTTCTTTCTAAGTGTGCACGTCAACTGATGATCCCTCAGACACTGATTTCTCCTCTCCTAAAATGTTCCTGGATGGAATCCCAGCATAGTTGTCATCTTGTGAGCATGATTAGAGTTGGAAAGTAACAGAAAAGGGAGGAAAATACTTATTTTTATTTCAGGGAACAGAAAGTCCTGCCCATGACTGGTGCCAGTGGAATTCTCCGGTGAATGGCCTCTGAGAAGGGCCTGCCCAAGTTAGGTTTTGTTGGATCCTAATTCATCACAATAAGCTGTTGACTGAAAATAGCATAAATTTAGATCTTGGGGAGGGCAGAGTAGACTGCTTTGAACCAGGGTCAAGTCTTTGGAGCAGCATCTGCTTAGGTAGACACGGCCTCTGGCACTTCCCAAACTTTTAATGCTGTAAGTTTAACTGATAAGAGTTTTGTGTCACCTGCTGCTGCTGCTAAGTCGCTTCATTCGTGTCCGACTCTGTGAGACCCCATAGACCGCAGCCCATCAGGCTGCCCCATCCCTGGGATTCTCCAGGCAAGAACACTGGAGTGGGTTGCCATTTCCTTCTCCAGTGCATGAAAGTGAAAAGTGAAAGTGAAGTTGCTCAGTCGTGTCCAACTCTTCGTGACCCCATGGACTGCAGCCTACCAGGCTCCTCCGTCCATGGGATTTTCCAGGCAAGAGCACTGGAGTGGGTTGCCATGCCCTTCTCTGGGGGATCTTCCTGACCCAGGGACAGAACCCAGGTGTCCTCATCGCAGGCAGATTCTTTACTGTCTGAGCCACCAGGGAAGGAAGTCATCAATCAATCCTTTCCGGGATCGAAGAGCTTCAGGTAAATATCAGCTCTCACATAAATTGTGCAGAGTCAATAAAAATCGGCCTAATCATTTCAATAAACATGACAGGATTTCTTTTCTCATTAAAGATTTAAGGAGTAATGCTACGTAAACGATAACTCTCTTCAATGAATGAAAGCGAGTAAAACATGTGAAAAGAATATCTTGGCTGGCTCTAGGAAGGAGAGGCTGGTGTTTTGGTTTAAATGCCAAAGAATTATATTTTCGACTTCATATTTTGATGGTGTGAATTTCAACTCTCGATTAGGTAATTTCTGACTGATGGTTCTTTCAGACTGGTTCAAGCCCAGTGGTTTTCATCCAGGAGATCAGAGAGGGAAGAAATGTTCAGATCTGTTCTCTCCCTTCCTCCTGTCTCTCCCAAGTTGATGATAATGAGAGAAGCCAAATTGGAAAAGGGTAGCATACTAAGTGATCTGGCTGTTCTGAATTTTTCATTGTATATTCTCTAATTTTGAACCTGTCAAGTATTACCTGTCAATCATCTACATATAGCTTGTTAAGATTACAGAGTCGTGAATGTGCATAGGAGACTGACTAAATCTGTGATTAGCAACAAAACTTATAAGGAAAAAAGTTGAAGCATAGGTTTAAAAAATAAAAAAACCCTACCACTAATAAAGACTTCAATGTTTACTTAACAAGAAATAGAAAATAACTGATTGGGGGGAGAAAGGTATGTTGGAGAATGCAGCACAACTGAATTTATCTGATGTACACTTAATAATATAATAACAATGCTGTGTACCCATGAAGCTAAAGAACAAGAGGGATTATTAGATTTGTGCATGGAAGTTAAAATGACTGCAAAGAATTGCTTTGGGAAATATATAAGATACAGGAAATGAAATGAAAGAAAATAAATACAGGGCAGATGACTGGTTTCTGTGTATTGCTGGAGAGATTTAATTAATTGCTAGTATAGCACTGAGCCATGAATTACTCAATCATTGCCATTGTTTCAATTTTGGAATTTTCCTCTTAAATACAGATTCATTAGAAAAGAAGAAAATGTCACTGGGCAGGGAATAAGTTTATGATTTTGAATGTTAAATTCTTCACAGTCATCTGTACAATATTGAGAAATCTTGTGAAAATATTTTAAAGTAATTTGGAAGGTCTTTTTTCTTTATTTTGATGGGAGGGCTTATTTTGTTTAGAAGTCTCATTGCAATCTGAAATAGATCAATGAACTTTTCAATTATTCAGTGCCATCTCTGCATTGGTCTGTTATTGTAGGTGTTTGACAATCAGCAGGATGTAGTGAAAAGGGCCACGGTTTTAGACTCAAACATATCTGATTCAAATCCTAGATGTAGTGTTTGTCAGAGGTGTGACCCTGCCCAAGCTATATAACTTCAGTGAGCCTTAGGCTTCTGTTGAGTAGAGAGGTATATTATGAGGATTAGTAATTATTCACTTATTTGCTATATTTGAGAACTGACAGTGTATCAAGTATTGCGCTCAATGCTCTGGATATAATCCAAGGATTGTAATTGTAGCTAACATTTACTGAGAGCTTGGGTATTGGATATTACGCTATTTCATGTATATTATCTAACTCAACCCTCACAGCAGCTCTATAATACGTGGATGTATATAAGTGAACACACACAATACATACAAAATATAAAAGTAAATAATTACATAATAGGCCTGGAATGCTTTGTTCTGAAGAAAGATCAGTTTCCTTATTAGAGGGATGTTGAAAGTTCTTTGACTGTTTTCTGTCTTCTTTTCTTATTATCCTTATAAAGAAAAAGGTCTCAAATATTACTTACCTGAACAACTAGAGAAAAAATGTGTAAGAATGTGATGTCATAAGAGTTGGGGGGAAGCCAGAGACCTCCACCTCTTGCAGAGTTGGAGGGCTGTTCGGGGCGGGGACCCTTGAGGAAGCCCAGCCTCCCTGGAAGCCACATATGGTTTAAGTGCTCACAACTTTTAATGTTGCACTTTGTGTCTGGGCATCCCGTCTGCTAAAGGTCTTGCCATTTGAAATGTCATGCAAACCAAAGTTTGCCATGTATTAATTCATAGTGAAAAGGGATGGTGTAATTGCCCACAGGAAACCCCTTTATAGAGTTTGAATGTCTTTATTATAAATAAGCCTCAAGTGCCTTCACTGAAAACACTTTATATTCATCAGAATGGCCTGTTTCTCTTTCCATTCCTGAAAACCAGGAATGATGGATCATCCACTGTTGATATTTGCTAGCCGATTATTTTGCAGTTGTGGTGGTTGTTAAAAGAGGTGGACTTATTCCGGCGATCTTGGGCCTCTAAAGCTTAATCTCATAAGAAAATCTTTAGCCAAGTCAGGTTTTTAATCGCTGTGTTAGTCATCCTACTGATTACATAAGGAACACTGTCGGAGCATTTCAAATGCCATCAGCTCTTGGCAGCAGAATGACAATGAGGATGAAGTATTAAAAACTAGGTACCCATAAAGGCAGACATGGAGAAAGTGCCTCCAATTCCCTGCTTCTGAATATGCCTCCACATTAATTCCCCTCCTTTAGAAGAAACTCACTGGAAGAAAAGCATAATTTGAATTAATTATTTGCACATATGGTGTGTTCCTGATGTCAGCTAATGCTACATTAAGGACAGACATGCTGGGCACCCATTAAATAATCAAGTAAATATTTGTATTGTTTATGATAAACTGGTTCCTTCTGTGGGTATTTTCTGTGTCTTTGTAAACGTTCCTTTTGTAGGTAGACTTTGTTTGTTGGGGCTTCATACCAGGCTCAAATCTGACAAAGAACGCTGTTTAAATTCCAAGTTCGACAAAGGAACCTCACACCCACTGTGTTTTTTGGAGCTAAGTGAATATTTAGTAACACTTTAATATAATAGCTGGATCATTATGGTATATTACTGAACTGAATGCTATGTTAATAACATTAATCACATGGACTCATTCTTGTCCTAGTCTGAATATTATAAGTACTTCTATATGATTTCCACTATAATTCCATAGTAATTAGTGATACAATTACTTCAAGCTGGCACCAAATGTTTATATTGAACCAACATGAATGTTAGGTCTCAACATTTAAGGGAGCCCAGCGTCTGAATAAAAGATTGGGGCCAAGATAAGTCAACCCAATTTTTCTTTGGTGAAATATGTTGTATAATTGGAACATACACAAGGTTTATAAATGCTCTGAGTACGTGAATGAGATTACTTTCATACTCTTCAGCAAAGGTCACATTGTCATGTGGAACTAAAGGCATTGTCTCCAGGCACATTTCCTGGAAAGAACCCAGTGCTGGGGTCTCTACTCTTAGTTGTTGAAATAGAAATTCCTAATGATTATTGGGACCTTTTGGAAGAAGGTCCTTTTATTGATTGTTTTCCAGTGAGCTTTAGCACATCTTGAAGTTTTTTTGGTTGTTGTTTGTTTTTTTATTGTTTGTTTTGCAGGCTTGATATTTGAAAGGGGCCTCTGTTTGTGCTTTCTAATGCCTCCCTTTGTCTCATAAATGGAAGCAAATTGTATGCTGGGCAGTGTTCTACTAAAATCCAAGTGGAGAAGCAAGTGGTACTTGATTAACCAGGATTCTTGGGAACAGACTGTGTCTGACTATGTCAGCTCAGGGAGATGAGTGTAACTGTTGGGATGAAGAGACTTGGAAACCACCTCTAAACATTTCTTGGAAAGTTAGAAGCAAGGATCTCATTCCTTTCCTGGAAGTGAGGAGAATGGGGCCAATAAATCCTTCTCTTTACTTTAAGGCAATACAGCTTGTAATTGCTACTTCTTGGCTGTGAAATTTAATTTGTGGAGGGAAAAATACCTAATCATTTCATCTTCCTCTGCATCCTGCTTAAAAAAAAAAACAAAACACCTCTAAATGAGTTTACTTCTTCTGGAACCCCAAGAAAAGCAGGTCTCTGATCTTTTGATCATGAATGAACCCATTCATTCATTTACTGGTTCAACACGCTTGTATTGCCTGCTGGGAAAAAAAAAAAAGTGGAAGTGTTAGTGGCTCAGTCATGTCCAGTCTTTGTGACCCCATGGATTGTAGCCCACAGGCTCCTCTATCCATAGGATTCTACAGGTAAGAAGACTGGAGTGCATTGCCATTCCCTTCTCCAGGGGCTCTTCTTGACACAGGAATTGAACCTCAGTCTCCTGCATTGCAGGCAGACTCTTTACCATCTGAACCACCAGTGATTGCCTGCTAGGTCTCAGGAATTATGTCAAGCTGGCATTGGCATGGGACACTGAGGCAGCCAAATGAGATGGTATGAGGTACATATGTTACAAAAGGATATCTAGTATCTGAGGTGGGTGAGCTTCTCAAAGGGCAGGCACTGGGAGGTGGGGACTCATGACTTGGAGTCTCTTCAGAATAGGACACCAGGGACAGGAATGCGAAGAATATTCTGGATAAATTGCAATACTGCAGGAATGTGAGTTTTGTATAGGACTTGGTCTTGTTAGTCTTCAAGTTTTATTCTGACAGAAAACTCCCTCTGATGTCAGGGTTGGGCTGAAATCTAGGTTATTGTTTTGTGTTTATTCCCATGTGGGTAGTTCTTCTGGACCGTGCATTTGTGTTTGAGGAGACTGGTCCAAGGGGAGGAACATGCTTTATGTTCTTGTCTTGAGCTGTCCCCTTTCCCTCTGCTGCCATCTTGACTTCGCACAAGGTGGAATGGGGTTTCTTTAGCTGATGGTGTGGTCTTTGCCTGCTTAACAACAGGAGGTCGGTGTTATCCATGGGATCAGATGCTGCTTCTTTCTTTGTGTTGGGGTCCTGAGTATACATTTCTCTAGCCTTCAGCTGTATATTTTGTACTTAGAAATAATATTAGATTTTTCTCTTTGATTATTTTTAAGCCTGAAAGCTAAAATAGAGGCATTCCAACAGGAGATAGTCAATCTCAGGGTAACACATACACAGTGCATCTATAGAGTAGGATATTGAGAGACAGAGAGACAAGAAAGAGAGGCAGGGAGAGAGAGAGACACACACACACAGAATAAACTAATCTCCTTTGGGGAGAGCTCATGGGATTTTTGGAGTTTCCCCAGTGGCTCAGCGGTAAAGAAACTGCCTGCAATGCAGGAGTGCAGGAGGTGTGGGTTCTGTCCCTGGGTCAGGAAGATCCCCTGGAGGAGGGCACGACAGCCCACTCCAGTATTCTTGCCTAGAGAATCCCATGGACAGAAGAGCCTAGCAGACTACAGTCCATAGGGTCACAAAGAGTTGGACACGACTGGAACAACTTAGCATGTATGCACGCACACACGAGATTCTTGATGATACTGGTTATGAAAGAAAAAAAAAGTTCTCCCTTTGTGGCTTACTGGCTCTATTGCTGTGTGAACTTAGCAATTCGACGCTTGGAGGTAAATTGGGGAGTTTTATGGTCTCTGAATCCCTGAAGTATTTCATATATACTGTTTTCCTGTTTGTCATTTAAATTGATTTCTGTCTTTCCCTATCCCCTGTTAGGCTCTAGTCCTGGCCACATCTCTCATCAGCTGCCCCCTGCCACTACTTCCTTCTCTTTCCCCTCCCTGGCCTCAATGGTTCACTTGTATTCCAGCCACACCAACCACTGGCAGATGGTTGCCTGCACACATCATGCAAGTCCCTGCTTCATTACTCATTCTCATCTATCTGTGATTCCTGAGGTCCTTACCCACCAAGAGCTAGTTCAAGGGTCACCCCCTTCGTGAAGCTCTTCCCTTCCATTGAATTCTTACCCTGTGCTAGACACTGCTCACTAGACACTCCTTATCTGTATTTAAGCTCTATATAAGATATGTATCTATGCATGCATATTTAAACTATGAAATATAGCTGATTTAAGTTATGCTGTGGCTTATGCTATATATAAGCATTGCATTATCACAGGAGATAGATGTTATTATCATTCCTCTTTTAGAAAAGTGAAAGTGTTAGTCACTTATTCATGTCCGACTCTGTGACCCTATGGGCTATAGCCCACCAGGCTCCTCTGTCCATGGAATTCTCCAGGCAAGAATACTGGAGTGGGTTGCCATTCCCTTCTCCAGGGAATCTTCCCAACCCAGGTTGCCTACGTTTCAGGCGGAATCTGTATGGTCTGAGCCACCAGGGAAGCCCTAAGAAAAGGAAAATTGAGCTGAAGGCGGAGGTAGATCCTGGTCCCTTGACATCACAGCTGTTGATTGGGTCTATGTGCTCTCCAGCATTTTGCTGCTTCAGCAGATGTACTGAAGGTATTTGATGAACCAGATATTCTTCCAGTGCCTGAAAAACAGTGGTGCTGAAATACCATATCCTTACTCTAGGGAGGGAGATCGACAATACACAAGCACATACAGAACAAACCAGATGATGGTAATGGTGGTCAGCGCTCAGAAGACAAATAAAGCAGGGATAGAGAGTGAGGGGGGAGCCATACAGATGGCCTCTGACCATAGGATGTCAGTGTGGCTGGAGCAGAGCGAAGGATAGAGAGAGACTGGGATGAGTTCCAGGAGGTGAGAAGGAAGCACGACAGGGGTTGGTGAGCTATAGACAGAGCTTGGAGTTTATTCTGGGGTTGTAGGATGGTTGAGCAGAGTAAAATTATCTGCTCTTTGGTTTTAGAAACTCATTCCAGTGGCTGTGTGGGGAATGGACTGTAGCTGCCCGAGGGTGGCAGTGGGGAGGCCAGTTAGGAGGTTTTTTATTTGATCCAGGGAAGAATTGATGGTGGCCTGAATGAGTGGCAGCTGTGCAGGTGGTGAGACATTGTCAGATTTGGGATGTATTTGAACGTTGACATTGCTGATGAATTGAATGTGAACTGTGAGAATTGGCCTGGTCAATGGGAGGAATGAATTTACCTTCTACTCAGCTGGAAGGTATGGATTTTAGGGTATGTATTCTATTCCCAGGGCTACTGTAACAAATTGCCATAATCTTGGGTATCTTAAAACAATAGAAGTGTATTGCCTCCCAGTTCTGAGGGTTTAGAGTCCAAAATTAAGGTGTCAGCAAGGTCATCCTTTCTCTGATGACTTTAAGGATTCTGCCTGCCTCTTCTAACTTCATGGTTACAGTCCTTGGCTTGTAGATGCATATGTGTGCTCAGTGGCTCAGTCATGTCTAATTCATTGCAACCCCATGGACTGTAGCCCACCAGACTCCTCTGTCCATGAAATTTCCAGACAACAGTACTGGAGCAGGTTGCCATTTTATCCTCCAGGGGATCTTCCTGACCCAGGGATCGAACCCATGTCTCCTGCATGGGCAGGCAGATTCTTTATCACTGCACCTCCTGGGAAGCCCACTTGTAGATACATCCCTCCAGTTTCAGCCTCCGTGGTCAAATGGCATTTTCCCTATGTCTGTGCCCATTTTTCTCTTCTTATAAGGACACAAGTCATTGGATTAAAGCCCATCCAAATCCAATATGACTTCATCTTAACTTGATCACATCCACAAAGATCTTATTTCCAAATAAGGTCGCATTTACAGGTACTGGGGATTAGGGCTTGAACATACCATTTTGGGGGATACAATTCTCCTCATAGCAGTAGAGATCAAGAATTTGGTTTTAGTCAGGTTGAGTTTAAGATGCCTTTTGTTAGCCACGATGTGATGGTGTGTGGGCAGTTGGACACAGGGGTGTGGAGTTAGGGCAGAGTCTGGGTTGGAGGTGCACAGGGGTGGCATCTTAATGGAGGTGGTAGCTCAAACTGCAGGACCAGGCATCTCTGAGGAAGAGTGTGGGTTCTCAAGAGATGAGGTGTAAGGACTGAGCCTCTAAAGCTCTGAAAGTGTTTAGAGATGAGGAGATGGGGAGGGATTATCTGGATGAAGCTCATTTGATTGTGCCTATCTTTCTTACAAGGAGGAGAGCGGCATCTTCTCTTATACTCTCAGCTCCTGGCACTGGTGCTGACATAGAGGGGCTCTCCATAAATGTTTGCTAAATAGGTGAATGGGGAAATTGCTCTGTTTTAAACCCTAAAGGGCCTCCCTGGTGGCTCAGTGGTGAAGAATATGCCTGCCATTAAAACATGTATAATATCGTATAAGAAACGAATCGCCAGTCCAGGTTCGATGCAGGATACAGGAAGCTTGGGGCTGGTGCACTGGGATGACCCAGAGGGATGGTATGGGGAGGGAGGTGGGAGGGGGGGTTCAGGATGGGGAACACATGTACACCTGTGGCAGATGCATGTTGATGTATGGCAAAACCAATACAATATTGTAAAGTAAAAAAAATAAATAATAATAATAAAAAAAGAATATGCTTGCCAATGCAGGAGATGCAGGTTTGATCCCTGGGTCAGGAAGATCCCCTGGAGAAGAGAATGCCAACCCATTCCAGTATTCTTGCCTAGGAAATCTCATGGACAGAAGAGCCTGGTGGGCTACAGTCCATGGAGTCACAAAGAGTCAGACAAGATTTAGTGACTAGACAACAACCAACTTTAAATAAATGTACAACATCAGTGGGAAAATGATACCAATGGAAATGAGGGTGTTGACCTGTTTGTAGCCAACCCGATGGGTTTGCAATGGCTCACTCTTCCATGCTGCCAGCCTGGTATAGAAGGATTCTTGCTTATGTGACTCTTTGTGACCCTATGGACTATAGCCCTCCAGGCTCTTCTGTCCATGGGATTTTCCCAGCAACAATACTGGAGTGGGTTGCCATGCCCTCCTCCAGAGGATCTTCTTGACCCAGGGATTGAACCTGGATCTCCAGCACTGCAGGTGGATTCTTTACCCCTGAGTCACCAGGGAAGCCCATAGAAGAAGGATGGGTGTGTGAAAATGAGGATGGAATAGAATAAGCCCATGTCTTCTTTGCTGAGATTCTTCATGGGAACCAGCTGCTAAGAAAGGTCAAGCCATCCTCAGGTATCACTAATCCAAGTCCTGCACTGGGGCATGGGAAGTCATTTTCAAATTTTGCTGTCCCCCAGCCTCACCTGGGGGAACTCAGCTCTGAGAAATTGGCAACAGGAAAGGAGAGTTTCATAGGGCCTGGAAGTTACAGAGAAGGGTTCTGAAGTCAGGGCATTGTTAAAGAATGGAGACCACGTGAGAAGAAACAGAATCACCATCTTTGAATATTTATATAGATAGGATCTCTTTCATAGGGTTATTTTAAAGATTAAATAAATTAGTATTTTAAGTACATAACATAACATAATAATGTCTCTCTAGACATTATTTATTATACAAAGAGGTTGGGCTTAGGGGTCAGAGAGACCTGGATTTCAGTTCTGACTTACCATGTACTAACTGTATGACCTTGAGGTTACCAGCCTCAATTTACTCATTTGTGCAATGGAGATAATAATACCTGCTTGAAAGGGCTATTTTGAGGATTAGTGAGATAATATGTGTGACACCCCTGATATGTCATGAATACTCATAAATGTTAGCTCTCTACCAACAGGAAGGACTCAACTATCTCTAGAGATTGTTCAGATGACAGGTGGGGTTGGCACGTGTCAGGTCAGGGATGTAGAGAGGAAATGGTTGCATCAAAAGAAAGGTCAGAGTTAATACCTTTTACAGCTTTTAATACAGACTATTTTAGCAAGCAGAACTGCTAGTAAAAACAAGGGCAGGAACATATATATATATATATATATATATATATATATATATATAACAAATATATAGCAAAAAGATGAAAAAGTCTAACTTCAATTCATTACTTGAATGTATTGATTAAATATGTTGCCAGATGTGGGATGGTGAAGTTTTGTAAAGACACCAGAAGTCTGTGGTAAAAGAAGATGGTTTAACTTAGGGAGTAGGAGTCTGGACTTTGCATCAGCCAGCCTGGGTTTGATTTCAACTGTGCCATTTGTTGGTGATATGGCCTTGGGCAAATATTGTAGATTGGCTTTTCCCAGAAGCTAACCCTGAGTCTTATATATATATATATTTAAATTCATTATTTATTTATTTTTTGGCCATGCCGAACAGCATGCAGGATCTTAGTTTCCGAAAAGGGATTGGACCCATGCTCCCTGTAGTGGAAACATGGACTCTTGTCACTGAACCACCAAGGAAGTCCCTGATCCTAAGTCTTAGATTTGAGTTGCGTTACTTATTTGACTACACATTTATTTGGATGCCCTCGATTATCTTGGGGGAGAGGGGCAGGAAGCCAGTGCTAGTTAGTAAGCAGGTGACTGCTGTGGGCACCAGGAACCCAGTTCTGCTGGGACCTCCAGATCACCATGCAGACCTGCCTCAGCCTGTCCCACCCAAGGGGCAAGGAAGCCTGAGTATTGCCACCAACTCCCATCTGTCTATTTGAGGACTGCTCCTGGGATGGGGAATAGCGACTCCTTGGCACTTGCATACTGTCCTACTCCTGGGCCCAGGTGCTCCTGTGGCTAGACAAAGCCCTGGGGCAGACTCTGGGCTTTGAGAGCAAGCTAAGGATGCTAACCAGTGAGTATGCAGGGTGTCTTAATCAGCTTGGCGGCTGTAACAAAGCACTATAGACTGGGTGGCTTATCTACAACAGAAGTTCATTGCTCACAGTCTGGAGGCTAGAGTCCGAGATCAGGTTACTGGCATGGTTGGGTTTTCATGAGGGCCGTCTTCTAGGTTGCTGACTTCTTTCCGTATCTTTATGTGGTAGAAAGAGGCTGGGAGAGCTCTCTAGGGTCCTTTTATAGGGGCATTAATTCCAGTCATGGGGCTCCACCCTTATGACCCAGTTCTCTCCCAGGGGCCCCACCTACCAACACCATCACTGTGGAGGTTAGGATTTACATATTTGGGGGTGGGGCACAAAATATTCAGTCCATTGCAGAGTGGATTTGCATAGACACTCAAAGTATGTGCTAAACAAGTCACTTGAACTCCCTAAACCTCATTTCCTCTTCTATAAAATGGGCATAATAGTAACATATACCCCATAGTTATTTGGGGGGATTAAGGGTGATAATGAATAATTATCAATTATTAATGTTAATAATGTTAATGTTACAATGTTAATCTTAGGCTGCTTGGAAAACCAACAAGGGTAGCTTTTATTGCTATAAAAGAGAAATGTATGAACAAGGAGACTGTGCCTTTCAAAGAGTAGTGCCCAGAGACTCTACTGAGGAAATAAATTATTAGAGGGAGTTTGTGTCCATTTAATTTGCTTGGAGAAGTGCCCATAATAGAATCTTTTACACTTGGTCACTTAAAAGAATTATGTGTGGCTGACACACTGAAGTCACATTTATCCTCTTGGACAGAGGGTTCATCTTGAGTATAGAGCCTGTAATTTACTTACAGGTGTATATGGTGGGATAACTCAGGTTAATGTCCGTGAACAGAGACCAACAATTAGCAAGTTAATTAGGGTCCTGATTTTAGTAGCGAAGGATAATCATTTATTGGCTTAGGTCAAACCCTGGGCCTTCCCGTGAAGTGACTTTCTATGAAAATATTGACTGAGAGGGACTCCCTATAGCTTCTCTAGTACAATTCACACATGCTTGGGAAACTCATTATCTCTCACAGAGATAGCAGCGAGGATTACAGTAAGTTTAAGAGGCCGGCTTCAGTTGGCCTGTGTTAAACTGATGGTCAAAATATAAATAGGATTCTAATATAACAATAGGAGCATCAGTTCTTCCCCACCCCATCCATGCTGTTCAAGTGCTGTTTTGCTGGTGTGTGACTGCTGGCTGCTGGTACCTGCTCTTTTCCAGCCAATAATCTCAGACAAATTAACATTATCATTTCATGTGAGGCATTTGTTGGGGAAAAAATATATATATATCTATGTATATATATATAAAGAGTACTATTGTGCCTGGGGGCTAAAAAGCATTAGGAAGTGGTAAGCTTTTCTCTTTCTTGTTTTTCACAGTGACAGCTGTTGACCCGTAACAGGGATGCTGTATAAGGGCCTGGAGATTATAAATCCAATTTGGAGAAGGGGAGAGGGCACGGATTGAAGGGGCATCTTGCCGTGGATGAAGATCTGAATGGCAGGCAGCTCTCTTTTCTGCCGATGAAAGGCATGGGGTTCATTGCGTCTGGTTTGTCTTCTCACTCGACACTTCTTGCCTTTTCATGGTGCCGGCACCTACTTAGCTTGGTTGGAAAGTTACTTAGAATGTCCTTTGACTAATAAGGTGGAGGCTTGGCCATGCCTCATAAGCTATAGAAAGGATGATGGACAAGGCTTTTCAGAGCCACTTGGCTTCTGTTTCCTATGCCATCCGTCATGCATTGTGAGTGAGTTGTTTCTGTTTGTTGTAGAACAGGAGCAGAGATGAGGTCGTGACAGACGTAGCTTTAGCAAGCCATTGCAGCTTTTGAGAGGAGTTGATGGACAACGAAAACACTTGCTGGCTTTTCTTTGCTGGGGGCAGATTCCCTCTGCACTTTTTCGCATTTTGGTTTAAGCTGAATCTGCCTACTGTGAAAAGTTCGAGTCAACAACAAAGAAATACTTTTAAACGATATGTTACTTTTTTTTTTTCCTTAGCATTATCTAGGGAAGCTTGAGTTAACTAGGAGAGAACTGGACTTCCCAGGTGATTCTAATGATAAAGAACCTGCCTGCCAATGCAGGAGATGTAAGAGACTCTGGTTTGATCCCTGGGCCAGGAAGATCCCCTGGAGGAGGGCATGGCAACCTACTCCAGTATTCTTGCCTGGAGAATCCTATGGACAGAGGAGCCTGGTGGGCTACAGTCCATGGGGTCACATGGAAAGTTGGAAGAGTTGGAAGCGACTTAGCACAGATGCATGCAGGAGAGAGCTAAATGGTGGAAATACCCCACAAATAATTTTCCCTGACCCAGGTCTGGGAATTCTAGGTGTAAATGGGTGCATACTTTAATGAATTGTTTATGTTCAACAAGTCCTCTTATGTGGGAGGCAAAATAATGCTTCGGTCTCTCCACGTGAACATATGCTGACTCCCCAGAGTCTGTGAAAGTTACCTGACAAGACAATGGGCACTTTGTAGATATGATTACGGTTACAGACCTTGAGATGGACAGGTGCTCTTGGATTATCTGAGTGGACCGGATCTAACCACGTGAATCCTTAAAATCAGAGAACTTTTCCTGGCTGTGGTGAGTGAGAAAGAAACGGTGGGCCTGAGAAGGCTTTGATGCGTTACGCTGATCCTGGAGAATCCCAAGGACAGGGGAGCCTGGAGGGCTATAGTCCATGGGGTTGCAAAGAGTCGGACATGACTGAAGCGACTTAGCACGCATGCCTGTTGGTCCTGAGGTGCTAGGGCTGTGTGCCAAGAACTAAATTCTGCTAACAGCCCCAGTGCATGAGGAAAACATCCTTCCTAGAACATCCAGAAAGGGAGTCAGACCTGCCAATGCCTTGATTTTAGCCTGGTGCGACCTGAATTCTGATGGACAGAACTATAAGGTAATACATCTATATTACTTTAAATCACAGAGCTTGAGGTAATTTGTTGTAACAGCAATAGCACACCAATACATCTCAGTTTCTCTGGTCTAGAGTTTTCCTAACGGTAAGGTGGTTTCTGAGCCCAATCAGGAAGTGCTGAATCATTTCTTTTCAAAATCAAAATCTCTGGCTCCAGTGTTTTGATGAATTTTAACCCGTGATCCTGGGTGGCTGGAATGTCAGAAGACTTGGATGATGGGGAGCTGAGAGGACATGAATGAATATTAATGGAGCATCCTCAATGTTTCCAGAATATTGATTATCCTACTTAACCTGATTTCAGTTATCATATTTTATAGATAAGAAACTGTTTCTGGGAGATTCAACAGCTTTTCTGAGCTTAAAGAAGTAATAAGTGACATAGTGAGGTTCTGAACCTCTAAAAAATGCATTCTTTCCATCTCTTGCCCCACTGTTGCATCCCTGGGCTGACCTCTGGAGTCAGGAAATCAAAAGTGTAGTGACCGAGGATTCCACCACAGTAAACCAGAGAATAGAATCACTTGCCAGTTTCTGCTCTAGAAAACAAGAAAATAGAATCACTTGTTTCTTTGGTTGCTAAAATATTGATGAAAATGGAGGCCATCATTTACAAAAGCCCACAGTGGGACTGGGGGACCCAGACTGATTGGTGCATCTCTCAGTGTACACTCATGTTCCCATCTATGTAGTTGGCTTCTCTGATTACTAAGCAGCAATGCTTTGTGGTTTGCGGAATACACACCTAATTTCTTAGCAAAGGAATTAGGTTGGTATTTAATGCAAAAGAGGATTTGAAAAAATGATTGATTATTTTAAAGGATCACTTGGGACTGGCTTTGCAGATCCTACTGCCTTAAGCCAGATCTTGGTTCGATTGTTGGCAATGCTGGTTGGATTAGATGTGTGTAACACAACCCTGAAATCCCAGGGTCCTCTGCCGGCCTTTAAACAGTCCTGCACGTTGCCCAGAGAGAACACCGACTATCAGCTAATGAACCCCAGCCCCACCTTGTGCTGGGAGACGGTTTCTTTCAGTTCAGCCTTAAGGCTGGTAGAGACCTGGATTTGTTTAATGGGTGATTTTAAAGCACTCACTTTGCAGCATTAAGTCCCACAAAAGTAGGAAAGAGGCATACAGAGTGCTTCCTGCTTCTGAGGAGCATCTGGTGTAGAGGGAGCAAGGAAGCTGATCAAAAAGACCAACAGGTTTTCATAAACACGGGTTCTGTGCTCTGTAGATGGGGGGATTGCCAAGGACCTGGAGCACATGCCCAGGTTTGGGGCTGGCAGTCGGTTATTTATGGTGTGTGTTTGCTTATGGGTTGGTCGAGGAGGATGGCTAAAAGCAGCCCCAGCACCGTCTGTGGCTTGAGAATCAAGTGTGTGTGCTGTGTGTGTGTATGCCATGTGTGTGTGTGCGTGTGTATGTGTGCGCTGTGTATGTGTGGCACGTGTGCCATGTATGCGTGTCATGCACATACGTGCCATGCACGTGCGTGTCATGTATGTGAGTGCCACATATAAGTGTGCCATGTATGTGTGCCATGTGATATGTGTGTGTGCACCATGTATATGTGTGTGTTGTGTATGTGTGTGCCGTGTTTGTGCCATGTACATGTGTGTATGCTGTGTGTGTGCCGTGTGTGTGTGTGTGTGTGTACCCGCTGCTGAGATCTGGGGGGTGAAACTGGCACCTCTGGTCGCCCTTGCCCATGGATGTAGAATCCTAGTCTGTTAGCACTTCTGAATTCCCTTCCCAAGAGCATGCTTCTAGAACCTTCTCTTCTGTCAGCTGCTGGAGTTCTGCCCATTTGTCTTGGCCATTCTTGTCCTAGCTGCTCCCTCCCCTAGCTCCTGGCTGGGGCCAGTGTCCGATATTGCACTGCTCTCTGTTGGATGGATGTCTTCGTGTTCTTTTCCCCAGTTTGTAACTTGTTCTTCAAAGCTCTCCCCCGACCCCTTCTCCCTCTGGGTCAGCTTCCATTCCCCTGTCCCTCCTATCCCAGGCCTCTCCTGGGCTCTCCCCTCTACTCTCTGGGGGCTCTGTGTTATTAAAGTCCCAGAGTGCCTCATTTGGGAGTTGGAATAGCAACAGTATGGACCCCAAATTCATCCCTCTGGTGCCTCCTTGATTTACACCCATCGGGTTTATAACTCCCCTTTGAGGCTGTAACTTCGATCCTGGAGCCCAACCAGCACAGTGCCCAGCTCTGCAGCTTTGCTCAGGAACTGCCCCACAAGATAGAATAAAATCCTTACTGAGATTAAAAAAAAGTGACAACCTCTCTCTTCTTTGTTGACTGCAAAGGCCTGTTTTAAAGAAGACCATATTAAAAAAGAAATGATTTTTTTCTTTGGTTAGAAAATAGTCTCAGAGTACACTATGCCCTAAATCAGGATGCTATATGTTTTCTGTACCATGAAAGCGTTTTCTTTCTTCCCCCTACCCCCGCAATTCTTACAATAAAATAATTTAAAATATTTAAAGACTAAGCACTTCTTACGTTAGGTAGTTAGTGTCTCTTTGGAAAGACTTTTGGATTATTTTTGGGCTTATTTTCTGGGCTTATTTCTGTCAACTAAGTTTTTATATTCAATTATTTAATGTGCATTGTGATGGTTTTTTATAAACACTCCTTATTAAGTGAAAAATCTTTTAATCAGAAATATCTGCCTTAAACACTGCTTTCAGCGCATCACAACTCTGCTTTGGAAATTCTGGGTTATTTGCTAATCGCTTTGTCTTCTAATCTAAATTTGAGCGTCTGACTCTCCAGGTCTACTTGCTCCTGACCCCACCTGATCTGTCCTTTTCAAATAGTTCTTTTTGTAGTCCTTTCTCCATGTTCTGCTCATAATGAACTAGAGGCTGTGTTGTAGTTGGTGACAAAGACTCTGAAGCCAGAGTTCCTGGGTTTGAGTTGTATCTTTTAGCTTTGAAACTTTGGCAAGTTGCCTAACTTGCCTGTTTCAGTTTCCTCATCTGTATAATGGGCTAAAAATATGACCTGCCTTATAGTGAGGTATTATTTTACACCCTCTTCTGGTGAGAGAATTGGTGATTTAGATAAGGAAACTGTTTTTGTCCTGTTCCTCCTTTTTTCTTTACATCTCAGGTGTAGATTCCCTTGCTCTTGGTTTAATCTGAAACTGGTGTTTTAATCATTTGGAACATTTAATTAGTATTATTATTTCTATATATTCAGAGACAGGGCAGATTTCAGGACAGTTTTGTCTGTTCAGAATATGTAGACTAAACAATTTTCCTAAAAAGTAGCACCAAATCTCTACTCTCGGCCCTAACTCTTTGCATATACATACAAGGTGTTATCTTTCATCCAGGCAGTCAAGTAAGTTTTAGGTTTGCATCACCTTTTTGTGTTCACTGCCGTATTATTGAGCATGGGAACTATAGGTACAGGATAATTTATCTATGAATAAGGGTTTGGTTTGAATCAGGAGACTCTAGAAATGAAGTGTTTTCGTGGTGGCTTTTGCTATTTTGAAACTTTCTATTCTGGTTCCCTGGCTCCCCTCCCTCCAGACAAATCCCAGGAGCCAGTTGACCTTCAGAGCTTAGTTTGAAGTTCATTGACAACATTGGGAAGTGAGAATGCCACGGTGGGTCAGAGTCCTAGTCTCTCTGGCCCAGTTTTCTGTCACCAATATTGGGGAAAGTATTTTTTCCTTTTTAGGAAAGCATGTCAGAGATCTACCACAGAATTATCTTCAGGAAGTCAGGGGCTTACCCTAGCAGTCAGCAAATCAAGGCATCCCAATGGATCAAACTGGCTTGGATGCTCATAATGAAACCCTCATAAAGAAGTCAAAGGCTCTCAGTCATGGAGTCTGAATTTTTGGAACTGTTCCCAAAACTATTAGAAGAAATGTACTTCACCCATTCACTTTAAAGAACAATCCTCTTTATTTTACAATACCCTAATGAAGAAAATACCTTTTGCATCATGAATTTAAATCTTGAATTTAAAGTCTTTAAATCAAAAGACTTTCTTTTGATATATGAGCTGGTAGCCATTATGTGGAGAAGGCAATGGCACCCCACTCCAGTACTCTTGCCTGGAAAATCCCATGGACGGAGGAGCCTGGTAGGCTGCAGTCCATGGGGTCACAAAGAGTTGGACACGACTGAGCAACTTCATTTCACTTTTCACTTTCATGCACTGGAGAAAGAAATGGCAACCCACTCCAGGGTTCTTGCCTGGAGAATCCCAGGGACGAGGGAGCCTGGTGAGCTGCCATCTATGGGGTCTCACAGAGTTGGACACGACTGAAGCGACTTAGCAGCAGCAGCAGCCATTATGTATATTTCTCTCTGAAAGAGAAATCAGTGGGGTTCTTCTGTTCATAGTTTAGTTGAGGGAGGCAGCATAGGGTAATAGTTAAGAGAACAGATTCTAGAGGTGGAAGATTTGGTGATTGTCAGCAGCATGGTCCTGGGCAAGTTCCCTCACCTTTTGTAAGCCTTGATTTTCTCATTTGTGATTGGAAATTAAAAAAAAAAAGAAAATTTCTCTTTCTCTTTTATGTATAAATACACACACATTTATTGAAGATTTTTTTTGAAACTTGAGTGAACAAATGCATAGAGTGCTTAGGAAACAGCCTGGTCCCTACCAAGACTCCATACGTGGAAGTGCAGCCATTGAGTACTCAGGTGCCTTTTATTTCCTGTATTTTATCCCATACAAGGCACAGAGACAACAAAAATGATAAGAAATGGCCTCTGCCTTTGAGAACCATGCAATAAGTGAATATTACAAGGCACAGGAAGTCTGTGGGTTTAGTCAGTAAAAGAAGAATCAAGTTGGTTGTGGGTTTGTTGGGTGTTGTGGTGAGGTGATGGTGTGCTGTGCTGTGCTTTCACTTCGGTCGTGTCCAACTCTTTTTGAGCCTCTGGACTGTAATCTGCTAGGTTCCTCTGTCCATGGGTTCTCCAGGCAAGAATACTGGAGTGGATTGCCATTTCCTTCTCCAGGGGACCTTCCCAACCCAGGGATCAAACCCATGTCTCTTATGTTCTCCTGCATTGGCAGGTGGGTTCTTTGCCACTAGTGCCGCCTGGGAAGGTGGTGAGGTGAAGAAGCTGTCTTCAAAATGGCAGCAGGGCCCTCCGTAATGTAGCTTCTGCCTTGGTGAACAGTCTTACCTCAGACTGCTTCCCTTCTTGCTCACTAAACTCCAAGTACACTGGCCATATCTACTCACTCAGCAACCATTTAGTAGATAATTCTTGAGTACCTTCTTTGAGCAAGACGCTTCTATGAGTAAGTAGTAACTAAAGTGGATTGGAACCCTGCTTTCCTAGTATGTAGGTACTGCTGGTATCTCAAACATGGTAAGTTCTTTCTCACCTCGAAGCCTTTAATCCTGTGTCCCTTCAACCTAGAATGTTCTCTCTTTGATGCCTTTTTCACTCTAACTTTCATACATCCTCATGTCTTACATTTTACTTTCTTATACAGGCCTTGCTTGTCTTCCATCCCCAATCCAATCACAATTAAATTTTGCTGTTATCTTTTCTCCACATATTCTTAACTTCTATTTCAAAACACCTATCACAGTTTTTTTTTTTTTTTTTTTTTTAATTCAACTTTTTTTGACTGCACTGGGTCTTCATTGCAACGTGCTGGCTTAGTTGCCACGTGGTATGTGGCATCTTAGTTACCAGCAATCAAACCCATGTAGCCTGCATTGGAGGGCAGATTCTTAACCATTGGATAAGGAAAGTCCTTATCACAGTTTATTTGTATTACTGTTCATTTACTGACTAGACCATAAACTTCATAAAGTCCCAGACTGTGTTGATTTTTAAAAACATTTTTTTGAAGTATAGTTGATTTACAATGTTGTATTAATTTTTGCTATAGAGCAAAGTGATTTAGTTATACACACACGTATATATTTTTCATATTCCTTTCCGTTATGGTTTATCACAGGATATTGAATATAGTTCCCTGTGCTCTAGAATTGGAGAAGGAAACGGCACCCACTCCAGTATTCATGCCTGGAAAATCCCATGGATCGAGGAGCCTGGTGGGCTACAATCCATGGGGTTGCAAAGAGTTGGACACAACTGAGTGACTTCTGTGTCTGTGTGTGTGCTATAGAATAGGACCTTGCTGTTTATCTATCATATATATAATGGTTTGCATTTGTTAATCCCAAGCTCCCAACACTTTTCTCTCCTATCCCGTCTCCCTCTTGGCAATGACAAATCTGTTCTCTATAGACTGTGTTAATTTTGTTTACTATTTTATCTACCACATCTAGGACTTAGCCGGTTCACAACAGATTCTTAAAATATATTTGTTGATTTAATAAAAGAATCATCTTAGTATTAAACTCTATTTTCATTTTACAAGCACTGATGGAAAAATCTGTGCAGATTTTTGATGGTGATAATGCATTTAGATCAATAGGCTTATTTTGGTTCTGTTAACTGATTATATGTGTGTATATATATATATATATATATATGTATATATAATTTTTTAATTGCTAAATTATGATCCTGGGGAGCTATTCTTTATGTTTGAAAAGGTTTCAAATAGTTTTCTTTTCCTCCCCACAGGATTAGCTTTTAGAGTGAATTTTTCTTGGGATTTTGTCACGTTCTTTAATCTTTATAATAGCACAGGTCACTCAGTATGAACGTCCTTGGGTGTTTCAGAGGCTCATTCTTCAGATGGAAAATGTAAATCTGCTCCCTTGATTGCCTGTGCTGTCAATGTAAGCCCAAATCTCTGGAGATAACATTTAGAAGAAAATGAAGAAATGGGTAATGCACCAAACAAATGTTACTTCTTTGTTTGCCTGCTGGGGTAAGGACTAGATGGGAAAGGAAGTGGGGCGGGCGCTGGACTTAGATGTCCTCAGCTGATATTAGACTGCAGGGATGGTCAAACGGAAACTCTTCCTTTGGTGAAGCTGACAAAAACCAGCCCACTGTGTTCCCATCTTTTTGAAAAGTGTTAGTTCAAGTTTCAATAGTGTTACAAAAGAAAAAAAAAAAAACTGCTATCATGGCAAATGATGCTGTTGAATGTGGATGGAAACCCCATAAAATTGTATGGGTGATATTAATTTAGTCACCTAGGGCTTAATAGTCATTTTATGGACATTAAAAAAAAGTTTTGTAGCCATAATGTTTTATCCATCTTTATGGTCTCTTATGCTGTGTTTAATCAGTGTAATTATGAGAGAAGATAATTAAATATAGTACTATACAGTTCTTAAGATTTTAATGCTGTTATTACTAAATTAACCACAAAAAAAGATACTTAAAATTTAAGCCATTGCAAATCTTAAAGAGAAATATCCAGTCAGAATTTTCAGGAAGTAGTTTAAATAATAGAGGTACAGCTGTGACTTCTTTTTTTGTCAGTTTATTTATGCCATTTAAAATATTTTTTGTCTATAACTTGGAGGGAAAATCAAGTGGAGAAGAATATTTGTACTCTTCTTTGAACAAAAGTGGTATCTGTCTTCAGTTCAAAATGGTTACATTAGAAATAGATGACTGCTCCAAAGGCTATTCAGTACTTCATTGAAAAGCTGAGATTATACATGCAATATCTTTTATTGTATATGTGTATTCAATACACATTAGCTGTATTATTACCTGGGCATAAATAAGAATCATTAAAAAACATTTTTAAAACAAAAACAGGGACTGCCAAAACTTGAACATGTATTCTGAACTCTCTTGCTTTAGGGGAGGCACTTGAATTTTCATTTTCTGTTATGAAAGCACATATTTTACAGCTGGTCTGACTGTAATTGAAGGGTCCTTGAGCTTAGTGGGTGCTTAATGGATCTCTCTTGATCCGTGCTCCTGTGGATCTCAGTGGTGGAGCAGGCATTGAATCAAGCTCAGGCAACCACCAGGGTTTAGATTGGGAGAGCAGGGTGGGGGGTGTGCTGGGATGAGGAACCAGTGTGGGAGCTAAAGGGAAGAGGCCTGAAATTCCTGGGGAAGAGGCAAGGAATGCCTGACTGATCTTTTCTACCCCAGAGCATCAGAGCTATGTAGTGGAAAATAAGTCTGAAGAAGAAGATGAAGAAGAAAAAAAAAAAACCAAACCAGAATGTGGAGGCTTAAAATGACATGCAAGAAGTACTGGACTGAATACATGGCATATTATTCAGCCTTAAAAAGGAATGAGATTCTGATACACACACAGCATGAGAAACCCTGAAGATATTAAGCTAAGTGGAATAAGCCAGACCCAGAAGGACAGCTATTGTGTAGCTCCCATTTATATGAGGGACCTGGAATGGTCAAATGCATAGAGACAGAAAAGAGAATGGAAATTTCCAGGGGCTGGGAGGAGGGAGGATGGGGAGTTATTTTTTATGAGTATAGGAAAGTGGGGAAGGCCACCCAACAATATGGATGCACTTATTGCCGTGGAATGCACAGTGGCAAATGGTATATTGTATACTATATATATTTCTGTATGTTATACTATAATAAGAACTTAAAGAAAAAGCACTGGATTGAATTCTGTAAGCAATGAGAGGCATTGAAGGTTCTGGTGAATGGCAGGATAAGACCAACTGGAACCTTTGTTTTTGTTTGTTTTTTTCTGAATGTCATCTTTGGAATTAAGCTCCTGATTTTTTTTTTTTAAACTTTGTACTTCTGTTGACAAGCTATGTTTGAGACCATTTTTGTTGCCATCATATAGGAAGATGAGTATTCAGTCTCTGCAATTTCATGAGAAAACTAACAGGGTTGATGGATGCAAGTTTCTCATGGAGAATGTATAGTTGACAGTGAAATTGGGACAGCAATCAATGAGCCAGAGCTGGTACCCCATATTTGAAAGACTTCTTGGCAAACCCGAAGACATTTTGATTTGCCTGTGTGCTTCCAGGAAGCCTGAGTTGGATAAAGCACTGAGGTCTAATGCTGAAAGTTATCAGCCTGGAATTAATGAAAAATGTGAGACCAGCCCTTAGGTTTGAGAGTAGTTTTGTGCACTCAATTGATGTTGTGTTCTTTTACATTCTCTGGCGAACATATTCTCATTGTGTGCTCAGAGGAAATGATTAAAAAACATCATTAAAATACTTCTTTTTCTCTCCTCTTCATTGGAAGAGGCCACAAGTGTCTGCCTTTTCAATTTGAACCAAACCCTCTTCTGCATTCTAATAGTGGCTCTAAAAGCTGATGGTGTGGTTCACAAGCTTGTGGGATTTTACACCATGAGATTTGCAAAGGAGGTGGGTCACTTATCATCATTTCTGATCTCCTTGTTTTAGAGACAGAGAAGCTGGAGCCCAGAGAGTCATCATTGATCCTTTCCTCTTTCCGTCAGTTTTCCTGGCAGTTAGAACACATTTATACCCTAATAGCCAGCTGGGCAAAGAGAGACATGCCAGGTACACCCAGTTCAAAAGGGAAGTCCTCCTGGGTGATAGGAGAGCTAAGGAGAGGACAGAGCACGGAAGGCTGCCTGGGAGAAAGCAGGTCATGGGGGAAGCCACCGCAGTCTGTCTTTATAGATGGAACCATGGAGTTGGAGCTCAAGTCTCAAGAGCTTTGTTTGGGCTGATGGGGACTTTGCAATGAGCCTGGCATCAGCTTGATATAGAACTTAAAATTTTTGGGGGGATCACTCCAAATTTATATTTATTTTCATTTGTTTATTTTTTTATGTTAACTTTGAATATAACTTTAGTTGCTTTTACAAAATTGAAGTATAGATGATTTACAATGTCATGTTGATTTCTCCTGTACAGCAGAGTGACTCAGTGATAACACATATATATGTTTTTTTTTTTAATTTTATTTTCCATTATGGTTTATCTCAAGATATTGAATATAGTTCCTGTGCTATCCAGTAGGACCTTGTCGTTTATCCATTCTGATTGTGATAGCTTGCATTTGATGTAGACCTTTGAAGTTACATCTGGGGTCATATTTGGCTTCATCCTTTATTTCTGTTAACCTCAGTTTTCTCTTTTGTGAAAGAGAAATAGCATCTCCTTCGTGGAGGTGGTCTGAGGATAAATGAGGCAATGCTTATAAGCACAGAGCAAGTGATCAGAAAGAGTAGCTGTTATTACCTTGTTGGCGGAATGATCAGGTGTAATCCCTACTGGGAGGCCTTTCTGACTCCCCCCCCTCCCTTGTCATCTACAGACACCTAAGCCCCTCTTTATGGAGCCCTTGTCTCGTGGTGCTATTATTCACTTACATGTCTATCTGCCCCACAATACCACTGTTCCTATAGATTAGGGATGACATTCTACTCCTCTTCATGTCCTCAGCATTTAGCACAGGGTTTGGCAAATAATAGCTCAACTACTGTTTGACTACTGGTCGGATGGATGAAAAAGAGAATGGCTTTATTTGACCTGTCCTGCAGCAACCAGGAGTGCAGGAGCTGTTGACCCTCTGAAGGTGGCATGTGGAGAGCAGCTGGTATGTCAGAGTGAAGAGGGACCTCGATTTTTGGGGCCTTTTCCCAGATGACAAATCAGGAGGTGATTTTTTTTCTTTGTGAAACTTATTTCTAAAATTCATAAAAAGGGATTTGGAGAGAGCACAAAGTTTTTGGAATGCAATTAAACAATATAAAGAACCTTAAAAATGTTCATAACCTTTGATCCAACAATTTTACTTTTGAAATTATTTCCTAAGGTAATAATTGAAAGGTTCAGAAAGAACTTTTTGCACAAAGTTGTTCAGGGAAGCATTATTTAGAATGGCAGAAAATTGAAAAAAAAAAGAGCCAACTATTTTTCTTTGATGATTAAGTTATTTAATCATCAAAGGAGTATGATTCAGTATATTTTGGTATAAACATATATTGAAATAAGATGAAGCCATTAAAAATGATGTTGAATATTGTAATAGCATGGACAGTGTAGGCATATAGGTAAAATTAGTGACATATGCAAATTTAAGATGTGTGTTGAAATATTTCCAGTAATCACATACAGACGTGAGAGTTGGATCATAAAGAAGGCTTGAGCACAGAAGAATTGATGCTTTTGAAGTGTGGTGCTGGAAAAGGCTCTTGAGAGTCCCATGGACTGCAGGGAGATCCAACCAGTCAATCCTAAAGGAAATACACCCTGAATATTCATTGGAAGGACTGATGCTGAAGCTGCAACTCCAGTGCTTTGGCCACCTGATGCAAAGAGCCAACTCCTTGGAAGAGACTCTGAAGCTGGGAAAGATTGAAGGCAGAAGGAGAAGGGAGTGGCAGAGGGTGAGGTGGATAGATAGCATCACTGACTCGACCTGAATCTGAGCAAACTCCAGGAGATAGTGGAATACAGAGGAGCCTAGAGTGCTGCAGTCCATGGTGTCGCCAAGAGTTGGACTCGACTTAGCAACTGAATAACAACGCAACATAGAAATAAAATAAATGCACACATAGCAATAATTGCTTCCATACTGCAATAATACTGGGTGATTACTTTCTCCACATTTTTCTATACTTTTAAGAAATATTTATTACTTTTATAACAATAAAACAAAACCCTTAACAAATTTAGTTTCCATAATCCATTTAAAGGCAGACACTGGGCACCATTTTCAGCGTGATTTTCAGGAGGAAATAGCCTCTACCAGCACTGCCACCATCTCCTCCCAGGAGCAGGAGAAGTCGATGGACCAGCGCATCCGAAGTGACACAGTGACACAAAGCTCCTGCCTCCAGGGGCATGTCTGATATCCCTGATATCTCCTCTTGGAGCCAGACATGCAATACCAGGGAAAAGGTGCCCAGGAGACGAGCACAAGAGTTCTGAAAGGGAGGGCCAAAAAGATGGATTGAGAAAAGGATGTGGAAAACAGAAGCCATTAGGACAAAAGAGGGACGGTGGTATAGGAATGGGGGAAATGTGAAGAAACAGAAAAGAAAGACAGCTGGTGTTTGGGGGGGATATGAAGAAAGCCCTCGATTAGTCCTTTGCCCAATTAGGTTGGTGATGGACAGGGAAGCCTGGCATGCTGCAGTCCATGGGGTCGCAAGGAGTCGGACATGACTGAGCGACTGAACTGAACTGAGTCCTTTGTATTGCCTGGGGTTCCATATATTCTGGTAAAATAATAGGACGATAGGTGCTTTACTTTATTTCCTTGTTTTTATATAGCAATGGTATCATTAGGCAACAAATAAGTGGGCATATCCACCTGACTTCTGTCTCTAGGAGGCATTTGTATTCAAATTGGAAACAAGAGCAATGTTCCTTCCCATGCATCTCTGTCACCTTGAGCAGCTGGCTCATACTGAGCTGGGACTCCCGGCTCTGGGTGATGGACTGTCGTGTGACTGTTGTCTACCCACAAACACTTTGTTTTCCTAAATACAATATCCTCTGAAAGTTACCCTGGTGCGTATGGCTGAGCACTGAGGGATAGGATTCAGAAATGCTTGCCATGTTTTATTCTGAAACCTTTCAGAGATGACTTGGAAGGGATCGCTTTTTCCTGCTATGAACCAATCCATAAAATGGGAATGCCTTGCTAACATTTGTCACTGGCTGACATTTACAAAGGTGTCTGTGAGAGGAACTTGATAGAGGATGGGAGACAAAAAGGAAAGAAGGGAAGAAGTGAGGAAGGAAATAGCTGAGTGTAGAGGAAAGAAAGTTGCTTTCGACTTCAAGCACCTGTGGGCTGGCAGCTTAACTCACTTACCTAATGACCTGGTAAAATCACTTAATTTTTTTAAGTCTGTTTCCTCATCTATAAATGAAGATAGTCATACTTCATTCAGGGGCTGTGATGAAGATCCCATGACATAATATGTGTAGACACATAACATACTAGGTGGTCACCTTTGTGATTCCTATTCTGTTACTGACTGCCTCCCTTATGCCAAGAATTATGCTAAGTGATTTCCAGGGCCCCTGCCTAGTAATTTAGACAGACAACTCCCATTATTTCCTCCGAACGCAATAAAGTTGTTTTGAGTATATCCTGATAAGTAATTGCTTCCTTAATGATACTCTAGTGGAATACAATATGGAAACCTCTGAAGGTTCTTATGCTTGAAACTAATTTTTAAGTACAAGTGCTTACAATTAGTCTTGCCTCGGCGTGATTTGTAGCATACCAAAAAGCCCTGGGCTTCTAAATATAGAAATCAAATACCTTGAATCCTCTGAAAGCCAAATCAGAAAACCTTACACAAAAAGAGGATATGCTAGCACTAGTCTTCAACATAATTGCGTATAATGGCCTAGGGAACACTGGCTGTTCAGTTAAGAAGTGTTTTAGAAAGGGACGTGTTTGATTTGTGTGTATAGTATATATACATTATATATATTTAATATGTGATGTGTATATGTTCATGTGCTCCGTCATGCCCGACTCTTTGTGACCTGCTGGACCATAGCCTACCAGGCTTCTCTGTCCGTGAAATTTTCCAGGCAAGAATACTGGAACAGCCATTTCCTCCTCCAGAGGATCTTCCTGACCCAGGGATCGAAGCTACTTGTCTCTTGTGTCTCCTGCCTCAGCAGGGGGATTCTTCACCACTGCGCCACCTGAGACGGCCTTAATGTGTGTATAATGTGTGTGTGTGTGCATACACACTCAGTTGTATCCGACTGAATCACTCAGTTGTATCTGACTCTTTGTGACCTTATGGACGGTAGCCCACCAGGTTTCTTTTGTCCATGGGATTCTCCAGGCAAGAATACTGGAGTGGGTTTCCATGCCCTCCTCCAGGAAATCTTCCTGACCCAGCGATTGAACCTGGGTCTCCTGCATTGCAGGTGTACTCCTTACCATCTGAGCCACCACAGAAGCCCATATATACAAATAATGTATATATAATATATAATAACTAACCCCCAACCATGCCCGCAACCCCCGATACCCATCATAGCATATAAGAAAATTTCTTGGAAAAACAAACTCAGTAATTAAAAAAAAGCCCAAACCTTGTGGATAGTAATGCTTGGATGATGGAGTACTTTGCCAAGCTGGTGGTTAAAAATTTCCCACGCAAATAGATAAGGAAGAAAATATGAGTATTCATTGAGATTCCTGGGATTCTATCTTATTTATTGTCCAGCAGTTCGAGTCCTGTGATAAAGGAGCTTTTGGGAACTGCACCTGCTTTTGACTTTGCTAAACAATTCTTAGACATCATGTCTTTTTAATCCTCATAAGGTCTCAGGTAGTATTTTTTCAGTAATTGAAAAAATGGGCCATGGTAAGGTTAATTGATTTGGCTAATCAACAAGCCAGAATTAGAGCCAAACTTATACTTGGGGCCTTAGTTTGCTAACACAGAAAATGGGTGTAATCACATTTACTTTGGACCAGCAGCATCAGCATCACTTGGGAACTTGTTAGTGATGGGACCCCTGGAACTCATCTTAGACACTGTGAATCAGAGACTCTACAGGTGAAATGCAGCAACCTGGGGCTTCCCATGTAACTCAGTGTAAAGAATCTGCCTGCCAAGCAGGAGACATAGGAGACTGGCGTTTGATCCCTGGGTGGGGAAAATGCTCTGGAGGAGGAAATGGCAACCCACTCCAGTGTTCTTGCCTGGGAAATCCCATGGACAGAGGAGCCTGGCGGGCTACAGTCCATGGGGTTGCAAAGAGTAAGACTTAGAGACTAAACAGCATCAGCAGTGTTTTAACAAGCCCTGCAGGTGATTTGGGGCCCTCCCCCACTCCCTGCCTACTTGAGAACCACTAGGTCTGTTTCTTTTGAGCTGACTCTTTCCTTGTGACTATTTGGTAGACCCAGTGATCTTCTGCTCTATAATGCAATCTGCAGGCTAGATGCTCTAGAGTTTTGACTTCTGTTTAGCTCTTCTCATTTATCCTCTGCCTCTGGTAAGATTGAGAAGCTCTCTATATCACAAGATCCTTTGCAGAAAATTGGGTAAACACAATCCAAATATTTGAGAAGACATAAAGGGATTAGGGAAAATTTTGCTGATGGGACATTTGGAATACATGTGTAATTGTCATTTGTGAATGGATCATGAAACTTAGAGAAAGTAATAATGCATCAGATTGATTTTTAATGTTTCAGAGATACTTGAAATCTTTGAAAATTTAGAAAGATGAGAAGACAGAAATTGTCATTAGCTCACATTGCTGCCATGCTTTTAACTGTAAAGTATTTATGTATCTGTTATTTTATGTTAGTCTTATGACTATTTCAGGCTGGTAGATAGGCAAGAGATTGTCTTCAGTGTACAGATGTGGAAACTGACGCTCAGTGAAACTAGGCTAATTTCTGAACTTTACACTTGAGAAAATTGATGTTAACAGAGTGTCACATCTCTTAACCCTGTAGGCTAAAGCCCTTCCTCTATGGACTTCACTGCCTGTACATTATGTCTTTTAGGTAGCATAGATGATAATTTATATTTCAGTTTCACCTTGTGCCAATTAGTGTAAATAATTTTACAACTCAACTGCTATTCTTTGATAAGTTTCACATATACAAAATAAGAGATGTACTCTGGGTTCTTGTACATATCAAAATAAGCCATCAGAGGTAAAACACAAACCAAAGATTCTTCATTCACTCACTCAACAAATGTTTATTGAGGTTTTACTCTGCTCTCAATACTGGGTTGAATCTCTGTGTTTACAGTCATCTGCACAGCCAGTCTCCACTGGATTTGTTATTGTCATTTTATTACCTCTAATTACGTGGCTTTTATTAAGGCATGAAGTGCTGTGAAGTAGGCCTGTTCAGCCTCCTTCTCTCCTTGGGATCATCCTGGAGACACCTCTGAGGACTGGCTTTAAAGCCCCAGAGAGCCTCAGTCATACAGGATAGTCAGCAGTGGCTTGGACATACAAAGCATCATGTGAACTACTGCCCAAATCAACATCTGGCTAAACATGGAGTTTACTTCAGGGCCACATGGAGGTGTTTCTTAAATGAGAAATGGAAGGATGCAACTGTCATGTTAGGGGAAAACACTATATACATTAAGAAGCTTGCCTCATAGTGGAACTTCCTAAGAAACGAAGATTCGATAAACAATATTCATTCATTTATTTGGCATTTTTTTTTTTTTGAGATGCTATCCTAGTGTTGGGCAGATGGGCAAGTTCATTGTCTTTCTGCAACTTGTTTTCTAGATAAGAAAAGGAATAAATAAGTAATACAGTGCAGGGTTATATATAATAAATAAGTAATACACTGCACATGACTGTCTATGAGGGGGAAGGGTCGCTCATTTAGACAGGGTGTCAGGGGAGGCCTCCTGGAGGAGGGGAGATCGAGAATGCTGTAAGGAGCAGCTCAGGCTGACAGCTAAGGAAGAACATTCCAGGGAAAGAGAATTCTCGATGCAGAGCTACAAGAAGGGAATGGCCTTGGGCAAGGTGGCTGAAGAATGTCCTAGTGTATGTACATTGTTCTGGGCAGTGTAAGGATGGGCGACTCTGTTGAAAGATGGGCATAAACAAAATCTTTGGTCTTGACCTTCAAGGAGAGTATGTAGCATGGAGCACAGTATCAGAGCAATGAAAGATGAGGCTATGTCCTGTCTTTAAATGTTCTAAGGAATTTGGAGGAAGCGAACATCAGTGAAGGACTCGGGGAGGGGATCATGACAGAGGAAGGGGATTAGGTTGGTGAGCAGAAGGAAAGGGAAGGAGACCTTTCTAAAGGGGTCAAGAGCTGGAGACTGTACCTAGGAGAAGGTGGCTCGTTGTAGAGTGTTGTGGTGTCATGGAAGAGCGTGCAGGGTCTGGGGTCAGGCTGCCAGCTTGGGCTCCCAGCTCCACCCTTTACTAGTGGTGCAGTTGTGGGCTTTGTGTGTCTCACTCTCCTAATCTATCAAGTAAGTATTGTTACAGCATCTAAGTGTTCTGATTGTCTATTTCTACATGGTAATCTTCACCTAAATGTGGTGACCTAACACATGAGTTTTTTATTCCCTCTCACAGTTTTGTGGGACCACTAGGATCTGCTGAGCAGTCTGCATGGGCGTTCTCACGCAGTCATGGTCAGACCCCGGCTGGGGCAGGAGTCAAGTGAAGACTCCATGGAGTTGAGTGTGCAAGATAGTGTCTTCACTTGGATGTATGGCACCTGGGCTGCGATGGATCCAGCAATTGATGGCTCTCCCTGGACCACTTTCTGTGACCAGCTTGGGTTTCCTCCCTGCATGACAATTCTCTGGGGACTCAAACTTCTTCCCTGACAGCTAGCTTCCCCAGAACAAGGCGAGAAATGGAAAAATTCATGACATCATTTCCGGTTCACTGTATTGGTCAAAACAGTCACATGCCAATTAGATGTAAGGGGACAAAGACCTCCACCTCTCAATGGGAAGAATATCAAAGAATTTGTAGCCATCTTTCATCCACCACACTGTTTTATGGATTGTGGTAAGGAGTGAATAGGTTAGTAGAGAGCATTCAGCAAAGTGCAGGGTACACAGAACACTTTCAATAATGTTGATTATTATAGCGATGGCGATTAGGGAGGGTCTTGAACACCAGGCAGGAGATTTGACAGGTCAGCGCCCATGGAGTGGCAGGGTCATCTGAAATCCTGTGTTGGGATGGTGGGAGAGGAGGGGTTGGAGAGAAAACTCACTCCCTAGTTTGTATGTGCTTAAAACGAAGATTTTGTTCTGCTGGATTTTTTTGTTTGTTTGTTTTTTGCTAAGTTTTCTCATGGACAGTTGATAGCTCTTGCTCAACTACTTGATTCATTCATTCATTTGACCTTGGTGATCATTCAAATGTTTGGAGTGCTAGGTGAATAGGATATAGTCCTTGCCAGTGAGG
The DNA here is from genome assembly GCF_002263795.3 of Bos taurus. Lineage (NCBI taxonomy): Eukaryota > Metazoa > Chordata > Mammalia > Artiodactyla > Bovidae > Bos > Bos taurus. The sequence goes on along the minus strand of NC_037333.1, from coordinate 43,954,444 downwards.
GAGCGAAATTTCAAACCAATGTGTGTGGGTTAGTTGCTCAGTCGTGTCCGACTCTGTGACCCCATGAACTGTAGCCCAGCAGTGTCTTCTGTCCAGACAAAAATACTGGAGTGGGTTGCCATTCTCTTCTCCAGTGGATATTCCCACTCTCTGACCCAGGGGTCGAACCTGGGTCTTCTGCATTGTAGATGGATTCTTTACCATCTGTGCCACCAGGGAAACCCCTTTCAAACCGATAGTCACCAATAATTAACTATTTATGATTGTGCTAAGGGCCCCAGGAGATCATAATGAGAGACCTAGCCAAGCCTCTGCAGATAACATTCAACCCGAAACAAGAAGGATAAGGAGGAATTGCCAGGTAAGAGCCCTGGGAGGAGGGCCCAGCACCAGTTCAGGCAGAAGTGGAGCAGAGCTCAGAGAACTCGGAAACCTGAGTGGCAGCACTTGTGGTTGATGCAGTAGGTTGCAGGGGCCAGTGGCAGGAGCAAGAGTTGACGAGGTGGGTAGGGCTCCATCGTGCAGACCATCAGAGGCTAGTTAAGGACTGTAGATTTTATCCTAAGGGTAATGGGGTTCACAGGAATGGTGGTATTTGAAGAGTTCCCAAAATTGCAAAGTCTTTTTTTCCTGAAGAAGAAGGAAAAAAAATGTCTTAAAGAGATGGGAGATGGTGTTGAGGGATGAGCTTGGCTGGTTTCACTTGAACAAACAAATCACCGGTTGCCATTTATCCCCAATCAGCAATAATCCCAGCATGCTCACCCGGGGTCAGTCTGGACAAAAGCTGCCCACTCTGCTCCTTTCCACATTTGTCAGCCTGTAATAGCATCCTTATCTCAGGAAATCTCTAGATTGCTCCCCAACATAAACTGTTTGCTGGGCAGCCAGGGTCAGCCATGCCTGCTAAGCTCACAGACTGACCCAGGTGCCCTGTTTGAACTGCCAGGGGTCCAGCGGAATTGAAGCGGCCGGCCTGAGGCGGTGGTGTTTACTGATACAGGCTTGAGTCTGGGACTGTAATTTCCCCGCACCCGTGAAAACCACCTGCAGTAACCAGTTCATGGGCTGAATTGGCCAAGCAATGCTGGTAGCCGAATTCCTTCCCTCCCACCGACCTCAAAGAATCAGACCATTTAAAACAAGCTCCATTCATGCAAGGAGCAGGATTTCTCACAGAGTGGGTGGGCATTGTAGGAAAAAAAGTCCCTTGAATTATAAAACAAAACAGAAACACATACACATGGCCTTCACTGCTTTATTTTTTTAATTTATTTTTTAGGCTTTCACTTTTTTGTGTGTGCCAACATTGAAATGAAAATAGCCTCCCTTGGGAAGGGAAGTGATTTTAGTAGGTAAACTTCTGTAACTATCTGCTAGAGAAGATTTAACAGCTTTGAATATTGCCAGTGAGAAATTTGGGCTGAAAAAAAACTCTTCCTTGCCCAAAGGGGTTAAAAATGTGAAGCCTGTTTCTTTGTGTTTCTTTTCTTTTGTTAATGGGAACTGACGTTCTCTACAATCAAATGGGACTGAGCCTAATCATATTCTCCATGACAGAAGAAATTAAGGTCTGTGGTAGAAGACATTATAATCCTGACAGAATTTTCATGCTCTCCAAAAGCCCAAATTACTCTGTTTACTAAAATCACATGTTGGCGGATCTTTGTTTTAATGCTCTGATTTGGGGGCCTACTAATTTCCATTTTAGGGAGAGCAGGGAGGCTTCAGTGTTGTCAGTAGCCTCCCATCATTTATCTTTGGATGTGCGTGAGCAGACGAGTGGCTGTAGCCTTTGACTAGAAAATCTCCCCCATGCTGGATAACTTCAGGGTTTGGGCTGGCCAAAGGCAGTAGTGAGAACTGACTCATTTTATTTTTCTCTAAGGCCCAGCATGGTTTCTTCCTTCCCAAATGATCTGTTTGGGATCTTGATCAGTTAAGCTGTCCAGAATTTATTAATAGTCTGTAGAGTACCTGGGCTCCAACCCCATACTCCAAAATATATATATATATATATTTTTTTTTTTTTTCTGATAATGGATGCTGTGATTGCATATACTGCTTTTCAGTGACTGTATCCAAAGAAAAAGTAGTCATTGTAACTACATTATTTGGTTACACATGTATGCGGGTGATATTAAAAACATCGAATGTGACCAAAGTGGGCAGTGTACCTGATCAGGGTGCATTCCTATGTAGACAAGTGGCATAGCAGTGGTCAGAGATGGGCTGGTACATGTTTAACAACTGACTCTGTCCCCACAAAACTTTGTAACTAAGTCCCAACTCATAGTGAATGTTGATTTCTGTAATGTAAATACTCCTACCACATTCAACTTCAAGCCACCAGTATAATGTCAATGGGCTTGCAGAATTTCTGCAAATTTCACAATCTGTTCTTTAAAAAGTCAGCATACACCAGTTCTAGTACAGCACTGTCTGAAGCAGGTACATACCACTTTAATAGTATCCGTGCACACATACACACAGATACACATGCATCCAAGAGATCCTTTTCTCCTTCCAAAAAAATGTGAGGTTGAAAATGACATATAAGAACAAGTCAGCTGGGAATAAAGTGTCTGAAGTGTTACCAGATGAACCATCAGGGTTGTCAAGAGGAAAGCTGCAGTTTGATTATTTTCTGCTTCTCCATTGTAGTGAAGCTACCACTCAACCTTCATTTCCAAAATGCATTTCTCACCAAATGGTTTTTTTTTTTTTTCCCTAATATGCTTCATCTGAGGGGAGAAAATAATTTTGTCATCATCGCCATTGATGAAGCTAGCTTGAAAGTCACCAGTTTAAAGACCCATTTTCGTATTTGTTATGTGGACAAAATAAGTGGAAGCTATAATCAAGAAACTCTGCATAAGAGTGCATGGGTTTGAACTGATTTTAACTTAGTGAGTAATGAATTCTACAGCATCAACGTTGAAATAATTCCTTGCAAGGCTTCTTGGGGCAGCTACGTTCTAAAAATTGTCGATTCTTCTATTAAGTCACTGTTCTCCATTAATCCACGATCTATTTTAGAAGGAAAAACAATCCCATGCACCCCGTGAGAGTTTTGATTTGAGTACTGCGTTGCTCTTTCTTTTACGGACAAGTCCAGAGTTGCTCCTTACAAGTGTAGTCCTTACAAAGAATTCTAATAGGCATCCTGCTGAGTGTTGTCTGTTCTTAAGTCTCTTTTCATTTGAATTGGAGAGAAATAGCAGTCAGTTGAAATACTGGTCTCTTTGGCAGTGGCCTTTGCAGAGTTAAACAATACAAACCAACGTCCATCATCACGCATTACAACTAAATCATTTCCGTCGAATCGCATGTAGCAGATAGAGGTGATTGTTGCTTTGTACAGCTTCTGACAAATATTTCCCGATCCATCCATAAACATCTCTATTGGTGCCTCTCTGGGCTCTGGAACAGTGGTTCCAGCAGGATACTGCTGTGAAAAAAGTAAAGTCAAAGATACACTTGTGTCATCCTTTTTGCTTTGATTTCTTTATATATTGAGATTAGTTTCTGATTCCACTTGGGAGAAAATAATACAGTAGCTCCTCGGGAAAACCTGTCTTCAGTTATACTTAGCAAGGAAATGAGTCAAACTGTTGAGGCGCTGCCAGCTTCATCATTATAGGATTATGCATTTTAATGGGACACAAGTTCTAAGGCCTTTGGGTTTGATGGTTGCATCACACATGTTTTAGTTTTCCAAGCATCCTGAGGCCTGGAATCTCCCTAGTTTTTAAAAGCCAGGTGTTGGGTGACCTCTGTTTCTTTTTGCTTCATTTTAATCACTTGATCCTTCTTACACGGTCTCTTTGGGATGAGGGAATCGACACCAGCAAATTTAATTCAAAGGGCACCTCTGTTTTGGAAGCTTTACATGATGACTTAGCAGAGAAATGAATTTCCTCTTCTTCAGAGCTTGCTTTAGATAATTCAGGCTTGCACAAAGAGGAATCAGGCCCTACATTTGGCAACTCTTTGTCAGTACAGCTGGGACTAGGGGGGAGAGGATGGGGGTCTGGATATCTTGGTGGCCTTGTAAGGCTGATTTTTTTCTCTTTTTGGAAAGTGCTGGAATAATGTAGTTTTAGAGGACTATTAGGGCTGACTTACTGGGAGTCATTTTCTAGCTACTGATATTTGCTCAAGTGCAATTTTTGTCAAAATAACAAACAGGTATTCAGAAAGTTTATTATCTAGCTTCTCTAGTTGCCTGTGTGTGTTTCTCTCGGCTACAATCTGTAAATCTGGATGATCCCCACGACACGCTGAGATGCATTCTTATGTAAAGCCTTTGCACATATTCCCAGGAGCTTCTCTGAGCTTTTTGCAAGGGAGACACCTGTTTACCGGCTTGAGCATCAAAACACATCTCTCTGTTTTTTAAATAAGAAGGCCCATAGCTTGCAAAGGATGTTCATTACCCAGCAAAATATTTTCAAGTTCCTAACGCTTAAATATACTTCAGAAATGTCAAAAAGAGTGAAAACCAAGTTTTCATTTTGAATGCATTGCGTTGTGGTGAAAAGAGAGAGAGAAGGAGTGTGTATATCATGACTAATATTGAATGCTAAGGTTGTCTACTTTTCCTCAGACCTGACTAAGGAAATGTAAATCAAGGAGAAGAGAATCTATGAGGCATATTAGTAAGGGTGTTGTATTTACTCTTTGTGAAAACTGTATTGCTCATTCTAGACTATCAAAGGGATGCAACATTTTCCTCCTTTTATAATGTTGAAGATAGAGGATAATTTTAGAGAACAATTGCTTAAACTTGCCAGAAACAAAATGCTGGAGAGGAACTTCTCTGCAGTCTAGAGGTTAAGACTTGACCTTTCAGTGCAGGGGGTGTGGGTTTGATCCCTGGTTGGGGAACTAAGATCTCACATGCCTCTCAGCCAAAAAAAAAAAAAAAAACAAAAAAACCCATGAAACAAAAGGACTATTGTAACAAATTCAATAAAGACTTAAAAAAGAAGTTTATCGAAAGTTTGTGGCAGTGGTTCACAACAAGTACACATTTTCTAAGAAAATCCATTATTTAGAAATTTAAGTTTACTAAGTAAATGAAGAGAAGCCCATTCCCGTGTTCCGGTGCCTTCTTCTGGTGCTCCTGCTACTGCGTGTCATTCTGGGTGCCTCGTGTTGGTCTTTTCTGGAGGCCTTATCTTACACGTGAGCCACACCTGGGTCCAGGATGACTCTTAGCAATTGTCTTTCTTTTTGATGAGCCAGCTTTTTGAGCAACAAACATGCTAAAGTAACCCCCCCCCCCAAAAAAAAATTGCTATGAAATCAAAGATAGCCCATGGATAGAAACAGGTACTTTAGAGAAAAGTAACATATCCTTCTTAGACTGCATTCAACTCATTCGGCAACAATTTAATGGGAGGAAAAAATTTCTTCTCGACTCCAAATGTCTGCCTTGAGTTATGAGTATCAATAACATTAGCCATAACTGCAGATAGAACTCTTACTGATATGAACGTATAATTCTATTAAAAATAAAGCTCACTAAGCTACTTGGGAAGAGAGTACGTACAGCAGTGAATCCTAAAGCTAATTGTGTGATGTTGAAAGCGCTTCCTAACCCATTAATTTTTTTTTTTTTCCTCTTTAATTTCATGAAGTGTTTCTTTGGTCTTGCATTGTGGTACAAGGTAACCAAAAGTATCCATCTGGCATAATCATGAACCCTCATTTATTAATTACTTCCTTTGTACTTTTTATCTTTCCTGAGGCTTCTCTATTTTCACAATGAAGTAACTCTCATCTCAGGACAAACTAGGTCTTTGCTCAAATGAATACGTCATTTCTGATCTCTTCTTCTTTACATGTCTGCTCTGGACTGATTTTTTTGTTTTGTTTTGTTTTCAATCTGGAATAATCTCCCTGTTCCTCTACATCCCTGGAAATAGTATTTCCCCCTGAAGGTGACGCTCGCATCCTACCTTGTCTGGGGAGTTCATCAGACTTTGTGACACAGTACCGGTACTTAGTTCTCTCTTTGGTATTTGTAAATTCATCAACCAGATTGCTGATTCTTGAGAGAAGGGATGTAGGGGCTCCCCCAAATGACACATCTTTGGTTTAATCAGAAGTTGTTGTTTGATTTAATAAAGACTATTCTGACAATATCAGAGACAAAGATAGCACATGAGGCTGATTCAGGCCATAGCCTGATAATACTTTTCTGTGTATCCTTCAGTGCTTTAAAAAAAATACTGCATTTGGTTTATTGGCACTTTTGATGATGCCAGGCTAAGAATAGGCGTTCTCATGAAGCCGTCCACTGGGATGTGTATAGCTTTCTGTGAAGAAGTTATCGCTTATTCTGGACCAATCAAGACACAAAAATAGCAGAACAAAAATGTTTCCTTTGCCTTTTCTGATGCTGCCTTTGATCAAGGATTGCTCAATTTTGTTAATTCTCTTTTTTCCTTCTGGTTCAAACTTAACTTCAAGTTGAAGGGTTTGAACTATTTTCACAGGTCTAAGAGCCCTTAGGCCATATCATGTGTAATCCTGTCATTTCACAGATAAAGAAATTGAGGCCCAGAGAAATGTACTAAGAGGTCCAGGCTGGGCCAAGCTGCCTAAAACTCTACCAGCTCGATGCTGTCTGCAGTCTACCATGTACCCTCTTGTCATTAGCTACCTGCATTTTTCTATTTACTGTACTTCATTTGACAAATCATTAAAAATAGATAGCATAACACTGGCCCCGGGACTAGTCTTTGAGCAGCCCCATTATTTTTAGCTTCCCATGTGGAGAATTGGCTATTTATTCCTGCTCTTTGTTTCCTCTCTCTTAAGAAGCCTTTAATCACAACAGAACTTTACCTTTCACCCTGTAGTTACTGACTTGCCTGCCTGGCCTTAATAGCCTCCTATGAGAGAGACCTTCTCCACAGCCTTTAGAAAGTCTAAATAAATTATGCCCACAGATTCCTTTTTATCTGCTGTTTTTAGCACACAATTTTCCCAAACAAAAAACCAGGCCAAAGTGCACGTTCGTCTTGGTAGGTGCTTTGAAATGCCTTTCTGTGGAATTTATTCTTTTCTTGTGCTTGGGTAAAGATGGATGCTTGTCTGGGGCCTGGGCTGAGGCTGTGGAGTGTGGCAGCCAGCTCTGAAGGGAAAAATCCAGACAAACAACTGGTTTCTCTGTCTCCAGGGTGCCACGTAGCTAGTCTGCCTGCATGTTTTTTAGGGGTGGCTCCTTTGGTGTTGCCTCTTCTTGCTTGCATGTATGCGTGCTCCTCTGTCCCTGGGATTCTCTAGGCAAGAATACTGGAGCAGGTTGCCATGTCCTCCTCCAGGGAATCTTTCCAACCCAAGGATCAAACCTGCTTCTCTTATGTCTCCTGCCGTGGCAGGTGAGTTCTTTACCACTGGCACCAACTGGGAAGCCCTCTTCTTCTTGCTTGGGTGTGTGTGTGCTGAGTCGCTTCAGTCCTGTCCTACTCTGTATGATCCTATGGACTGTAGCCTGCCAGGCTCCTCTGTCCATGGGATTCCTCAGGCAAGAGTACTAGAGTGGGTTGCCATGTCCTCCTCCAGGGGATCTTCCCGACCCAGGGGTCGAACCCACGTCTCTTACATCTCCTGCATTGAGAGGTGAGTTCTTTACCACCAGTACCACCTGGGAAACTTAAGTCCTGCTAAAACTGGACTTCTTAAAGCCCTCTCAGCTCTGAAGCTTTGGGAACTCCATTCTTCCTTCTCTTTCCCTACTTTAGGCCTCAAAGCAAGTAAGACCTCTTCTACCTTGGGGGTCTCTGCTTCCCTCTATAAGCTTCTGTTATGGAGCCACAGCTCTTTTGGACGTTTAATTTCACTGCACTAGACTGGCCATACTTCCCTGATGAATGTCAGGGACTTGCTTGATCAATACCCACTGAATGAATGACTTCTGTATCTCCAGTGCCTGGAATAAGGTTGGAAAATAGCTAGAATTCAGTTCATGTTTATTATTTATTAGTCAATGTAGGAAATGAATAAATGAATGACTAGGGGGGCACAACTATGTTTAAAAGTAGTGTGCTCCCCAACTATCTGAATGACTATGGGTGAGCTACTTACACAGCCTTTAAAGCCTCATCTTCATCTGTAAGATGGGAATAATATTATTTATCTATAGGGTCTTGGTGAGGATTAAACCACAAAGGGCTTGGGACAGTCCTCAGTTTGATATCTTTATTTCCATTTTTCTCCTGAATCAAAATATAATAACTTTCTTCTCTCCCCCACATGCATACACAGCAGAAATTAATATGGGTTCTGCTTGAGAGTTAGGGAAATGGTAGGGACATTTACAGTCATAACTGTACTGAATTAGCCCAAGACACAGTGGCCTAATGAATGCCTACCTTACAGAAGACTTTTAAAAATTAATTTCCGTTTTCAGAGTTCTTACAATGTGTCAGGCAAAGTACATATGTGATATCATTTCACTCTCAAAGCCAGTTGTTAAAGGTAGCTGTTGTTATTCCCATTTTGCAGAAAATGAAACAGGAGCTCAGAGATGTCAAAGGGGAGATTTTGCATGAGTAAATGGCACATCCAAGTGTGGACTTCAGGTCTTGCCATTGCCTCTATAGGAAGACGTCATTACAGAAACCAACATGAGATTTTTTTGAAAAGTATTCTTAGACTAGTGTTGGAGGAATAAGTTCTCTTGCAGAAAAGGCTCCTCAGCAGCATAATCATGCCTCTTTATTTTTGCTTCAAGAAGGTGATAGATTATTGAATGATAGCCTGTTAAATAATGATCGAAAAGTAAAGCATTGAGACTTTGCTAACTGGTTTAGAATCTTGACATGGATGCTCAGCTGACTCAGCAGCTTCAGAGATGTGGCTGGTTCCTTTACCATGGTGTCGGTCTCTCCTTAGCCCTGCAGTTGCTGTCTCTGCCCATCTAAGATGGAACCCGCTGTGGAAGAGATATTTGGTGTTGACAAATGCAGCATCACATTGTCTGACCTCCTGCATCAGAAGAATTGTGATCTTCAAGCTCGACCAAGACAGATGAGAGCATTAATAATCCTGAAAATCATTCTGGAATTCAACAGAAGAGACAAATGGAGCAGAGCCCCCAGCCTCAGGGGTCGGAATGAAAAGTGCTGACTTCAGAAGCGGCTCCCTTGGCCTGGTTCTGGGTGCACTGAGTGCCTGCCAGCCTGTGGCTCTTCTTGCAGGCCAGAGCTCTTGGATATGTATTGTCCTCTCTGAAGAGCAGGCCCAGGATGGAACCTTTAGAATCCCCCAGTTTGGTCTGGCCTTGAATGCTCAGGAAGGTCCTGGCAGTGTAACCTACAAATGTTCTGAGCTTCAGGGAAGAGTTTCTCAACTGTGGCCCTGTTGGCAGTTTGGACTGGATAATTCCTTTGGGGCTGTCCTGTACACTGCACTGTAGGTGTTTTCCAGAATCCTTAACCTCTACCCACTAGATATCAGTCGCTTTGTCCTGGATGTAACAACCAAAATGTCTCCAGACATTGCTAAATGTCCCTTGGGAGTGCAATCAAACTGATCCTGGTGGGGAACCACAGCTGCAGGGTCATTGGCATGTGAGGCTTGGCCTGAGCTGGTCAGTGAAAAAAGACTTGATTCATTGATGTATCTCATACCTCAGGTGTACTTTAGAATGTTCAGCAGCTAATGCAGTCTTGGATGTAATTCTGTAAGATGTTCAGGGCCTGATACCGTAAGACTCCATGCATTTTCAGTTTTGGCCTAGCCAAGGCCATTTTCTTCAAGTGGCTAAACCTGGGAAAGCAGATGCATGTTTTACAGCCCTCCTCCCTTGCTCATGCAGACCTTGCAAATCCATCATGACACTTTCCTACTGACCTTAGAGGCTTCAGCATCCTTTGAACAGAGGCTCCAGGAACCTACCGTTGCTCAGAAGGAGTACGCTGAACTGTCAGCTGTTTGTCATTTCTGGGTTTGACTCTGTGAACTCAATCCAAAATGTTAAAGACATTGGTGGGAAGAAAGTCTTAGTTCATAAGGGGGTCAGGACCCTTGATTTCTAGTTTCTTTTGATTTCTTTTCTTTCCGTAACATCCAAAGCCTCTGCTGCTTATTCTATAAAATGGAGTCAACTTTTCTGGCCAAAAATGGAATGCCATAAGAGCTGTTAATTATTCTTCATGAATTCTGGGTGGCAGAAATCAGGCAGCCTTAGGGACTGAAGAGAGGCTGTGTATATTATCATGATCTAAGTTAGCAGAGGAGAACATTTTTGTCTTCATTCTAGATTTTCCAGGCAAATTTTGAGTTTGTGTTGCTGCTACTGCTAAGTCACTTCAGTCATGTCCGACTCTGTGAGACCCCATAGACGGCAGCCCACCAGGCTTCCCGTCCCTGGGATTCTCCGGGTGAGAACGCTGGAGTGGGTTGCCATTTCGCTCTCCAAAGCATGAAAGTGAAAAGTGAAAGTGAAGTTGCTCAGTCATGTCCGACTCTTAGCGACCCCGTGGACTACAGCCTACCAGGCTCCTCCGCCCATGGGATTTTCCAGGCAAGAGTACTGGAGTGGGTTGCCATTTTAAACTCTAACTCTCAGTACATTCAATAGGAAGCAATTTAATAAAGTTAAGCTTTGTATCCAGGTGATAGAACACTTTTTTTCCCTTGAAAATTCAGTGGTAAAGCATCTGCCTGCAATGCAGGAGACCATCTACAATGCAGATGTGAGTTTGATTTCTGTATCGGGAAGATCCCTGGGAGAAGGAAATGACAACCCATTCCAGTATTTTTACCTGGGAAATCCCATGGACAGAGGAGCCTGGCGGGCTATAGTCCATAGGGTTGCAAGAGTCAGACACAACTTTAGTGACTAAACCACCACCACCAAGAAGAAAAAAGAAAAGCAAGTACTAGAACAGAAATTCTATTACCACCACCCAGAATGAATAATTTCTAATATTTTGCCACATTCTTCTCAATTTTTTAATTAAAGAAATAGATCTTCAGAGATAAAGTGAAATGTTCAATCCATCTCTAGTTCCATGACCATCCTAATCTTTCCAGAGGCATCCCATATTATGAATTTGTTGTCTGTCTTACTAGGGTATTATTCTCTTCTTTTATTTACATAAAATATGGATCTATAAAAATGTATTTTATAATTTTGGGAATTATAATATTGCTTTTTTTCACTCAGTGGTATGCTTTTGAAGTTTATGCAAGCAGATACATATAGATATAGTTAATTAGGAGTTGAAAACTTGCTCATATTTCATTGTATGAATATAGTTTATTTATCCATTCTTCCATTTATGAATACTTATAGTTTACCAGTTTTTCACCTCTAGAAATAATCTTTCAATGAGCAATCTTTTAATTTCTCCTAGAGTTTCTTTCAGAGAAGGCAGTGGCACCCCACTCCAGTACTCTTGCCTGGAAAATCCCATGGGCGGAGGAGCCTGGTGGGCTGCAGTCCACTGGGTCGCAAAGAGTTGGACACGACTGAGCGACTTCACTTTCACTTTTCACTTTCATATGTTGGAGAAGGAAAGGGCAACCCACTCCAGTGATCTTGCCTGGAGAATCCCAGGGACGGGGGAGCCTGGTGGGCTGTTGTCTATGGGGTCGCACAGAGTCGGACACGACTGAAGTGACTTAGTAGCAGTAGCAGCAGAGTTTCTTTAGCACATGCACCTGATGTGAAATTGGTGCTTCATTTGGTTTATACATTTTGAATTTCATTAGATATTACAAATGTTCTCTAAAGATGGTGGTACCAGTTTATACTCTCACTAAACACATATGACAATTTCCGTTTCCATACATTCTGAGATTGGCTGGATTAAAGCTCCATAATCTTGTTTGACTTTTGAGCAATCAGCCAATTGGGTCACAAGGTACTGACTGGATATTTTGCTGTATGGAGATCATTCTACCATAGAAATCAAGTATATTTTCCAACTTGCCTTCCAGTTCACCGGAACATGAAGCCTTTTAAGTGGCAAATGATAAAGCTATACAGAATCAGGGATTACAAGCATTCCATGCTTCTGGATTCTCTGGTGAATGCCTCTTGCTTTGGCTGGTACATGGCAATACCTTCTTTCACCATTTCCTTGACTCATAATTCTCTTTGATGTCTCAATCTGAGCTGGGCCTGCCTTTCACATAATAAGGTGTTTTCCTCCCTTTTCCTCTATTTCCTGATTCTTCAGTGTGAAAACTGATGCAAATACATTATTTAGTTTCCCTGCAATCTCCTTATCCTTTTGAATATCTCCTCTGTGCACTGCTTGTCTGGCCGATTCACTGATCCCTTTGCAGCAGTCTTATTTCTGATGTACTCATAGAATTTAATATTATTTGTTGTGTTATCATTGGCTGTTTGTTTTCAAACACCATTTTTAATCTTCTCTAATCTTCACTTTACATCTCACCTGCTAAAGTTTATTCTTCTGTAAGCCTCACACTGGAATGGATTTCAGTTTCTTGAAATATCCTTTTTCTTTGGTACCAATAGTCTTCTGAATCTTGCTGGTTTTCTGATTTTTTTTTTCTTTTGGTCACTGTTTTAATTTTTGTCTGGTGTGACTTTTGTTCTGATTCTGGCTTAAATTTTGGAATCTCTTTTCCAGGGGATTTTTCATGGTAGAATTCCTAGGCGAATGTTTTACAGTTTCATTGTGAGATGAAACAATAAACAAAATTAAAAAAAACAACAAAAAAAAACACACAACAACTTCTAGGAAAGTAAATTCCCTTGTGCTTTAACAAATCACTTCCCTTCATACTACTGATTAGGTCTTAGTAACAGAGTAGAGACAGAAGTATTGACAGTAGGTCAGTAAGTTGCAACTTTATTTCTTTTAGTCAATGAAAGTCCTTTCCGTCATATGCTTTTTTTGGTTCCTATATTTGCAGATATAAGACAGGGAAAAACAAAACATCAAAGTGGATTTTCTGATGGATAAGAAAATTAAAGCACTTCTTCCCCATTTTCCTTGTGGCTGCTTCAGTAGAACCCCCACAGGGCTTATTCCTTGGGCCATTCCTCTTCTCTGTTCTCCCATGTAGTCTCATTTAACCTTTCTAATTATACAAATGTTGCTGCTGCTGCTGCTGTCGCTTCAGTCATATCCGACTCTGTGCGACCCCATAGATGGCAGCCCACCAGGCTCCCCCGTCCCTGGGATTCTCCAGGCAAGAACACTGGAGTGGGTTGCCATTTCCTTCTCCAATGCATGAAACTGAAAAGTCAAAGTGAAGCCGCTCAGTGGTGTCTGACTCTTCGAGGCCCCATGGACTGCAGCCCACCAGGCTCCTTCGTCCGTGGGATTTTCCAGGCAAGAGTACTGGAGTGGGGTGCCATTGCCTTCTCCGATACATGTTAGACCTTTTAATATTTCCCTACTGAGGCTCTGCTCGTTAAAAAAATTTCCTCTCTGTTCTTCAGATTGTGTATTACCTACTGATCTATATTCAAGTTCATTGAATCATTCTTCTGGTCTGTTAAGCCCATTGAATAATTTTTTTTTTTTTTTTAATTTCAGATATTCATTTTTAGTCCTAGAAATTCCATTTGATTTTTTTGGATAGTATTTATTTTTCTTTGTGAGATTCCTATCTACTCATTTGTTACAAGTATGCTTTCTCTTACCTCATTGGTCAAATTTATAATAGTTGTTCTAAGAACATAATCTGTTAATTCTAACATCTGGGTCATCTTGTGGTCATCTCCATTGGTTGTCTTTCTCTTAATATTGGTCTCAGTTGCCTAGACTTAGGTATGTTGAGTAATTTTAGATATCCCAGATATTGCCAATTTTATGTCGTAGAAATTCTGTTATAGTCCTCAAAGGGATGGTAATTTTTGTTTTGTAGGTAGTTAATTTGGTTGAACTCAGATAGAAAACTCTATTTCTTGGGTGGCAGCAGCTGAAATCTCAGTTCAGATATTTTTATCTTTAGCTGAGCAGCTTTCAGATGGCCCCATCATTTGTAGTTCAGGGTCACAGAGATTTTCTGTCCTTTGATTTTTTAGGCCAGAAAGACAGGATTTTTTCTTTCCCCCTAAATAAGCTAACCACCATAAAAATGGGAAATTCATCTGTGACAATATATTTCCAAATATAAGTTACTTTCTTGAACCTGTCTACTTTTGTTTACTTTGCAGAGCCTTATGTGGTTGTTTTTGGTGTTTTGTCCACAGCTGATGGTTGTTGTCTGTGGGATCATCAATATGATAGGAGCATTATCAGCCATACTGGAGGGGGCTCTCCCCAACGTCAAGATTTTAAATACCATCTCCAAGTTATAGAGGCCATATTTTCAGCTTCACCTCTGAATAGTCTCTTGAGCTTTATACATATATAGCCAAGGTCCTATTCATCATGTCCATTTGGATATCCAGGATACATCAATATACCTAAAATAAATATTTTGGCTTCTCTATGCAAAATATCCCTCTCCCCATTCTCAGTAAATGGAATACCCGCGCCCTCCCCCCACCCCGCCCCGCCCCCCACCCTTGATGTTCATCTAGGAGTCACTCCGCACACTTTTCCTTGCTGCTCTCCTCCATTCAATTCATCAGCAAAGCCTGTTGGCTTTATATGCAACATAACCTTTGAATTCATATACTTCTCTGTCTTTAGTATTACCACCATTATCTCTTTCCTTGATTAATGCAGTAGTCTCTCAATATTAGTCTTCCTTGCATTAACCCATATCCTCTACAAAGTAGGCATCACACACTGGCTACAGTCTTCTTCAAATACAATTCAGACTATGTGGCTCTGTTTAACAACACTTCAGTGATTTAGATTCTTGGCTGTTAACATAAAATCCAGGTATTTCACTGTGGTCCACCTGGCCAAGCGTGATCTGGTTTCTTTTCACCTGTCCAACATCGTGTTGGCCACTGTCTCCACCAGGTTCTAGATACACTGTCCCTTCTGTTTCTTAAATGGATTCCACTCTTTCTTGCTTCTAGGGCTTTTTTCACTTAGAGTTCTTTTTATCTGGAATGTTCTCCCTTTTGCATTACTGATACCTTTGTTTCCTTCTGCTCAATTCCAGATATTATCTCTTTAAAGTGACCTTTCCTAACCAATTTGTAGAGTTACAGTCTACCTCATCTTGTTTATTTCCCTTGTGGTGTGTGTCACACCTGTAATTATTTTTTTTATTGGTTTGTAATCTTTGTTTGTCTTTCACACTGGAGTGTGAGTTCCTTGGAAGTATTCTTTTCTATCTTAAATGCTGTTCTTCCTCAGTATTTGGTACAGCAGCTGGTATATAGAAGGTACTCAACAATATTTATTGAATAAATGAATGAAACTAGGAGTACTGAGGCTTTTTCTTCTTTAAAATACTAACTCCTTAAGTCTTTCCCATTTTCCAATACCTCATGCCGAAAGGTTGAAAGAAGTCACTGATACAACTGTGATTTTTTTATTCATATCAACCCTCTTTGAGATGTTACTTTCATTCCATTACCAATTAGCTGGGTGTTCCTGGGTAAGTCTGGCATCTTCTTGAGCCCCCTTTTATTCCATCTGTGAAATGAACAAACAGAATGAGAATCAGTGGTTTACATTTTTTTAAGCTGCAGGAAACCTTCTCGTCTTTTATTAACAATGAAATCTTATGCAGAACCTCAAATAGCTCTATTTAAAGTGAGATGGTCTACAATCCTTCTTCTCACTCCCCCACTTGACCTTTGAGACACCTTGGTAGAGCCTGAGGTCTTTGGCTGCAGCTTGCAAACCGTTGTCTGTTCAGCTCAAGCAGCCTTTTACTAACACAATTGATTTTTCTGAGATGAACTCTGAGGCAAATAGATGGCAAATAAATTCCATATTGCCCATGTGGTTAGAGTATGATTAATCTCTCTGTACTACATGAATCAAAAAACATTTGCAGTTGTTAAAAAATTAAGTCAAGAGAATATGACCCTAAACTCAGCAAACTAAAAAAAAAGTCAACCTAATTTAAATGTACGTCAGAGAAGATGTGCTTTCAAAGTTGCTTTCCTTTTTCTTTTTCCCTAAGAGAATAGCTGTACTCCCTGTTAGTCGGGGAAGGCAGGGCATTGGAGCTCTGGAGCCAGGGTCTGTGTCCTGCCTATTCTGTAAAGGATGAGGCAGTGAGCATCACGGCTACAATACTGTTCTGTGTATTTGTTAAAACAGGCAGGCTAGTGGAAAGAGGCAGGACTGGATACAAGAGTGGGCTCATGAGTCAGCCAGGACTCTGGTCATTGTTAATTAATGGCTCCAACAACTTAATCTTCTGAACCAGGTCCTCTGCTGCTGCTGCTGCTGCGTCGCTTCAGTTGTGTCCGACTCTGTGCGACCCCATAGATGGCAGACCACCAGGCTCCCCCATCCCTGGGATTCTCCAGACAAGAACACTGGAGTGGGTTGCCATTTCCTTCTCCAATGCATGAAAGTGAAAAGTGAAAGTGAAGTCGCTCAGTCGTCTCCGACTCTTAGCGACCCCATGGACCGCAGCCCACCAGGCTCCTCAGTCCATGGATTTTCCAGGCAAGAGTACTGGATTGGGGTGCCATTGCCTTCTCCGAACCAGGTCCTCTTCTATCCTTGGGCTCCTCAAAGAGTCTGCCTTTATCAAGTCATGCTCTTTTTAGTCTTCCTGGAGTGGGTTGCCATTGCCTTCTCTGAAGTGTTTCTTAGTGGCTCTTAACTCTCCTGATTTTTTTTTTTTTTTGGAAACACTGACGAGTAGAATTGTTTTCAGCTTCTTCCTTGTTTCTCTTTATTTTGGGGAAAGTATAAGCTTATTGAGGCCCAGAACAAGTATTAGAATTGTCTCAAATTCACAAGAGTGCCTACCACAATGCCAGGCATATAACATGTACCTTTGACATCAGTCAGTTCAAACATATGTTTAGAGAAGACTTTTTTCCTCTTTATGAAAGTAAGGTATATTTATTATAGAAAATTTAATATAAGCAGAAAGAAAGAAGTGTGTCCAAGTGTTAGCTGGGGAGAGCTGCCCCCAGTGTCTTGGTAGAGTAAGTAAAATCCCACTACACAACTCGTGGGAACTTGACACCCTTTTCATGCTACCGCTGTGTCTTGGCCATAGAGATGCCTCAAGGGTGTCTTCCTGATTTAACTACATAGACCTGGAAGTGAACCTTTTGTTCCTTCACTCAATTTTCTCTTCCCTTTTCAACAAATGAACAAACAAATCCATGCATGCAAGGCATTTGTGTATATAGCAAACTTTACTTAAGGCTTGGGAGATGGAAGAGGCTTAAGTTAGAGCACAACAAATCACTTCAAATTAAATATAGAAATGCCAGCTCTTAATAGCCGTTTGACACCTTGCCATATTACTTGGCCATTTTCTTTATTCATCTCTATCCCCACTCCACCTTTTTTTCTTTTTCCTATGGCCCAAATAAAAATTTCTTTTTTATTTTTTAATATGGAACACGCTTAACTAGGTTTTTTTCTCCCTGCATTTCCTACCATGGATGTAGTCTAAAATGGATTTTTCAAAATGAGGGTTATGAAATAAATTTTGGTTGTTTGGTGAGGCAGGGAAGGGCATGGCCAGATAGAAAGTCTTCTTGAAATTTTGTTTCAGGTGTGTGTGTGTGCACTACTAGGTCACTGTACCTGTCAGACTCCAAAGAGGAAACAGAAGACACACTTGAGTTAGACTAATTTGAATAAGGTTAATAGTGAGACTGTTTTCAAAGGTGGGGAAGAGAGAAGGCATGAAGGCAGGACCCAGGGGCTAGCCAATGCTGAGCCATTATTAACTGGTCCTTTTGATTTTTGGGGTCTTGCTCATGCATCCTCTCCATGTCTCTTTTTTACCCCCAAGAGACTTACCTAGAAATAGTCGCAAATGAAAACAGCCCTTTCTGGGTGTATAAATGGGTAGAAAAAATGATGGCATGAACCTAAACATCATTTAGCAGGTACTAATGTATCAGTTTCCTGTTGCTGCCGTACAGATTACCATAAACTTAATGGCTTAGAACAAAACAAATTTAATATCTTACAATCATGGAGTTCAAAAATCTGAAATAGGTCTCACCAGGTTAAAGTCAAGGTTTTGGTAGGACTGTGTTCCTTTTGAAAGCTCTAGCTAAGAATCTCTTCCCTTACCATTTCTCGTTTCTAGAGGCTGTCTGCATTCCTTGGTTTGTGGCCTCTTCTTCCTTCAATCCAGCAATGACCAGCTGAGTTTGTCTCATGCTGCCATTTCTCTGGTTGTCTCTTCTGAATCCCTTTCCATGGTGGCTGGTGATTAATCACAGTGGGATAATCCAATATAATCTCTATTTTAATATTGGCTGATTAATAATCTTGATTCCTTCTGAACCCTTCATTTCTTTTTACTATGTAACCTAACATATTCACAGGTTCTGGGCATTAGTATGTAGACATCTTTGGAGGACCATTTTCTGCCACCACAACCATAGTCACAGCTGTTGAAGGATTCTAAGGCACACAGCTTGGATGCTACAACAACCAGAAGATACAGTGTGCTGTAAGCAGTGAGCCTCAGTTGAGGGGAGGAGATGGTTCTTAAAGAGAAAAGCAAGAGAATTTGAACTCTGGGCCAGCTTCCTGATTTGCATCTGGATAATGATAAAAAGATAAACTTATTGCTTGGGGCAGGTAGTGGGCAAAGAGGAAGCCTGTCTTTTCATTTCTATTTATTTTTTGTTATCAAAGGCAGTGACCTTCAAACTGAAACTGGGTGCTCAGTGGTTTCAAAGCTAGGTAGTCATGGGTCTGACCCAGTCCTGAGCCACCCCTCAGTACTGCAGGACTTGGATTCAGCATCGCAGGGCCACTGTGGGTAGTTGTATCCACATCCCATAGGAAGGGAGCCAGGGCAGAGGACTGGAAAGTTACAGATGACTTAATTTTTAAAAAAGAATTAAATGGATTTTGAAAAGCCTGTAAACCAGTGACTATCAATCTTCAAAAAAATTCTAGTAAAATTTAAGAGAAGTAAATAGCTGGTTATTGAACATAGAGAAAAAAGAAAGATCACTAAAGTCAATAAAAAAGAAGCCAAGCTAACCTCATTTCTTTTCTGGTGGACTATTAGACTAATGAATCAGGACATGTGTAGATAGTGTGAATATTGATTTCATCAGTGTGTTTGACCAAGACCCTGAAGGTTATTTTTCTTCTGTTGGGAGATGGTAGCTAAGTTGGAGAACTGGTGGAAGGGGGTGACGCTTAGGAGAATTTATTGCTGATCAACAACTATGTTCCAGATTCTGACATGTCAAATTTAAGATGGTCACCAGGTTATCACTTTCACCCCACAAGCCTTCTCTGGTTAATATCATTGTCCTCCGAGATGCTAACATGTAAAACCACAGGGCATCTTCAGTATAAACTTCCTTCTTATTGTTTGTGTTAAATCCTGTCAATACTGATTCTAAAATGTTTTTTGACTCTGTACTCTTTAACATCACTGCCACCATCCTGGTTTAGGCTCTGGTTCCTTTTTACCTGGGTTAATAGTCTTCCTGTCTTGAAGTGTGCTTCTCTCCTGTAATATACCTAAGAGTGTTCTTTCCTTAATACTGACCTAATCACATCGCACCCCTCCTCAAAAACATTTACTAGCTTCCAGCTCCCTGTTTGGCTCATACTCATTTTTTATTGCTAATATTAAGTCCAGATGATTGGTCTCTCATTCTCTTTCCTCTATCATTAACCTGAAAATACCAACACTACTCAAATAGTGTTACTGAGAGCTTCAACTTTGCTTTACTATGCATTTATTCACTCACTCACTCATTTTTCATTTGTTCAATGAGTTTTATTAAACACTGAGTTAGATGTTGGGGAGATAATGATGATCAGATATAGTCCTAATTTTTCAGAGGTCCCGCAGCCAGATTTTAAAAATATTGTCTTTGGCTATTTTTGTGCTACAATGACAGATTTGAGTAGTCGCAACAGACACTGTATAGGTTACAAAGCTTAAAATATTCACTATCAATCCCTTTTTAGAAGAAGTTTGCCATCCTCTGGCCTAGATCATCACTTAGAATTCACAGATAAGGGAGCTAGAATATGGGGGTTCTCTATGTTGACCAAGGTCTTGGGGTGAATCTGTGATCCAGCCAAGAACCCAGTGACCATACTGCTCTTGTTCCCTTCTTGTCCATCTGCTCCTGTGATTCTCTTTTCTTAATTGATTAATACTGATTATTCTTCACCTCCTCCGTTTTTGTGTCATTCAGATTTATTCTATAGGTTGAGGACGTATCCCTAATACTCAATATGCTTATCTCCTTCAGGCACTTCAAATGTTGTGCAAATTCAGCCAGCCAAATACCTTTAAATTCTGCACACCTGTTGGATTTTGGACTCCCCCCCAGGGTACAGGGACCCAGAGGTTGCAATAATGGGGATGATGGCTACTATGTTTTAAGCAGAGGCCAACATTGCGGAAGGCATGTAATTGACATAAACACAGCTATTACTATCATTTTGCAATGAAGATGTTATTACTTATATTTTGTAGATAGAGAAATGGAGATTCAGAGTAATTTATTAATGTGTTCAAGGTCACAGAGACAGTAAGTGGTAAAAACTGAATTAGAATCCAGCTTGATTTTTTGCTCCCCAATT
Source organism: Bos taurus (assembly GCF_002263795.3). NCBI lineage: Eukaryota > Metazoa > Chordata > Mammalia > Artiodactyla > Bovidae > Bos > Bos taurus. Next base: position 43,933,805 of record NC_037333.1, on the reverse strand, counting down.
CTTATTCTTTCCACCCTAATGCCCTGCTTCTTAGTGATAGCCTGGTATACAATTGGCCCCTGAACAACACAGAAGTTAGGGGTTCAGGCTCCCTCCCCACTTTCCTGGGCATTTGAAAATCTGCGAGTGACTTTACAGTTGGCCCTCTGTATCCTTAGTTCTACATTCGTGGATCCACCTGCAGACGGTGTAGAACTGGAGTGTGTAAACTGTCTGTGTGTAAGTGCACCTGCCCAGGTCTAGTGAATGTGCACTCTACTTTAGTGCACTCTCAAACCACTGTTCTTGTGTATGTTATCTCATTTAATTGATTTTGAACCTCACAACAACCTACCAAAATGTAAACTTCAAGAGAGCAATGACCTTGTCTGACTTATTCTCAGCTATAATCTTAGCATCTGGCACAGTGTCTGACACAGAGAGGGGCTTAGTATTTTCTAGAATAAGTGGATCAGCTCACACTCATAGAAGTGTAGAAGGGGACGCCCTTCTGCCCTAAAGCCAGTGACATATGACTTTTGCTGAAGTCTTCCTTTATCATTGAAACTCTATAACATGTACACTTTCTTCATAATTAAGAGGACTGTGTTCGCCTATTTGCCAAGGACAATTTCAGTTTGCTTCCGTTTTTGCACAATTATTAATAGAATCCCTTTTTGCTTTCAAAAGTGTCCTGATTTGGTCGATGAATCATATGGTCATCCACTTGGAACACTTAAAACATTGCTGAGCCCAGGAGGGTTGAATTTGGAAGTGTAGTGGAGAGAATTTGGAAGTGTGGTGGTTGAATTTGGAAGTGTGATGGAAATGTGGTCATTGCCTTTTGTGAAAGGACCGGCTCTGGAGTCAGACCACCTGGGTTTTAATCACTGCCCAGCTGTATTCTTGCTGTGCAAGTTGGACATGTACTTAACCTCTCATTGCCTCCATCCACTTTTGGAGATAAGACTGAGACCTGTCTCGCAGGGTTGCTGGTAAGGATTAAATAAAATAATTACACAAAGTGCTTACATCAGTGCCTGCATCACAGGACTCTAAATAGTAGCTCTAAGGAATACTCTGTCCTTTAACAAGCTAAAATAAGTTTGGAGATCTGTTATTGGAAGTCACCACCCTTCAGCATTCACTTGGAGTCAAGTAAAATGTAAAAAGCTCCCCTCCAAAAGGCTGTCCCATTGCAACACAAGCCGGTAACCAGCAAACGTTTATAGATCAAAATACCCTTGTACTGAGTGAGCAATTTACTTCAAGCTCTCTTAGTCATCCCAGATCTGTCAGCTTGTCCTCTGGTTGACCGAATCTTCCAGAACAGAAACTTCTCTTTCCTGATTCTGCTTACATTCCAATGGAGTTGGGGTGGGAGCTTGTGGAAGGGTGTCCCCTTTCAAGGTCTGCCACTAAAAGCTGATTCATATTCCCTATGTACATTTCTTACTGGGACTATCCCCACCCATCGCAGACAGCATTTTGCTTGTACATTTCCCCCGCTTCCTGAAATTTGCTTTTAAAATGAAAGCATTGGAACAACAGAGTTTAGTTAAGCCGGACATGAACAGTCTCTGGTTTAAAAGACACTAGAAACCAACAACAACCAACTTCATCTTTTTTCCCTTCTTTTGTACAACACTGTTTATTAGACCAGATGATGTACTCGACTCCAAAACATTCATATGGAAAAAAAAATTGAAGAATTGTGATTAAAATTGATTTTTTCCCTTTGGGAAGTTGGAATCAAAAATGGTTACCTGCTCATTTATGAAACAGATTTATTCTGTTGACATGGAGGCTTGTTTGAAATGTAATTGAATTTCTGTTACCTAATGGAAAGTGACAGTTAACAGTATTTATTTTCCATTTGTGTCTCAGCAGATAACATAACACAATTTTGATTTGTAGTTAGCTTCGGAATCTGAGATTGTTCTATCTCTGTAATTGAAAAGATGGGAGTGTGATGGCCCCAATACAATCCTTTTTTGTTTTTATACAACCAGTAAAGGTAGCTTTAATACAGTAAACAGCCTCTCTTCCATGCCGCTAATGGTTATATTCAGATGTACTGCGTGAAGCATGTGTTTCTTATTAGGCTCTAACACATCTTTCTATGTTGATAATCTCTCCATTTAGAGTTCCATTTTTTTTTTCTCTCTGCAACTAATTCTGTAAATAACCTCTATTCTTTCTTCTCCCCCTCCCTTTTGTGCAAAAATAACTTCTAGCTTGGAAATAAAGTGAAGATTCTCCACGAGGATTGCAACCATTGCTGTCTAGCTGACATTTCTGGGAGCCTGGTGGACAGGAGATGGAGGTTGTAGATGAAGGATGACTTTTGAATGTGGTGGGAATTCCACCTAGAGGTCTGGGCTCTCGTGGCAGGGAAAGGAAGGCTCCCTTTGAAATGATGTTACCCTTTTTCTTTCTGAGTCTCGACTGAGAGATACAAGAATATAATGACTTCCAAAGTGGACTGAAAATGGAAGAGAATGCTTATTAAGATGGGTTTCTTCTTCATTTAGAGAACTTGGAATTCAATCTTGAGCCTGTGTCCCCAGGCAGAGATTCATTTCTCTCCCCATAACTATATTCCTCTGACGCCCTGTTTCCCAGAAACCCGTTTGGATGGATAATTCCTGACTGCCACTGGAGAAACACTGAGTGTGCATGACAAATGGCAGAAACGGAGGTTTCACGGCCGCCGGACTTCATTATGGAATGCCCTGCCTGGCCCTTGACTTGTTAAGTGACCATGGGAAGTTCACTTCATCCACCTGCTATAAACGAGGGCCTCAACGGCCTTCAACAGTGGTTGGATGAAAGGTCTTCAGTGAAGCTACAGCATTTTGATTCAATAAAACAGGCCTTCTGCCTCAGGGCCACCTCCATCAAATACCCTGTCAAAGTGCTTGAGTTTAAGACAAGTAGCCAAGATGGCCTGGAGGGCAGGGGCAAAGAAGAGTTCGGCCAGATGCTGACCATTCATAACAATGGCCTGCAAGAGGAGAACAGACATTTCAGCTCTTGCTAATTTAAAAGTGGCCCATCAGTCTCATGGGCAGTGCAGCTCTCCTCTGGAAATAAAGTGTTCCAGCAAGGACATTACTCAGGACTTTTTTTTTTTTTTTGGTATATGATGTTTTGTAAACAGTTATGTAGCCATGAAATCAAACCTTTTATATACAGCATCAGATATCATAACCATCAATTATTATTCTATCATCAAACCATTTCCTTGTTCATGCTGAAAAATGAATCAAAAAGGAAGATGGATTTTTGAAGGTGGCCTGAATTTAGAGTGGCCAGGGACCTATAAGAATGCTGTGTCGGCCTCGAGAGGGACAGCTTTCTGTGAGGGGTGCCTGAAGAGAATAGGAAAGGCTGCCCCTAATGTAGGAATTGCGTTGATTCAAAGTGAAAGTTGCATTTCAGAATCAGCATGGCCCACAGGACGATTTTAGAGAACGGCTCTTCATTCAGTAGGCATTTACTGGGTACATGTCATGTGCCCAGCCCTGTGTCGGTTAATGGGACATGATAAAGAGACTTCAGGATCTTTGCATCTGAAGCGGTCACTGGTTCTAAGAACCAAGAAATCTTGGCTGCCTGCTTCAAAATGCATGCACACACTTTTTTTTTTTAGATGATGATGGGATAGGGAGAGTGCATTTTAAACGTTTCATTAAATGCTGACCCTTAAAGAATTCTCTTTGCTGGCCTTAGAAGCTGACTGCAATCTCTCTCAACTGATGTTGCTTATTTACTAATAGACCCCAGGCTATTTTATGACTTGATGACTCAGTTTCTCTGTCAATAAAATTATGTCAGTAATTTTACCTACCCCATAGGGCTAGTTGCAATTTGCTACAAATTTTAGGGATGAAAAGCTCTAAATCACTACTGGTGTTATTATTTACTTAACAGCTAGAGTTCAATTCTCATCAACATGAACCTCATTAACCCTGGACTTGGATGGTTTTGCCAGATAAAATCCTCCCAAATTATGGGATCGGAAGGATCTTGTATTTCTTTTTAATGATAAATATTGAAAAATAAACCAACTTTTATTAAGATAAAATTTGAATTGGATTTATTTATTCACCATTAACAGACTCATAAATGATTATTATATTTTTTAACTTTATATTTTATATTGGAATGTAGCTGACTAACAGTGTTATGATAGTTTCAACTGTGCGGCAGTGACTTAGCCATACATATACATGTATGCAATAAGTGACTATTTTGACTTTTAGCGCGGGATCTTTTATATATACTGTAGTTGTGAATAAAAAATCAGGGGTGGGATTTTTCTCTTTACAAATGAAGACCAGAAATAAGCCCTTTAACAGCTCCAAAAATGTATTAGGGACCGAGGGCTTTCTGTTTTTTCATAGTAGTGCATGTCTTTCGGTCTTTCGTCTTGAAGATGAAAGACATTTCCTGAATCTCCAGCCGTTATTTCCGTGTTACAGACAGGAAGAGCAAGGGCAGAGGCAAAAAGGGGGTGAGTTCCAGTCTTCTGTTATCTTTTAATGGAAATCCCAGCGCATCCCAGTCAATGACTTCTGCTTGTGTTTACTTGGCCAGAACTTATGTCCCCACGTGTAGCTGAAAGGGAAGCTATGAAATGGAGCTTAAACTGGGCACCTTGGTGCTCCAGATGAAACTGGGGCTTTATAATTAAGCAAGATGGGAGAATGAATTTTAGGTTAGGCGGCATGCCTAACAGATCTTAGGTAGATGTTCTCTGTGGCATACATGTACCAGTTTATAAGCCAAGGGTCAATTTATTACAGACTCAGCTTACTGCCAGATGCCAAAGGTAAATAAGTTTATCTAGCTGAAAATGTATATTATACATTTGAGTTATGTGTTTGTGTGTATATATACCTACTTATTTTTATACAATCATATATTTTGATATATGCTTATATAAAACTTCATCACATGAGTATGTATATATGCCAATATGCCTGTATCCATTGTTTTTAACTATGCAAAAATGCTCTAGTTTAGAAAAATACCATTGTTTAAAGGAGGAAAAAACCCATAAAAGAAGTAACAAGACAGTTTTGCCTTATTTCCAGATAATGAGGTCCTATATAGCAAAATGCAGAGACATTACTTTGCCAACAAAGGTCCATCTAGTCAAGGCTATGGTTTTCCCTGTGGTCATGTATGGATGTGAGAGTTGGACGGTGAAGAAAGCTGAGTGCCAAAGAATTGATGCTTTTGAACTGTGGTGTTGGAGAAGACTGTTGAGAGTCCCTTGGACTGCAAGGAGATCCAACCAGTCCATTCTGAAGGAGATCAGCCCTGGGATTTCTTTGGAAGGAGTGATGCTAAAGCTGAAACTCCAGTACTTTGGCCACCTCATGTGAAGAGTTGACTCATTGGAAAAGACTGTGATGCTGGGAGGGATTGGGGGCAGGAGGAGAAGGGGACGACAGAGGATGAGATGGCTGGATGGCATCACTGACTCGATAGACGTGAGTCTGAGTGAACTCCAGGAGTTGGTGATGGACAGGGAGGCCTGGCATGCTGCGATTCATGGGGTCGCAGAGTCGGATACGACTGAATGACTGAACTAAATTGATATAGCAAAATGTGGCAAATGGAATAACAGCATCAAAATATGAGGAAGACACAAATAACAGATGCAAACTGTTCCTGAAGAAAGATCTGGGGATGCCAGAGTCCTTTCGTTTATTTCATGCTGCTCCCATCTAATCAGACCTGACCTTTAGAAGGCCTTGATGTGGGACCCTCATCAGATTGGAAATGATGAATTAAGTAAAAGCTTAAATTGCAAATATGAAAATGTTTAATTTGCACATCATAAGTAAAAAGTCACATGATTTTTGATGCAAAATCTAATTTTAACACGTGGTTCTTATAGATGATGTTGAATGATACACAGTTAACATACAATGATTTTATGTTTCTCCAAAAGGTGCTTTCTCACCTGGAATTTCCTGCTTAGAGCTTGCCTTTAGTGATGCTATTCATATTCTAGTGTAAGATTTGTCTTTCCTGAAGGACCCAAACAGCCGAGTAATAGTCCCGAAGGCCGAAGTTACTTATGTACTAGGTTGGGCCATGCTTTGTTTTTCTTCCTCTGTGCCATAGAGACTTGATTGGCAGTCCATGTTCATGATAACTTAAATAAGAGTCATACTTGGACTTATTTGGAGAAGGAAGACCAAATCATAGCCCACGATTTCACCCCACCAGGACTGAGCAAGGTGGTTAACCATTTTGACCCCCTGAAGGTGCTTTATTTAGTAAAATACTGCTCCAGGGCACTGTAGAACCTTAAAAAATCCCATATACTTACTTATGCATACAATTCTGCCCCTCAGATAGAGCTAAGTCCTTCTATTACAACTTCTTAAACAATAATGCTCATGCCTAAGACATAGACTTTTAACATTGCGATGTCCATATATTTTTTATTCCACTGGAAACCATGGCTTTTGTGAATAACTTAATAGCAGAAGTCCCATTTATCAACTAAGTTCTGTGGTTCGACTGTGGCAGTCCATGCTGACAAATGAGGAAATGAGTGACTGAATTTAAAATCAGGTCCTTAGAGAAGTTGTATAATAAAGAGCATAAAATTTTCACTGCAGCTGTTCTTTGTGTTCAATCTGTGTATTTGGCTGTGACTTTTGGCAGCGTTTGTGCATTGGTTTTGGTATAGAATATTTTATCCCCTTCTTGGTAATGAGACCTATGGTTTTAGCCGACTCAATTCTGTACTTTCTTTTTACTGCTTGGCCCAACAGCGGCCTATTAGCTGTTCTATTACTGTAGCGAGAGGAGCTGTTTAGGTTCTTATCATTAAACATTTAGTAAGCACACTTATTAAACACATATGTAGTATAAATGCTGTTTCACAGAACGGAGGCATAGGTGCATCTAGATGCTTTTATTTGGAGAGGACTGGATTTGTATGACAGATACCAGTACATCGCAGAAATTTATAGAAACTATGTGTCTTGGACATCTGTCTCTTGGTTTTTTTTTTGTTGTTGTTGTGGAGTTGAGCATAGTAAAAGGCGTGTTTTATAGAGACAGCATACATTTCCTGCTACATTTTAAAGCTCAGACAGTGCCTGTTTCTGTGAACGTTCAAAGCCTAACTCAGAGTTGGGTATGTGTAGGTGCTTAGTGGGTGTTGGTTGAAATGGACTAAACTGTTGTGAAGGTAAAATCCCATATTAGTCAGAATAAGTTGGTTCACAAACAAACAATCCTCAAATCATGCTGGCCAAGAGCAGTCATACAGATCAATCACTGATAAGAATGATGACCAACATTTATTGAGTAGCTGCAACATAGTAAAAACACTATTCTAAATAGTTTACTTGAATTAACTATTTGAATCCTCACGGCTAAATGAAATGTGATCTATTATCATTACCATATTACAGTGAAGAAAACAGAGGCATAAAGTGGTTAAACAACTTATCTGAGGTTACACAGTAAGTCTCGCAAATCCTTGGAAAGTCTGATTTCAACATCTGCACTTGTAATTGCTACACAGTATTTTTGTAAACGTTTAATGTTTTTGCCTCCCAAAGCCTCTCCTTTTTCTTCTTGCTAATAGCATGTGAATTTTGCTTTTTCTCTCCCAAGAACTGGAATATTAACTCAAATTAGAGCTACAATATGTCTCTGTGAAGGTGGCTGGTAAGAGGGTCTATTAATTCCTGATGTCTGGGTCCCCTGATATCTAGGTTCACATTCTTTCTGAAGCCTGACTCTAGTCTTTCAGTTAGCCCTATGAGTTATTATATGTTCTCTTTTCTCTCTTTGTAAAACATTATTTGGGCTTAAGTTAGCCATAGTTGGTTTCTGTTGCTTACAACCAAAGAACCCTGATTGACTCAGAGCATAGCCGGCAGTAGAGTGGTTCCATCTTAGTGATACATTTCTCTTTTGTTTCCACGTCTCTTGGCATGGAGCAGTAAAGGCTTTTGATCCTGGCAGACTAGTCTGTTTTGGCCACTTTTTTTTTCCTGTGTACAAATGGGATACTCATTCGATGGTGATTGAATGGAATCAAAATGGTAGGGCTCTCACTTCCTTTACTTCCCTGAAAGCTCATGATGAGCTTCAGGTGTTCATTATTTTCTGACTCCCAGGATGGAAACTAAACACTTGACGTTGGCTATTTTTGACCTTACGGTAATGAATCTTTTTTTGCAGTGACCCTTTTCTTCTAGATACAAAGATTACATAGGGATGATTGAAATCTATTCATTGGCTTTTATGATGCATTTATATCTCCATGATGGCCCATGAAGGTAAATTGTGTGTTTGTGTTTTGAAGTGAGCTGAAGGCTGTGAGAAGCTCATGAAAAGAAAGAAGAGGCTTTTAAAAGTACATTTATGAAAAGAATTATATCAAAACATCACAGCCTAGTGGTTCAGAGCATGGGTTTTGTGGGAGAGTGATCACAGGGATGTAGGTTTAATTCTTCCAGCTCTACTACTTGGCATCTCTGGGAAAGCTATGTAGTCTGCCTCATTTTCCCATTTGTGCTAGTAAAGTTGTAATGCCCACCTTGTGCCTGATATTTAGCAGGTGTTTATTAAATATGCTAATTAGTAGTCATATTGATTTGGTGCCCAAAACCCTTTCTAGTTTCAAGTGAGGGTCACTTTGGCACTTCTTTACTGTCTTTTATTTATTGTACTTGAATGTGTTGTCTTCTAAAAATATTCAAGTCCTTGTCCTCTGTCTCTTTCCTTTGCCATCAACCAAAATCAATCCCAGGTATCCAAGACAGGCAGTCTCCACACATTGTAGACTTGCAGTGGGAAAAAAAGTAAAGTGTTGATTTGATTGAGGAGATAGGAGGACATATGCTTGAGGGTAGGACAGACCTTGATGTCCATCCTGGCCTCTCCATTTACCAGCTGTGTGACCCTGGACAGGTTTCTGCAATTTGCCAAGTAATAAATCATACCAACTTCACAGAGCTGTGAGGATTAAATGAGCTAGAGCTATAAAAATCTAGCATAGAGCCTGGGTTATAACCATGGAGATACTTTTGGTGATAATATTATTTTCTGTTTGAAATATGAATGGGTTACCACTTTAAAGCATTAATCACAGGTACACACAGCTAGGATTGCAAAGTGGTAAAATGTTGCCATGAAAGCTGCTAGGTCCTGTATTTATGACTAATTCAAGCAAATTTTTAGCCAACCTAATATGCAGGTCAGGATGCAACAGTTAGAACTGGACATGGAACAACAGACTGGTTCCAAATAGGAAAAGGAATACGTCAAGGCTGTATATTGTCATCCTGCTTATTTAACTTATATGCAGAGTACATCACGAGAAACCCTGGGCTGGAAGAAGCACAAGCTGGAATCAAGATTGCCAGGAGAAATATCAATAACCTCAGATATTCAGATGACACCACCCTTATGGCAGAAAGTGAAGAGGAACTAAAAAGCCTTTTGATGAAAGTGAAAGAGGAGAGTGAAAAGGTTGGTGTAAAGCTCAACATTCAGAAAACTAAGATCATGGCATCTGGTCCCATCACTTCATGGGAAATAGATGGGGAAACAATGGAAACAGTGGCAGACTTTATTTTTCTGGGCTCCAAAATCACTGCAGATGGTGATTTCAGCCATGAAATTAAAAGACGCTTACTCCTTGGAAGGAAAGTTATGACCAACCTAGATAGCATATTCAAAAGCAGAGACATTACTTTGCCAACAAAGGTCCATATAGTCAAGGCTATGGGTTTTCCAGTGGTCATGTATGGATGTGAGAGTTGGACTGTGAAGAAAGCTGAGCACCGAAGAATTGATGCTTTTGAACTGTGGTGTTGGAGAAGACTCTTGAGAGTCTCTTGGACTGCAAGGAGACCCAACCAGTCCATTCTAAAGGAGATCAGCCCTGGATGTTCATTGGAAGGACTGATGCTGAAGCTGAAACTCCAATACTTTGGCCACCTCATGGGAAGAGCTGACTCATTTGAAAAGACCCTGATGCTGGGAGGGATTGGGAGCAGGAGGAGAAGGGGAAGACAGAGGATGAGATGGCTGGATGGCATCACCAACTCGATGGACATGAGTTTGAGTGAACTCCGGGAGTTGGTGATGGACAGGGAGGCCTGGCATGCTGCGATTCGTGGGGTCACAAAGAGTCAGACACGACTGAGTGACTGAACTGAACTGAACTGAATTGATTTAGACAAAAGTGTCTGGCCTTTGAGTGAGTTTTCCAATAGGAATTACTCCTTGTCTTCTGAGGATCAACTTAAATTCTTTGGGGGTGAGAGTTGACAGGTGAAATACAGGACAATCAGTTAATTTAAATTTCAGATAAACAATGAACAGTTTTTAGTGTAAGTATGTTCCATGCAATATTTGGGACATGCTTATGCTAAGAAGATCCCTGGAGAAGGGAATGGCAACCCACTCCAGTATTCTTGCCTGGAGAATCCCTTGGACAGAGGAGCCTGGGAGGCTGTAGTCCCTGGGGTTGCAAAGTGATGGACATGACTAAGTGATTAACACTTGCACTTTCACTATACTAAGAAATTATTTATTTATTTGGTATTAAATTAAGCTGGACATTCTATGTTTTCCTTTTCTAAAGCTGGCAACTTCATGTGGGACTATATAGCAACTGCTCCCATGAACCTCACTGGTAAAGACAAGAATAATCCTTTCAGGATAAAGTTGAGTTTCTCTCTCCACTTTCTGGTGCCCTGGATTCTAGCACAAGGCTTTCTGATGCTTTTCCCACAAACTCCAGTAGAACCGTGTGTTACCTTAATTTTGTGTTCATTTATTTTAATCCGTTTCATCCTTAATTTTGTGTTCATCTATTTTAATCCGTTTCATCAGATGAACAGCATTAACTCATCCTATTTATATATAATCCATTTATAAGCACTGAAAAGAGGGCATATTTGGCAGGAAAAACAGCTTCTATTTAGCAATTGGCAAACGTCAAGAGAGGTTTGGCTTCGATAAACATCTTTAAAAGTTGTCATGGAGGGAAGGCGATTATTGCGATCCTCTTCCTTTTGGGGTAAACTAAAAAAATGAAAACAAACACACAAAACACCTCATGATAAGGAATGAAAGAGGTTTTGCCTTTATCTTTAAAGAATATCCTTTGAGGCTGCTTCTCTGTCCCAGCTCTCAAGGCACTAACTAAACAGCTTTGCGTTAATTGGAGAGGCAGCTGGGTTGAAAGCGGTGATTGATGCCTGTGATGGACCACGGCGAGGCCAGTGGCGCATGAAACCGCCTCCTCGGAAGCCTTCCCAGGGGCTTGCTGGAGCAGGCGGGGCCCAGGGAGGGCAAGGGGCTGGGGACTGGGCTGTTTCACATCGTCTTTGTTGCTGGGGCTGCCACCCTCGGAAAGCCTGATGGTTGTCATCCCAGAGTTACAGTTGTGATGGGTGCCAAAGAACCGGGCACTCCTAATGCCTTGTTATTGTATCTTTGTGCGATCATCGGGGGAAAAAAACGTGAAAGGAAATCCTTTGCCTGGTTTCCTATTTTTAACAGAGAGAGATTAAAATCTGACGGCACAGTGATTCAGTATTCCTGGATGAAGAGACCCATGGGAATGCTGGCTCTTGTTAGAAATCTCTAAAGGCCAATGATTCTCTACCCACAGAAAGCTTGTCTGGGGTGGCGGGGGCAGGTTTAGGCCTCTGTAGGTGTTCTTGGTGGCAACTCAGCTAGTTGATGCTCATTGTCACTTATTCTTTAATTTGTAACCTAACTCTTCCTCTGAATTGCTTCCTATTTATTTTAGAAAAGTTTGTAGCAATAGATGTGCAATATTTATTCCCAAAGAGGAACTTTAGAGATAGAAGCTCATAAAAATTAAGCCTTCCACAGAAAAACTATAGTATACATTTTAGGGACATTACTTGTGTATTAATGGACATTGATGCATCATTCAAGTTATATTTTCTGAGCATCGACTATGTATTATAGCTACAGTAACTATAAACAATGACAACAATAGAAACTGGTACTTATATGGGTTTTCTACCTGCCAAGTTCCTTTCTAAAACTCTTATGCATTTATATATTTATATCCTCATTCGTATATGAGGACGAGATGGTTGGATGGCATCACTGACTCAATGGACATGATGAGTTTGAGCAAGCTCCTGGAGATGGTGAAGGACAGGGAAGGCTGGTGTGCTGCAGTCCTTGGGGTCGCAAAGAGTCAGACACGACTGAACGACTAAACAACAACAAATCCTCATTTATACCATAAAAGTAGCCTCAGTTTTGGCCTAGGTCTTCTCTAAGAAAATGAAGTAGGGAAGAAATAAGAGAAAGCACAATTTCTATGCTCAAAGACCTGTGTTTTAGTTCAAAAGAGAAAGCATTTGTACCTGTAACAATCAGAAAACCCAGGGTGATTCATAGTACCTGAGTTCAGAGCAAGGGGAGGGTACTTGGGGAGTAAGACCATTCTAGAAAGCAGGAAGGAAAACTGTAATCACCGAAAAAGGCCTTGGAGAAAGGTTAGGCTCTTAAGTAGTAGCAAGGATACAGGAGAAGCACAAGCAAGCAGGTGGGGGATGGGGGCATGCCTTGGTGAGGCAGCAAGGCAGGCATGACTGGGTGACATTTCTGCAGCTTCTCCGGGAAAGGGCATGTCTTGGAGATGGAACATCAGGTCTTGGCCACCTGGTTATTTGTAATTGACATTTTCCATGGAATAGTGGACAGCAGCCCTGACCTCTTATCTCTTTTCAGCCCCTCCTTTCTTGAAAGCCACCAGAATGGACGTAATCAGGGCATTTAGAGCAGCTCATAACAGTTCCCTCTTTCAGGGCAGGGAGTATTTTTTGAGAGGCTATTTTGTACTTGGAGATTTATATGCATTTTCCTGGGGCTCATCTCTATGTGGGGGTGAGAATTGAGACCAAACCCTTGGCAGCATCCCGCTGTGTAGGACATGAGGCCCAGGGAAGCCTGTGTGGTGAGCTGTCTGGCTGTCTCAGGGCTGTGTCCTCCTTTTGGTCCATCTCCCTGCCTTCTGTCTCTTCTTCCTCAACCACTTCTTTCTATCTCTCAGGAAGTCAGACCCTCTCACCAGTCTTCTGCACTGCCTGCTGCCTGACATCCAAAGTGATAGCCCTTTTTGTCCTGCATCTTCAGGAGCCCTGGTTTGTTTGTTCCAACTGTTCTAGCCAGTTTCCCCTCAAATTCACTATGTCTTCATTTCTCTCATTCTCCAATGAATTCTCTCTGCTACTCTTCCACTCTTCACTGATTTCACACCTGATGTTTCTTTCTGACTTACTGCTTGCTTCCTGCTCATTTTCTCTTTTAATTAATTTATTTGTTCTGCATGTCCATGGGTCTCGACTCCACGCACCCAGGCCCCCGAGTTCAGCTTAAACGTTCAGGCTGTTCAAGCGTGCGGGCCCTGGGATCGGCTGTACTTGGGATAGAAGATGGTACTATTGCTTGTCGTTGTGTGTTTGGAGACAAGTTGTTTAACTCTCTTAGCCTAAAGATTCTTGTACTTGGGGATAAAACTTCCTACCCCCTGGGGTTCTGTGAAGATTCAATGCAATACTGCAGGCTCTGGGGAGCCGGGAGGGACCCAGGACCATGCCTGGCAGAGAGCAGGAGCCTGATGAATGGCAGCCACAGCTATACTTCACCCTTTAAGGCCATCCTAGTTCAAGTTCAAGGAGTTCTCTTTAACATTTACATCATACACACGTTGACACAGAATGACCTCTTGTCCAGTACAAAATGGAGATGGGGGAAATGGTGGGAAGAAGTTAATTTACTATGTCATTAAGAGATTTTGAGAGAGAGAAGAATTTTAAACAGGTAGTATTGTCAGGCTCAAGGGTTTGAACTTGAGCAAAAAAAGCAAAGGAGACAAACTTCTTAAACAAAAGAGAGATTCTGGGCAACCATTTCCAGAGGATTCATCTGGCATGGGTGGGGACTTTAGGGAGATTGGAGGTCAGTAAACCATGTAGGAGGCCACTGTGATGATCTGAGGGGGTGGAAAGTGGGTAAAGACCCAGACTAAAGTGACAGCCAGAAAGGATGAATGGGGAACATGAAACAGTGGGGATGTCGTGGAGGAAGAAGAGAGTAATATATGAATCAAAGTTTTGTCTGTGATATGGTAAAAATGATTGTTTCAAATTAATAAAAATGACTTTGCAAAGAGGAATCAGATGGAAAGGAGAAACTGAATTAAATTTTAGGCAGATTGTGACTCTAATGTCATATCAAGTGAATCTCAAAATCAGAATCTGATTCTATTGTCAGAAATAAGAGGCTGTCTTTGAGAACCACCAGTACTGAGTCATACTGGAAATGTTCTTCCAGCTCATTAGTTCAGTACATAGTTATTCAGTGCCTACTATGTGCAGGCATGATTCTCTGAGCCAGAAATATAGAAGTGAGAAAAATCAAGTCCCTGCCCTCCTAGAGCTCCCATTCCATTGTGAGAACAGAATGGGCAGTCAAGGAAACCCTGATCATAGATCACATTGACTTCATGATGGCTCCATGCTCTGCACTTTTCTTGGTTTACTTATGTTATTATTTTCTCAGGTCAACTCAGTGAGATGGATATGACTATAATCTCTATTGCATGAATAAGGCAATGGAGGCTAAGGAAGGCAAATTTAGAGGCAGAAAAGGAAGACTTAAGACTGAACTTTGCAGGCTATTGACCAATGAAGCTGGGAGGGAGAAAGAAGTAAAGGAGAAGGTGAAGAAAGGGTCAGAAAAATGGGAGAGAAATCAGAAGCAGCTGGTGGCATGATTAATGTCAAGTGCCCTGGGAAATTAAGCAAAATAAGAAATAAGAAAAGACCTCAGGGATTTGGCTGGAAAGATACTACTGATGACTTCTCAGTGGTCAGTCTCCCCAAATAGTAATTACAGGTAGATGATGCATATCAGATGCCTCACCAAGAGCATGGCAACCCACTCCAGTATTCTTGCCTGGAGAATCTCATGGATGGAAGAGCCTGGTGGGCTACAGTCCATGGTGTTGCACAGAGTCAGACATGACTGAGGCGACTTAGCACACACACAGTGAGAAAATGTTCAGAGATCACTTATCCCAGAAGTTAGAGAAAAGCGAAATAAAACAGCAGTTAACAAATGCAAACACATAAAGTTACTTTCTACGTGGAGAAGGTACAGAAGGTGCAGAAGGGAGAGTAAAATATAGGTGAGGTCAAGAAAGGGAAGGATCCAGGTGGCTGGAGGAGATGGGGGAAATGGTTATGAAGGCTCTTGAAGGATGCAAGCAAGGAGGAGAAAGGAGATGAGGGTGTGGGTTTGCTGAGATGGACCAATGTAGCAGATAGGTGAGGCTCTTGATTCAGACAGCTTTTTCTTCAAACTATAAGACTCCATGTTACCAGGTACAAGTCTTGGTCAGCAGAAAGGATTGGCGACTAAAAGGAGGAAGGAATATTTTCCATATTTTCAGTATCTCTCTGGGGAATTCATCAACTGCAACTTACTATTCAGTTAGTTGTACCGTCGATGTCTTCCGCTGTTTATGTATTTATTTTGGATTTTAAAATAACTGTTCCTTTTATCCTGTTGGTGCATGTCTTGTGCTTGTAGAAAAATGCTGGTGATATTAAAAGGAAATTTGTATTTGCACTTTTGTTAGTCTTTCACATCCTCTTCCTGTCAACTTTATTAGTGTGAAATGCCATTAATCATTACAGTGTCATAAAACACATTTTACAATAATGTTATTTCCCCTCAAGGTTTATTTCTACCATTCTAAGAGATATTTGTGTTGGAAATAGGTTTCATTTTGAGCCTTTCATCTTGAACTCCATAGTTATTCCTGGGACTGCTGTCCCTCAGTTGATAATTGCTTTCGGGTGTCTGTTACAGGCGTTGTAATCTCCAGAGGGAGCTCTGAAAAGAGATGGGTTAGACCAATAAAAAGACCCTTAGGTTTTGAATAAAAATCACTACATGGTCTTTCCTTAGGACCGTTTATTCACAGCCTGGGGGTTGAGAAACCCAGCCAGGGTCATCAAAAGGTAAGAAGGAACTCTCTGCTTCTGGGAGACTGTAAAGAGTGGACACTTTCTAAAGGACCTCTAGGATGGATCCGTGGGTTGTTGGTGGATTGAGTAGACTCATAGTTCAGGTTTGAGGGTATAACAAGGCTAGCCAGAATCCAAGAGGTGAAGAAAAATCCAAGATTTGCTTGGTCCCTAAAGAGTATTTAACTTGAAGGGGCACCACAAAAGATGGGGGTATGTGTGTGGTGAAAGTGTTAGTTGCTCATTTGTGTCTGACTCTTTGTGAACCCATGGACTATAGCCTGCCAGGCTTCTCTGTCCATGGAATTCTTCAGGCAAGAATACTGGAGTAAGTAGTCAATCCCTTCCCCACGGGATCTTCCCGACCCAGGGACTGAACCTGGGTCTCCCACATTGCAGGCAGATTCTTTACTGTCTGAGCCACCAGGGAAGCCCAAGGTGAGGTGAACAGATACACATACGAGAGTAGGTGCTGCAGGTTTAGATATCATTTTCCCTGTGTCTTCTGAATGCGGGGTCATTCTTCTCCGTTTCAACTCCATATCCAGGCAGGTCAGGAGCAGTCTTTTACTAAGCATGTGGCATTTACTAAGTGCTTTTAAAAATCCCAATTGGCGTGATATGGTTATCACTTTTTTGAAGTGGTAGCATTTAAGAAAATGTTGTCTTCTGTATTCTGAGCTGAGAAGGCAATGGCAACCCACTCCAGTACTCTTGCCTGGAAAATCCCATGGATGGAGGAGCCTGGTAGGCTGCATTCTGTGGGGTCGCTAAGAGTCAGACACGACTGAGCGACTTCACTTTCACTTTTCAGTTTCATGTATTGGAGAAGGAAATGGCAACCCACTCCAGTGTTCTTGCCTGGAGAATCCCAGGGATGGGGGAGCCTGGTGGGCTACCGTCTATGGGGTCGCACAAAGTCGGACACAACTGAAGCAACTTAGCAGCAGCAGCAGTATTCTGTTGTGTATACATACCACATCTTTATCCATTCATCTGCTGATGGACATTTGATTGCTTCCATGTCTTGGCTGTTGTAAATAGCGCTGCTATGAATATAGGGGTGCATGTATCTTTTCAAACTATAGTTTTGTCTGGGTATATGCCCAGGACTGGGATTGCTAAGTCATATGACAATTCTGTTTTTAGTTTTTTAAGTAATTTTCATATTGTTTTCCATAGTGGCTACACTAATTTACATTCTCTTCCAACAGTGTAGGAAGGTTCCCATTTCTCCACACCATCTCCAGCATTAAATAACAGTATTGTTAGCAGAGAAAACCCTAAGTGTCAGTGGTACCAAGGTTGAGGACCTTTGCATGAAAAGAATGGAATATAGCGGGTAGTAATAGAATGCTACTTCTAATACCAGGTTACTAAAAAGATGATGACTTCCATATTGGGCTTCCCTGGTGGCTCAGCTGGTAAAGAATCTGCCTGCAATGTGGGAGACCTGGGTTCGGTGCCTGGATTGGGAAGATCTCCTGGAGAAGGGAAAGGCTACCCACTCCAGTATTCTGGCCTGGAGAATTCCATGGACTGTATAGTCCATGGGGTCACAAAGAGTTGGACACAACTGGGTGACTTTCACTTTCATTTCATATTGGGTCCTTCCCCTCACTTTCTCTTTGATTGCTTCTGCTGGAAAAGTCAGCTGCCATGTTGTAAGGCAGCTCTGTGGTGTGGCCTGTATGAGTGATCTTGAAGGAAATCTGATCTTCTGAGGCCTGCCAACTGCCATATGAGTGAGTTTGGAAGAAGATTCTACCCCAGTTGAGCCTTGAAATGACTTCAGCCCTGACTAGCACCTTGACTATGGCCTGTGCATGACCCCAAGCCAGATTCAGTCACCTATGCCACTCTTAGATTCCTGACCCACTGTGGTTGTGAGATAATGTTTGTTATTTTAAGTTGCTAAACTTTAGGCCTATTCATTACACAGCAATAGATAGCCGGTGTAAATAATAGCAATAGCAACCGGTACAAAAGAAATCTGGAGGCAAGGTGTTTCCAGAATTGGATCATAGATGCAATAATATCATCCAGGCCCAGATTTTCTCTGTGTATCGGCTCTTCCTTGGGCTTTCCCTTGGTGATCCTAAGGTGGGAGACCTAAGCATCATATGTGCTGTGTGTGTGCTTAGTCACTTAGTCCTATCTGACTCTTTGAGACCCTTTGGACTGCAGCTTGCCAGGCTCCTCTGTCTGTGGGATTTTTCAGCCAAGAATACTGGAGTGGGTTGCAATTTTTCTCCTCCAGGGGATCTTCCTGACTCAGGGATCAAACCTGAATCTCCAGTGTCTCCTGCATCGCAGGTGGATTCTTTACTCACTGAGCTATTGGGGGAGCCCATATACTCAATTCCAAAAGCAAGAAGAGAGTTTCTTTTTTGGCATCTCTTTTTATTAGGGTTGAAAACTTCCCCCAGGAACCACTTACATGACTTTCCCCTTAGGTTCCCCCATGGACATGATTAAGATACATACCAATGATATCCAAGTTGTAAGGCAGGCTGCTGCTGCTAAGTCGCTTCAGTTGTGTCCGACTCTGTCCCACCCCATAGACAGCCTCCTACCAGGCTCCTCTGACCCTGGGATTCTCCAGGCAAGAACACTGGAGTGGGTTGCCATTTCCTTCTCCAATGCATGAAAGTGAAAAGTGAAAGTGAAGTCACTCAGTCGTGTCCGACTCTTAGCGACCTCATGGACTGCAGCCTACCAGGCTCCTCCGTCCATGGGATTTTCCAGGCAAGAGGTAAGGCGGGCTAGTAAAGTAAATATTCAGCATTTTTGCTTCTATGTTGGAAAGCGGTCTCTATCAGGAAAACAAAGAAAAAGATGTGGAAGAAGAGACAATTCCACATCTTTCCCTTTGTGAGTAGAAGCCCGTAGCTTTGGGTAACATTTCTGTGAAGCAATGAGCCCAGAACTCTATTTAGGTCTCCGGGCACTGACTGCTTAGGCAATTACATGTCCCATTCACCTCTTCCCTTTCTGTAGCAGATATTTCCCCACTGAGATATGCTCGCATGCAGGGAATTGGTAAGGAGGGAGAGAAGGCATGGTTGGCTTAGGTATTTTGTTCTTGGCTGCTAGTTGACTCTCAGGGGACTGCTGCTGCTGTAATAGGAATCCTTGTTTCCTCTGAAAGTTTGGGCAGAGTTGTTGAAGAGGGATGGACTGTGGTTTAATAGTTTTGCTTTTCCTTAAGCTTCAGTGCAACCCCTGCTGCTTCAAACTATGACTATAGCCTTCTGGAGGGGAAATTATGGAGAGGAACAAAATCACATATTTTATCCTCATGACTGCATTGGAAGTGGTGGGGAGATGAAGAATACATATGAGGGGGAAAGTTTGTAAATATATGACCCGAAAAGGAATGGTTGAGCACAAGTTCTGGTTTAGAAATAGAGACCCACAGTCATTTCTGAGTTGCAAGAGCAGGTTAATATAGAGAGGCAGAGGGGACAGGGGTGGGATCATGGAATTTGGATATAAATGTGTTAAAATCTCAACCCTGCCCTCTGTTAGCAGTATGGTCTTGGCCAAGTCATTAAACCTCTCTGAGGCTCAATGCTACAATCAGAAGTACATGAAAGTACCTAGTGTAGTAAACCGTGTTTCCTTTTCTTTTATGAAAAGCCAAGTCAGGTTTCTTCTTTTGGGTAGAATCTTGATGTCCCCCAGACTCTTTTTCAGAGCCCCCTGTCCCTATTTTACTCCTCCCGGAGAATACCCATGTGCTTGTGTATTTCACCACATGGAAAAGAGATCTGAGAAACACAGGCAGTATTGGGATAAGGAATTTAATTTCTTACACATCACAGACATATTTGCAGTTTGAAAGAGGAAGACCGAATAGATACAGGCTAAATGCAGCAACATAAATCATGAATAGGGGACATCAGTGGGTAAATATTTCTTGGGAAAGATGCATCTTCCTATGACATCTAAGCCACCCTCTTTAGGCATCAGACTCTTCTCCTCTGCCTAAGACTGACCTTACAAATGCAAGTTCCCATTAATAGAAAGGGCTTCACACAACACTAATTATGCCCTCTTGACCTCAGTGGATGATTTGTTACTTTATTCTTTCATTTCTAAGGGGTGAAAACTATTTTGACATATGCTGCTTCAAGGCAGGGACAGAATGGGAGGGTTCACTCATTCTTTATTTAAAACTTTTTATTTTGTATTGGCATATAGCTGATTGACAATGTTGTCATAGTTTAGGTGGACAGCAAAGGGATTCAGCCATACATAGATATGTATCCATTCTCCCCTAAACTCCTCTCCCATCCAGGCTACCACATAACATTGAACAGAATTCCCTGTGCTATATAGTAGGACCTTGTTGATTGTCCATCTTAAATATAACAGTGTGTGCATGTTGATCCCAAACTCCCTAACTATCTCTTACCCCCTCCCCTCCCCTCCGGCAACCATAAATTCCTTCTCTGAGTCTGTTTCTGTTTTGTAAAAAAGTTTATTTGTATCATTTCTTTTTAGATATGGCATATAAAGGATGTCATAGGATATTTCTCCTTCTGTGTCTGACTTACTTCACTCATTCTTTGTAAAGGGATGGAGGAGATGGAGCACAGCTCTCCCTAAGTCTGGAGCTCTTTGGGGAAGCCCTGACTTTCTGATCGAGACACCAGGAAGTGCCTCCCTTCATTCTGGTCATAGCTCTGGGCTGCCCTTGTGGTCTTTTCCCCTTTAAATGTCCATCTTTGAGTAATATCACAAGGCTAATAAGGAAGGCTGTGGGTCCAGAAATTGACAGCTGAAAACTGTCCCCATGAAGAAGCTAATGGAGCGGTTAAGAACTTGGGCTTTAAACTGCCTGGTTCCAGTCCCCATGCTTCCACTCAGTAGTCACTGCTTTGAGTACGTCATTTAATTTATCTCCCAGAGTCTCAGTTTCCTCATCTATAAAACTGGATTAATGACAGTAATAATATACAGTGCTTACCTGAGCATGCCCAGACCTGTTCTAACACTATATGCATTGACTCATTTAGTCCTCACAGCCGTCTTAAGAGCTGAGAATCATTATACCCATTCTATGTGTACCGAGCTGAGGCAGGGTTAGGGTACTTGCCTCAGGTCACACAGCAGCCAGTGGGAGAGCCGGGATTTCATCATGAGTAGTCTGATCCAGGGCTCTGTTCCTAACCATCCACTGCCCTGATTTCCTGAGAAACCCTTGAGGCCTCGTTGAGATGATGCAGGCAAAGTGATACAATGGTCTCTTGGTTCTTGTTGTTGTTAGGTCGTGTTTACTGGGTTACTTTCTATAGAAAATCTTGTGTGTTCTTACATGTTGATGAGGTTAAGGATTAAGTATTATTAACCCTTAGAGGTTGCCAGAAAAAGTGTGAATGAAGTCTTTGACCTTCTTTTGTTCCTTCTTTCAAGTTCAAATGCTGCTAGCTAAAAGGAGAACTTTATTTATTTATTTTTTATTTAGAGAATACTTTATTAGTTTCTGTAATCAAACCCATGTAGATAAGACCTTACATATTTAATACAGTGTGTTACCCCTGTACAAATGGAAAAAATTATGTTTAACGTTTCTAGACCAATATGGCTGTTAATTTCTGTACAATGCCAACCCAACACGGTACAACTGGGATACTTTTTCCAAAGTTGACAGCACAGCTAAAGTTTCCAAAAATTCAAATTATATATATATATATATGTATATATATATATATATAGATTTATTTATTTATATAAAAAGACCAATAGCAGTATGTTATGCATCAATAGCAGCAACAGCTTTTCCAAGTTCTGCAGTCATCTGAACAAAATTATAGAGACATCCAGCACACTCCATTAAAAAAAAAAAAAAATGTAAAAAAACAAAACCTCAGAAAACAGCAAAGTTGTGTTACTGTTGTGGTACCTGGCACCATTTTTTAATTACGTTTCTCATAAAAGGAGAACTTTAATGTTTTAGTTATCTGAAGGTAGGCAGGTAGGTTTTATGACCCCCATTTTAGGCAAGGGGTTCCCAGGTGGCACTAGTGGTAAAGAACCTGCCTGCCAATGCTGGAGATGTGAGAGATGAAGGTTCGATCCCTGGGTTAGGAAGATCCCTTGGAGAAGAGCATGGGAACCCACTCCAGCATTCTTGCCTGAAGAATCCCATGGACAGAGGAGCCCAGAAGGCTACAGTCCACAGGGTTGCAAAGAGTTGGACATGACTGAAGCAACTTAGCACAAGCAGTGATGGATGGTGGGACTTGTTAGATGATGCAGCAAGAACTGCCATCCAGGTACCTCCTAGCAGGACCCCTGCACGAGGTCGATTGGATATGGTGGGAAAGCACCTGGGACCCCTCAGGTAGTTGAGGACAATCATATTTGATGTTATATCATGATTGTTGCAGAAGCTATACCAACAGGTATCTCTGTTACTACATAATGAGCCTCACAAGAGGGTGGCGGGTGGTGGAGTCAGTCAAATGCCTTGGCCTTAAAATTGTTGCAAAGGAGAAGTGAAGGCCATCAACTGAGCTGGTCTGTAAGGACCATGGGAAGTAACAGCCGTATTATTGAAGCTGACCTTCTGCTTAAACCTGTAGCCATTTCATCAATCACCCACCGTTTGGGTCTCCTGAAGGTCAGTCAAATGATTCCGTTAATCGCTGGCTCATTCTCAGGTTCTCGCTTCAGGAGTAATAAATTTTTAAAACTTTTTAAAAAATGAAAAGTTGGATGACAGGTGTGTATGGAAGAAAAATAATCAGATGGAAGAACAGTCATTTAGGAGCAAATGGTCAGAGCAAGTGCTGAATTGAAGGTAAAGGTTTTTCATGGCTCAGAAAGAGCCCCCTGCCTCCCAGACAAGTGCCTGGATGAGAGAGAAGGATGAGGTCCTTGATTAGTCAAGGTGTGTCGTCAACATCACTTGGTTCTGTATTCCTGACATCAAGTCTTTCCAATACTGAGTAAGCAACATCCAGAGCCCGATGTGGGGACATTGCTTAGTTAACCACACAGATAAGGTCCTCACTGGTGACAAATTCTGGTGGACAGGCTCCCTTGAAATCAGAGAGCTGCCTGATCCACTTCTCACTTGTCACCTAAAATATCAGTCTTATTTTTGTTATACAACCTATTGGGGAAAACAAAAAACACAGGCAGACCCATAAAAGATAAATCTGCTTTATTATAAACAATTTTTTTTTTGTTTACAAAAATAGATACTGATAAGATGGGGGAAATGGAGTCACTGAATGGAAACATTGAATAGGGAGTCGCTTGGTCACGTGGTCACTTCTCATATGGTTTAAAATACTACTGTCATTTCAAGATCATGGGCCTCCAAGTCAGAAAGACCTGAGTTGAGTCTCATTCTGCACAAATAGCTGTGTTACCTTACACAAGTCACTTAAGCTCTATGAGTCTCGGCTGCCAAATTTGTACATAAGGGTAGTTATATTTCCCCCTTAAGATTGCATTAATGCTTACATGAGAGCCTCCATTCATTCAGAATAAGATTTATTGGTGTAATAAATATCCTACAAGAGCATAGAGGTTAAAAGCATAGATTGTGGAAACAAAATACCTGTGTTTTAATTCCAGTTTCAACACTTAGACAAGTTACTGAAGTTCTCTGAGCATCTATAAAAAACTGGGGATAACAGGGGTATATACCTCATAGAGTTGTTGTGAAGATTCAGAGCTTCTGTATTTGTTGCCTTTAGAAAAGTGCCTGGCACCTAGTTAGTGCTCTGTAAGTGTTAGTCATTATTATGTGGTGGGGACAATGGCAAGCCAAAAGAAAAACAAAGAGAAAAAGAAAAAAAAAGAGGAAAAAAAGAGATAAGAACTCTTTATGCAACTCCTGGTTTATTGGGAGAAGACAAGACACACAAAGTGCTATCCACAGAGCCTGGCATTTAAGTATTCAGTAGACGCTAGCTTTAAGGATCATCACTGCCACCCAAATTACTTGGCCTGAGTCACCAATGGCCAGTCTGAAAGGCAGAGAGGAACTGTAAGTCACATCTAGTCCATACATCATGCCTGCACCTCCTTCTGGTTCCTCATCTTGCATCTGGGATGGATGTATCCTTTGAGATAGTCAGGGAAATAGAGGTGGCTGCCTGACAGCCCACTTATAAAGTGTATGTTCATCTGCAATGAGAAATGCTGGGCTTCTCCATCTTTGGTGAGTTGATTCTGTTGTGCATTACCTGTGCCCAAGAGAACGCAGACTGCAACATGCCAGTGTGCTGAGTGATTAACTTTACCCCCTTCAGCAAAGTTCCTGTTGAGAAACCTAGCCCGTGAGGCCATGGGTGGGATATGAAGGCTCACGCAATGGTGTTTTCATGTGTGCGGTGGATCCATCTCTGCACAGTTGAGGGTGAAGTGAAATGAAACCTGTTTTCTCATTAATTTTCATTGTTTGATTGGAGATGAAGCCCACTGAAAACACTGACTATAGAATCCCTAATTTTCATAGAAATATGTGTTATAAGAAATAATAAGGCTGTGTTTTGTCTTCCCAGCCAACATTTTCTATTCATTAATTGGGGACAAATAATAAGAAAGGCTCCCCACTTCTTCCTTCCCTTTCTTTGTTCCTCTCTCCTTCAGATCTTCTTTCCTTCTCCTCCCCTTCTCCCACCCCCTTCCTTCTTCCCCCTGCCCTCCTCCCCACCCCCTCTCTCCGAGATAACAGACCGTTCCAGACACAGGAGAACAGAGACACACCCAAGCTGCCAGGATGCAGCTCTGAAGCAGGTCACAGCATATTTCTGAGAACAAAAACTGTGATCTCCTGCCCTTTCTGCTTCCTGGGAAGTTGGTTTCTTTATTTGGCATTTGTTTAGCATTTATTTACAAAGTTTAGGTAGCAGCTGCGACTTCAGCAGGTACACAAAGCGAAGAGCAAGCTGGTTGCCAAATTCCACGAGTACAAATCAAACGTACTGCCACGTTCTGTGAGTTCTCGGTATTATGTGAAATTAAACTCAGGACTGTTAAGTTGCTCTGTGAGAAGCGGTGCATCCACTGATCGCTGCCAGCCAGTGGTCAGCATTAAAGATTACATGTGTGTCTGGCGGGCGTGCATCAGGAGTGTCTTATTTGAGAGGGGCGGGACGTGTGAGGCATTGTTGCAGGGGAAGAATGAACGGAGTAGATATTGGCTTTCTGGTTGAATTGGGCTGGGCCTCTCTAATAATAGCTCTCAGAGGGAAAGGCCAATTTGCTCTCCTGCTGTTTTCTAGAATGCTTAAATTCCTTTTTCTCAGTGGCCCAGTTATGTACCTTAAGCATATGGGAACTCAAACAACTCTCTGCCCCAAATCACATGTCCTGAGCACATTTCTAACAATGTGCCATTTTGACGGTGGAGCGGGAGTAGGGGCAGAGATTGCCCCATGGCAGCCGAGAGCGGGACCCACCAACCCCCTTGCAGAGGGACTCAGAGGAAGTTTCAGTGCCTGAGGGCGCCGCGTGTGTCAGAGCTTTGCCACCATCTGCGATGGGAGTGGGGAGCGAGGAGACCATGTGTGAATCAAGGCGGGAGAGTCTGCCTGCTTCTGGCTGGTGCATTCTTTGTTTGTTTGATTTTACTTTTTTTGGTTTAGAGAGCTAGACACAACGATAACAAATGCCTGGGCTCGCTCTACAGGATAGAAGGAGGGTTTTTTTTTTTCTCCCTCTGTTACTTCTTTCCCCATCATCTTGTTCCTCCATTGTTTCTCCAGCTTCAAACTTCCTTCCATGACACCTAAGAATGGGATTACAAGGATCACTCCATAGATTCATATTTTTTCTTTCTCAAGATGTGTGTGAAATCACTCAACCTTGCTTTGATCTTTGCCCAGTGTTTAGTCGATTCAAGACTTCTTGTTCATTTGCAGTATACACTGTATTTATAGAGAAAACAGTGAAACCAACAGGCTCTTGGCTCACTCAAACCAAAGACCGTTTTATTGTTAAGGCACAGAGGAAAAGGGCGGAATGTGATGTTTGTCTTGTGGTCAGATCGTGGAAGTCTGGGGTTGGAAGGCCCACAAGATCAGACGGGAAAGGCAGTGGCAAATTTTGCTGGCCAGTTGAAGTGACTATGAACACCATCATTTTTCTCAGTCCTGTAAGCTTTTCTTCTTGTTCTAGGGACAGTTTCTATTCATCTTTTTGGTTGTGATGGTGGGAAAATGTATTTGGAATTCAGCCACTTAAGCTCAGGGACTGACTTTCTGGTCACTAGGAGTGACAGAGGGGAGGGAGTTGATGGAGAGGTTTGCTCTGGAAGCAGAGGCAATTTGTTTTTATTTATTTATTCTTGGCTGGGCTGAGTCTTCATTGCTGCACAGACTTTCTCTAGTTGCGGAGAACAGGGGCTACTCTCTAGTTGCGGTGCTTGGGCTTCTCACTGTGGTGGCTTCTCTCGTTGCAGAGTTTGGGCACTAGGGCTTGAGGGCTTGAGTAGTTGTGGCACATGGGTTCGGTAGTTGTGGCTCCTGGCTTCTAGAGCACAGGCTCAGTAGTTGTGGCACATGGGCTCAGTTGCTCTGTGGCATGTGGGATCTTCCTGGATCAGGGATCAAGCCCAGTGTTTCCTGCATTGGCAGGCAGATTCTTTACCACCAAGCCACCAGGGAAGCTCTCAGAGGTGAAATGTGAATACTGTGTGCAGACACTCTGCTGGTGAGGGAGGAAGTCAAGAAGTTCACACAGCTTTATCCCTGTCCTTCTAAAGCTCACAACATAGGGATTTGTCACTTAATTGAATCAAAACGGCAACACGATGTGGAAATTCAGAGACTGGCCCTCTCTCTGGAGCTAAGAGAAGCCAGGGGAGGACCTGGGCTGGAGGTCTCTGAAGGCTTCCGAGAGGACAGATGCACTCTTCAAAGTTCATGAAGGCTCACAAGATTGAGCCTTGTGTACAGTATAAGGATTTTTGCAAAAAAAAATTATGACTTTTCCCCACCACCTGTTTTCTCCTTGTGTGTCACCTTAAATGTTGGTCCTGTCACCTTTTAAAATGGAGCTCAAACCTATACAAGTCCCAGGATCTAGGTCAAAGCCTAATACATAGGTGATGCTCAATTAATGTCAAAAAATGTCAGTTAAATGAATGAAACTGTCTTACGGACCGTCACTTGGACTTAGGGAAGAAAGCATGGATTTTGAGGGGGCCAGTAACTAATTATCTTTTTCTTTTTTGTGTTGAAAATAATTTTAAAGGTGGAGATGTACTGCATGTAACAGCTACCATCTTGAGTGCCTCATGTATGTGTGGTACTTATAGTCTATCAAACTTGGTCTCACAGCAGCCATGCAAGGGCGTTTAATCCCACTTATTGTAGATATGACAAAACTGAGGCTCAGAGATGATGTCACTCTCTGGTGGCACATATCGAGGGGTTGGCATAGCGAGTGTTTGCTCTCCTGTCAGTCAGATCCCCACCTGTGCTCTGTCCCCATTCCCCACCATCTCATGTTAATGCTTCCAGCTGATTGGAAAGTCAGTCTTTTAAACACGGGAATAAATGAAATGAGGGAATTTTATTTCCCATCAGATTTCATCTCTCTTAGAGAGATTTATGTCCCTGGATTGTATTTTCATGGAGCCTTTTTATGAGCAGCGAGATTTATAGGTGATAATCAATAGAACGCTGAGCTGAGTTCCTGTTGCACGTGTGTTCCTTTCACAAAGAGCAGGTAGGGCGTTTCGGGGAAGAGATGGTCTTTGTGGTTCCCAGGCAGCCTTGCTGAGCTGACACTAGTGGCAGGAGGAGGAGGGAGACGGAATCCACACTAGGAGGGATGTTCGGGAAATAGTAGGGGGCCAGATCTATATTTGGAGAAGGCAAACCGTCATAGGAGGCCCATCTGTCAGGAGAGAGCATAATTCTCACACCAGAATCTCCATGCATGTGCTGTTGAAAATGGATGCCCGTGGAGGAAGGCCCATTTGGAGCTGGGTACATCCTAGAACACATGAGGGACCTGAACGTGAATTACTTTTGATGTCAGACTGTATCCAGCAGAAATAGATGAAGCTGGAATGCCCAACCCTGGATACCCACGCAGTTTGCTCAGAGGGTATATGCAATCACACAACCCATGTGTGTTCATGTGTCTGATCTTGTATTGTTGATATCCTCCTTTTATGGGGTATTTTCTTGCCCATTTGGGGATGCTTTGTTTAATTTCTGCAGGGCTAAGTATCCAACCAAGGCACCATCTGGCACCAGGGCTTACGGTCCTTCTTCTCCTCGGTATGTCTGAGGTTGCTTTCAGTATACACGGAGACCAGAAAACCTTCAAAAGGGAAACGAATGAATTGCTAATTATGAGATTCGAGGATATTGAGAGAGCACTGCTATAATTCAAATATGGTCCTTCCAAATCCCAGATCCTTTCAACTATGGTCATAGAGGTCACTGGTTCCTAAACTTTGAAGAGCCTCAGTCGTGTGGGGAGTGAAGTAAAAATACAGGTGATCTAATGCAGGGCTTGTAATCCAGACATGCAGGTTTGGAAAAGGGCTGAAGGACCTCAAGGTTGGAGACCTTCCAGTGTGATGGCTGAGTCTTCTGCTTTTTTGTGAGGACTGAAAGGGGGTCACCAATGTGAGCTTGGGGGTGCGCCTGGGTGCACGTGTACTTTGGGGCCTGGAGCCAGCACAGGCTGCTACCTCCACTACCTCCGTGGCTCCTATCTCGGGAAAAAGCAAGCAGTAGGCATTTTCCTTCTTTACTGTGGGATTCCGGTGCTGCCACCCTTTCTCTGAATCTTAGGAGCTCTCCTGTATGTGTACTATGGAGCCCACTAAACTTTCATCAAGTCATTCCAGTATCTGATGGCTAGGAGCATCTGTGGTCGGATGTAATTATCACCACGCCATGTTTTTGTTCTGGGAAAGATTGAGGGCAGGAGGAGAAGGGGATGACAGAGGACGAGATGGTTGGATGGCATCACTGACCCAATGGACATGAGTTTGAGCAAGCTTCCGGAGATGGTGAAGGACAGGGAAGCTTGGCATGCTGTAGTCCCATGGGGTCACAGAGTTCGACACGACTGAGCAACTGAATAAACAACAAAATGTTTTTGTACTTGTGCTTTCCATCACTTTTCTTATTCCAATGTCATAATATCCTCCTTCTCTTCTTTGCTTTTATCCTTCATTCTTCTCTTATTTCCCCCCCTCTCCCTTCCTCCCTCCCTCTTTCTTTTCCCTCTTTCCTTTATTCTTTCCTTCCACTTATCTTAAGATAAAGAAATCAGCACAAAACTTAGTATTTGCAGAAGCCTCCGTAGAGTTATTTCCATCAGCCTATTTGTATTATATATACGGGCGTCACTTGTGCATTTGTATTGGCAGCGTGCGCTTGTAAACGCTGCCATAAACTCGGTTCTTCCATCCAGGATGGGAATGGAGTTGTTAAAGACAGTTGATGAGGTGGCATCTGTTGGCCAACAGTTTTATGCTGCAGTAGCTCTGAGCAGATAACATTAATAGGAATCACATTTGAAAGTTGTAAATTTGATGTAAAATACTAAATTTGACAATAATTGCATTATAAAGCAAAAATTCTATTTATTAAAGGGCTCCCGTCTCTGTCTCTCCTTCATGTGAGGGGCTCTGAAATTCTTGCTCATACCTGCCCCTAGCAATTATCATGCCGTCTCTAAAATTCTGTTTTATTTTTCCATTTTCATAACAACTACATTATGATGTGACATATTTTTTCCAGATATTTTGCTTGAATAAATAAATAGGATATTAAATTCAACTGGGGTATTAGATTATAAATTAGTTCTGTAATAGGCGTCATAATGTTATTTAGATTTTCAGTTTACACAGACCTTGTAGCAACTCCCCAGAGCTATGCTACAGAATTAGAAGTAGATAGAAGTTGATGTAAGAAAATTGGTTTTTGTAATATGCTGATGCCAGTGGAGTTGTGCTGTGTTGAAAGGTATTTAAATGGAACGTTCCTACTTACTTCATTGTATAGACAAAAGATTGATAATGATTTCAGTGATTGATTTGTTGGTGCTAATATTGGCTGTAGATGAAACAGAAATGTTTCTGTCCTAAATTAAAATTGTATTTACATATGAAGGTTAAAAATCAAGTGGTAAAACACATATCATCCGTCCCATGGCTGGATGTTCCTCTGTAATCTGATATCATAATGTGACATAACTTCTTCGTACAGCTTCTTCTTGGTGATCAAGTTAGTTTTTTCAATTATATTTCCCATCAAGGAAGATACCCCACTCAGGAACACTGTGTGAGAACTGAAGTTACTAAAACGGGGATATAACCTTACTGAAGTCATACCTGTCACATACCAACGGGAAAACATGGACGTTTAATAGAAAACGTCATCAGCCAGGTGAGTGCCAATGGCGAATTATCGAGAGCATCTGGGCAGCAAAAGGAAGTTTTCTTTGCAGTGGGTGCTTTCATAACTCTAAACCAGGGGTTGGCAAACTACAGTAGGGACAAAACAAATCTGGCCTCCTTCCTGTTTTTTGAATGGTTGAATAAAAATAAAAAAGATAAATAATGCTTCATGACACATGGACGTTATCTGAGGAACTTCCCTGGTGGTCTAATGGTTAAGACTCTGCCTTCCAATCCTGGGGGTGTGGCTTTGATCCCTGTTCGGGAAACTGGGATCCCACATGCTACAGGATGTGGCCAAAAATAACAATAAATAAATAAATAATTTTTCTAAAAAAGAAAGTTAAATGAAATTCAATTTCAATGTAGATAAATAGGGTTTTATTAGAACACAGCCATGCTTATTTGCTTACATAATACCTGTGACTGCTTTTACACTAGGGTGGCTTATTTGAGTAGTTCATATAAAGACCAAATGGCCGGCAAAGCCTAAAACAGTCATGATTTGGCCCTTTATAGAAGTTTACTGAGCCCTGCCATAAATCAAAACCAGGGTAGACAGCTGTGTTCTCACCGTTTCAGAAAGCCCTGGACTTGGGGTTGGGGATTGATGAGGAAGTGGGTATCTTCTGCTTGGGACTTCTGTTTACTAGTGAACAGTGGTGCTAAAAGGAGAAAAAGAGCTAACAAATGAGGAAGATTGTACTTCTGGGCCTTAGTTTAAAAAAAAAAATGCCAAATGTAAAATCAGTCCAACTAACTTCTATAGTGTTACCAAACTGAACTTGGGCCTGCTCGCTCACTGTGTAGCAAAGTTAATTTACTGACACCAGGGTACAGTGAAGGGAATTACAGCATTTACTGCAGCTTCCAAGCAAGGAGAAAGGGCAGCTAAATTTCCCATGGCTTGCAGGGAAAGGCTTTTAAAGGTATTATTTGAGTTGAGGTTGCAGGGGGCATGATCTTCTTCTGATTGGTTGGTGGTGAGGTAACAGGGTGGTATTTTGGGAATATTAATCTTCAACCTTCTGGTTCCATCCACTTTGAGGTCTACGTACTTAGAGTCATCATCCTTCACCAGGGCGGGGTCTTACTTCTTACAGAAAAACTGAAAGCTATGTTTCAGAGTGTTATGTAGATCCCTTGAGGAGGAGCTGGAACTCTGTTTTATCACTGAACTATTATTTCTTGACTACTTTTCCTTTGCTCCTGCATCCCTCACTTCCATAATTAGTATTAATAACTTTTGAATCTGCTCTTTGGAACTCAGGGAAGATCTGGGGGACTAAAGATTTTTCTACAAACAAGAAATGGGGGATATAGAGGGGCTTTTGGACCTGGAAGGGCCCTGCTGTGGATCCTGCTGTGTTTCAGTTTCCCCTTTTTTTTGCTACTCCCAAAGGGAGCAGGGGGTAGGACAAGAAAGAGAATGAAGTTTTGTAAATATAAGTTAATCATAAACTCAGCAGGGGAACTCGATTTTAGGGGGGCTCAGTTTCAGCGTCCTGTGCCGTGCTCAGTCATGTCTGACTCTTTGCAGCCCTGTGGACCATAGCTCACTAGCCTCTGTCCATGGTATTTTCCAGACAAGAATACTGGAGTGGGCTGCCATTTCCTACTCCAGGGGATCTTCCTGACCCAGGGGTCAAAATGGCATTTCTTGCATTGGCAGGTGAATTCTTTACCACTATTCTTTACCACTGGGAAGACCAATATCAGTTTCAACTATGATTAAACATTTCCTACTGGGATAAACTCAATTCCAAGTTTTTGGAATTTTATCTGAATACCAGAAGACTGGTACCATATGGGACTTATGAAAGTGCCCCAGGAGCACAAAGTCTATTTTAAAGTCTTGTCAACCCTATGGCACTAGTGGAAGGCAGCCGTGGGGTGGCCAGTCCAGACCTGGCCCAGTAGTCTCTGCCCCTCACCAGCCCTGACATTTTGGAAGAATCTTGTTCTGTCTTAGGCCCCAGTGTCTTCATATGTGAGTTGAAGTGGTTTATCTCAATGACCTCTAAAGCCCTGTTTGGTTTTGAGGTGACACACACAGGGTAGCAAAGAGTTGGACACAATTTAGTGACTGAACAACAGCAGTGTCTCCTGTAATGAGAACTGTCATTAGCATAAGAAGGTCCCAGTCCCAAGAAAGGAGTCTTTTGTTTTTGGCATCTTGTAACTTCTTTTTTTGCCTCTAAAATGCTGCATTTCATTAAGGGCTCACAAGTCTTGACATGTTTGTAAAGAAAAACATGGCAGGAATTCATATGCCTTGCCTTATAACAAACATGTTGTGAATAACCTATATTTGGGTATACTTTGTCATAGGGATGCAGGCAGAGTTTGAAATTCGAGCAGTTTCTGAAACGGGATGTTTTATTCTTCTCAAGCAGATCCCAGAGTTCTTCCACTTTACACCTTGAAGGGAGTCTTTATTGGAGAAGCTGCTCTCCATTTCCGAAGAATGGGAACATTTGCATTAAATGATGCAAGAGATGCCATTGTAATTTCATGAGAATTACTCTTTCCAATGAATGTTAGATTAAGAACCAAGTAAAATCCCTTGAAAGTGGCTGGAAGATAAATTAGAGCTGAGCTGCAGTTAGGTAGAACTAAATTTTATTCCTTCCCTTTAAAATGGTTTTTAATTGATTTGGCATACTTTTTAAGTTAATAATGAATACTGTACCTGGGTCTGCATGATCACTCCTGTGAATTAGATCTATTGCGCTTGAAACAGCTTTCCCTTGCAGAGGACAGTGATTTTAATGAAGCGTCTTTGCTTATTGCACGGATGGAAATGTGGTTCATGGTGGTTTCAGACAGTTCTCTAATTAGCAGTCCAGTCTGTTCCCCTGAATATTTTCCCTCAAACAGTATGGAAATGTAGACAGGCAAGGTGCTTTATCATAATGCCGGGAGTTTTCCCCCATTTTGTAGGAGACCATGAAAATTCGTGTAGATCTTGGAGACCTTTTGTGTGTGTGTGATCTTTTTTAATTTTTTTCTTAAATTGGATAAATCCAGAGACCTTTAAAAGTGGTAGAAATAGGTAACTCTGAAATTTAAAAAATGGCTTTTATGTTAGAATAATGAATTTCACTGTTTGGGGCGGTTGTAGACAGGGTGGGGGGCATTAAGTTCCTAAATTAGAGTCTAATGATCAAATTTCGGTGTGTCAACTTGTAATATGGGTACAGGTGGGAATCTTATGTCTTTTACACTTGTGGCTTTTATGCTTACTTGTGGGGATGGAATCTTCTCAGTTTCTTCATCGTCATCATTATTTGAGCACGAGATGGGTGCTGGACCATGTTTAGAGGCCATGGCTTTGTTTAAAGGTCAGTGTTAAGGCCAACATGGAAATAGTTGCCATGAAAGGATGAGCCAAAGCCAGACCTTCCTGAGAAGTGAAAATATAAAGAATGGGGTCTTCCCATTGATTCACGGAGTGAGTGAAAAGAAATGGAGAAAATATAGAAGGAGAGAGGAAAGGAGAAAGACTAAATTTTGAAGATTACAGCATCCTGGGAGAAAGAAGCTAATAATTCAACACATTTCTATTCTACATAGGCTATTTGGTCACTATTAAGTAGTTTAAGAAAACGATTGATCTGAATATTGATGTAAAATGATAACTACCACTACAATATATTGAAGACTCACTGTCTTCCAGGTGCCAGGCTAAGCATTGCACGTAGAATGATCTAATTTGGCTGCTATTATCACTCTCTGAGCTAGGTATCATTACTTTTTCCATTTTTAAGATGAGAAAACAGAGGCACAGAGAAATTCCCATCAATCAGCTTCATATGACTAGAAAGTGATAGACTAAGGATTTTAAAACCCTGGAAAAATGACTCCAAACCTCATGATAGTACGGATTCTGAAGAGGAAATTGAGTTCACTGTTTAAAGGTGGAGAAAGAATTGTGCATTGCCTGAACTCAAACCAAGGAAGTTAGAACTAGGGCTGAATTGAAGAGCTGCTGGCTCCCATAATGCACTTAAAGCCCTAACCGCTGCCTGCTCTCTTGCTACCCAACTGTAATTAAAATTATCATACAGTATAATGATTTCTAATACATTTCAGAACAAATCACCATCTTATATCTGACATGTTGTTAATGTTTACTACCATAATTACTAATTTGAAATATAAGGCAGCAATTTTTATTAGTGTTTGGTTATGTATAATTATGTCAAATATGAGACTGCAATTTAGATTGAACTGTATTAGCAGCGATCATATAAAGTGATTATACTGTATATTTGACACCCTGGATATTTTACGTTTCTATAGATTTTTTTTTCCACTCTAAACCATAAAGAATTAAAGATCATCCAAAGGTTATTTATAATGCTTTTCATTTAAAGAGTTTGGAAATATAAATGCTAAAACTGAGATGTACTGAATTGCAGTTTAACTGAGAGGGATGGAAACTGCCTATCAATGAACATGTGTGATGTGCCAGACCCTCTGCTGGGCACTTCACACAGCTAATTTCTAATCCTCACAATGAATATGCTATTTTCCTGACCAAAAACCAGGGCCCAGAGAATTAAGAGATGTTATTAATCTAGTGAATGGTGCAGCTGAATTTCAAGTTCATGATCTTTTTGGAAGCTTTTTAACCTGGGTGGTTAAAAAAGAGATCATTTTATGGAAGATTATTGTTAGAATGTGCTTTCCTGTAAACTTAGCAGTATTTTGTATTTAATGAGATGTTGTATGTGATGTATATGATCCTTCCTTATATATTATCTCATTAATTAAGTTTTATTAGGTCCACTTTTGAGCTGGGGAAACTGAAACTCAGAAGTTTAAGTTTTATCCCAGTTTGCACAAGTTAGCATGAGAAGAGCCAGGATTTGAATCAGGGACTTCTGGCTTAAGTGCTCCTGTTTTCTCTGGTTAGATGGTTATCTGCTTCCTTGTGCTTACCACAAACCCTTTATTACAATAGATCTTGAGTTCTTTTTGTGATGCTGCTGATGACGTGTGATGATGACGGCAGCTAAGAGAGATCAACCATTCCCTGCTAAGCTATTTACATTTATCATGTAATTCTTCTGATATGCCTCTTTTTTGGATAAGGAAACTGAGATGTAGAGAGCTTCTCTCCCACAATGGGAGAGCCAGGGTTTGAAGAGAGAACTGTTTTGATCCCCAGATTCATTCTCTTACATGTTCATTCCCTGCAGAGATAATAGTCAAGTTATTTTTTGGGAGAAATGAGACTAATTCCTTATCTTTACCCAAGAAGACCATTTCCACTCCTGAATACGTTTGTTTGTTTGTTTTGTTACATTTTCCTAAACATTCTCTATTTTATTAACATATTTCAAATATTCAATGGTCAAAGTTTCTTTGAAAGTCAACATTTCAATGAACATTTCAAAAAAAAACCCCCAAAAAAACCACCCCCTCAATCCAGAAATATTACTTCTAGTCCCAAAGTGAAAGTTGCTCAGTTGTGTCTGAATCTTTGAGACCCCATGGACTATACAGTCCATGGAATTCTCCAGGTCAGAGTACTAGAGTGGGTAGCCTTTCCCTTTTCCAGGGAATCTTCCCAACCCAGGGATTGAACCCAGGTCTCCCACATTGCAGGTGGATTCTTTACCAGTTGAGCCATAAGGGAAGCCCAAGAATACTGGAGTGGGTAGCCTATCCCTTCTCCAGCAGATCTTCCTGACCCAGGAAATACTGGCTGCCCACTCCAGTATTCTTGGGCTTCCCTTGTGGCTCAGCTGGTAAAGAATGGACCTGCAATGAAGGACATAGGCAAATTATTTAAAAGAAATGTTTCAGATTTTAAAAACAATAAAACTATATTAGAGAGAGGAAATGGAGTAGTTACATATCTTAATTAAATCACTAATATGATTGGTGAATTTCCACTCAGTTACTCATTCACACATACTTTTTAAAAAAGACAGTGAGCTCCGATAGGGCAGAGACTGTGTCTATTTTGTTCACTATACTTTGCTGTGCATGCACGTGCTCAGGAGCATCCTACTCTTTGTGGCCCTATGGACTGTAGCTCCTCTGTGAATGGGATTTTCCAGGCTGGAATACTGGAGTGGTTGCCATTTCCTTCTCCAGGTTTGTTCACTATGCCAGATACTTAATACAGTCCTTGATATTTGGTGGAAATCCATGAACTCAAACAAATTAAGGAATCAATCAATGAAGTATAAGTATTAGTTTGTGTTTTGTCTTTTTATTTTGTTGTTCAGTATGTCCTATAGATTTTTAATCATAATCCTTCTAAATCTTGTTTATTAAACTTACAAAGTAATTGATTATTAGTGGAGAAAATTGCATCTTAACCAAGAGTGAGACTTTTGTCTTTGATTGATTCTCTTAAACTGAATCTTGCTCTTTATATTGACTCAAAGCTGAAGTAATGTACCTTTGTAAAACCAAAAACTTTTCTCTCTGAGGTCCTACTTCATAGCCATGTGCATGCTCAGTCACTTAAATTGTGTCTGACTCTTTGCGACCCTATGGATTGTAGCCTGCCAGGCTCCTCTGTCCATGGAATTCTCCAGGCAAGAATCCTGGAGGGGTTACCATGCCCTCCTCTAGGGGATCTTCCCGACCCAGGGATCAAACCTGGGTCTCCTGCATTGCAGGAGGATTCTTTACCACTGAGCCACCTGGGAAGCCAGGTGGCTTGATAGTTATAGAAACTCTTTAAACAAATCTCTCCTTGCATCCATGTTTTCTTGTCTTATCTATGATACCTGTATCCAACAGAAGGGCTTCTATTATGAGTTTCTAGTCCATCAGGGTTGAGGGGTTTGCTGGCTCATCCCCACCAGCTTGACTGGCCATTCCCTTGGCCATCTCTAAGCCAGTAACTTGCCCTTGCAAGGCTAGCATTAAGAACTGGACACGGCAGAGTCTGATCATGTGTCATAACTGAGTGAGTTGGCTGGATGCTGATCCAGCTCAAAGCAGTGACCTTGGTAGATACAGGGTTCTGTCTGAGCATGGAACACCAAATCAGTTCACCTTGAAAATTAACTTGCCCTTTCAGCCAAAATGGAAAACAGAAAATATTTTGTTTATGATTGTTTTATTGGATTTTATATAGTAAGGACCTATAATGCTTGAAAGGGCAGGTTAGTTTTCAAGGTGAACTGACAAGATTTGTGACGTTGTACAGGAGGCAGTGATCAAGACCAAACCCAAGAAAAAGAAATGCAAAAGGTAAAATGATTGTCTGAGGGGGCCTTACAAATAGCTGAGAAAAGACAAGAAGTGAAAGGCAAAGGAGAGAAGGAAAGATATATCCATCTGAATGCAGAGTTCCAAAGAATAGCAAGAAGAGATAAGAAAGCCTTCCTCAGCAATCAATGCAAAGAGATAGAGGAAAACAATAGAATGGGAAAGACTAGAGATCACTTCAAGAAAATTAGAGATACTAAGGGAACATTTCATGCAAAGAGGAACACAATAAAGACAGACATGGTATGGACCTAACAGAAACAAGATATTAAGAAGAGGTGGCAATAATACACAGAAGAACTGTACAAAAAAGATGTTAATGACCTAGATAACCATGATAGTGTGATCACTGCCCTAGAGCCAGACATCCTGGGATATGAAGTCAAGTGGGCTTTAGGAAGCATCACTACAAAGCTAGTGGAGGTAATGGAATTCCAGTTGAGCTATTTCAAATCCTAAAAGATGATGCTGTGAAAGTGCTGCACTCAATATGCCAGCAAATTTTGAAAACTCAGAAATGGCCCCAGGAATGGAAAAGGTCCATTTTCATTCCAATCCCAAAGAAAGGCAATGCCAAAGAATGCTCAAACTACCGCACAATTGCACTCATCTCTCACGCTAGCAAAGTAATGCTCAAAATTCTCCAAGCCAGGCTTCAATAGTACGTGAACCATTAACTTCCAGATGTTCAGGCTGGATTTAGAAAAGTCAGAGGATCCAGAGATCAAATTTCCAACATCTGCTGGATCATTGAAAGAGCAAGACAGTTCCAGAAAAGCACCTACTTCTGCTTTATTGACTATGCCAAAGCCTTTGTGTGGATTGCAACAAACTGTGGAAAATACTTCAAGAGATGGGAATACCAGGCCACTTTACCTGCCTCCTGTGAAATCTGTATGCAGGTCAAGAAGCAACAGTTAGAACCAGACATGGAACAACTGACTGGTTCTAAATTGGGAAAGGAGTATATCAAGGCTGTATATTGTCACCCTGCTTATTTAACTTCTATGTAGAGTACATCATGTGAAATGCTGGGCTGGATGAAGCACAAACTGGAATCAAGATTTCTTGGAGAAATATCAATAACCTCAGATATGCAGATGACACCACCTTTATGGCAGAAAGTGAGGAGGAGCTCAAGAGCCTTTTGATGAAAGTGAAAGAGGAGAGTGAAAAAGCTGGCTTAAAACTCAAGATTCAAAAATTGAAGATTATGGCATCCAATCCCATCACTTCTTGGCAAATAGATGGGGAAACAGTGGAAACAGTGATAGACTTTATTTTCTTGGGCTCCAAAATCACTGCAGATGGTGATAGCAGTCATGAAATTAAAAGATGCTTGCTCTTTGGAAGAAAAGCTATGACCACCCTAGACAGCATATTAAAAAACAGAGACAGTACTTTGCTGACAAAGGTCCATCTAGTCAAAGCTATGGTATTTTCAGTAGTCATGTATGGATGTGAGAGTTGGACTAAAATGAAAGCTGAGTGCCGAGGAGTTAATGCTTTTGAACTGTGGTGTTGGAGAAGACTCTTGAGAATCCCTTGGACTGCAAGGAGATCAAACGAGTCAATCCTAATGGGAATCAGTCCTGAATATTTATTGGAAGGCTGATGTTGAAGCTGAAACTCCAATACTTTGGCCACCTGATGTGAAGAACTTACTCATTGGAAAAGACCCTGATGGTGGGAAAGATTGAAAGTGGGAGAAGTGGATGACAGAGGATGAGATGGTTGGATGGCATCACTGACTCGATGGACATGAGTTTGAACAAACTCCAGGAGTTGATGATATACAGGAAAGCCTGGCATGCTGCAGTCCATGGGGTCACAAAGAGTCAGACATGACTGAGCGACTGAAGTGACTGATAATGCTAGATTAAAAATATGTACATAGCAAGATCCAGAACTGTACATTTTAATCAATCAAAAGTACCTTTTGTTGTTTTTTCTTTTTTTCAAGTGCTTATAACGTCACAGATATGTATGAATAAGTCCTTTTAAGGTTCATCATGAAAAAGAGACTGCTAAATCCTTTAACCCAATTCTAAAATTGATCCCTTAAGAAAAGTTAAATATCATCATTGTTTGTAGATTGGAAGATCACCACAAAGATAATTCTTTTTATAAATACAGATGGTGCCCTTATGGAAATTATATGACAGTAAGTAGATGCCAATAGAAAAAAAATGACACGTTGATTAGCTAGTAAAATAGTGTTCAGTAGAATTATGCTTCTTTGTCTAATTAATGGCTTATTTGAACTTGTGATGCCCTGTTTTCATTTTAGCTTTTAATGTGTTCCTTCAGAAACTTTTAAAATGTGAAATAATATGAATTTTATTGTCTTGAGCATAAAATGCTAATCATCGATTAGCAGTGAATCATGGCTATAAAGCTTCCACCTCTTCACCCCCTTTTCACCCCAAGCCATTCTTATGAATTGATGAAGCTGAATCAATTGCCAGCAGGTTGAAAACACAGCACTTGACTGACAGAAAAAAAAATGAGCCAATGAATATGTTATTGGCAAATTATTGATATAAAAATCTGTGCTCAGGGTATACTTGGGCAAAGAATATAGGGAGGGGCACAGTTTGTTCACTGAGTACCTGGTGTGTGTCAGATCTTGGAAACAACCTCATATTTGGGCTCTTTTGGTGCTTTTTTCTTTTATTCTCTCTGAGCTGTATTGTATTAAAATATCAGGATGGCCAAAAAGTTTGCTTGGTCTTTTCCATAGCACCTTATGGAAAAACCTGAATGAAGTTTTTGATCAACCCAGTAACTCCTCCTCTCTCCCTCTTTTAAAAAGCATCAGTTTTTTTTTTTTTTTTTTAAAGAGTGCAGAGTCTTCTTATCATGGTATCAGGACATGGAGGGCATTGGAATCTTAGCATACCATTTTCCATGTTCACCACTGTTTGTTGGTGGTTGCGACGTGGAGAAATGTTGCCCAGCCTCTTCGAAATGGCATGTGAATAATCCCGTAATCAGTGTAATGTATGCTGTTATGGGAGTAATCAAGTCATTCAGCTTTGAAGTAAGATCCAATTTTTAAAAAGTGGTTGATGAATGCAGTTTCAGGTATTTAGAGGAGGCTGATGTTACCTGGACTATTTGGATCTTCTGGTTGAACAGGGAAAAAAGTACTTGAAGAAACTGAAGTGGACCATTCTAAAAATATCCCAAGTTTTGGGATAGATTTTCCTACCAGGCACGGTACGCAATTTAAGATTTTAAAATTAAACACGTCTGTGAGCTTTGGAATTTAGTATTGCCGAAAGCTGAGTTGGTTGGAAGGGAGGGGTGACGGTGGCCTCGGCCTCGTCTGAGGGATTTGCTGGCTCCCTCCTCCTCACTGTGCTTTACCCAGGGCTTGGCAGGGTGGGGTCCACCTTGTTAGTCAGTCTTAACTTAAATGTTTCTTCTCCAGTGGTGCTG
The DNA here is from genome assembly GCF_002263795.3 of Bos taurus. Classification (NCBI taxonomy): domain Eukaryota; kingdom Metazoa; phylum Chordata; class Mammalia; order Artiodactyla; family Bovidae; genus Bos; species Bos taurus. The sequence goes on along the minus strand of NC_037333.1, from coordinate 43,892,657 downwards.
TCTTCCCTAAGCACACTTTCCCACCCTGGGAGCTCTCTCTTTTCCTCTTTCCTTTTTGATTTTCTTCATGTGTCTTATGGGCTTCCCAGGAGGCTCAGTGGTAAAGAATCTGCCTTCCAAGGTGGGAGACAAAAGAGAGGATGGGTTCAATCCTTGGGTTGGGAAGATCCCGTGGTGGAGGGTATGGCAATCCACTCTAGTATTCTTGCCTGGAGAATTCCATGGATAGACGAGCCAAGCGGGCTACAGTCCATCGAGTTGTGAAGAGTCGGACATGATTGAGAGACTAACCCGCGCGTACACACACACACACACACACACACACACACACACACACGTCTCTAATGCCTAGAAATTCTTGTTTCCTTGCTGGCTTCCCCTCTTCCAGGAGAATGCAAGCTCCTTGAGAGCAGGGGCTTTGTCTGGCTCTCCCAGTATCTTCAAGACCCCAAATGGTCTTTGGAGACGTGGGATGAAAGATTGATTGAAAGAGTGAAAACTCCATCTAAACCCAGGGCCTCAGGATTCTGGCTCAGCGGGTCCCCTGCCAGGTACATTTGCATTACTGACAGGTTCTAGGAGCAGCGCATCTCCCTGGCAACACACACCCCAACTCCTCCATGCTCACCTCTGGGTAAAGGCTCACCTAGCTGATCCTGTCCCCTGTCCCAAGTCAGAGGTTGCTGGTGATTGGGTGATAGGTCTGCTCAGGTTCCCAGCTTGGCCAGCAGCCGGCAGTAGTCATGCAAAATGCTGTGACTGTCCCTGCTAGTTAAGCTTCATATTACTTAAGACATCCATTTCAAAAATAACTCCGGCATCTTGGTTATGTTCTGTACTTGATTCCCATGGCTTTAGCGATCCAAATCCCATTAATGCCAGAGCCCTTGCACAAAGCCTTTTGTATTGACTTGGGTCAACTTAATCTGTGGGTTTGTGTTCCCCTCCCCCTCCTTGCAGCTTCTCAACAACTCTTGCTTTTTATTTTTCTCTCATTTACTTTCTCTCTCGCTGTAGTCCTTCCTTCCTTCCTTTCTTTCTCTTTCATCCTCCCTCCTCCCCTCCCTCTCTCCCTCCTTTCCTTCTCCTCTCTCCCTCCCCATCCCTCCCTTACTGCTCTCCTCCTGACTTTTCCCCCTGCCCAGCCACCACTTTCTTTGCCTTGGAGAGCCAGATATTGTAGGTGATTCCCTCCTCCCAAGATTGAATTCTAAGCATGTGAGGAGTCTTGGCTCCAGTTTCCTCCTTGCCTATCTCTTCAGGCTTCAGATTTATCAAGTGTACCAACATTAAGTAAGATCTTCATGAAAAGCCTCATATATAAAAATCTTCATGTTCAAGTAGGTAATTTTTGGACTAATCATTGGTGTATCAGCACCTCTCTACAGAATTTCTTTCCTTTTCTCCCCCAGCATTGATTTTCTGTTTATGAAAGTAATGCATGCTCACTGTGAAGCATTCAGATAATAAAGAAAACCTGGCCTGACTTTAAGTAGCAGGACTCCTGGTGTAGCCAGAAGAGGATTTGGCATTCTAGAGAATAATTAACAAAACTAGTTTTAAGAGCCCATTTATTGCAGAAAATAGGGGAATTACCTGTCCTAGGGAATGAGAACTGTTCAGATGTTGCCAACACTTCCCCCAAATGTGCTGTGGTCCCAGAATAATGACTTCTTTTCTAGGAAAAGGAGAAGATGCTGTGGTCCAGTGGATAGGAAACACTGCCACCAGCTTTCTTAGTTTGCAGAAAATATGCCCAAGTCTGCCTTTTCAAAGAAAGCTATCAGACCACATCAGAGGCAAAGAGGGTATAGATTCCATATCTTTTGATTCATTTATTCTTAGAGCAAATCCACATTTCCCAACTGTGCTGATGACTGTCATGTAAGGTTTGCCAAAGGGTTCTGGGGTCAAATAATTTGGGAAACACTCATGCTGTTGTTCATATTGCTTGAAGCTATGTGATTCACATCCACATATTGCAGAACAGGAAAACCTGAAGTAAAGAGACCCATGTTGCTTCTTTTCATGTTGTTTTCTGAAACTTAATTGACTGTGGACTTTTTTTTTAAAGTAACATCTAATATTGCCTAAGGGCTTTCCAGTTGGCTTAGCCAGTAAAGAATCCACCTGCAATTCAGGACAGCCTGGTTCCATCCTGGGGTGGGGAAGATCCCCTGGAGAAGAAAATGGCAACCCACTCCAGTATTCTTGCCTGGAAAATTCCATGGACAGAGGATCCTGGCGGGCTATAGTCCATAGGGTGTCAAAGAGTCGGACACAACTGAACAACTAAGCATGCAAGCACGCCATATTCTCTAAAACTATTTGGGTCAAAAAAACAAAGAAACCAAGCAAAAGCAGTTCCTGTATCTTTATTCTGGGTGCACAGCCTTTTCTGGGGGGCTTTTGCATTTCTGGTGTTCATGTTTTTCTTGGATGAGAAGATGAGTGGGGCCAAGGATTCATCTGTCAGTTCCCTTGTTCCAGGCATTGTGCTGGCCACTCTTCTTGCCTGACTGCATTTGAACCCCACAGCACCTGAGATCCACCCCACTCCAGTACTCTTGCCTGGAAAATCCCATGGACCGAGGAGCCTGGTAGGCCGCAGTCCATGGGGTCGCTAAGAGTCGGACACAACTGAGTGACTTCACTTTCACTTTTCACTTTGATGCATTGGAGAAGGAAATGGCAACCCACTCCAGTGTTCTTGCCTGGAGAATCCCAGGGACGGGGTTGCACAGAGTCTGACACGACTGAAGTGACTTAGCAATAGCAGTAGCACCTGAGATCCTCACTTTGTAGATGAGGACCCAAGGCTCAAAGCAGTGATGTGCCTTGTTCAGAGCCACTCGGTGAGGTAAGTCACGGAGCTGAGGGAAGACCATGGTTGTGGGCCCTGCACCAGGGCACTCAATACTTCCAATGCCCTTACCCTTCAGCATAGCAGACACAGACCCCACTGCATCCTTCCCACGTTGGGAACCTATTAGAGGCATTCATCAGTTGCTTTTTAAAAGAAGCTGTAGTCGGAGTGCACCATTACACACAGATCCCTCTTGGTGAAGACTGCTTACCATTCATACTCAAATAACTGAAAATTAAGTGTGTGATGTATATATATATATATACATATATGTATATATCCATATCCATTTATCCATTCAACCATCTATCCATTCATCCATCTATATGTATATATATCTGCTTCCCCAGAATGCATTCCAGAGCCTGAAACATAGTAGGAGCTTGGCAACAAATATTTAGTGACATAAAATGGGGAAATGAATGCTACATGAAGCATGTGTTCATGTCCTTACACTCCCTAGCCTCCTCTGCTTTGTTTTTCTTCGTAGCATTCATCACTACTAGACATGTGCTTACTTGTTTTACATTTTCTTATGTATTAGAAAATACATAAGAAATTTGGGTGTCTCCCCAAATTTGGATGTAAACTCTTGGGAGGAAAGTTCTGTGGGTCATTTATTCACCACTGTGGATTCAGGGAAGGTGCTCAGTAAATATTCGGTGAAAGAATAAATGGTTAAATAGAGGTTTTTACCATTACTTCTACTCTTCCAAAACTCTTAAATTGCTTTCTTTATTTCCCTACTTCTCTCTCAGGAGTAGTTAAAACTTACTTAAGGCTGTAAATAAAGGAAGTCTATGTTCTTAGCTATTTTATCCAGTGTAGCAAATATGGAAGGGCTCTGGGTTCATGGGTGTAGGCTATTTGCAAGACAAAAACACTTACAAACCCTGTGTACAGGAAGGTGTACCGTCATAGGGACAGGATATTCAATCACCACTTTCTGCTTTCTACAACAGCATGTTGCTCGCTCAGCGCAAGGGTCTTTGGCAGAAATCCCGTGTTAAAAAAATAAAAATCCAGACAGCATCTCTACTTCCTATCCACTAGAACCACACCCTGCTGGGCTTCTTAACTCAGGATGGAAAAATGTTTCAATATAATTAATCTCCTTTGCAATTCTGTTAAAAACCATTTTCCCCTCTCAAGATTTTATCCAACAGCCAAAGGGATCTGGAAAGGATAAGGACCCCTGAAAAGCTTTGACTAATATAGAATGAGGGTAATATTTTGGTTGGTGCTTAGGTAGGGCAAAGAGTTGAAAAATAGGTTCTAATCTTTGAAGTTAAAAAAATACGTGTCTGTGTAGTATTTCCCCTTGTTCCCTGCTCCCCATCTGTAGGTGGGTGCATCACAGTCTCTCTCTGTCACACACATACACACACACACACACACACACACACACTCTCTCTCTCTCTCTCTCTCTCTCTCTCTCTCTCTCTGTCAATCTCTCTCTCTCTCTCTCTCCACTCCTTGATGCCAGGAATGCTTCTGACACTCTGCAGGTGAAACCTTGCTCCCTGGGCAGGGTGGCCCGTGGTCACCTCTACTTCTGTGGAGCAGTCAAAAATAAGCACGAGACCTACTCGGAATGTAGAGTACAGTTGAAAGGCATTTTGCCAAAATGTTTTCCGACCACCGAGTGGTAGAGATTGAAGCGTGCCCAGCCCTGATTGGATTACCACAGCCCCAGAAGCATTTTAATCTCAACTGCAGTTACTTGGCGTGGGGAGGGAGCTGGGGAGGAGAGGCGATGATTGAGGGGTGTGTGTGTGTGTGTGTGTGTGTGTGTGTGTGTGTGTGCAGTGGCAGCTTGTGTCTCCCAGTCTCCCGGCTGGCGCTGGGAATATGAAAATACTTACCACGGAGATAAAGTGAGGGATTCTTCAGTAGGGTCTGTTGATAACTTCCCTTTAATTTGGATTCTGTTGTATAAAATCTTTGTCAAAACAGCCTTTTAGCACACACAGCCTGGCGGTGGCAGATTGTGTATCAGTGGTTGATTATACTCAGGGAATAAACCAAAGCTTTAAAGAGGGATACGTTTTCATAATGGATGTGTGTTGAGGGTGGGGAGGTGAAGGAAAAAAACCCAAAACTGAATTGTTAAGAAGGGACCCTTTCATAGCTCAAAGCAGCAGAATAGGAGAAAGAAGTAGGCTAGAGCATGAATGCCATAGAACCACGAGAAAAACATTGTTGTCAAAATGAATGGTGTTTATCCACTTATATACTCATATCTAACATTATATTAGTCAAAAAAATGTAAAAGCCCAACCTTGGAAGGAATTTAGCTTCTTAGGCCACACAGAATAAAGTAAACCATCCTAGGCAGTGGTTAATTACATCCAGACTGAAAAGTGGAAATACACTGGGTTTTCTGCCTGCCTGGGGCCTAGAGTCCATATGTAAGGGAAGATGTCCTGTGATTAGAGGTGAATGTCACGGTCATGAGTGAGGCAAGATGACCCTGCAGGACGGCTGGCAGGGGAATTGAGGATTGAGAGGCATGTATGGGCATGGAGAGGTCCAACCTCTGAAGGTTGAGCCGTTTGCACTTTAGGCTGAGGGAGAAGGAGAGCCAGGGCAGGGATTCAGGAATGCGGTCCTAGGGGAGGTAAAGATAGATTTGCTTGGCATTGGCATTTTAGATGGATCTGAGTGATGAGAGATGAAAGCTAAAAAATGGGAGCAGGAAGAATGACAATGGAAACATTTTCTGTTACCCAGAGACTTTCCTGGTGGAGTAAAATAAAGGAATGGGTATATGCTGATTTCTGGAGTGATATTTATGAAAACAGGTCAGAAAAACTGACAAGGAAGCAAGCATAGAGCTGGTTGGAATAGGAGTACCCATGTCCTTCTGTGTACTAGGGTTGTATAAACCCATGTGCACGCAAATAAGTGGCAAAAGTTACTGGGGAAGCTTCAGGGTGGAAATTTATAGCTATTATTTCTGTGGCCTCTAGCTACAAGAGCTAACAAGTGAAGATAGTCAAGAGACCCAAAGTGGGGAAAAATGACATTTTAACATTTTTGTCAGGTAGGCAATTTAAAAATAAACTTGAATTCAATATATACCATTAATGCTAGAGGTTGTGTTATAACAATGCAAAAATGCCTTCTTTTTGATAGTAGTTAAAAAAAAAAAGTATGTCGTGGGGAGGGGGGGGCTAGGAACCATATATAGTTCAGGCATATGTGACCGTGACAGCAGCCCCACAAAGCTATTGAAAATGTACCACAAGTCTGCCCTCCAGAATTAACACCGTAACCTAGGTCAGGGACTCACTATTATCCTAATATCTGCTTTTGGATTCTGTCCAGTCCCATTAGCGATTCCCTTGTTGATTGCTCTGTTACTTGTGAATGTTAATTGCTTCTAAATCTCTTTGGCTGTTCAGATGCTTGGGGGAAAAATATCTGACTGGTGAAGGTATGAGTTTCTTTAATGTGCAAGTAAATAAGAAGTCTGTTTAGAGGCCCCACTGAAGTGTCTGTGACTCAAGATGTCATAAGTGGCTGATGAGGCATCTTCCTTTGCATGTCTGTTGTATGTTGGGGTGTAATCTTGGGGGGAAATGAGCTTTCTGTGATATCTGGGGTGTTTGTCCTAAATTGGCATGCTTGTAGATTCTTCCCTCTGGGATTTCTACTTGTTTCCTATGAAATGACTTTGCTACCTTCGAGATAAGCTTCTACTGAGAAAGTGGTATGAAATCAGAAGATGTAAAAATATAATTTGGCCCATCACTTGTATGTTGATCTCCATAGTTTCCGAACCAGAAGTGAAAGTGAAAGTGTTAGTTTCTAAGCATGTCCGACTCTGTGTGATGACATGGACTGTAGCCCACCAGGCTCCTCTGTCCATGGAATTCTCCAGGCAAGAAAACTGGAGTGCATTGTCATGCCCTCCTTCAGGGGATCGTCCCAACCCAAAGATCGAACCTACATCTGTGGCTCCTGAATTGCAGGCAGATTTTTCTTTTTCTTTTTTTTTACCATCTGAGTCACCTGAAAAGAAGGCAGCTTGAAAATAAACTTCTGAAAATTTCTTATTTTGCCATTGGGAAACAAAAGGCCCTGGAGGGTGAAGAGGTCAGGGTCACAGAGCCACCCACAGTGATGCTGGTTGGAGAGCAAGGTGACCTGACTCTTGGGCCCAGTGCTCAAGCAGTTAGGAGAAGGGAGAATGATAAAATGGGCATTTATTATAGTTTTCAGAAACAATTCATTGAGAATGATTTTTTTCCCCTTTAGCTGGAAAAATCTATTATGATCCAGTTTTGAGATGTATTTATTAGTAATTATAATAACATCCCAGAGAGAGTAAAAGGAGATACAGGAGAAAGGCCAAGCACCCAGTTCAGCACTGTGATTCATCTGTTCAACCAGTGTTTATGGGGTCCTTTGACCTTAGGATTCATTTAGTGGTGAATAAAGCAGTCCCTCACTCTCATGGAGCTTATAGTGGCGGAAGGGAGGTGGGGAGAAGAATTAGAAAAATAAGTTAAGAGATGGATCAATAACGTTAGGTTGCGTGAAGATTCCTGGAGAAAGAGAAAGAAGAGGGAGGGAATGGAGCCTGATGAGTTGGCAATGTTGTGATAGTTTTAGGTGGACAGCATAGCAGTTCGGCCACCTATCCATTCTCCCCCAAACTTCCGTTCCATCCAGGTTGACAGGAGGACCTCGTTGGTTACCCATGTGTATGTGTCAGTTCCAAACTACCTTACTGTCCCTTCCCCTCCGCAACATGAGTTCGTTCTCCAAGTCTGTGAGTCTGTTTCTGTTTTGTAAACAAGTTCATTTGAATCTTTTTTCTTTTTTTTTTTTTTTAGATTCCACATATAAGGAATATCCTACGATTTTTCTCTTTCTCTGTCTGTGTGTCGGACATTTTTAAGGAGACACAGCTTTTATGAACCAAATAGTTTGTCTCATAAACAGAGCCTAAACTCATCTTTTTGAAAAACATTGCCTGAAGGAGCTATCCTTCTGGGACTGGTGTTTGTGACTCACCAGGAGTGTCCAAAACCATTGAATCTTTCCAGATAAATCAGAGAGATTGTTACTGTACTCAAATCCTTGAACTGTAAGATTTTAAGTTTCTTGATGATTGTTGATGAAATTTTTTGATGAAGTCCTTATTATCTACACATTTTTGTGTCCTCCAGGAAACCACCTGGAGCACTGAACTTGTATATAGTGGGAACTCAGTAATTGTTAATTATTTGGTCAGTGCCCAAATAAACGGCCTGAGAGTGGCAGAAATGATGGGGTGTCCTAGAAAGGGTTGTTAAAAATATACGCTTCTAAAAATGTTGTTAAATGAGATTATTTCTGAAGCTTCTGACTTCCTTGGAATAATTTTTAAAGACAAGTCCATATGCTGACATGTGAACATAAGTATGTGTATAACAAACTGAACTGTAGTAATGTTATTTTCAGGCCAAATTTTAGTTAGATGATTGTATTTTGTCAATTTAAATTTTTTCTCCTTGTTTAAACTGGATATGGGAAGTTTTTTTGTTTTTTTTTTTTAACCTTTTCTCTGGTATTAAAGGAATATTGGTCTCTGAGCTCTTTGGACCAAGTACGATTCTGCACTATTTTATTCTGGGTAAAATGTATTTAATACATTGAGATTGTGGTGGAAATTACATGGGAAATATCAGTCCCCAAGGAAAAGATAGGTGGTCAAGTTGTATTCTGACAGGGAAGATGAAAATTGTAATTCTTGTTCTCCCGTAACTGAATTCTCTCAGTATAACAGGCCAATAATTTATTCTCCTAATGCATTTCTATATCCCCATCTGCAAAGTGGGGGTAACACAAACTTACCCTCTGCCTTTCAGGTTTTTTGCGAAAATCAGTGAACTAATATTGGTAAAATTGGAGCCCCATGGATGAAGGGTACTTTGTAAGTATAACACCTTATTGTCATGTTATGTTCTGTGCATATGTATGTTATGTATTGTATAAATATCAGATGTCTGTTTTTGCTGTATTAGGAAATCAGTAACTCTGAGTTTCACACCCAAGTATTGAGAATCCGAATTCCTTTCAAGAATTTAACATTACTGAACTCTCTAATCGTTTGTCAATATGTTGAATGTGCAAAAGTCTGACCAACCCCCCAAAATATTCAATTCATGTTTACTGGACAATTTGGAAGAATACATGTCTGCATATTGTGTAAAAGTGTTGGTATCAACCCTGGATATGAATGCAAGGTATCCGAATTTCTCTTCCCTTATCTCTGTCTCTCTCCCTCCCTTTTTTTTTTTTTGATTTTCATTTAACTCTGTGTTTTGATCAGTCCATTTGCATCTCAAAGAAATGATTGGTTTCTGGGAGACACTGCACGTTTCTCTGAGGTCCGTGATGTTTTGTTAATGATTAAACTGAAGGAGACATCTCTTAGATAAATTGCTAAATATTGTGTTTCCATACTTGAGGTGGGGGAGGAGGTCAGCTACAATGGTGAGCTAATGGATCACCCCCTTGTGACCATGTGACAGCCCAGGTGACTTGGGAGAGGCCTGTGGTCCACGGAATGGCTGAGGGCTGCAAGTTACAAAGCCCAAGAGTAGGCAGAAGCTGTAGAATCCTACAGCACCTGCTTCGACTGATATTTTCTGCTGCATGGGACATATTTTTATTTTGGGAGGTTAACCAGTGCTCTGGCATTGTGTGAACAACTATAGATTGGCCAACAGCATGCCTAGCTTAATCCATGGTGTATATATAGTTGTGTATATATATACACACACATATATATATATACACACATATATATATACACACATATTTTTAAAGAGTGGCTATCACCCTTTAAAAACTCCAAAGAGAGAAATTGAAAAAGGATTGTGACTGCTTATTGAAGCCTGTTTTGTGAGTTCCCCTGAGATTCACAGGCTATAAGATCTTATATCTGGAAAGGTCCATGCATGTTTCATCTCTGGTCCGATTTCTTGGCCAGTTCTCAGGATTCCATCTAATGGGTGCCCGAGCACCCCCAGAGGCAGACCTGCTACTGCAAGAGACAACTCTTTTCTGTAAGAGCATTCTTTCTTGAGTTGAACCCAAATCCACCTTCTACATATCTTGCATGCTCAGGTCCTGATTTTACCACCCATCCCTACAAAGAACCAGTCTTCCTACTCCAAAGTGATACCATTTTTCAAATATTTGGTGGTACTTACTGAGTCCCCCTTAAAGTGGTCTTGGTCAGCATCAGTTCCCTCCACAAGCAGAGCTTGTCTGCTTTGACTTCCCAGCTCTTTACCCACTGGAAGATTCTTATTCTCTGTGTCTTTCTTAACAAGCCGCACTGAGAGTCCTTCTGCAGGCCCTCTTCTGCATCTCAGAATCAAGAGTTCTAATCAAAGATCCGCAAGAGAATGACCTGGAAGGAATCGTCTGGAATCACATGCTCCCATGGCTTGGTTTGAATAATGGCACAGCAAAACCCACGTCCTTCTGTGAGGTGTAGATGATTGACAGGGAGAAAGTTGTTTTGGTTAATAATACAATCTGCTTGCCTCCTGGAGACGCAGCAGTCGCCTACTAATTCGTTAGAAGTGAATTAAGGTTGTTTACCGATGTTTTAAAGTAACTGTCAGAGTGGAAAAAAAAAGTTCATCCTGGATGAGACCACTCACCTACTTGCGAGTTGCTGTTTATTTTAAGCTGAGTGCATAAATAATATATTGAGATACGAAGGGTGATTTCAAGCATTAGAACACGAAGCCTCCTGTTTACCAACTGTCATCGGGCTGAAGAGAATTTAAACAGCTCTGAACCTTTTTGTCTGTGAATGCAAGGCATGAAATTAACTTTCATTTCATCGTTAGCAGAAAGCATGATTAAGGCAGTCTTGTTGATGTGTCTTCTGCCGATCGGGGGCTCTTTTGCTATTCAAGACGAGCCTGGCAACAGAAACAAGGATTTGAAACAAGAGCCTCTCCCCAGCCCTGCCACCACCTCAGAGAAACACAAGCAGGGATCTGTCTGGGACACTGAGTCAGTGTGTTCTGAATGTAAAGGGAAATAGTGAAATAATCCTAGGCTGGGTTCAGGGGTTCTAGTCCTGACCACCAGGAACCCTGTCTGAATCTCACTTTTTTCCCCTGTAGAAAGGGCATCATAGCCTCTGCTCCCACTGCTTCCCAGGAAGATGGTGAGACCCCAGTGATGTCATTGTTGGGCAGCGGCTTTGAAAAGTATCAGGTGTCACGTCTGGGCAGGACAAGGCTGTGTTTTAGGTGACTTATATAGAGTAACTCATTTCATCTGCCTGACAAAGCTATGGGAAAGGTATTGTGATTATCCTAGTTTTCCTACTGCAAAAACGGAAGCTCGGGAAAGCAAAGGGGACTTGCTTCATTGTCCCACAGCTAAATGGTTGCAGACTGGGATTCAAACACCAGGCAGCTGGGGGCCCGAGTTTGTGTTCTTAGCTATTACTTACTTGGGAGAAGTGGCCAGGTTTTCCTACGTAAGATTATGCCTCCTGGTCATGGTCAAGTAAATGAAACATCATTCCTTATGGTCTGGACCAAATTTAGCTTGAGAAAATGCAGGTATGACTTTTCCAGGAGGGAATATCAGCAAAGAAGATTCCCATTTGGGTAGGGATGTAGCCAATGGTATGGATTAATTATGTTTTATGTGTAAAGAGTCTGTTGATACTTAGATGAAAACCCCAAAGTGAAAAGACCTATTACATGGAATGCTTTCGGAAACAAGAAATGTGATTTACCTTTTGTCCCTGTAAACTTGAAAGTGTGATAGCCTTTGGAGTATAAGGAGAGTGTTAGAGAATGAATAGAAAATGTATGGAATGTTTAATTTTGCATGATTACATTTCATATGCTGCTGCTGCTGCTAAGTCGCTTCAGTCATGTCCAACTCTGTGCGACCCCATAGACGGCAGCCCACCAGGCTCTGCCGTCCCTGGGATTCTCCAGGCAAGAACACTGGAGTGGGTTGCCATTTCCTTCTCCAACATATGGGGCGGTGGCAAATAGAAGTGTGTGATAATATCATAGCATACCTATTTTAGATATTTTGGTGAAATGCTCTGGGTTTTACAGTCTGATACATTGACCCTTTGGGATAGGTCCTTATTAAGCAGATGAACAGGAATGTATTGTGAATGTATTCGCATCACTGAAAATATATAACTTGTATAACTACTTTTTAAATTTATATTTTATATTATTTGAATTTCAAAAGAGGAAAGAACCTAAAGTTATTGGTGAAAAACAAAAGTGATGTGAATTTGCACATCTTTTCCCTTAAAATATGCTCAGTCAGTAGCAGGGTTATACTTAAAAAGTAGAGTGGCATAAAGTGGGGTCTGGTTTACTTTTGATTTCCAAATGAAGCAGTTAAAAAATAAGACTATGTGCATAATCTCAGAAAAATGGACAGGCTCATGAGAAGTTGTCAGCTGAGGGGCAGACTAAATCCTGCAGTTCCAAATTGCAAAAATCTCAGCAATTGCTATTGTGCCCTAGCACTTGTTAATACAATAAGATAATTGCATAATTAAATACACTACGGAATTTCAATAATTGGAGACTTTGTTTCCTCATCCCAATATGCCGCTGGCTGGTATTGGAAAGCACTGCAGTGTTTTCGGGAGGCCAGATCATTCTTTCACATCACGTCCTCCACAGTGTACTGTGGCTCCTCTGGCGGTTCTGAGACACTTCCCCTTCGGGTTATTTTTAGGTGGTTATATTTAGACAAGGTGAAATTAAGCAGGAAGTCCCCCAAACTCTGACTTGGCCATGGGAATTGAGGATCATTTTGCTAAAAGCATCCCTGGTGCCCTCTAGATCTTTCTAGGTATTAATACTATTGGGTGAAAAACAAGCTGAAGACAAGTTTTGTTTGGGGATGGGGAGTACCCCTTTGGGTCAGAATTGTGAGAGAGTTTAAAAGAGTCACTGAGAGGGCAGGCTTCAGAGCCGGGTTCCTGGGTTCAAACTCTGGGATAGCCTCTTATCTGCTGTGCAGCCCTGGGAAAGATATTCAAACTCTCCTGTGTGCTTGGATTTCCCTGGTGGTTCAGATGGTAAAGAATCTGCCTGCAGTACAGTAGACCTGGGTTCGATCCTTGGGTTGGGAAGACCCCCTGGCAAAGGGCATGGATACCCACTCCAGTATTCTTGCCTGAAGAATTTCATGGACAGAGAAGCCTGGCAGGCTACAGTCCATGGGGTCACAAAGAGTTGAACACAACCGAGCGACTAACACACACACACACTTTCTCTCTCTCTTTCTCTTTCTCTCTCTCTCTCTCTCTCTCTTTCTCTCTCTCTCTCTCTCCTGTGTGCTTATAGGTAAAAAGAGACTCTTAGCCTTCTTGCAAGGCTTAATTGAGTTAATGTATGAAAAGAGCTCAGGAAATACTAGGCAGCTTTTAAGCCCCAATACGTGTTAGCTGGTATTATTAGGCAATCTGGGAGGAAGTTTCCTAGTCATCTAACTGTGGCAAATCTTTGCAGATGAACAAATAAGTAGATTTATGGTTTTATCCATTCAAGAAATATTTATTGAATACTTTATACCATCCTGAGTGTCAAAAAACCAAAGATGAATAATATTCATACCCTGCCCTGAAATAGTTCCATGGAATTGGGAAAATAGACATGCCAATAGATGATGATGATAAAAATTATAGCATTAAAACAGTATCTGGCAGATAGTGAGATATTTTAGCAGGAACTGGTCTGTCATCACAGTGTCTCTGGCACCTAACACAGAGATGAATAAATGAGTGGCAGAAATTTGGTTTAAGATTATTCTGTTTGAGAGTCAAAATGGTTTGCGTGCGTGCATGCTAAGTCACTTCAGTCGTGTCTGACTCTATGTGACACTACTGACTGTAGACTGCCAGGCTCCTCTGTCCATGGGATTCTCCAGGCAAGAAGACTGAAATGAGTTGCCATGCCCTCCTCTAGGAGATCTTCCCAACCCATGTCTCTTACATCTCCTGCTTTGGCAAGCGGGCCCTTTATCACTAGTACTACCTTGGAAGCCCCAAAATGGTTTATTGGCACAGAATGCATTCCTCGCTGAGTAGTCACTGAGTATGTAGCTGGGATGTGACACATGCTTGGTGAATAAATGAGAGAACCAATGTATGGATAACACTGACTATAAGCTTCTTCTCTTTAAGATCACTATAGTGTGAGGAAGCAGGTGAATTTGCTAATGTTGGGCTGACTTTAGGGTGAAGCAAGTGAGCACCTACAGTGCAAAATTTAAGGAGGTGCTCACTCTCTGAGTTGCCCCAGTGCCAAGGAAGCACTCATCCTCCAAGTCCTGCAGGTGCTTCCTTAAATTTTGCATCTTAGCTGCCTCAGTTTCTCCACCCCCCACCCAGGCTCTGATGACTGGGCTTTGTGTGTTTGAACATTTTCCCCCAATTTTATTTTGAAAAATTTCCAAGCTTCAGAAGAGTTGAAAGAATAGTGAAAGGAACAATGTGTACACAGTTTACCTATATTCATTAAGTGTCAACCTTTGGCCACAGTGACTCTCTCTCTCTAGATGTGTCTTTGAACCTCGTGCTAATTCACCAAAGATATCATGTTCCCTCCACACGCCCCTGCTTATACTGCTTATGATGTTAAATTTACTTCCTAAATGCTGCATCTCAACAGTATACATTTTGGAGGAAAAACACCAAAAAGAGCATAAGAGAACTTTGCCTAAATATTTTTTTTCAAATTTAAAAACTGCTGCTTGGAACTTATTTTTAGACTATATACTACTAATCTGTTTAGAACACAGCCAATAAAAGATGCCTCAAAATTTTAAAGGTTAGAAAGTTTTTCTGGGTGCTCTGACATTCTCCTTCACAGGGGAGAGGGTTTCTTGAAAAGGCAAATTTCCTTGACCATTTTTTTCCCCCAAGATCCTTTTGAAAAGTAGTTCAGGTCAGTTCAGTCCCTCAGTTGTGTCCTACTCTTTGTGACCCCATGGACTGCAGCATTCCAGGCTTCCCTGTTCATCACCAACTCCTGGAGTTTACTCAAACTCATGTCCATCGAGTCGGTGATGCCATCCAACCATCTTATTCTCTGTGATCTCCTTCTCCTCCCACCTTCAATCTTTCCCAGCATCAGGGTCTTTTCAAATGAGTCAGTTCTTTGCATTGGGTGGCCAAAGTATTGGAATTTCAGCTTTAGCATCAGTCCTTCCAATGAATATTCAGGACTGATTTTCCCCAGGATGGACTGGTTGGATCTCCTTGCAGTCCAAGGGACTCTCAAGAGTCTTCTCCAACACCACAGTTCAAAAGCCTCAATTCTTTGGCTCTCAGCTTTCTTTACAGTCCAACTCTCACATCCGTATATGAGTACTGGAGAAACCATAGCTCTGACTAGACAGACCTTTGTTGGCAAAGTAATGTCTCTACTTTTTAATAAGCTGTCTAGGTTGGTCATAACTTTTTTCCAACGAGCAAGCGTCTTTTAATTTCATGGCTGCAGTCACTATTTGCAGTGATTTTGGAGCCCACCCCAAATAGTCTGTCATTGTTTCCATTGTTTCCCCATCTATTTGCCATGAAGTGATGGGACCGGATGCCGTGATCTTAGTTTTCTGAATGTTGAGTTTTAAGCCAACTTTTTCACTCTCCTCTTTAACTTTCATCAAGAGGCTCTTTAGTTCTTTTTCACTTTCTAACATAAGGGTGGTGTCATCTGCCTATCTGAGGTTATTGATATTTCTCCTGGCAATCTTGATTCCAGCCTATGCTTCATCCAGTCCAGCATTTCTCATGATGTACTCTGCATGTAAGTTAAATAAGCAGGGTGACAAGTAGATGGTAGTCCAAATACTGATACAATGAGATCATTGTTTCCCATATTAAGGATATTTACTTAAGGAGTGACTTTGCAAATATAATATAGGGGCTATTTATAAATTTGGTGATATGCTCTCAAATGAAAAGAGATACACTCTTGACTTTAGTTTACACTGGCATACTTTCATGAAAAAAACCCTTTTCTGATAATCTTGAATATGTATAAAAAAATAAGGTATCCGTCACTCTAAGTGTGTGGCAAGATCTGCCCGAAGCTTGCATTATGTCAGTGGTTTTGAAATTGCTGTCTGGGGAGGGGACTCAGGACCACCATGGATGATGGCAGTGTGGGGTGGTGGAGAGGGTTGCGGGTGCAGAAGGAAAGATGTGGGACCAGCACTGGGATACAGGCCACTCACTTCTGTTCCATCAGAATAGCTCTGATATAATGTACTTAAAATAGGCACCTGCCTAAGAATCTAGTTTTCAGGACAGTGTTGAAACTAAAAAGAAAGAGCTTGGAAACCTTAGCATTGGTGGCTAGAAGATAAAACAGGAAAAATTTATGCCGCAATGTTGGTTGGCAGTGAGAAATGATAGCTGTCAACTTGCAGGGTGGGAGAGGTCAGGAAAACTATGAAAAACAGACACAAGATCTAAAATACAGTCGGCGTCTAGGAGTATAAAACAGGGTCAAATGCCCATCCATAGCCTAAGGCAATGATTCTGAAACTTAAGTGACTCCTGGCCCTTAACCCAGAGGTTTTGATTCAATAGATCTGGGGCGGGGCTCTGGAGTCTGTGTTTTTCTGGCAGTCACTGGGTACCACACAGACAAAAATTGCCCTAAAGTCACGTCTACGGCGTACAACATTACAGCATTTGTCGTTGATAAAGATGACTGGAGTTGTAAAGAAAATGTTATATTCAGCCCAGTAGAATGTAGCCCTTTCTCAAATTCAGGGAAATTTTAGGATGATTTCTTTCCAAAATCCTTCAACTAGAAAAGATGATTGTGAATAACAGAGGGGGAAAGACAAACAGTTAAATAATTATCAACATATTATAAACTGGACTTCACCAAGTCCAGTGGGAGAGGAGAGAAAGTTTATGTCTGTCTGAATGCTGTCATGGGTTCTTGGAAGAGAGAACTTCATGGTGGGGCCACATGGCTTAATGGCATAAGTGTAGGCTATGGAGTCAGATGGACCTGGGTTTGAATCCTGACCTTTCCTTCTACCCACGGGGTGTAGGACCTTAGGAAAATTACTTAATCTCTTTAGGCTTGGGGCTTCCTCAAAGGGTAAAACTGAAAATTAAATTAGATGATATGTGATATATTCAAAGGACCGAACATAGGGCTTGGAAAGTAATACACGCTCAATAAGTGTTTGTAATCACTATTGTGTCTGTTCAACACGGTCATTAAAATGGGTAGGCGCTCAAGAGGGCAGGAATGAGGCCGTGTTGTTCACTGCTTTTGTTTTTGGTTTTCATATGGGATGGGAGAGTGGAGGCAGTAGAGTATCCCCAAGAAAGAGGAACAGTGTAGGCAAATGTTGACGGTATATGCTTGCATGCCTTCAGAGTTCCTACTACTGTTGTTCATGTAGAGGTTTTGAGAAGATACCAGTGCTTTACAGATCTTAACTGATGGACTCTGTGAAGTAGGTGTTGTTATCTAATAGATCATACAGCTGAGGCACAGAGAGTTGAAGTAACTTGCCCAAGATCACACAGCTAGTAGTGGTAAAGCTGGGATTTGAATGCAGTCAGTATCTATCCTGCTAATCACTCCACTATGCTATATTCATAATATTGACTTACCTCAATGTGTATTAGGAAAATATGACTCGCACCATAATAACCATGGTTTTATAGACAGTACTGCCTAGAAATATAGTAAAAATTTAAAAAGTAACTTGATTTAGATGTCATATGAAACAAATAATAGTAGAGGTGACATCTGATATGACAAAAATCCTGTGGCTGGTTCCCACATAATTTTGGCCTGGGAAATTCTGGGTCAAGGAAATAGTGGGGTTGCCCATGAGAGACTGTTGCCTTTAAATAATTCTTGTATAAAACAACAACAAATCCTCTAAGTTCTGGGAAAGAAATATGTCTATTTACCCTTGGAAGGGAAGCCTCGAGAAGGGAAGGCCTTCTAGTTTGCTGAATTCACTCCCATTTCCTGCTATTCCTTTGGGAAGGGGAAAAAAAATCCCTGCTGAATGTCTGCTGATTAGCTGGACAGAGATCTGGGCTCTTTTTTTTGGAGATTTTTAGTTTCTCCTCCTGCTCTTCTTCTTCCCTCCTTCCTCTTTCTTATTTCCTTCTCTTTCCTACCTCTTTCCCTACTCTTTCTCTTTAGTGTTCATGAGGACAGATTTCAAAGAGGCTGTGCCTGAAGAATGCAAATACCTAATGTGATTCAATAGAAAAAGAGTTTAATATTCTATATGGCATTTTAATTTACCTTCAGCTTTCCAGGATGGCACTCATGTCTGCCCTTGTATCTTTCCTTTGGATGTTTAGATAATCCTAAGCCAGTCCATGCTTAGGTGTTTGTATCTGCAGCAGATTTACCTTCCTAACATACAAGCTGTTTGAGGCTAATATTAAAATGAGTTTACCTTCTCTGGGCAAATGAGCACAGGAGTTAGTCTGTAAGTTGTAAAAAACTGGAGTGTAACTAGCTACATTTAGGCAAGGAATTTTTGGATAATTCACAGTCCTCTAGACCTGGATATGGGTGGAGTGGCTGCCCTGTAGGCTCCGGATCTGGGTCTTGTATTTAACAATGACTGGTCTCCTAATCCACTCCGTGCATTTTCTCTGTCTTAACCTGAGGACAAACATCATAATCTAGTCTTCTTTCCTCTCAGTTCAGTTCAGTTCAGTCGCTCAGTCGTGTCCAACTCTTTGCGACCCCATGAATTGCAGCACACCAGGCCTCCCTGTCCATCATCAACTCCCGGATTCACTCAGACTCACGTCCATTGAGTCAGTGATGCCATCCAGCCATCTTATCCTCTGTCGTCCCCTTCTCCTCCTGCCCCCAAACCCTCCCAGCATCAGAGTCTTTTCCAATGAGTCAACTCTTCGCATGAGGTGGCCAAAGTATTGGAGTTTCAGCTTTAGCATCAGTCCTTCCAATGAACACCCAGGACTGATTTCTTTTAGAATGGACTGGTTGGATCTCCTTGCAGTCCAAGGGACTCTCAAGAGTCTTCTCCAACACCACTGTTCAAAAGCTTCGGCGCTCAGCTTTCTTCACAGTCCAACTCTCACATCCATAGATGACCACTGGAAAAACCATAACCTTGACTAGATGGACCTTTGTTGGCAAAGTAATGTCTCTGCTTTTGAATATGCTATCTAGGTTGGTCATAACTTTCCTTCGAAGGAGTAAGCGTCTTTTAATTTCATGGCTGCAATCACCATCTGCAGTGAATTTGGAGCCCCCCAAAATAAAATCTGACACTGTTTCCCCATCTATTTCCCATGAAGTGATGGGACCAGATGCCATGATCTTAGTTTTCTGAATGTTGAGCTTTAAGCCAACTTTTTCACTCTCCTCTTTCACTTTCATCAAGAGGCTTTTTAGTTCCTCTTACTTTCTACCGTAAGGGTAGTGTCATCTGCATATCTGAGGTTATTGATATTTCTCCCAGCAATCTTGATTCCAGCTTGTGCTTCTTCCAGCCCAGCATTTCTCATGATGTATTCTTCATAGAAGTTAAATAAGCAGGGTGACAATATACAGCCTAGATGTACTCCTTTTCCTATTTGGAACCCATCTCTTGCTCCATGTCCAGTTCTAACTGTTGCTTCCTGACCTGCATATAGGTTTCTCAAGAGGCAGGTCAGGTGGTCTGGTATTCCCATCTCTTTCAGAATTTTCCACAGTTTATTGTGATCCACAGAGTCAAAGGCTTTGGCATAGTCAATAAAGCAGAAATAGATGTTTTTCTGGAACTCTTGCTTTTTTGGTGATCCAGCGGATGTTGGCAATTTGACCTCTGGTTCCTCTGCCTTTTCTAAAACCAGCTTGAACATCTGGAAGTTCATGGTTCACATACTGCTGAAGTCTGGCTAGGAGAATTTTGAGCATTACTTTACTAGCGTGTGAGATGAGTGCAATTGTGTGGTAGTTTGAGCATTCTTTAGCATTGCCTTTCTTTGGGATTGGAATGAAAACTGACCTTTTACAGTCCTGTGGTTTTCCAGATTTGCTGGCATATTGAGTGCAGCACTTTCACAGCATCATCTTTCAGGATTTGAAGTAGCTCAACTGGAATTCTATCACCTCCACTAGCTTTGTTCATAGTGATGCTTTCTAAGGCCCACTTGACTTCACATTCCAGGATGTCTGGCTCTAGGTGAGATCACACCATCGTGATTATCTGGGTTGTGAAGATCTTTTTTGTACAGTTCTTCTGTGTTCTTGCCACCTCTTCTTAATATCTTCTACTTCTGTTAGGTCCATACCATTTCTGTCCTTTATCGAGCCCATCTTTGCATGAAATGTTCCCTTCTTATCTCTCATTTTCTTGAAGAGATCTCTAGTCTTTCCCATTCTGTTGTTTTCTTCTATTTCTTTGCATTGATCACTGAGGAAGGCTTTCTTATCTCTCCTTGCTATTCTTTGGAACTCTGCATTCAGATGCTTATATCTTTCCTTTTCTCCTTTGCTTTTTGTGTCTCTTCTTTTCACAGTTATTTGTAAGGCCTCCCCAGACAGCCATTTTGCTTTTTTGCATTTCTTTTCCATGGGGATGGTCTTGATCCCTGTCTCCTGTACAATGTCATGAACCTCCGTACATAGTTCATCAGGCACTCTACCTATCAGATCTAGGCCCTTAAATCTATTTGTCACTTCCACTGTATAATCATAAGGGATTTGATTTAGGTCATACTTGAATGGTCTAGTGGTTTTCCCTACTTTCTTCAATTGATGTCTGAATTTGGCAATAAGGAGTTCATGATCTGAGCCACAGTCAGCTCCTGGTCTTGTTTTTGCTGACTGTATAGAGCTTCTCCATCTTTGGCTGTAAAGAATATAATCAATCTGATTTCAGTGTTGACCATCTGGTGATGTTCATGTGTAGAGTCTTCTCTTGTGTTGTTGGAAGAGGGTGTTTGCTATGACCAGTGAGTTCTCTTGGCAAAACTGTATTAGCCTTTGCCCTGTTTCATTCCATATTCCAAGGCCAAATTTGCCTGTTACCCCAGGTGTT
This sequence comes from Bos taurus, assembly GCF_002263795.3. NCBI lineage: Eukaryota > Metazoa > Chordata > Mammalia > Artiodactyla > Bovidae > Bos > Bos taurus. Next base: position 43,871,713 of record NC_037333.1, on the reverse strand, counting down.
TCTTGACTTCCTACTTTTGCATTCCAGTCCCCTATAATGAAAAGGATATCTTTTTGGGTGTTAGTTCTAAAATGTTTTGTAGGTCTTCATAGAACTGTTCAACTTCAGTTTTTTCAGCATTACTGGTTGGGGCATAGGCTTGGATTACTGTGATATTGAATGGTTTGCCTTGGAAATGAACAGAGATCATTCTGTCATTTTTGAGATTGCATCCAAGTACTGCATTTCAGACTCTTTTGTTGACCATGATGGCTACTCCATTTCTTCTGAGGGATTCCTGCCCACAGTAGTAGATATAATGGTCATCTGAGTTAAATTCACCCATTCCAGTCCATTTAGTCATTTTAGTTCGCAGATTCCTAGAATGTCGACGTTCACACTTGCCATCTCTTCTTTGACCACTTCCAATTTGCCTTGATTCATGGACCTGACATTCCAGGTTCCTATGCAATATTGCTCTTTACAGCATCGGACCTTGCTTCTATCACCAGTCACATCCACAACTGGGTATTGTTTTTGCTTTGGCTCCATCCCTTCATTCTTTCTGGAGTTATTTCTCCACTAATCTCCAGTAGCATATTGGGCACCTACTGACCTGGGGAGTTCCTCTTTCAGTATCCTATCATTTTGCCTTTTCATACTGTTCATGGGGTTCTCAAGGCAAGAATACTGAAATGGTTTGCCATTCCCTTCTCCAGTGGACCACATTCTGTCAGACCTCTCCACCATGACCCGCCCGTCTTGGGTGGCCCCACAGGGCATGGCTGAGTTTCATTGAGTTAGACAAGGTTGTGGTCCATGTGATCAGACTGACTAGTTCTCTGTGATTATGGCTTCAGTGTATCTGCTCTCTGATGCCCTCTCGCAACACCTATCGTCTTGGGTTTCTCTTACCTTGGACGTGGGGTATCTCTTCATGGCTGCTCCAGCAAAGTGCAGCCACTGCTCCTTACCACTATTCCCACCATTTCATGCTTGGCATATCGTGTGCATTCAGCATGTAAACTTATGCCCATTGGTTAAAGAATGATGTTAACAATTCAGTATTTCTCATTTCAGATTGTATTTCACCACATATTTTTGGAGCACTTACTAGGTGATAGGCATTGTGTTAGGAGCTTTCTTACTGTTGATTCTTGCACAGCCCTCTTCACCTGTTGACAATGGGGAAATTGAGGCTCAGGGAGGCGAAATAATTTAACCAAGACCACGCATTCTTGATTCGACCCAATTCAAAGCTGGATATTCCACTTTTCAAGCTCAGTTTTTTACTTTCTTTCTGTTATTCTCCTGGGCCTAGCGAACATTGAGTGGGTTTCCCCACTTCTATTAAACTCTGCTTACCACTGACTCTGCAGGAGCTCAATAATCCACTCACAAGTAGGACAGTCTCTGCCTCTCTGACTGTAAATAAAGAATCTGTCTTCATGGCATGAGACTCCAAGTGTCATCAAATGCCACTGCCCACAGTGTGTTCAGGAACGGAAGCTTCTCTCAGAGTTTCCAGCAGGGCCTGCCCGTGGAAACACCATGGGATTAGTCCTGTAGACGTGCCCCAGACACTGTTCCACGGATGAAAACAGTTGTCACAGGGACTAGAAAATTGAATTGGTTAAACCTTCTGGGTTTAGATTGTTTTTGGAGAGTGAGTAACTCTTATGATTTTTTTTTACTTATCACAGGCTAAAAGGAAAAAAAAAAAGTAAGAGTGAAACTTCATAGCTATTTTTCTTCCCTGTATGTTCATAGTAGTTATTTATATCTGGGAAGTTTCCATTGGGATTTGATTCAGGATATAGACTTGGCAGGGTGGCTTCTACACTCCGTGGTGACATTTGACAGACTGCAGGCAAAGCAGGATGGATTTCTAATATCTAGATGGATGGATTCTGGGATGAAGTGTTGAGATTCTACTGTATTATGAAATGGATTTATTGATCTGAATCTAAAAGTGGCCCGTTGCTTGTCAATATCAGATCTGTATCAATACATTTGATAAATGAGGGCTCCCGATCCTTTGCTTTGTTTGTTTTATCAACTGCACTTGGCAATAACAATAAAAGACTCCAGGTGGTGCCTTGTGAATGGCTTATTGCACTCGTCATGTGCGCTGCTAACCTTAGGGCCCAGTTTTGTGATCCCGCATATGTTACAACCACCAGAAGTGCTCGGCTGTGCCTCACTTCCTCCCTCAAATTAGCCATTCCCCTGCAAGGTTGCGTTTCAATATCAGCCTCACTCATTAACCTTGAAATGCTGTGCCCATACTGTAGGTAGCATCTTCATTTTCCAGATGAAGAAATTAAGACACTGAGAGGTTAAATGAGCTTCCCAAGGCCACATGGTAAATCTTGAATACAGCTGGAGCCAGGTGGAGGTGTCATGGTTCCTGGGAGAGGGTAGGACTCTTGCCTTCTCTGTGGTTCCAAAGTGAAAGGGTCTGAATGTGCAAGGAGCTTGTCCGTGGTATCCTTTCTGCTCAGGTGTGGTGAGGCTGCCATCTTATCTCTGAATCTTTTGGGGAAGAAATCCAGGTCCCTGTGTTGGAAACAGAAGGTTCAAAAATGTGCTGTCTCTGGTCTTTGTAGCCACAGACCAAGGTTGGATGACAATCCTCGTGTGATGGTTCTTACTGAGACATGTATGTTTCTGGGGTCAGCTATGTGCCCAAGTAGATGTTATTATAGGTGATGTTGGTGGGGGGGGGGGGTGGTGGGAACAGAGAAACAGAAAACACAGTTCTTCCCCTCAAGTGCCTACATTTGAGCTGATGAATGCTTGAATGCTTGTCTGTATCCTCAGATCTCTTCCTTCAGGGGCTGGTAGAAATCTCTGGTAGGCTTCGCAGGTGGCGCTAGTGGTAAAGACCCTGCCTGCCAATGCAGGAGATATAAGAGACACAGGTTTGATCCCTGAATCAGGAAGATCTCCTGTAGGAGGACATGGCAACCCACTCCAGTATTCTTGCCTGGAGAACTCTATGAACAGAGGAATCTGGCAGGCTACCGTCCATAGGGTCACACAGAGTCAGGCACTACTGAAATGACTTAGCTCGTACACACGCAGAAATCTCTGGTGGGTGAAACAGGCCCCGTGTCTGCACTCACATGACTGCCGCCACTAGCACACTATTAATCAGTGATGTTAATAAATGATTGCAATGGTTGCACTGTTGACAGTGTGCACACTTACACAGCCAGTCTCAGCAACTACCTGGAATAAGGTTAACAAAGGTGCTTGAAGTCCACGACCCTTGCGTGTGCCGTGTGGGTGCAGGTCTAATTCTGAAGGTAGAGCTGATCTCTTTGGTGTGAATTATGTGACTGTGTAACCTTTGAGTCTCTTCTGGAACTTTGAATTAAATTCACTTTAGTCTGTCATCACAGTGATGATGAGCTGGAATAGGAAACCAAAGAGATGATTATCCAGCAAAATATAGAACTAGAACTAGAAGGCTTGAGGGGTAAGTGGAGTTTTATCTAGGAAAACTTTTTTTAAATAAAACCTCTTTGGTTGAAAATTCACTCTAAAAGATATCATGGAAAAATGCTTATATCTCTGTTTTCATGCCTCCTTCTTTTTGTGGAAACTCAGGGCTATCATTCTGAAGACCAGGCATTTTTTTTTTTTTTGGTAGGTTGAGAGGATGTAGGGCAATAGCTGACTGAGGATTTTTAGCATGCAATTTTTGACATTAGTTTACTTCAAATGCAGTGAGTTAATGAGCACATTTTTCCAGAACCTAATTTATATCCCTTGTTCCAGGGAAAATTGTCTAATAATATGTTGTTTCTTTTTCTCCTCCACCCCTCAGTCCATATTCCTCAAGACTCAAGGAAGAAAGCCAATTTTACTTGCATGTATTGTTGAAAATGCAGATTCCCTTAGACAGTGAGATTAAATTGGTTTGGAGTGGAATTTAGGAATCTCTGTTTCTAATAAGCATCCTCAAGAGCTGATTACAGTCTTAATTCCTAACAGGCAGGTCTTGTGAGGCCCATACTTTGAGTAACAGTGTTAGAGGCAAAAGAGATGATACCTGAACAAATTCCAAGTAGGGGAGGAGAAGTGATGTGTGTTAGAGGGAAGTGTCCTTTCTCCCAGAAGATGGTTTCACGGTGAATGAGTGGTGGCTTTTAGTCAATGACTAATTATATAACCTTGGAGGAAATTCAGAACATATGTCTTTCCCCAGATTTAAGTGTAAAAACATATATTGAAGATATTTTCTTGGTGCTGTATTCAGGATCTGAGTGAGAAATGGTTACTGATCACTGGGAAATATGTTTATTATAGGAGCTGTTTTTTTTTTTTTTACAGTAGGGAGAATTTATTTGATGCAGTGAATATATTATTTGATTGATATGATCAGATTATAGAAAGTCTGTGAGAAAAGAAACAGTAACACCAGCAAACTATCACATTAGGGTTATTCATCCAGCCATTTGTATACCATGTGAATAAGCACTCTTGGAAAAATTTTGTGATTCTGTCAAATAGAGAAATTATTTGCAGAGAACATTTTCATTATTTTCAAAACAACACTAGTATAGCTGAGCATCAGTATGTGTGTGTTTGTGTGTGTGCACGTTGCACATGGCTTGTGGGTGGATATCTGCAAACAAGCCATGAACTAATAATAAAACAACAAATTAGCAACAATTTAATTAAGTACAATTTATGTCAAAGTATCTGAATAGGGATATGATTACATAATTACATGTAAAAATTTGAGGGAAAGAATAGACATTTTTCTTTTCTTATAATCAACTCCCTGTTCCACCGTGGTCCGGCAGCTGTTTTTTGAGCTGCCAAGCTGGGCTGAGCTGGGCCAAACCTTTATGGTGGGAATGGTCTGTGCGAGTTGGCAGGCTGTCAAGCCGTGTGTGGTCCTTGTCCCAGCAAGTGAGTCAATGAGAATTTGAAGTTGCAAATGTGCCTCACGTTCACTTCTGAGTAACAGGGAAGGGGTTTGGGATTGCTGAAAGTCCAGCTCAGTGACACCCTCTCTTGCAGCAGTTGAATCAAGGAGATGATGGAAAATTAAGGTCTGGTGGGCCACAGAGCTTCCACAGGGCATGCACTCTGTGTACTGCGCTCAAAATGTCACATTCCAAGAAGTCCTGGAATTAGCAGGCTCAGTGTCATATCGCGCTGTGGGCTCAGCTCACATGATGCAAGCTTTTGCTTATCTGACCGGGCCTAAAATAAGACGCTTCAATGATTTATTTATGAGCTCTGGGCCACCCAGGCCTGTGATGTAAGTAACCTTGGGGTACACAGCATTTGATCACTTCAATTCCCATTAACTACCTGTTTCTAAATGGGGAAAAGCATTTACCCAGCACATTGCGTTATTCATGAAGACACAAAAGCAGCCTGTTGTGCTGTCGCTGGGGTGGATTTCCATGTAATGTGATCCAGCTGTTGAATGCTGCAGTGTAGGTGTCTAACATTAACTTGTCTCCTTCCCCTTTTCTGATTCTTTTTCTTTTTTCTCCTTGGTTTTTTTTTTTTTTTTTCATTCTTAAAAAGAATCTTGGCCATTTCCAGACATTTTAAAACATGTAACTGTATATCAAGAATTTAGGAGCTCCCTGTTTAAACACGGAAGGTCTTGAGTTGGTGGCAAAAGACCCATTTTACACAATAATGGGAGCACCTAGCACAGAGTTTCTTAGCTGGGCGCTGTTAATATTTCAGGCCTGATCATTTTTTTGTTGTTGTTGTGGGCATTGTCCTGTGGATTGTAAGATTTTGGGAGTATTTCTAGCCTCTGTTCACTAGATGCCAACAGCACCTACCCATTGTGACAACCAAAAATGTCTCTAGACATTCCTGAATGTCTCCTTGGGAGCAAAATTACCCCTGGTTGATGTAGTATGACAGCCAACTGGGTATTTGTTAATGAAGAATTTCAGATTCTCTCTGAGATTATGTGGATATAGGTATCAGACCTGGATTTGGAGGCAGAAAACCTGGGTTTGAACTCTGGCCCCAAAACTAACTGTGACTAGTTAATGTGACACTGGGCACAATATTTATCTTATAGAAGCCTTAAATTTCTCACCTGTTAAATAAGAACAATACTACTTAACTTATAGGGTAATTGAAAATCCATGAACTAACATGTATAAGGAATATAGCTTATGACACGTGCTCAGAAATTGATGATCTGATTGTATGGCAGGACTTGATATATGAAATATTGTGGCTGTCAATTTAGGTATGCAGAGAAATAAAAGGCAGTCCTGAGGGCCCCTTTCATCATGTATGGCTCAAGTCTGTTTCATCGTTTTTCTCTTCCTCTCCATTTCCTTCCTCCAGCCATTCTTATATTCCAGAAACTGACTAATTTTGGCCTAAGATGTGAAACCTGGAGGATGGAAAGAGGAGTGATGAAGGGGATGTAGAAGAACAGTTTCCTGATGGGATCATTCTATTAGGGAGCCCCCTGAAGAGGTGTGGGCAATTCATTTAGCTTCTGGAATGTGAAAATATAGAAAGATGGTAAAAACAAAGAAACCCTCGACACACCATTAATCTGAACCCTACTCTGCACTCAGCAAATGCCAAATCCACCTTGTGGTTTTTGCTTCAGTAGAAAGTGAAATCGCTTTCCTTATTCAGGAATGAAGGTGACAAATGTTAAATCTGTTTTCTTAGGAAACAGCTGAGAAAACATTCAAAATGATTCCATGTGACTAGCACAGTTTTCTGCCTAGGTCTTCAAAGTCTGAGTCTCTTTTGAGCTGTATCTAAATCTAGAAATAAGGGCTGGGCTGAGAATGAAGGAGTTGACATCAGACAGGGAGTTGAGACTGTAATCTTTGACATCTCCCTTTCAGCCATCACACGCATATTTTATAGGCTACCTGCCAGCAATTAAGAAAACCTTGGCAAAAGCCTTATCCTTCTTATTTGTTCTGAAATCCTCCTTTCTGTGGAGAGGTGTGTTATAATTTCACTTATGTTTTACAAATCTCTCTTCCTTACGCAGGGCTTCCCAAGTGGTGTTAGTGGTAAAGAACCCGCCTGCCAATGCAGGAGATGTAAGAGACATGGATTCGATCCCCGGGTCAGAAAGATCCCCTGGATAAGGAAATGGCAACCTATTCCAGTATTCTTGCCTGGAGAAACCCATGGACAGAGAAGCCTGGTGGGCTACAGTCCATGGGGTCACAAAGAGTTGACACAACCAAAGTGAGTTAGCATGCACACGTGCTTCCTTATGGGCGTCCCTGATAACTCATCTGTTAAAGAATCCGCCTGAAATGAGGGAGACCTGGATTCAATTCCTGGGTTGGGACGATCCCCTGGAGAAGGGTCCCTTGAGAGTCCCTTGGACTTTAAGGAGATCAAACCAGTCAATCCTCAAGGAAATCAGTCCCTTCATTAGAAGGATGCTGAAGCTGAAACTCCAATACTTTGGCCACCTGATGTGAAGAACTTACTCATTGGAAAAGACCCTGATGCTGGGAAAGATTGAAACAGGAGGAGAAGGGGACGACAGAGGATGGGATGGTTGGATGGCATCACTGACTTGATGGACATGAGTTTGAGCAAGTTCTGGGAGTTGGTGATGGACAGGGAAGCCTTGCGTGCTGCAGTCCATGGGGTCTCAAAGAATTGGACACGACTGAGTGACTGAACTGAACTGATGCTTTCTTATGCCCACACTCCTTCTAGTTATTTCCAGTTGCACTGTAGAACATGAGGGTTGGAAAGGATTTGAGGGATCATCAAGTCCATTTGTTGGATTGCTTCTAGACGATCTCTGACATGGTCCATCTGTCCTATCCTTGAATGATACTACAGATAGGGGCTCACAGTTATGTAAAGGAGGATGCTTAGAAGTTGGTCCAGTCTTTCTGATTGTTAGAAGCATGGGATCTGCCTTCCTGTGTCTGTGCTCAATATTCCTTCAACAAATGTATCCTGAGAACCCACCTGTGCTGGGACCCACATTCAAATAAAATATAGTTCTGCCCTTGCGAATGATAGTCATGGATATGTTTCATAGATGTAAATAATTCATTTACTCATTCAACAAACACAAGCAGTTATGCTGAACCAGGTACCTTGCTAGAATCTGGGAATACAATAGAGTAAGAACACCATCTCTACTCAGTGGAGCTTGCAGCTTGCAGAGAAAGACAATAATCAAAATTTCACCTTATTAAATATGTAACAAGATTGCACTAACTTCAGTGTAAGAAGGGAAAGTGACATAGTTTTGTATGTATATAACCACAGAACTGACTGAAATTGGGTGGAAAGGGAGGATCAGAGAGTGTTTCTACATGAAACAGACTGTTTTTTCTGAGCTGAGAAGGATGAGTGGGAATTAAAGGTTTTGAAGTTGGAAGGGAAGGGGTGGGGTTAGCATCCTAATCAGGGGGTTGGCAAGCACTGAAACAGGAGGAAATGTAGGGAACCAGGGAGTGATGGAGGCCAGCAGGCCTGGAGCCCAGACAGTAGAGGGGATGTGATCAGCAGGGTTTCAGGGGCTCTTGATTTTGGTTTTTGTCTTAAGATCAAGGCTGTTGAAGGGACTTTAAGAGCTATTTAGGGGGTAAATGGTAAAGGGGGCTTCCCTGGTGGTTCAGATGATAAAAAGTGCCTGCAATGCAGGAGACTTGGGTTTGATCCCTGGGTTAAGATCCCCTGGAGAAGAGAATGGCTACCCAGTCCAGTATTCTTGCCTGGAGAATTCCATGGATGGAGGAACCTGGTGGGCTACAGTCCATGGGGTCACAATGAGTCAGACACAATTGAGCAAACACTTTACTTTAGGGGGTAAATAGACAGACTTGGTCATGGTTAGATATGAACCAGATCAGGTGGGGGGGGGTGGAGAGAACAGCATGAGATAAATGCTGCTTGTGTGCTGAGGATGGAGTGAGCGACCCTGCTGGCGAGGCCATGGCAAGTTTTATGGAGATGGCAACTTCTGAATGGTTGTGAAATAAGAGTGGGCATCTTCCTGGCTGGTGATCTGGCTGGGAAAACTGCAACTACACAGACAGGCAGACATGAAGATGTACAGGAATATTCCAGAACACAGCAAGTTATCCTTCTTGGGCTGGAACACAGGGCTGGTATTGATGCTGAGTTTCACTGGCTGATCAGGAGCCCTGCAGACTCTGCAGAAAGGTTGGTCTTCATCCTGAGATGAGGCTTTGTGGGAGATGGAGAATCTCAGCTACAGTTTTAGAACAGTCACTCAGCTGCTGTGTGGAGGTGAAAATTGGAAGCCGGAACATCCAGTGGAAGGAATAAGGAGATCTTCACCGTGCAGCAGTGGTGAGCTGGAGCCTTTAAGGACAGGGAATCAACCCTCCTTCTTGTTGGGGCTTTGGCATGCCCCAGGCACCCTGATTGCCATTTCTCTAATAGCCGGGGAAATCCTGGCTTATGGTGTGGTGAATCTATAAAATGCTGCTTGGGAGAGAACTTTATAGCAGAGCAAAAGATGAGTATTTCCCATTTTATCTGCTCTTTTGGATTGTTCATGCATCTGTCCATTGTCTTTGTCAGAGGCAGAATATTATTTATAAAGTGCTGTTCTTTCCCTCCCTCCCCAAACATCTGGATGTTTGAGTTGCACAGCTAAAACATCTGTAGGTAGGTCTGAAGTTTTGCCTCTTCTTTCGAATGTTTGGTGTCCCTCTGACAAAGTCCGTGAGTCTGTGTGAAGAGCCATCCATAAAACCAGATGGTACCCAAGGCCTGAGCTTGTAGATGAATTTTAAGGGGTGTAAGAATGAATAACCTCTGCTTCCAGGTGCCATAAAATAACCAAATAAATGACGGGTCCAAGGGGATTGAGAAGTTTTCTGGTTGATGAAAAGTGACATAAAGTCGTGCATTTACGCTTTTTAGGAATATATTTTCAGGTGAATGTTTGCATTGAGCAACTTGGGTTGGGAAGATCGGGGTGATTAAGATGTTATGTGTTTGGAAGCGTTCTCTAGCTACATTGAAGTCTATCATTTAACTTGGCTGTCAGACAAAGAGGTAAGAACTTGAAATTGGAGTTCATTCTTTCCTAAATAGCATTTTTTCGGGTTACAAATATATTTTCTGGCTTTTGGACTAACTCCTTGTAATCTTTTATAAAAGAATGATCCACAAAGGGTTTGGGCAATTATTTAAATATAGGAATTATACACAAACTTTAGAATTTGCCCCACTATAATATCTGGGGCAGGAGAAACATGCAAACCAGAGAGTATGCACACCATGTTAATAAATTGTAGGTAGACTATCTTGGGGGCTTCCCTGGTGACTCAGATGGTAAAGAATCCATCTGCCAATGTAGGAGATGTGGGTTTGATCCCTGGGTTGGGACAACCTCCTGGAGAAGGAAATGGCAACCTACTCCAGTACTGTTGCCTGGATAATTCCATGGACAGAGGAGCCTGGCATGTGACCATGACAGGTCGCACCACAGATGTTTCCAGAGCTGAGTGAGGGCTGGGGAGATGCCCCTTTCTCTCTCACCCCACCTAGCATGTGTCCCTCCCAAGAGGGTCTTTGAGAGCTGCCCGCGGGCCAAGGATATATCTGAGTAGCTACATTCCTCTGCTAGGCACCGCCTCTATTTGAACTACTGTCAAGGCAAAATTGCTTTATTTTCTAATTTTGATGATATTAGCAAATACATGTAATGGGAAATAAAATTAATCAGTTTGTGCCTGTGAAATTGCCTCCTGTTTACCTCAGCCTTGTAGCGATTTTTCCCCCTCCTACAGGGGTTATTTTAATTAACAGCGTGAATTTTTGGTAGTTTAATTTATTTTATGATTGTGTAAAAATACTCCTTTGTAAGGGTTTATATATAACTAGCCAGCTAATTAGCAGTAATATTTTAACAACAGCTGTAGAAGCAGGGAGTCCCATGAAACATGGCTTCTCCCTTCAGACCACCGGGATATTTATTGGTGTCTTTCCTTATCAGCTCGGGCTGAAGGCAACAAAGGAGGGTGGTGTGAGCATCAGATAATTAACAGAGAAGTAAGCTTCCTAGTCCTCCTCTCACCTGACACGCACAACTTCCAAACGATTCTGTGTCTCTAAGCCTCTGATTTAAGACTCCTTCTCCTTCTTCCAAAGTCTGTTATACATTCCTTGTGAGCCTCAACCTAAGGCATACCTTTCTGGAAAACTACCGGGAGGCTTTTAATGGCATTAACATGAACTAATAACAGCCACCAGCTTTTGGACTCCACTTTTCGTGGATGGAAAGCATTTTAACATAGAGTCCACCTTCCCTTCATTGAACTTACTGGGATTCAAGCATAAAACTAGGTGGAAATAGGGGCAAAGGGGGTAAGGGAGAGTTAGGGGAGATGGTGCAGAGAAACAAAGACATGGAGAGCCAGGAAAGCAAGCAAGACAGACGACGACCTCTCCCTAAACATCTACACTCTGCTCCCCGCAACCCCTCCTTTGTCACCTAGCACCTCCCTGGCTGCTTTGGGTTTGGGTTAGAGGATGGGGTTCAGGAACTGTGAGAAGGGTGCATGTGGAGAGGAAGGTATAAATGGAGAGGCGCTAGGGAACCAGCAGACTCAAGTGGCCCCCTGGCCCCCGTTTCAGGGTGTGCACCCAGTGGTCATGCTTAGTGAGAGTTCAAGAGTTCAAGAGTTGTGTTTTTGCACCACGTGTTTTATTCCTAAGGGCAAGCCAGCTACTTTTGTGGGGTCACAAACAGTCGGACACAACTGAACGACTGTCACGCTTTTAGGATCACCCCCAACCTTTCAATGTCTATGGTCTGCTTTCAAAGAGAAGGCTAGGGAAGCCTCCCCTTATTTTCTAAGAGAGATCTCTCCAGTCTTTCCTCTGTGTGCTCACAATACCTCACCTCGATGATAGCACAAGCCTAGTTTTCCCATCATGGTTTGTTTGCATGTTTGCTTACCTCCTTGGACTGTGAGCTCCATGGGAGCAGAATCTCTTTGTGGCTAGTTTGGTGCCTGATCTATAGTAGATGCTCAATAAAAAAAATGTTTGTGTAGATAAGAAAAAACCTGTGTAAGGGGAATTTGACTTTCCAATTAATTAAGCTTCTTGAGAGTCAGGAGTCTCAATTTCTGATGAAGTGCTTGATAGTCAACTCCTTATACTAGCAGTTGTGTCTAAAAATATTTCATGTGCTAGCTTGGTACAGTGTCTGAAACACAGACAAAACTCCAATGCTAACTATCAGTATTTCTTCAACATTAGTAAATTAGAGGGAAATTCTCTATAGAAAGTACAATGTAAAGTTTTCCAAAGAGTATCTAAATCTAAACATATGGGAAATCAGTAATCACAGACACAGATGTACACACACACGCACACACACACGCACACACACACACACACACACACACACACCCTTGGTTTGATTGGATTCATTTACGGGATTTTTTGGAGAGGGAAAATACCCCGCGGGGGATGGGCAAAAAGTTCCTAAGAAATTGAAAGCTTCTTGTACTGTATTGGGCTTCCCTTGTGGCTCAGCTGGTAAAGAATCCCCCTGCAATTCAGAAGACCCAGGTTGGATCTCTGGGTTGGGAAGATCCCCTGGAGAAGGAAATGGCTACCCACACCAGTATTCTTGCCTGGAGAATTCCACAGACAGAGGAGCCTTGTGGGCTACAGTCCATGGGGTTGCAAAGAGTTGGACACAACTTGGTGACTAAACGACTACCACTTATATAATCGATATTATCACTATATGATCACTCCAGTGACCAATAGAATGACTTACACTAGTAAAGTCCTTGTATTTCATATACACACAGAGAAACAGAGACAAGGAGGGTCAGAGCGAGAAAAACAAGACAGACAGAGATCACCTCTCTCTCTCCAGGTACCACAGATCTGCCATCCGCTTCCTGCCGCTCCTCCACTGCCAGCAAACCCCTGTTTTGCTGCTTTGGGTTTGGGTTCAAGGATAGGACACGAGAGTAGTGACACTGTATACCCATCACTTTAACAGTTGGTGCTCAGTGTCTATTTGATGAGGGGCTGAGTGACTTTATTCAGCTTTCACCCTCACCCTTCCAGGTGGTTATTGTTTTTATGTTTATTTGACCAGTGAGGTACTTCTTCTCAGAGAGGTTGATGATCCTGATCAAAGTTCCCTAGCTAATCAATGACAGAGTCAAGAGTCAAACCCACATCTTTTCATTCCAGAGTCTGTGCTTTATTTTATTTACTGTAAAATAGCACCACTGATGGAGAAGGCAATGGCACCCCACTCCAGTACTCTTTTTTTTTTTGTTTTTTTTCCCCCAGTACTCTTGCCTAGAGAATCCCATGGATGGAGGAGCCTGGTAGGCTGCAGTCCGTGGGGTCGCTAAGAGTCAGACACGACTGAGCGACTTCACTTTCACTTTTCACTTTCATGCATTGGAGAAGGAAATGGCAACCCACTCCAGTGTTCTTGCCTGGAGAATCCCAGGGACAGGGGAGCCTGGTGGGCTACCGTCTATGGGGTCGCACAGAGTCGGACACGACTGAAGTGACTTAGCAGCAGCAGCAGCAGTACCACGCATATTGTATTTATTTATATGAATAAATAATAACTAAGGATAAGGGCAGCTCACTGTAATACTGAGGATGGTCTTGTGTAGTGTTTAGAGGTAGTGCTCTGTAATCAGACAAATTTGTGTTTGTGTCAACCACTTAACTCTCTGTGTGTCTTTGAGCAGATACCTAATGTCTCTGTGCATCAGTTTCCCTATCTCCAAAATGGAAGCAGTATTAACACCTATTTCATGAGGAAGTCTTGAAGATTATGGGAGATGATGCCCTGGCTACTGGACACAGAGTCAAGACCCACTGGTAGCAACCTAAGAAGTAGGTGACGGGTCCTGACTTCTGTGCCTAACTGCAGTGTGTTCTTCCTGGGTCATGCTGTCCTCATCTGAAACATGACAGTCCAGAAGACTTGATCTCTAAGGCCCCTTCCAACTCTAAAACCAGTGATCTGAGAATAATTTTGTGGTGTCTCACATCTGATGTGATTCCCCTCAGTATTTCTGAAATGTTTTCATTCTCCGATGAAGAGAGAAAATAATAACGTGAAGTGGAAAGATAGGGTAGAAAACAGGAATTTTAAGAGCATCAGTGAGTGGTGGATGAAGAGTGGGTATCATATGACAAGTAGCTAAATTGACCATTACGGGTATTGAACTCCATTTGGTGTGTAATAGTAGGTGAGCACTTGGCTATATGAAATTCGCATCTATATATCAACTTTTCCCAAACACCAGCTCAATTAATGAGTGCTGAATGAGTAATGGAGATTTGGCTGGGCAGAGATAGCGATAGAAAAGATGAGAAATATAAGTATTATACTGTAATTAAAAGAAAGGCGATGTGACTTATGGCCTCCATCTCAATTCCATTTTCTGTCTTTCCCTGTTAACCAGTATAAAGCAAGAACTATTATGGAAATAGATAGAGGAAGCAACATTTCTTTAAAAGTTTAAAAAAAATCTAAACTTGGGATTTCTTTTGATGGGGAAACAATAAAGTGGTAGATAATACTGAGGTTCTCACTGCAAGAAAACAATAATTGTAGTTTGTATTTTATTATAATAATAGGTTCCCGGCTAAATGCACAAATCTAATAAAACCATAATACTAAGCTACAATGGGCTTCATGAATTGGAAATGCAGTGAATTTAAATGCTTTTGGCACCTGCCACCCAGTTCCCCAATAATAAGATCTATAATTTCCTGATAAGGGCATGCACAACTCTTGTGAATTTAGGTCTGCAGAAGGGCCAAAGTCTGTTTCAGTGTTCATGTTATTTCCTGCTGGCCTTGCCAGGCCCACTCCTTCACGGCCAGCCCTTTTGCCAGTTAAAACTATTAAGAGTACCGAGATAGATTTTATGACTTTTAAAGGGATTTTGAACATATAATTAACAGTACAGGACCAGAAAATGGTGAGTCATCCTGGTCTTATCTAAGGGTGTTTCAAAAGCACTGAGTGTCACTTCTACACATTTAAAGAATACTGTGTGTTTGCAAATGGAGCAGAAAGTGTTAATATATGTTGGTAAGGCTCAGAGCATAGTGGGAAGAGGCTGTAGCTTTTCTTATCTAAGTGTCTGGGTGAAAGTTTAGTGCAATTTTCCTTAGTGCAAGTTACAGGTGTCACTGGAGGTTGGTGTGAACATGGTGAGTGGGGTAGGAAAGATGGAATTTCATTTCTCTGCTCAGGCTCTTGGTACTGACAAGACCTCTAGGCTAAAAGCAGATGTTAATTGAGCTGTCACATGCAGCATCTCCGTGTACAACTCAGGGTACTACGTGGGGGTCCTTGGAACTTCCTTTCTTCTAAACAAAAGGTGTCTTCATTAGTGGGCAGTTGGGTCCCATCTTATAACTATACTAGTGCTGAGTCTACGGAGAACACATGAAGAAACCACCAGGAGTGTCTTTGGCCTTTATTATTTATTTACTTTTAATTAGATTATACTTGATTTACAGTGTTGTGTTAATTTATGCTGTACAGCAAAGTGATTCAGTTATATATGCCTTCTATGTTAATACATTCATTTCCATTATAGTTTATCGTAGGATAATGAGTATGTGCTATACAGTATGACCTGGCTATATAGTATGACCTTGTTGTTTATCCACTCTATATATAATAGCTTACACCTACTAACCCCAGCCTCCCACTTCACCTCCCCCCAAGCCCCTCCCCCTTGGCAGCCACCACCAAGTCTGTTCTCTATGCCAGTGACTCCACTTCTGTTTCCTAGATACGTTCATTTGTGTCATCGTTTAGATTCCACATGTGACTGATATAATGGTATTTGTCTTTCTCTTTCTGACTTACTTCACTTAGTATGATAATCTCTAGTTGCATCCATGTGGCTGCAAATCATATTATTTCGTTCTTTTTCTCCCAGACTCACATGGCACCATGTGGGTGGCCAGTGATGGTATGATCCAGGAGTCTGGGAACCGTAGTTTCATGCTAAGCTGCCAGGAGTATGACAAAGCTTTCACCACTAACACCAAGGTTCACTACTACAGACCAATGGTAGGTCCACCTCACGGCTCTCTCTCCCTGATGCATTTTGCTGATATGCCACTCCAACACAGCAAGGGTTTTGTTCCTTTTTTGCTCCTTTTGAACTTGCATGTTAATTGCTAGTGGTGAGTGTTTGAGATAGTTACTACATACAGTATCAGGATAAAGGAAACACCTGCTGAAAAAGTGCAGTTTCCTCCCTGTCCCTCACCTCCTCCCATCACACTTTTTGCTCTCCTTTCCAGTTTGGAAAATGCAGTTCAATTGAGCTGAGTCACCTGCCTCTGATCACTTCCTTATCAGCTGCAGATGAGTCTACCTTGACTTTGCCCCCAGTCTCATTTAATTAGATATAAGCTTACCTCAAAGTCAATTCATTCTGTTTCTTAACATTGACCGCAGTTTCTCTTTTGGCTAACTCCTTGCCTTTCCCTGTGATTGAAGCAGTGGAGGTTGATAATTCATTTTGTTCCGCCATTATTGATTTGGTGGCTCTGGTCCAAAATTTGAAAATTTCTCTCCAGGTTGTTCTTGCCCTTGGTTTTTACAAAGACATTGCATAAAATGAAGGGTGTAGGTCAGAAATAGAAGCATCAGTGCTACTTTAGGGTATGAGGGTCCACTTTCAATTGTGAAAGAGGCTTATTGTTAATTGCAGAGATTTCCAAGGGCATCACACACTTCTCATGCGGTGGCTGGGAAAAAAATCCTTCTTACAAATGCTTTCTAAACTGAGAATGGATTTGAAAGACCATTGTCTGCCCTAGCTCAGAAATTATTCCCTCATAAAGGACTTGTGTAAAGGTTTTCGAGATACCTTTATGTGAAAGATAAACTATATTAAGGGCCCAAGAGCCTCTGCTCACCACATTTTTACTGAAGGTTTCCTTTCTTGATTCTTATAAATGTCAGTTTCACTGAAGAGTTTCTTAAAGTCACTGCTCCCTTGGACTAAGAATTCTGAACCCGAACGTGGATGCTTCTCTGATGTCTTTTCTTTTTATTTTGGGGACCTTGGTAGGTGTCGAGTAGCCAGTGGAGTTTTTCTTGATAGATCATAATGAGATTATTGAAGGGTTCTTATATTGCCTTAAAAAAAGCTTCCCTAAATGATCACTGCAGAAACCCTGGAAACCAAGAATTTGTGTAGTGAGGCTCTCATGGAGGCTTTTATTTCTTCATGAGTCTCCAGCACGTTACATTTTATTTTCATGTTGAAACTAGTTGTAATAAAGGCCTATCATTTAAGAAAAAAAAAGAAAGGGGAAAAACATCCCATTTTTCTTTGTTTCATTTTCCCCAAATTAGTATGGCAAGCTGAGTCAGTGACCTCAGGTCTATTTATTGGAAAGTATGAAAGTGCAGTAGAAATGAACAGAATGTCTTCTTTTCCTCAGTTTACTTTACTTTCTTATGAAGATAGGGGCCTTTGAATTAGCTCCCAACCACAGTAGTGTGTGAGTGTTTTACTACCCTCCTCTGATTTTCCTAAAGGAAAAAGCAGAACCTATGGCATTGTCTTATATCTTTAGAGAACTGGAGGTAGATGCCTTCCAGAGACACTTATTCTAAATAAAGCTAAATTCTTCCCTCTCCTTTCCATCTAACTTGATATCATGGGTCTCTATAAATAAAGCGAGCTTGTAATGCCAGTTTATCATTGTCTTAGAGACCAACTTAGCCTTGACCTCAAGCCTGTAATGAACTCACTTTCCTGTGATCAGATGGTGAAATCATAACCCAAAAAAGTATTTTCCTGAAGCGAGATAGAAAAGATGAAACCATCATGTACGGACTTTTAAAATATTTCCCTTCTGTCAGTCATGACTGTTATAAAACAGGTAGCTCAATGATGTTTATGAGTCTTGCTGGCTGTCAGCTATGAAAGGATCCAGCCAAAATTGGGGGAAACTCTTACTGCGTTAAATATTCTGGCTCCAAGCAGCAAAATCCAAATCTGTCCATTGTGCTTTCATTTCAATAGGCCCTCTAGATTCTTAATTACAACGTGGGCTAATTATGCAGTCCAAGTTCTAAAGCGCACTAGATTTGCACAGCACGTCTCTCCTTCGCCTCTTCTTCTCCTTGGCATTATTGTATTGGTTTTCCGGACCCTGTCAGACTGAGATTTAAATCCTTAACCTGACATTCATTGTGTTCTGAGTATCAGCCTTTCCTGCCTTTCTGAATTACATGCCCAATAAAGTTCTCGTTTCTGTCATAGGTCAGGACTTGGTCTTTTATAAATTCTTAGGCCGGGACCATTTAAATTCTGTTTTTGATTTTATCCTGCCTCTTCAAATTATTTGCCTTGTAAGCGCTTTAACTTTTTGGTCTTTTGCCCCAGCTTCTTAGGCTATTAATTTTTTTTTTTTAACCTATGTGACCATTGAAGCAAATTTATGGAAACTCTCATTGACAATGAGGTAGCTTCATTCGGGAGAGAGAAGAGAAATGTTTGGAAGGTCTTCAAATGGACATATTTGCCAAACCGTGTGTGCACGTCCTTACTGCAGGTCCTGAGGGAGTCCTCAGCTATTACAGCCTCTTGAGTTTGGCACACTTAGGCCATTCTCCATCTATGCATTTCCTCCAGCCACTTGTTTGGTGGTGCTAGTGCTAAAGAACCCATCTGACAATGCAGGAGCTGTTAAGAGATGTGAGTTTGATCCCTGGGTCCGGAAGATCCCCTGGAGGGCGGCAGTGGCAATCCACTTCAGTATTCTTGCCTGGAGCATCCCATGCACAGAGGAGCCTGGCAGGCTGCAAGGCCATAGGGTTGCAAGGAGTCAAGACAAGACTGAAGCGACTTAGCATGCATTGGGACAATGTGTTAATTTCCTCCGAATCCATCTGAGAGAAAGAAGGAGAGAGGAGGGTGTTGGGGGTGGGGAGAGAAAGAAAGGGGAAGGTGCTCTTTCATACAGCGTGTATGTGAAAGCTTTATGGTGTGTGCAGAGGCCAGCGTATCCTCTTACATACTTGGTTGTTGGGTGACTTGTCAGAATGTTTTTGTTCTTAGTTTTGCTCTGGAGAGGAAATTCTCCAGTCTCATCTTATTTGCATATGCCTGGAAGTGAGACTTTTTGAGCTGTTTGTACAAATTCCAAAGATACACTATTTCTAGGCTTTCCTCAAGAAGAAAGGGGGCCCAAGGCAAGATGAAAAAGGAGACAATGCTGGAATTCTCTTGATGCAGCCTTGGGGCACATTCTGTGGTTATTCTAGCCATAATTGCCTATGGCTAGAGGTTCTGGGACAACTTTTCCTTGGCCTGGATTTCTGGTCCATCCATCTCTCCATTACACTTACCTGTCTTTGACCCATCTCCTTGGAGATTTACTTTCTGCCATCCATATTAAATACCACATACATGCAAATGTGCTCAGTTCTGTTCAGTTCAGTTGCTCAGTTGTGTCTGACTCTTTGCGACCCCATGAATTGCAACATGCCAGGCCTCCCTGTCCATCACCAACTCCGAGTTCATTCAAACGAACGTCCATCGGGTTGGTGATGCCATCTAGCCATCTCATCCTCTGTCGTCCCCTTCTCCTCCTGCCCCCAATCCCTCCCAGCATCAGAGTCTTTTCCAATGAGTCAACTCTTCGCATAAGGTGGCCAAAGTACTGGAGTTTCAGCTTTAGCATCAGTCCTTCCAAAGAACATCCAGGACTGATCTCCTTTAGGATGGACTGGTTGGATCTCCTTGCAGTCCATGGGACTCTCAAGTCTTCTCCAACACCACAGTTCAAAAGCATCAATTCTTCAGCGCTCAGCTTTCTTCACAGTCCAACTCTCACATCCATACATGACCACTGGAAAAACCATAGCCTTGACTAGATGGACCTTTGTTGGCAAAGTAATGTCTCTGCTTTTCAAAATGCTATCTAGGTTGGGCATAACTTTCCTTCCAAGGAGTAAGTGTCTTTTAATTTCATGGCTGGAATCACCATCTGCACCAAATGTGTTGCTGCTGCTGCTGCTGCTAAGTCGCTTCAGCCGTGTCCGACTCTGTCCCACCCCATAGATGGCAGCCCACCAGGCTCCCCCATCCCTGGGATTCTCCAGGCAAGAACACTGGAGTGGGTTGCCATTTCCTTCTCCAATGCATGAAAGTGAAAAGTCAAAGTGAAGTCTTTCAGTCGTGTCTGACTCTGTGCGACCCAATAGATAGCATCCCACCAGGCTCCTCCATCCATTGGATTTTCCAGGCAAGAGTACTGGAGTGGGGTGCCATTGCCTTCTCCGGCAGCAAATGTGTTAGAACCTATTAATTACTCACTGTGTTATCCCTTCTAGATAAAATATTTGTATTTTAACAGAATCCTTCCAGAGATGATGCCCTAAGTCACAAAGATGGTGTACAAGGTAGCAATTTCATTTGATTCATTGACCCTGTGGATATTCTTCAATCAGGCCAGACTGGAAGTCAGCTTCTCTCTACTAGCATAAGAATGAAACCAATTCTGCCTGGAGTAGCAGCAAGTCTTTTTGAATTTTTAAAAAAGTATATTCATGTATTATATCTGTGTATATTATGAACATGTATACATTTTTCTGAGTGAACAGCTTATTGGTCCCAGTGGCTGTTGAATTTTTCTATGCCATTTATGATTGTTCCCATGATATAGTGAAATATTCAAGGCAAATTTGATCAGTGTTTCTTAAAAAGGTCAAATGCTTCTATATAACTTTCGTCTAAAGACATTGCAAGACGTTTGCTGCTAGTCCAGAGGGAGTTGGACAGGTATATGTAACTAATGGAGTCACAAATTGGAAGCTGATGAAGTAGTGACAGAAGAATTTAAGCAAACCTGCTTCTGCATCAATAGTTCTCCTGACCTGAGATGTCTCGGAGAAGGGAACAATGTAATTCCACTGGGTCACTTCTCTTGTACAAATAATCAGCCGTGATTCTATTCCAGGATTTTTCAGTGATTCTTCCCTTCCCCCCATCAGGAAGTAAAGAATGGAGTATGATAATATTAGCAGTTGCCCAGCTTCAGCCTAATTCAGTCACATCACATGCTGAACTGTTTGGTAATTTCATTGTCACACCGAAAGACAGATTGAGACATATTTCAAAAAAGTGTTTCATGGTGACCTGAAGGTTATGTATTTGAAGATGGCCATAAAAAAGCAGACAGGGTATACCATTTTGTTTGAATTTGAAAAGTTTTTCTCTTAAATTGAGGGGAAAACATGGGGAAAAAAAAGACCAAATGCAGGGCTATTTTCCTTGCCAGAATAGTTGTTACTTTTTTTCCTCTGGAAAATAAATAGGTTACTATCTAGGTCTTTGTGTTTCTCTTCCTCAGCTTTATTGTATGTCTTGTCACTTTCACTCTGGCAGTATTATATTTGACGAGGAAAGGACTGGATTTCGAGTTGCCAAAATATAAAAGCACATGTCCCACATACCCAAATAATGTTTAGTGGCACCCTCGTTCTTTGTGTTTCCTTATGGAATTATGATTTCTTCTTGAGTGGAAGTTTCCGGAAATAGGTATTTGACCTCCCTTACAAATTGCCGCCTGACAGCAAATTTTGGGAGGATTACAGTTCCCTCTCCAGAAGCCTTTGCCCCTGGGTAAAGTCCTCCAAAGTGAGCTCCATCTCCTAAAATTTCTGGGATTGAGCCCTTTTAGATGGGCCTCTCTGGAGAGTGTGGCAAATCTTCTGTTCTGGGAACCCATAGGAGAGAGACCGGAGCAGACTGGAGAAGGCCCTACGTCTCTTTGTAATGTTGACTATCAGGCGTTCTGAAGGGTCTGGAATTTTTAGTGAAATTTTTAGATCAGGATCCCAAGAGATTTGATGGGCAGGGAAATAAAGTCGCCACCCTGGTGTCACAAAATGTGTGACTGGTGAAACTGGGTTTTCAGCTCAAGGCTTTTGCTCCAGACTTGATTTTACCAGTACAGCCCACAGCTGCAGAGAGGACTTTGATTGTAGAGGGTCAGAACCTGAGACTAAGGACACAGACAGGGGCTGAGTCAGACAGGGATTTGGGATTTAGACTGTAAACTTGGACTTTCTCTCTGAAGCGCTTTGGAAAACCGACCCCCGCCTTAATTTCCCTATGACTACTCATCTCTGTCTTGCTTTGGATCATTCACTATTTTTTCTCTTTTTCTCTTCCATATCTGATGAGAGATTTCCAATTATAAAGTTGCTGTGACATCATCCTTTGTCAAACAATGAAACCTTTTCTTTTCTTTAAATTTGGTCATCTATCTGGTTCTTTGCCTTCCTGTACCTCTCCCCAGAGGTACAGCCCTTCGAACGTCACTCCTCCTCCCCTGCCCCCAGCCTCCTGTTTCTACATCATGTCTTAAAATCCATGCTGAGCTAATTTTCCTTGACATGTACACTTGGCAGTTATCTCAGTCAGCCTAACCACATTTGTCTCTAGACAGGGAGATGCAAGTGGCCCTCTTTGCTTTCTTCTGCTTTTAGATCTTTCCTAATGTCTACGCTGAGTTCCCTCTCTCTTCTCACACTGCCCATAGTCAGTCTACCCTGGACCCCATTCTACAGTCCCCAGATTTCCTCCCTTCTTTTGGGAGACTCATGGTCCAAATTAGAGACCCAATCTTGGGACAAAGAAGGGTACTGTATGGGATCGGTCCAAGGGTACCAGATAGGGATTAAGTAAGAGGATGTCCAGCTCACTGCTCCACCAGTAACCAGATGACGACCTTAGGTAAATTAATTTATATCTCTTGTCCTTGCATCCTTCATGTTTAAAATAAAACAGTCCATAAAATCAGAACTGACTCCCATTAAATTTGGTCTCAGGTCCTTGTCTTACCCATGCCTCTCCCCAGAAGAAAAATCTAGAAGATCAAGAGAAAAATCCTTGAAGTGGAGGCTTTTATTGTTTTGGGTTCATTTCACAGGCAGGTTAGAGATTTGCAGTTGATCTTTTTCACCCCTAAATGTGTGCTAGTTTAAATACCAGAGCTTGTTTATACACATATACTCATGCAAGAATGACTAAGGATGATAAAATTGGAGTGTGTTGCTAAGAGCAGCTCTGCAATCAATAGGATTGCAATGGTAATAACACCAATACATATACTTAAAGAGATGTAAATTGCACTTCATTTGAAAGCGAGTTGGAACCACAATGGAGCAAGGTGGGATGAGGAGCTGGGCTGGCACAGAGTGGTGCTGCACTTTGATGCTGGTGCTGGGACCTTGGCATTCTGGTCTGCATTTCTAAAAATGCCTTCAACTACCCTGTTGTTTCCCCCAGAGGAAGAGGAACTCCAGAGACCAGGAGGCATCCAGTGAACAGAAAACCTTTCCTCCCGTCAACAAAGATTTTTTTTAAAACAACAACCTTTTAAAGAAAGATTTCTTTTGAGGGACTATACCAGTGGGTCTCACCCAGGCTGCATGTTAGAATCACCTGGAGAATTTTTTAAATTCCACAGAGCCAGGCATTTTCTCTAATCAATTAAACCTGAATTTCTGGGAGTGGGATTTAGATAATCATTATTGGAAAAAAGCTTTTCAGGTTATTTCAATGTGCAACTGAGGCTGAGGACCATTAGTTATAGTCCTTGCTTCTCAGAGAGTGGGGATACCTTGGAGGTGCTTATACAAGACACAGTTGCTGACTCAGAATTCCAAAGGGTGGAGCTTGGGAATCTGCATTTCAAACAAATTCCCCCAATAACCCTGACAATGACATGAGATGAAAGATAAATCCAATAGCAAACAAAGAAATGAACTGTGGTGGTAAATATCTACTTTTGATGACATGAATAATTATAGCCTTAATTAGTTAGTGATAATAGTGATGCTAGTACATTAAATCAAAAACTAGGACTGACTTTCATTGTTGGAGGCTTCCCAACAGCCCTACCTTTAGTCCTTCCATGGGTTTTGAACAAACTGAGAAATAAAAGAGCCAAAATGGAGGCCATCTTTATTTCCACTGGAGCTGATACTAGACTTGGCCAAGAGAGGCAAATGGCCCATCACTGTAGCCCATGATGAGGTAGACCTGGCCACTGCAGGATGTGCCCCTACCCCTCTGGCACTTGCTAGAATACCTAGGGATGCCAGCTTTCCAAGGGTACTATGCCCAGGAAGAGAAGTGTGGAGCTGAGCTCAGTGTATTTCATATTTTCCCCAAATTCAAGTAAATAGATCATTCCACTGCTGCATTATTATGGGATAGGGATAGGCAGCTGTTTCCTAAGACAGTCTTTCCTGCATGGAAACTGGGAGCTCATTGGGCAACCCTAGAGATTATTTTTGGCCTCCCACCCCTATTTGTACTTCCATAGCTTAGATACTCGCTGTGCTCTTCTCTGAAAACTGTCCTCAGATTTTTTTTTTCATATCTAGCTTTTCTCTCCCAGGTACAGAAGATTCTGCAATGCTAGAACCAGCCCGGGGTATGGAGGTCTGGAGCCTAAGTTGAGGCTGGAAGTGAGGGAATGTTGGGCTTTCTTCCATCACTGGAGTAACCAGCCCCCTGTATTCAATCCTTTAAATAATTAGAGCACTCTCTGTTTTTATGACTGGACCATGACTGATAGAATTTCACGTTTGTCACCTTATTTAATCCTCTCAGCAACTCAGAAATCTCTGCCTTTTCCTGTATCCTTGTTGTGGCTTCCCAGATGATGCAGTGGTAAATAATCCACCTGCAATGTGGGAGACCCGGGTTCAATCCCTAGGTTGGGAAGATCCTCTGGAGTAGGAAATGGCAACCTATTCCACTATTCTTACCTGAAAAGTTCCATGGACAGAGGAGGCTGGTGGGCTACATGGGATCACAAAGAGTCAGCTGAGCACACACATATATCCTTTTTACAGATAAGTCCATGGAGATGTTCAAAGGTTAAATTATTTTCCCAAGGTTATAATTTCTAGAAGTGCTGGAGCCAAGAATTTAAACCCAGTTCTGTTTCAAATATATGATTTAAATATGTGAAATACATGATTTTCCCATCGTCTCATGTTCCACTCCCTGCACAGAATAAAGAACCAAGATAGGGGTTTTCTCTTGCTGCTAAAGATGCCAGAAGAAGTGTTCCACTGTGAGAAGCGGGGTGACCGAGCACAGCTGTTCCCTGCACACATCTCTAAACTCCTGCCCTTGTGCATTTCACTGTCGATAAATATCACACCATCATAGACCTTAGAGCGGGAAGGGCCCGAGCCAGATCATCTGGCCCGGCATCCTGCCTTCTGGCAGGCAACTGCTAATTATCTTTATTTTTCCAAATGAGCTGCCGGGCCCTGGGAGGTTGTGTGACTTGCCCAAGATGACACAGTGAGTAAATGATAGCTCAGGCCTGGGCCTCAGGACTTTTGGGGTGACTTCAGCTCTCTCCAAACACAGAGCCAAAGAAATCAGCTCAGAAGGAGAGGCTGGGAGACAGTTATCCCAGAATGCATTCAGAGGAGCTAAGGTTTTGCTTTACATCAGCCTTTCCCTTTGACTCTGAGGGCAAGAGCAGAGAGAGCTGAGGGCAAGAGCAGAGAGAGCTGCTGGCCAGGGGGTTCCTGCCTCGTCGCCCTCCTTCTAATCCTCCTTGTTCACAGGGAACAGCCTTTCCCAGCCTGCCTGAGTCAGGAGTGCAGAGGAAAGCCCTGGAACAATTCCTAATCCACAGCCAATGGGTATTAGGAAGACCCAGGCTGCGTTGACAGTGTGTGATGCAGAAGACCGGGTGCCTCTACCCTGCTCTCAGATCTCCAGTTCCCAGCCGTCCTGCAGCCTGGTTGGAATGAGGTCATTTTAGATAAATATACAGGAAATCACTTTGTCACTGGTATTTACAGTGTCAAATGACGGCAGATTAGAATGCAGTCTCTTACTTTAGCAAGCGTGGAGGAAGTGGGGCTGGAAAGAATCTCAGACCTCCACTCACAGAGGGTTAGAGACCCCTGTCAGTACAGGCTCAGCATTCACCTCTCCTCATGTATTCTCTGCCTTGTTTCATAGGCTATTCCTTCTCTTTGCCTCCCTCTCTTCTGTTTTATTATTTTATTTTTATTTCTTTATTTTAAATTTTTAGTTTCAGGTGTACAGCAAAGTGATTCAGTTATAAATATATGTGTATCCATTCTTTTTCAGGTTCTGTCCCCCTATAGGTTATTACTAAATACTGAGTAGAGTTTCCTGTGCTATATAGTAGGTCCTTGTTGATTATCTTATATACAGTAGCATGTATATGTTAATCCCAAGCTCTTCTTTTACCCCTCTCCTCCCCTCCATGTTTCCCCTTTGTTTTTGTAGTTCTTTTATTTTATTGTTAGCATTATTATTATTATTTAACCTTTTTCTTTTTCTCAGTTTTCATTTTTCTGTTCTTTGACCATTTGCTCAGATATGTTACCTAAATCCCCAGCTCCCTACTATCTAATAATTTTGCAAATTTATGATATCCTCAAATGGATACTTGGCCTTCTCCATCCAAATCCACTCCTCTCACCACCTTTTCCATCTCAGCATGCAGAAGCCCCATTTTCCATCTGTTCAGACCAAAAAACCTGGGTCACCCTTGACCTTTCTCTTTCTACCACACACCATATCCAATCCATTTGCAAACCTCATGGGATCCATCTTCAAAATATTCCCCAAATCCAATCACTTTTTAGTACATTCCAATTATTATCTTGGTCCAAGACTCTTAGCTGGGTTATTAAAATAGACTTAAAACTGGCCTCCCTGCTTCTTTCCCTTCCCCTATGGACTGTTCTCAACACAGCAACAGATCCTGTTAAAAATGGCCAGATTGTGTCTCCCTTCTGCTCCAGAATCTTCACTGGCTCACCATTTCAGAGTAAAAGCATTGGTCTTAAGATGATCTCTGAGGCCCCAAGAGAAAGAAGAGGCCCCTCTTCTTTCCTCCTCGAGCCCATCACTCTGGTCCACCTAAAATGACCTCCTTGCTGATCATTGAACAGACTTTACACACTCCCAGCTTAGGACCTTTGTATCTGCTACTTCTTCTCTGTAAGATATCCATATGGCTTCTTCTTATAGTTCCTTTGAGTCTTTTCTCCTCTGTTACCATCTCAGTGAGATCTTTCCTGAACACTCTGTTTAATGTTGTCAGCTTCTTCCTCACTCCTGAGCGCTCCCATCTACCTGGACTTTTGCCTTTTCTCCATAGCACACAGCATGATCTAATGTCCTGTATGATTTTCTGTACCTTACCCCATCCCCACCAGAATATTAGCTTCTTGAGGATAGATTTTTGTCTGGTTTGTTCAATGCTTTGTCTCTCTTGCCTAGATAATTCCCTGCTGCATAACAGATGCTTAGTAAATGTTTGTTAAATGAAAGAATGAATAAGTGATTGAACAAATTATTGAGCTTGAACAACTGTTATATGTAGGCATGACATGGTAGGCATTTAGGCATACATTAGTCATTCATTCTCTTCTTTAGTCCTTTAACAAATACTTGGTGAGGACTTGTATGATGTATCTTTGAAGATGTTCTAGTACATTCTTTCTTTTCTTGCTAACTTATTTTTCCTTCTAACGTCAAACTCGTGACATCCTTCTCATTTTGCAATGCCAGTCCTGTTCCTACCACCTTATCTTCATTCTCCTCTTCTATCTATGAAACCCAGTTCTCTTTGGTCCAATGTGGCAGTAGGTATGTTGTCTGAATCAGGTCCCATAATCTCCCTTTAGGAGTTAGATTTAGGCTGTTCTTCTCCTCCCCAGCCTGCCCTTGCACAGCACTTGCTGGAATGAAAGGCAATAAAGATTTAAGTCTCTGTTTCTACAATGAGCAGGGCATTCAGATGGCTTTTACTCCCATCTTGTTCATGATATTTCTGCCCAGGGTTTCACAGGAAGTGAATATCAGTGAAGGCATATTTCTTTCTTAAAAAAAAGAAGAAATGTTAACATGTGCATAATATCATGGTAACATTCATGCGACTCTAAGTGAATGGAAAAAAAAATATTACTGATAAATCAAACTGCATTTGTCTACTTGCTTTCTACTCTATCCCCCCAATCATGCAAAATTTCATATGCTTGTATTTGATATTTTCATGTTTTTATGCAACCTCTATAGTTACTATTTTTAATGACTGCAGACTACTGCATTTTCTTGATCATAAGATGCTACTGATTTTAAGGTACACCGTTGCTTTCTTAACAACTTTTCACAGAAGTGAAGTAATATTACCACTTTAAATGTATACAGTGAATGGAAGATGCTGTCTAATTTCAGAAATGTTGAAAATTTACCAAAAAAGGATCTTAAAATTGAGAAAAATAAAATAGTTCATAGTATGTATATTTATTTTACATTTACATTTACTTTACATTTATATTCACATAATTTACTTTACTAAAAATAACCCTGCTGTGAATGTCTTTGTGCCTATAGCTTTTATCTTTTGAATTGTTTCCTTGCTGTAAAATCACTGGGATTCAGACAGATACTTAAAGCTTTTGAAGCATATTGCTGTTACGTTTTTTTCAAAAGTGTTAAACATGTTAGCCCATTGTCCAGAATGTATGCTTGGGTATTTGTGCTTAATTGTAACTCTGCTAGCATTAAGTTTTGTCAATTTTTGTTTGGTTTTGGTTTTTGCAAATTTTATAGTCATAGCTGTTTTATGCATTGTTTTCATTATTTAGAGGGCTTCCCTGGTGGCTCAGATGGTAAAGGATCTGCCTGCAATGCAGTAGACCTGGATTTAATCCCTGGGTCAGGAAAATCCCCTAGAGAAGGAAATGGCTACCCATTCTAGTATTCTTGCCTGGAGAATTACAGGACAGAGGAGCCTGGAGGGCTACAGTGCGTGGGGTGGTATAGTTACACAAGTAGCAAACTGAGTGATGTGTCTAAACTGGTTAAAATGTATGTTGCTGCTGATAAAGTGGTGGAAGATTGTCTTAGTCGAGCTTGTTCTTCAAAGTTCTGGTCTTTGGCTGTGGTGGAGGAGAATATTCAATTAATAGAATTATTGAAAAAGAAAATCAATTTTTGTTTCAAGACCAAATCTAAGTAGACTGTTACTATTTCCCAAGTCTTTAAAAAAATGTATTACAGTTTAACCTTGAAATTTTTAAGAATTTCTGTTGGGAACTTTGACATTGCTTGTTTCTGTTACAGACTGTGTAAAAATGAATTTTTTTTTTTAATTAAGTAAACAGTTTATTTTTAAAAATTATTTTATTGAAGTGAAATTGACTTACAGTGTTGTGTTAATTTCTACTGTACAGCAAAGTGATTGAGTCGTGCGTATATACATTCTTTTCCAGATTCTGTCTTATTATAGTGTGTCACAGGCTATTGAATATAGTTCCCTGTGCTATACATTAGGACCTTGTTGTTTATCTGCTCTATATATAATAGTTTGCATCTAATAATCTCAAGCTCACAATCCACCCCTCCCCTAGCCCTCCAAACAGTTTTATTGTGGTATAATTTACATGCCATAAAATCCAAGCCTTGTAAGTGTGCAGTTCAAGGAATTTTTAAAGTAAAGTTTTACAGCTGTGCAACCATCACCATAACCATTTTAGAAACTTTACGTTTCCCCAGAAAGTTCTCTTGTGCCCAATTGAATCAATCCCTGCTTCTACCTCCAACTGCAGGTGATCACAAATCTATTGTCCCTAGATATTTTAGGAAGGATTTGTTTTAATCACTTTGAATGTGATAATAATAGCAACAAACATTCATGTATAGCATTTATCATGAGTTGAACAAAGATCTAATCACTTTGTATATGCACTGAATTCTCACAATGACCTCAAGGGATAGGTATTATTATTATTTGCATTGATGGAGGAGGAAATTGAGGCACAGAGAAGTTGACCTATTTAGTTAGTCAAAACGCTGGGATTCCAAGCCAAGTAGTCTGACTTAGAGCCTATTGTGTTAATCATCTCAAGTTACTTCCTTCTATCAGTGTAACGCACTGCAACGTATAGGAAGTTGGAGAGGTTGAAGTAGATGTTAGATCCTGGAGGACTTTCCTACTCTATGCTAACGAGTTCACTTTCCATGTCTAGAATGGGAAGATGAGATTTACTCTCTTGCCAACTAAAAGCACATTTTCCAGCTGTCTCTGGCTGTTGACTCAAGTCCTGAGCCAAACACCCCAGTGATATCTTTTGCCCTTGGAAGTGGTACCCTTTACCGTCTCCCTGGTGTTGTCAATGGGTGTCTCTCAGTGAAGCAGATGTTCGAAACACCGGGACTTGCTAAAATTGATGCAGACTTTCCAAATGCAGCAGCATCTGGGTATTTCTAGAACATTTTGTTTCTCTACCGGACAGAATGGTGAACTTTGAGTGAAGAAAGGTCTTACTGTTACTGGAACAAACAAATCATTTCAACTAGCTGATTTAATTCAATTGTTTCATTGCTCCTCAGAATTGACCATTTTATGCATTTCTTCCATGCCTTTATATCACAGGCAAATATCTCCTCTGTGTCTGGTTGTCAAGAATTAGTATTATGTTTTATTTATCTGAATTTTACTCTGTTTGAAACATAATATTTTCCCAGTGATTAAGAACACAGGTTTCAGTGTCAGAAAGACCTGGATAAAATCCTAGCTCTGCCTTCACTTAGACAGGTTGTCCAATTTCCTCAGGTACTAAATGAGGGTAATACCATTTTACCACTACATTTGCCGTAAGATTAAATAAAATTAATGCACTAATGCTTACAAAATGCACATCAGTACATGGTACATACTAAGCACTCAATAAATTAGCTACTACTACTATTATATAAGTAAAATTTTAGTAAAATATAATAAACATTTGGGTAAGGTCCAAAGTCAGATATTTTGGGGGGAATCCTTTCATCTTCTTCCTGTTTCTCTTTCTCCAATTCAGTAACTCCCAGCTTCGCTCACTGTTTAATTCTGTGATCTCTCCCCTCTGAAAATTTCCTCTAGGACGTAGAATGAACTAAGATTTGATTTGTCTATGGATTTAAAAAATAATGTCACAGTTTTTTTTTGGCAAACATTGGCAAATGTTTTCATTTCTCCCATCTGGGGGTAGGATATGATATTTCTTGTTGTAGCTTCTGGAATTGTACAGAAGAATTGTGAAACAAGTGGATATGTTTGTAACAAGTGAAAAATTTAAACTTTGTGTCTAAAATCAGTTCAAAGAGAGAAGTCCCTTCTTTTAAAAAATTTTATTTATCTCTCTCTCTCTCTCTCTCTCTATATATATATATACACACACACACACACATTTTATATACACAGGCACAGACGCAGACACACACACACATATATTTGCGTGTGTGCTCAGTTGCTAAGTTGTGTCCAGTTCTTTACAATACCATGGGCTGTAGCCAACCAGACTCCTCTCTCCATGAAATTTTCTAGGCAGGAATACTGGAGTGGGTTGCCAGGGGATCTTCCTAACCCAGGGATTGAACCCGAGTGTTCTGCATCTCCTGCATTGGCATGCAGATTCTTTACCCTTGAGCCATCTGGGAAGCCCACATACATGTTCTGGAGTGGGGTGTCATTTCCTCCTCCAGGGTATTGTCCCAATCCAGAGATCAAACCTGCATCTCTTGTGTCCCCTGCATTGGCAGGCAGATTCTTTACCGCTAGGGCCACCTAGGAAGCTTGATCACACATTATATATACACATACACGCAGCTCTCTTCTTTTTAAAGTGAGACCCTGTTTCTGGATATTATCATTAGGAAAGGGCCCCTCCAAGGGGCTTCTCAACAGGAGGGATGGGATGGTGGATGGGTGAGCCCCAGAGTGTGGTAGTGGCTGTTACATTGGCTCATGTCTGAATGACCCCCAGCACCAAGTCCACAGCATCACTCTAGAACATCAAGTATCTAAACACCATTTCTATCCCCACATTTTTAACTAGTCTCCAGACTGTCCATATTTAGGGGAGGGGAGATGGGCCTCTGGAGTCTAACCAGTGGCTGCAGGTGTTTAGTGAAGATAGATAAGCGTTAAGGGAATAATGGAGACAACTCATTGATTGATTGATTGTTAACTGAGCAGGACCCTTCCCTTGAGACTTTATCTTGATGATGTCTCTCATGGGCAAGAGGCAGCGAGGCAAATGGTGACAGAAAATTGACTCCATCACTGAACAGTTCAGGGGAAGCAAGAGCCCAGTATGATGGAGCAGATAACCTGGTTGCCAGGGTTTGTGAGATTCTGCCTGGGAATGTAGCAGTCCTAGCCTGTGGGCATTGGTCTGACAGTCACTCTCAGTGTTGTAGAGAGATTCTGAATGGTGGTTGCCAGACAATAAGAGTTCAGAGCATGTCAGCCCAGATGCGACTACCCCCAGAGGTGTGCTGACACTTGCAGAAAAGCATAGCAGTGTCCCTTTCCATTTCCAAGAGGTATAGGGCTGTAGAATATCTTCAGGACATTTGGACTGGTACCAGTCACCCTGTCTGCTCACCTTTCTGCCATCATTACTTCTGAATCAGCTGAAATTTGAACTCTAAGGGGAAAATAAGTACTCCCCACTCACTCCACCCAGACAGGACTATAGTTATTTGAATTGTAAGAGGATTGCATATTCCTCCTCTTGGACTTGATGATTGCAGTAGAAAAGGATTGAGCTTATGCATATATGTTTCAGTTAAAGTGGGGTCAAGGGTGGGCAGCAGGGCAGGTCACTGGGACACCAATCTGGAAGGAACATATAAACAGCACTGGGGGTGAAGGGAAGGTGAGGTCTAGTTACCACAACTCTACTCAGGGCAAAGACTAAAATGTGGTTGGAAGGATTGGGCTGCTTGGTCTCAAGAGCCGATGGATGTTCCCTAAACTGCCTTCTGAGGAGGATGAAAGCAGTCAATTGGTGGGCTGAGTGGGATGTGGAAGTTCAGGTCAGAACTGAATTTCTGGGGATGTTATAGTAAGAATTGAACACTACTACCTGTTGGCCTCTTCCTGTCTGAAACTCTCTGTCACTCCTCTGGAATATTTAACCAACATTTCAATGCTTGTTGCTTCTCAGGGGACCCACATGACTTGATTCGGCCCTGTATCCTGGCCTAGTTGATGGGGACCACCTCCTTTCCTTTCTGGCTGCCTCCTTGAAGCACTGCCTGTGTACTGGCCAGTTTCTCTGTACTCTCCAAACTGGGAAGAAACTGGTATAAATGGTTATGTGCAGGATTTTCCAAACTCATCATGGAATCTCTTTTTTTTTTCTGTGACAATTACGACTTAGTCTTTTGTGTACCAGGCTTGGTAGGAGTCTGGTCCTTAATTCCCAGAGCAGATGGTCTATGCCATTTATTTATTCATTTGAAAAGCATTTATTGGGCATTTGCAGTATGTCAGTTGCTGCTGTATGCTCCATCAACATTTTTGATGTTAGATGATTCTGGATAAATTTCTCAATCATTCCCTAGACCATACTCTGGAAGACTTGTTTATGGTGATATTCTAAGTTTGTACCCGTGGCACTAGCCACTGATATTCTCCTAGGCACTCAAGATTAAAGCCTTAGAGTAATCACTAATGCCTTCTTTTTGTGAATATGTCATTGACTTTAATGATTTTTTCAAAACTTATCTTTAAATAAATGTTACACATTCCTTGTAGAAACATTAGAAAAACAAATGTTAGCTAAAAATGGGGGGAGGAAGTTATTTGCCATTTAAGACCAGTTGCCCGACTCTGATGTTTTTGTCTTTCCCTGTTTTCTAGTATCAGATCCCTTTTCTTGTCCCCATGGTCACCATCCAACACTCTCCATTGCTCGAGTTCTCATACATGAACAATGGCAATAGCTCCCTTCTGGGGCCTTAACTCTTCAGAGTCGTGTGCCCCTGAGGCCCACTTCTGTGAAGGTTGTGGAATCATCTAGAGAACAGCATATGATCAAGAATGAAAGATAGATGCCTACATTTTGTCACCAAACTGTTAATACTACCTTTGCATCTCTGGTAGTTCTCTAATCATTTTAATGATCTACTGTTTCTTATGAACATGGATGTTTTGCTTCAGATCTCTGGGAGAAAATACCTAGGGGACAAATAAATTCTTCATTCCTTCAGATCCGTAACTTCTGCTTCTCTTGGCTTTCCTGGTGGTTCAGCTGGTAAAGAATCTGCCTGCAATGTGGGAGACCTGGGTTTGATCCCTGGGTTGGGAAGATCCCTTGGAAGGGAATGGCTACCCGAAACCAGTATTCTGGCCTGGAGAATTCCACGGACTGTATAGTCCATGGGGTCGCAAAGAGTTGGATACTACTGAGCGACTTTCACTTTCACTTTCTTTTTCTCTTGACTTCAGCACATCACATGGATTTATTCACACATGTTGCCTCCACTCCAGAGTCTGCCAAGGGCTGTCCCAGACTCTGGGATGGAGATCTAATGTGAGGACCACCTATGGGTGGGTACATTGTATGCATTATCCCTTATGTAGCCTTTACAATGGTGGTAGTTACATTACTTGCGTGCATGCTCAGTCACTCAGGCATGTCCAACTCTTTGCAACCCTGCAGACCATACCCTACCAGGCTCCTCTGTCCATGGAGTTCTCCAGGTAAGAATACTAGAGCAGGTTGCCATTTCCTACTCCTGAGGATCTTCCCAATCCAGGGATTGAACCCACATCTCCTGGGTCTTTTGCATTGGCAGGCGGATTCCTTACCACTGAACCACCTGGGAGGCTGGTGGTTATATTACTTGGTCCTGTATTAAGATGAGGTATAAAAAGGGGAAACGTGGGGGAAGGAAGGATAGATTAGAAGTTTGAGATTAACATATACATAGTAGTGTATATAAAATAGATAATCAATAAGGGCCTACTCTATAGCACAGGGAAATTTACTCAATATTCTGTAATAACTTATATGGAAAATAATTTGAAAAACAATAGATATGTGTGTGTATAACTGAATCATTTTGTTGTACACCTGAAACTAGCAATATTGTAAATCAACTATACTCCAATATAAAATCGACATTAAATTTAAAAAAAGATGAGGAATAAGCACAAAGAGCTTCATGCTCTGAAGATCACAGTTTCAAAACCAAGTCTTGATGCCTGGTCAACTCTGGGTTGGGGAGAATCTTGGATGATCAGAAAACCCAAGGGGGCACTTCTGAGATAATCCCTTCCTGGGTAAGATTGTCTTTCTACCCTTTTTCTGGTAGTAAGTTTCATTTGTAGGTTCTGGAAACTGTCCCTTTAAATCCACTCAAATGTTTGAATAATGAAGGGGCCTCAGTGTTTTTTTTTTTTTTTTAAAGCTATGTTTCATGGAAGAAACAATTTGGGCCAGGAAAAAAACAAAACAAAACAAAACTGAAGGGCAAAATAATTCTCAGTGGATCTTTTCAACTATGGAAGATCCTCATTAACTCCTCAGAAAAATCAGAAGAGCTAATTTTGAGTAAGTCAGCTCCATGATACGGTCTTATATGAAGTTAGGTGCAAAATGGAAAAAAGCCTTTTATGTAAGGTGGTTCCATACAGTACGAAAAATTGTATAAATTTTGGTCAAAATTTTGGATAATTTTCTGGTCAAATTGGATAAATGATACCGACCTCAAATATACCAGGCAAAATTACCTGCCTCAGAGATCTACGGATTTTCACTGGAGCTGAAATAAGATGTTTGAGCTGTACTCTCCGTAGCATCTAGCCCCATACCTATGACATGTGTTTATCTCACCCTGTCTAGTCTGGACTGTGCTATGAGAACAAATAGTACGTGAGCTTTGTCCTTTCTGTAGAAAACCACGTTCTCACAGAGATATCTAACGTATGAAAATCCAGTCTGTTTAGCCCAGTAAATGTTCAATACACACTTTTCATGGTGAGTCAATGTGGGCATTTCCCTACTATAGCCTTCTTGGTCATTCCGTCTGGACCTTTTGGAGAACCATGGGTGACCACATGGTGTTATTTCATTTTCTCTCTCCCCCTTTTCCCTGATAAGCGTCTCTGTTTGTTTGAAAAGCCTTCATTTGTGTCTCATTTTTCTTTCATAGTAAGTATAGCATGATTTTAAAGTTCCACATAAACTCTTTCACTAAGACATCAAACCCCCATTAACAAAAGTAAACTCAAGGATGATGAGATTAAGTAACTGGTCATTAACAAAGCCAAGATTTAGTATCAGGATTGTCTGATTCTAACCAATTTTTCTTTTTTTTTCCCTCCTCTAAGGAAAGACCCTAGTACATTCTGGTAAAAATTGTTTAATGGGGTAAATAAACCATTATTTCCATCAGTGAAATTCAGCTTGGTTCTTCCTAAACTGACTAGGTACCAGCATCCTCTGCCCAGGTGCCAGCATCCTCCATGTCCTGTGTAGGTATGGACAAGCTGTTCACTCTGGTGTGGCTCTAGCTCTGTGTTGCTGTGAGGTATCTGGGCTGTTAAGACGGTGGGGAAATCCCAGGAGGGTCTGAAGCCATTTGTTTATTGTGAGTCTGGTCCTGTCCTGGGGGGCCAGTCTCCTCTCTCTGAAGACTAGATCCAGTCCTCTGGGGAGGGGGCCAGGGCAGTGAAGACTTCCTTCCCCCTGGGCTCTTGGATTTGCTGCTAACAGAAGGAACACTTGGAGTTTTCTGTGATCGTGACTGGGATTCTCTTTCTCCTCTGGCCCTCTGGGTTGAAGGCACAGACTTGAAGATTCACAGTTCAGAGCCATTCAGGTATGCTGTTTATCCAGAGTGAGGGGCACAGTGCCTGGGGCTTATCTCAGTCTTGAGTCCCCTGACTCTCCTGTAATTTTTGCCATTTAAATACTTTTTCCTTTTCCCCTTTTTACTTTTCTGCTTTCAAAGCTTTACCTCCTTGGTCAATTATGGCAGGAGAATTAAGGGTTAGCATTCTAGTACTACATGCCCACCCCCGCCCCACCCAGCACTCCTGCTTCTTGTCCTGTGGCTCACAGAAATGGCCTTGGCTTTATTTCTGATATGTATTCCTTGCCATATTTATATTACTTTATTATTTTTTGCATTATTAAAATTTAGTTACTATTCAAATTTCAGAAAGATACTGGCTTAAAACAAAAAAAAAATTAATCTTTCACAAAGAGGAGGAGAAAAAAATGGCCTGGGATGGGGAGCCATCCACATGCTGTGGACAGCTGGAAGATTTGAAGGGAGAGACTGAGAAGGTGGCACACTCCAGTCAAGTGTGGAGCGATGCAGAAGAGTCTCGAAGTCTTTGTCTTCACCATCACATAGCTGTCAGGTGGAGTCCATCTCATACCTCTTGTCTCATGTAATTACGCATGACCCATCTCTTAGGTTTTGATGCTCTTCTCCTCTCTATTGCCCAAACCCTCCAAAGGCCTTTCTAGAACACCCAATTCTGTAATTGTGTCTGCTCAATCTCTATACACAGGGCAAGGTTTTGAAGGCGTGTGTAACCCACACCCCCACACCGCCTCAGCTTCTCTAAATCCTTTGGAAAATAATGTGAAATAACGCTGTTGTTTTCAGGGAGGCATGTCATTTGTTTTACCGGTCTGTAGTTGATTAATTTGCAAATGATATTCCCAATAAAGTGCTTAGAAGTAGATAATTACAACTATATTA
Source organism: Bos taurus (assembly GCF_002263795.3). Classification (NCBI taxonomy): domain Eukaryota; kingdom Metazoa; phylum Chordata; class Mammalia; order Artiodactyla; family Bovidae; genus Bos; species Bos taurus. The sequence continues at coordinate 43,834,112 of NC_037333.1, read as the reverse complement.
ACAGTTCCTGGGGAAGCAGATGGTATTCTGAGGAGCTGCCATGTAGCATTACTGCTGATGCTCCACTGTAATGTACCATCTACCCCCGAAAACCACAAACAACAAGCGCAAATCCTGCTGATATTCCAGATTGGGAGGAAATTGTGCTTTTGCCTCACATTCCATTCTTATCGGAATTTTTATGTGTGTTTTCTTGATCGCTACAGTGCTCAGTGAACTGGTACATTTTATGTTGAGTCCCATAACTCTCCAACTCTGTAATTCTGAATTAGCCCCGTATTAAGCCCGCACGGAGCAAGTTTTTAAACTGTTCATCAGTGTTCCTCCTACCATGCCAGATATTTTTAAGCATAGATTATCTCTGTACAAACATATAATTTCAATTTCCTAAATTACCTGAGCCAACATGCCATGTTAGATAATCAATTAAGAATTTTGGGAGGCAGAGGAATCTCTTCCTTTTGCTTTCTCCTTCTGCATCATACACCCATATTCTTGTCCACATTCACGTGTGTGCATGTGCGTGTGAGCGCGTGCGTGCATACACACACACACAGACTCTTGACTAGTTGCATCATATTTTTTTCTAAGCTACCCAGTAAAAAAGGATCATTTTGCATCCTCTAGTTCTCAGAAGAAAGGCTGCAATGTCATGTATTTCTGTCTGTACATCTATGCATCAGGAGTTGTCCCTCTTAAGTAGGCTGGAGTTATGTAAGTGTTTATGTACACAAGGTTATAGACACAATAGGTCATGGGAGTTCAAGTTAAATATTTATTTTGTGCTATGGTCAGTTGAAGACGGTTGGGCCATGGCGATGAGGCTGCGTGTCACCCGGAGCAGTATGTAAGTGTGACATGGACTTCTCTGGGGACCACTGATGGTTGCTGTAGGTCAGGCTGGCAGTGGGCCACCAGCAAGGCCTCCACCTTCAGTTGCTGTCATCTCTGAATCACTTCTGGACTAGAGAGGCTCTAGACAGCATTGCCATAGACCGGGAATGACCACACTCTTACCTGCCCAAGTCTATAGTCATTTCTGCTAAGAGAATAGGAAAGGATGGTGACCAGTGTTTTCTCTGCTTTCTGTGGGTGAGAACGGGCTTGGAGAATGTGTGTGGGCTGCTGAGTGCTTAGTGCTTATTTAAAGCTGTCTCAGAGCATATGTTCACTGGCTTTTCTAGAAGCAGGCCTTGTGGATCTTGCTGGGGGCTCACGCATTAGGGGGCTTAGTTTGATATGCAAGTAGGCTCCAGGATTCCCAACAAGTTGCCCAATTATCACCATAAGCCTTTTTACTGTTGATGTACACTAGAAACTTTTAGTTTTAGCTGCCATTTTTTGAGAGTGTACCATGTACCAGGCACTGTGAGAACGACTTTGCATTATATCATTCCACTGAATTCTCACAATATTCTATTAAACAGACAAGAGTTGTAGTTCACCAAAGAAGAAATAGAAGCTCAGACAGGTTAAGTAACTTGTTTAAGGTCACAGAGCTAATTAAGTGTGAGAGTTGAGATTGAAATGCTAATCTGTCTACTACCAATGATCAGGCTCTTAATCATGACATTACTCAGTTATTTTATGCATTTAATTCAATGAACATAATTTAAGTCACCTAGAAGGTTTTTGTAGTTCTGTGCAGTTACTGAAGGTGCATGGATAGTAAAAAATGCACATTCTTGATTTTATGTAGGCTGCACTCAAGGATCAGAGAAGTAGACCATGAGATAGGCATAGAAGATGTGGCTTTGAACATGGGGCTGCAGTGGGGGGAAAGGGTCTTGATAGTCATCTGAAGGAAGCTGGGCAGCATCTTAGCCATCGGTGTACAGGCAAGTGAGTCTCATGATCAGAGATTTTCAGAAAGAGTTTAGAAAGAAGATGCTTCCATGAAAGGTGGGCCCATCGGCAGGCAATCTAGTTGGGAAGACTGTGCAACAATCCAGATGCATAACGCTAAGGTGCTGGCTGGCACACGTGATGAAACAAGTAGGAATGAACATCACAGGGTGGAATATGCCAGTGCAGGCATCACAGGAGCTAATGTTTGTTAGCCTATAACCATGTGACTATCATTGTGCTAGGCATTAAAAAAATGAGCAAACTCGTTTAATCCTCAGAATCCCTATGAAGTAAGTTATATTATTTTTTTTTCATTTTGTGGATGAGATGATGGAGAGACAGAGAATGCCCAAGTGCCCAATGAATCCAGATTCATTCTCTGCCCTTTTCACTCCAGAGCTTGATCTGCCTAACATGGTGTCAGACCTTGGACCAAGATGGGGTGTTAGGGTCCAACTCATCTTTTCCTAGATGTGCCAGCCATGCATGCCCTCAGGGACATACACCCTTCTCTCCCCAGGACAAAGTGCATGTAGGGCATGTGGGAAGAGAACTGGCGTTAGTGAGAATGATGATTTTGTTTGTGTCCCCTTCTGTGTCCTGGCAGCTCATTCAAGGCTATACTCAGGAGAACAACATTCAGGTTTCTTTCTATTTTCCTCCATTAAGTAGGACTTACCTTCTATACTGGTGATGGTTGTTGTTTAGTTTCTAAGTCATGTCCAACTCTTATGCAATGCCATGGATGGTAACCCACCAGGTTCCTCTGTCTAAGGGATTTTCCCAGCAAGAATACTGGAGTGGCTTACCATTTCCTTCTCCAGGGTATCTTCCCAACCCAGGAATTGATCCCATGATTTGGCGGGTAGATTCTTTACCACTGAGCCACCTGGGGACTCTCTGGTGAAATTGAGGTCAGAAGACCTGTGTTTAGGACTGTTTCTGTAGCTTAGAAAAGCATGCTTTTGAGCACATGATTTGAGATCTTTGAGTTTCAGGTTTCTCATGCTTAAGGTGGGGATTATAATATTCATTCATCTAGTTGTGCTTTTAAGGAATGGATATTGAGTACCTACTGTGAGCAACACACATGCTAGGGAGGCACTGGGACACCAACGCAAGAACTAGTCACAGGGTGTGCTGTTAGGAGTTCAGAGTCTAGTGGCTGAGGTAAGTAAATAGTTGCAATTCAAAGAATCAAGAAGATAATATTCATTAGAGGTTTTTAAAATCTAAAGTGCTTTGAAATGGTGGGCTATTACTGTTATTAAGTCTATTAGGGAGTGTGAGAGGAGAAAGTCAGAAAATGCCAGCGAGATCCAGGTTGGGGTTGAGTTCCCCACTTTGCCAAGGCTCCCACTGGGAGGGCTTCCAAGAGCACAGGCCCTTCCAGTAAGGGTGCTATGGCTCCCGCCTGCTTTTGACCTTTGTGAAGAGTGCTTGCGTGAACACACTTCACTTTCAAAAGTTTAAAAATACGCACTTGGAATTGTAGATGATCGACAATGAATCCCAGGCGTGTGGAGAATTGTGCTGATCTGGGAGTACATGGGCCATGTGCCCTGCAGTTTGACGTCAGCACCGTCCAGGAGGCGCACAGCCTCTGGGCCCCTCTGCGCGGTCAGTCTGTGATGCAATGTGCTTTCACAGCCTGTGAATCAATTCCCTCTAGGAAAAGAAAAAAAAACACAAAAAAACCCAACAAACAGTATGCTGATGAACTGGATATACCACTGTTGAAATCCCTGATTTTGCAATATTTAAATACTTTCTCAGCTAAGATGGTGAAATAGTGTAAGCAGAAAAAAAGAAGCCACACGGAGTTATTAGAATCAAGCCCTTTCCTTTTTGAATGTTGACCTTTGAGTTTCCAAATTGGGTAAAGGAGTAATTATCAGGAATACCTTGATAAAAGGTTGTACGATCCCAGTTTAGGAAAACAACTTTACATGTTTAAGTCCTTTGTATTTTTGGTAGCACTTTAATACCAATTTTCTAATTTAATCCTTCATGCCAACTCTGTCAAGTAGATGGAATATTCATAATTCAATTATAGATGAAGACACTCAGGACAGAGAATTTGTGACCTGTCCCAGACTCTTACACCCAAAACACAGGGGACGGAGAAGAGGGTAAAGGAAATGAATATTCATTAAACAGCTACTATTTGCTCGGTGTTTAATATGATTGAATTTAATTCATCACACAATCCTGGGGTGGAAGATGAGTATTCTTATTCCTATTTTACAGACAGTTAAACCAAGGTCATGCATTTAATATTTAGAGGATGAGTTGAGATTTAGATCCAAGAGCTCCTTGATTCCAAATCTGTAGGTCTTTATCTACATTTCCAACATTGTCGATTATGTGTTTTTACTCTTCTGAGCACTTACCTCCAGTAAGTGTGTATTTGTTTATACACAAGTTATTTGCACATACTATTGTACTACTACTTTAGTACCATTATAAAACATCCACAGGAAATAAAGATATAGAGATGCATACAGATGAACGGAAGACATACCATTGCTGCACTCCATTTCGTAGACCACCGTCTAGTCTGTACTCCTTTCTTGCTTATTAGGAGCACAAAGTTCATTCCTTCAGCTTATTTTCTTAAACAAATCCACTAGGCAGCGTAGGGACATGTTAGGGTGGGGTTCCTCAGCAGAGGCACTGTTGGCATTTTGGACCAGGTAAATTCTTTGTTGTGAGAGGCTGTGTATTGCGGATACTTAGAGGCATCCCTGACCTTTATTCTGTAGATGCCAGTAGCATATCTTCCACAGAGTGACAAAGAAAAATGTCTCCAGACATTGCCAGATGTCCCTTGTTGGGGGTAGGGGAACAAAATCCTCCCCAATTGAGAACCACCGTTTAAAGGTAATCAACAGGAATGTTCTCCTTCTTGCTAATGCCAAAGAAGAAGGCATTCAGCAGCACCAGTTTGGAAGACGTTTTTCCTTGCCCATTGAAATTCATCCAGAGGACCCTTGGGCTCGGTTCCAACCTGTATCCAGCAGCGCCTGAGATTGGCCAGCCAGAACGGAGGTCCAGCTGTTCAGTGATGATATCAGCCTTGGGATGACTCCCGTCCCCCTGCATATCACATCTAATTTTAACATCTTGTGCTTCACTGCCAATGGACTTTGACAAAGCCCAGTGTGGAAGACTATGGTAGTCCAGTGTGGGGTGGAATCAGGTAGACCTGTGTTCAAATCTGTCTTCTGACACTATTATCTGTGACCTTGAGCAATTCCCTTGACCTCTGTCAGCCAGTCTTTCCTCATCATGATAAGACATGCAAGGGAGGAGAACATTTATATCATAGGGCTACAGTATTTAACACAGTGACTGTTACTGGCTCTTAATAAACAGTAATAGCTATTCTTTTAATTATGATGATGATTGTATAAGATACTTAGACTCTTGCCTGACACATAGTACGCACTCAATGAATGACACAGGTTGTCATAATGTGTATTGTAAATATGCATTTTTTGAGTTTGATGAGTTTGACTATGCTACTAAGTCGCTTCAGTCATGTCTGGCTCTGTGCTACCCCATAGACAGCAGCCCACCAGGCTCCCCCGTCCCTGGGATTTTCCAGACAAGAACACTGGAGTGGGTTTCCCTTTCCTTCTCCAATGCATGAAAGTGAAAAGTGAAAGTGAGGTTGCTCAGTCGTGTCTGACTCTAGCAACCCCATGGACTGCAGCCTACCAGGCTCCTCTGTCCGTGGGATTTTCCAGGCAAAAGTACCGGAGTGGGGTGCCATTGCCTTCTCCGGAGTTTGACTATAGATTCTGAGAAATAGGGACAAGATCTTGTTTATCACTTGATCCTGATTACCTAGTTCAGCCTCAGTTCAGTTCAGTTCAGTTGCTCAGTCGTGTCCGACTCTTTGCTACCCTATGAATTGCAGCACACCAGGCCTCCCTGTCCATCACTGACTCCTGGAGTTCACTCAAACTCACCTCCATCGAGTCGGTGATGCCATCCAGCCATCTCAACCTCTGTTGTCCCCTTCTCCTCCTGCCCCCAATCCCTCCCAGCATCAGAGTCTTTTCCAATGAGTCAACTCTTCGCATGAGGTGGCCAAAGTACTGGAGTTTCAGCTTTAGCATCATTCCTTCCAAAGAACACCCAGGACCGATCTCCTTTAGAATGGACTGGTTGGATCTCCTTGCAGTCCAAGGGACTCTCAAGAGTCTTCTCCAACACCACAGTTCAAAAGCATCAATTCTTCGGCACTAACCTTTCTTCACAGTCCAACTCTCACATCCATACATGACCACTGGAAAAACCATAGCCTTGACAAGACGGACCTTTGTTGGCAAAGTAATGTCTCTGCTTTTGAATATGCTATCTAGGTTGGTCATAACTTTCCTTCCAAGGAGTAGTTCAGCCTGGCATATAGTAAAGTGAAAGTGAAGTTGCTCAGTCGTGCCCGATTCTTTGTGACCCCATAGACTGTAGCCCACCAGGCTTCTCCATCCACAGGATTCTCCAGGCAAGAATACTGGAATGGGTTGCCATTTCCTTCTCCAGTAGGAGGTGGTGTGTAGTAGGTGGTCAGTAATTGTTGTGAATCCATGAATGCATGCATTCTTCCTCTGAAGCCATGAAAATGTGTGAGCACTGTCTTTTTGGGGTTTGCTTTAGAATCATAAGGGCCCTGCTAGGTAACACTCCAGAAATTCTCCAGTCCCTTTCACCTGTGCAGTTCAATGGGATTACATATGTTTGGCACTGGCTTGGGAGAGAAGGCAACTCAAACTCTTCTTATGACCTGAAGCTTAAGGAGTGGGAGTTCTGTATAATTTTATCCAGTCAATGGAAATGCAGGAACTCAATCATCAAGATTGTCTAATTGTTCCCTTGAAATTGACTGAGATGCTTGCTATCATGATATTTTCCGAATTCCATTTCATAATGCAAGTTTACTTATCTGGTTTCAGGTTTTTGATTTATTCTTTGTTTCCTCTGGCTAGTTTTAGAAAAATTAGAACTCTTTTGTGACTTTACAAAAAAAGATAACTTATGAGGTTGAGAAAAAAATTTTTATTGGGAATACATCAAAAATCATCAATAAACCAGGCATAACAATGCTTGATAAATTTAGGAGAAAATTGATTGCAGCAGTAATAGCTGATTTAAACTAATGCCTGCTTGCGTCATTACTCAAATAAACACAGGAGCTACATCAGTTTTAATTTCTGTCTTGTTTAAAAATGAGCGAGTTTCTTTTCAGCAAATGACTGTTGATGATCTGGATCTTAGCATTAAAAAAGGGGAAAATTTTCCACCATTTTCTGATCGTTGTTGTTGTATGTTCTTCAAATTTTCAGCACCTCAAACCTATAATTTTCAGAATATGTTTTATAAAAGCAAAATTAGCACTATGGGCTTGTTTTTGTGTTTGTGTGGGTTTGGGGAGTGTGTTAGAGAGGTGTGTATGTAAGTAGGCATGTGGTTTTTGTCATTCAACCTAAATGAGATATGCAGTTGGAATGTTCCTTTTGTTAGAAAAACATGTATTCAAAAAACATATTGCCTCTCAACTTTGTTGAGTAACCTCTCTTTAGATATTAATGGGATGAGTGAATAGAAACTTCCATTTTGCCTTGTTTGGTATCACTCAAAGGCTGATTTTATGTTAAATTATATGTAATTGCCTAGTCACATCAAAATACTAAAAAAAAAATTGAAAGCAAGAGTAGCCAGACTCTTTATTCCCACTGTGTCTAGGAAATGCTGCTGAGATTCAAAAGAAGTAAACAACTGAGTAAGTGGGGTTTCATTTTTCTCCCCCACCTCCAATTATGAAAATATTTGAAAAATGCAGAAAAATTTTTAATGAGCCAAAAGAAAATATTTAAAAGTTATATAAAATTCTGTCATCTAGTTGCAACCCCTCTTGGCATTTTTAAATATGGTTTCAGGCTCTTCATTCTATACATGGGTTCAAACAAAAGAGTCAAGATAATATTGCATATACATTAAAAAATCTTATTGAAGTATAATTGATTTATAATGTATTAATTTCTGCTATATGGCAAAGTGATTCATTTGTACACATATATTCTTTTTCATATTTTTTCCATCTTTTTCCTATTTTCATCTCAGAATATTGAATGTAGTTCCCTGTTGCACATACATTTTTGTATGCTAATTTTTCTTTCATGTAACTTATAGCCATGTTTTTGTGTTATCACAAATTTATAGCAGTTTAATATCTTCATTGGCCAGTAAACCATATTTGACCCAACTGTTCTATTATTAGGTATTTAGGTGTTTTCCACTATTTTCCTTACACAAAACTGTGGACCTCTTAATTAGGTAAGGGTTGTCTGGCCCAGATATATATTCCTGTTTTTCTTCTTTGGTGATTTGCTTATACCTCTTTCTGTGGTATCTTAACTTGACTTTTTCACTAGGCCAAATGGTCTTCTATGTTTTTAATAAAGTTTCCACATCTTTACCAGGGGATTGTTTCAGGCATAAAGGACCCAGGTGACTTACTGTAATTGACCTCTAAGTCTTGACCCCAATGTGGAAACGTTATTGCCCTGAGCCCAAAGGATGGAGTCATAGTTGCCTTCAGCCAAGGAGATTTGGCTAAACTTGGCCTTGCCTTTTAAAGCTGAGTTTTAATAAATCAAGGTTTACTTCTCCCCAAACCCACTTCAAATCTCCAATTGTCAGATGTTTCTTATGTTTAGCTATATATTGTTCTTATTGAACGTGGGTTGCTTTATATTGAAAATGCATGGTTTATTAACCATAGTAACAGACTTTCCAATATGAACGTGCAGCAGAAGGATTCCCAAGTATCTTGACTGTAACATCAGTGTTTTCTACATGGGGATTATGTTTGGAGCAAAACCCATACCATCCATTGATCATGTTTCTGAGGAGAAAAGCGTCGATTGCTCTTATCCAGGTTGGAAGCATAGAATCCAGACACATGTATGCTGGTCTATTGTGTGGGGAAGTCAGGGGTGAACATTGTGAACATCTGCTTCAAGTTACATCTTTTGCTAGTTTCACATTATAACTTTCATGACAGATACCATTTGCTAAATGTCTGTAGGTTCTATTAAATCTCTATCTGTATACTTGAAATCTGTACTTTTGTTTGGTAATTCTAGTTTTTCAGCTTAGGGTCTCACTAATTATGTCTTCCTTCTGGTCAACAAAATCACAGGTTTGGTCACACTGGTGATAACCACTGCTAATTTGTTCTGAAAGGAAGTTTTCATTCATTTAAATGGTACATGTTGAGTTCTGCTATGTCCTCAGGGACTAGACATATGAGGAAGATCACTTAGTATGGAAGGTGAGGGCTGGGTTATGCCTTGGATCACCATGACTAGGGGTACACATGGCCTAACCCCGTGGAGAAACACGAGGAAAGCACGGTGTCTGTTGCACAGAGTTTTCTGCAGTCAGTATTCAGTTTTAAACTTGAAAGTCCCTGTGTTTGTCTGTCAGGCCCAGTTTCTCAGTGGCAGGATCAGGTAAACAAACTCATAAACAGCCAATAAGACAGAGTGGTGGTAAGTTCTGCAGAGGAATTATGAACAAAATGTTATAGCATTTCAAAAGAGGGTGATGAAATTGGTGCTTATGCTTACCCTGACTTTTACAGCTCTCCTGCTGGTCTTGTTCTGTGCCTCCATCTTTCAGGATGCTGAGGAGCCTTTGGATATGAAAAGGGATAGTTTCTAGGAAAATTATCCTAGGAAGGATATTCCTTGCTGTTTCACCAAGAAATTTAGCCTCTATCTTCTTTTCCTTGAGTTCTTCCTTCCTCCCTCTCTCCCTTTCTTCTATCTTATCATTTATTATTTGATTTTCCCAATAAGTATTTCTTCAGCCGCTACATTTACCAGGATGGAGATACAGTGATGATAAATAAAGGGAAAGTTCTTGCCCTCAAAAAGCTTATATTCCAGTGCATCAGCCTATTGGCCCTTATTAAAGGGCCAAATCATTGTGCCCCACATGCAAATGTTTCTGCTGCTCTCTAACTATGCTGTCTTAGCAGAAAACCTCCTGTTGGCTCCCCAGGTCCTTTAACTCTTTGCTAACGCGGTGTGAGTTTTATCCACATCATACTGTGCTCGTGGTAGGCCCTCATCATGTGCTTGCTGATGAGTACTTGCCCGATTCTGCCAGTTTCCTAATTATATTTAATTTTTTCTCTTAAAATTTAGTTTCCTGCATCTTTGACTTATCTCATTTCCAGTCAGAGTCTCCACAGGAGTTGACTCAAGGATGGTTTCAGTTCAACATCTATAATAAGCAGATCCCTAAAGCATTTATTTTTAGAGGTTATGTAATTGCCAGAACTTCCCTGGTGGCTCAGACAGTAAAGAATCTGCCTGCAATGCAGGAGAACTGGGTTCAACCCCTGGGTTGGGAAGATCCCCTGGAGAAGGGAATGGCAATGCATTCCAGTCTTCTTGCCAGGGAAATCCCACGGACAGAGGAGCCTGACAGGCTACAGTCCATGGGGTCGCAAAGAGTGGGACACGACTGAGCGACTAACACTTTTACTTCATTTGCACTATGCTCTACTCCAGCAACTTAATTTCATGGTAACTATGAACTACACATATTCCAGTGAACACTTCAAAGCATCCATGAGCACGGACAGAGTCAAGTTCACCATATTTAAGTCATCCAGAATTTAAATCACTCCTAAGTCAGCACTTTGGCTCATTCATTTTCATTCAGAGCTCAGAGCAACTTGCCTGACTTATCTCCTTGGTCCTCATATTATCCATCAGACCTTCACAATCAGGTTAAATCATTGCCTCACCCTCCATGAGTCTGCAGGCAAAGGATAATTTCTCATACTCAAAGATGTTTTAGGCTTTTGTATTTTAAAGCCAAACTTGTAAATACATCTTTATTCTTTCTGTGTACTTTCTTTTTCTTTCTCTTGTCTTTCTCTTTGGTTATTTCTTCCTTCACTTTCTTTGAATGGCTCATTATTTCTGTATTGAAAGGATGAATCTCAAGTACTGCCCATTCTTAGTGGAAAACAACCCCAGGAAGGATTTCTGTGCTTCTACTGGCCAGCAGTCTGTTCCCTCCCGTCATGAAGTCTTCCTGTTTGTGGGCCATAGGTTGGATTTTAAAAGCTGTGCCCTATTAGATTGATAATGGTTCATTTTCAGAGCTGCCTGTGGTTATGGATTCCCAGCCTCTCTTGTAAGTCTCTCCTGGGCCACACACCCTTTTTGGAGAGAGGACCTTTTCCTGGCAAAAGCAGTCGTCAACTCCTCTGCCTCCTCCCCATCAATTTGATGACTTGGCCTCTCAAAAGGTCATATACACGGTGGATTCTTTAAAGCTTGTTTATCTGGGAAAGGGCTTTTAGAAGGGAGATTGAATCCCTGCTGTCAATGACTCTTTTCTGAAACAGGGCCAGGGAGATAAGGAGAGTTCATGTTGCCAGGTAATGACCTTGCCTGGACCCACTTGAGAGAGGAACCCACAGGCATCTTGTTTGGAGAGGCCTGGCAGAGTGATGAATGGACCCACACTCTGTCCAAGGCAGAGAGGGCTGTGTCCTCTCTGTTCCTGAAAGGCCAGGAGAAAGAGAGTTGACCCACATGCACAATTTTCCAACTTTCTGGCACAGTCCTTTGGTTTACTCAACTTGTTGGGGTAATTTAATATTCATTAAAGTGTCTACTGTGCATGAGGTGCCAGTGGTCAGCTTTCACTCTGGTACACTCCACTCATCAGAGACCACTAGAGACAGTGGGGGCACCAGAGTCACAAATGCAGTCAGTTCATAAGCATCTCTTGTGTACCTGCATGTGCCTGACTCTGCATTATATCGTGTTATGTTCAATGGAACCACAACAAAAATATACATGACATAGTCTCACCCTCCCAACCGTTGTTTGAATCATATTGGGGCCCGAGGCACAGATAGATGAAGCAGCTAGAAAGCAGTGCCTGGCTGTGTAGAATTGAACTTCAGAAGGAACTTAATTGCAGCATTATTTGAAATTGCAATGAAATTAGAAACACTCTTGATGTCCATCTGTATGGGAATGTTTACAAATGATGCTCTAACCATACCTTTGAATATTCTGCACCTGTTTAAAAGAAAGCTATACATAGAACTATCAGTGCATTTCAGTCATTCAGTCGTATCCAACTCTTTGCGACCCCATGGACTGCAGCAGGCTTCCCTGTCCATCACCAACTCCCAGAGCCTGCTGAAACTCATGTCCATTAAGTCAGTGATGCCATCCAACCATGTATCTCATCCTCTGTCATAGAACTATAGGCAATGACATTGAAAGATTACCAAGACTATTGTCAAGTGAAACAAGAAAGTATTTTACTTTCACTATATGCCATTTATATTAAAAGTATATATTTATGAATGAAGGTTAATGCATTGAAGAGAGACTTCCATGATATTTACATGTGGACTTATATTTTTCTGTTTCATAAAGATGTGTTTATTTATTATTTATATATTATTATATATTATTTATATATTACTTATATAATTTAAAGTTAGCAAGGAAGTAAAGGCTAGATTATATAAGATCAGAAGAGAGCAAGACATAGTGAGTGCTTGCTCCTTCTTGGCTCCGGATCTTGAGCCACTGTCTTATTTGAGCAAAAGACCAGGGGCCTGTCTGGGGTTGTTTCTTCCCAGGCACAGGGCTGGGGAGCAGCTGCGATAATCAATACGACTTTAAAAATGGCTGACTGCGCTTGTGAACATCACGTAGGTGGAGGGAGCTACCATTTGTCTTCATTTTCTGTTAGCCAAAGTGTTTGCGTTAATGGGGGTGAGGGTTGGCAATATAACTTTTGACTCCTTGTCCTCAAGAAAGGCATGTCCTGAGTGTGTAAGGTCCTTTTCTGCCATTGCTTTTTTAGATCTTGACAACCGCCGAGACATGATATTGTATTTATGGCTCCAATTTTATTTCACACCCATACCCGCTACATACTAATAAAAAATAAAGTGTGTCATGGTGATGTAGTTTTCTGGCATATGATTCCTACATACTTAAGTGTTCAGGAGTTATTTGAATGTATATGTCCTGTGACTCCAGACAGATTAGATATGAATTGAAGTTGGGAATTTTGTCTTTGAGCTCACAGGAAGCCCCTATAGTTATGCAGAATGGTAGCTTTTTACATAATGGACACTGAATAAATGAATGCTGTTGGTGGAGTGAATGATTGAGCTGTTGAATAATTATTCCCTGACTTTTTGTTTTCATATAGAAAATAGAGTCAATGCAATAAAAGTGAAGCCATGGACTGAAACTGTATAAGTCTATCTTTCGAGTGAAATTCCTTTGGCTACTTCAAAAACTATAAAATCTTTCTGAACAGTAAGAAAAGCAGAGACAAATATAACAAACACCCATGCGTCTAACATCCGTATTTAACAAATGTTCACAGTTCGCAGGTTTGCATCAGATTTTTTTTTTATTAAGACATAACATATTTCAGATACATTAAAGCTCCATTTGCCCCCTTGCTAATCCCATTAGCCTCTCTCATGTGTCAGAGGGAACCACTAAGTCTACAGAATCTATACCTGTTTTCTTTTTTTTTAGGTTCTTGTTTACTTTATTTGTCTTTTACTGCACTGCATCTTAGTTGCTACACAGCGGCTTTCTCCAGCTGTGCTGCTCAGCTTCTCATTAGGGTGGCTTCTCTTGTGGAGCACAGGCTGTAGGTGGACGGGCTCAGTAGTTATGCACGGGCTTAGTTGCTTCACAGCATGTGGGATCTTCCTAGACCAGGGATCAAACCCACGTACCCTGCGTTGGCAGGTGGGTTCTTAACCACTGGGCCACCAGGGAAATTGCTCAAACTACTGCACAATTGCACTCATCTCATACTCTAGTAAAGTAATGCTCAAAATTCTCCAAGCCAGGCTTCAGCAATACGTGAACCGTGAACTTCCAGATGTTCAAGCTAGTTTTAGAAAAGGCAGAGGAACCAGAGATCAAATTGCCAACATCCGCTGGATCATGGAAAAAGGAAGAGAGTTCCAGAATAACATCTATTTCTGCTTTATTGACTATGCCAAAGCCTTTGACTGTGTGGATCACAATAAACTGTGGAAAATTCTGAAAGAGATGGGAATACCAGATCACCTGATCTGCCTCTTGAGAAATTTGTATGCAGGTCAGGAAGCAACAGTTAGAACTGGACATGGAACAACAGACTGGTTCCAAATAGGAAAAGGAGTACGTCAAGGCTGTATATTGTCACCCTGCTTATTTAACTTATATGCAGAGTACATCATGAGAAACGCTGGGCTGGAAGAAACACAAGCTGGAATCAAGATTGCTGGGAGAAATATCAATAACCACAGATATGCAGATGACACCACCCTTATGGCAGAACGTGAAGAGGAACTAAAAAGCCTCTTGATGAAAGTAAAAGAGGAGAGTGAAAAAGTTGGCTTAAAGCTCAACATTCAGAAAACTAAGATCATGGCATCCGGTCGCATCACTTCATGGGAAATAAATGGGGAAACAGTGGAAACAGTGTCAGACTTTATTTTGGGGGGCTCCAAAATCACTGCAGGTGGTGATTGCAGCCATGAAATTAAAAGACGCTTACTCCTTCGAAGGAAAGTTATGACCAACCTAGATAGCATTTTCAAAAGCAGAGACATTACTTTGCCAACAAAGGTCTGTCTAGTCAAGGCTATGGTTTTTCCAGTGGTCATCTATGGATGTGAGAGTTGGACTGTGAAGAAAGCTGGTGTTGAAGGAGACTCTTGAGAGTCCCTTGGACTGCAAGGAGATCCAATTAGTCCATCCTAAAGGAGATCAGTCCTGGGTGTTCATTGGAAGGACTGATATTAAAGCTGAAACTCCAATACTTTGGCCACCTCAAGCGAAGAGTTGACTCATTGTAAAAGACCCTGATGCTGGGAGGGATTAGGGACATCAGAAGAAGGGGACGACAGGTTGAGATGGCTGCATGGCATCACCAAGTCAATGCACGTGAGTTTGAGTGAACTCCGGGAGTTGGTGATGGACAGGGAGGCCTGGTGTGCTGCAATTCATGGGGTTGCAAAGAGCTGGACACGACTGAGCAACTAACTGACTGAACTGATACTTGTTTTTGTTCTTTGATTTTTTTGTGTGAGCATACACTCCATCAACAGTCTAGATTTTTGTGAATTTTAAAATCTACATAAGAATGTTATGACGAATGTGCTCTTCCTTGACTTGCTTTCTTTTCTCAATATAATACAGAGATTTCTCTATGTTGATGATGTAGATGTAGTTTATTCATTTAATTCCTTTGTACACAGATTTCAAGGTTATTGCTTATTCACAGATACCCATTCCCCTATGGATGGAGACCTAGATTTGCCCCTGGTGTTCCACAATTCTTAATAGCACTGTTAATGATGTCCTCATGGAGAGCCTTCCTTTTGCTCATGAGTGTATCCTTCCTGGGTATGACTGGGAAGTGAAATGGCTCAAGAGTGGGGGCATTATATTTTCAGTTTTGCTATATATCAATAAATTGTCCTCCACAAAGGTTATAATTAAGTGACATCCCCACCAGCGGTGTAAGAATATGCCTGCTTCTGGACATTTTCACTAACACTTGGTATCAGCATCTTTCACTTTTGATTTTTTAAGGGAATTTATTTCTGGCTGATGAAGGCTATGTTACAAAGTCCAACCCCTGCCAATGTGCTTCATGCTCCAGATTTGTTTAATATCACACGCTATCTGAACATCTCAAAAGCCAACCCCTTTGCCAGGAATGCGTTTACTGCCTTGATGGCAATCTCTTATTCAAGTCCCAATTAAAATGTCCCTGCTCCTCTCCACTTTCTCTGACTCCCCCAAGTCTTTTATTGGTCCTTCTCATCCCTACGGCTGTTGGTATAGATCTCATCGGTTGTGCTTACGGTGCTCTATTAGGGTTACTTTCTGTGGCTGTTTGCATCCTTGGACTCTGAGACTTTCCAGGGCAGGGATGATAGGCAGGCAGCTCAGTTCATGAGCATCTCCTGAGTAACTCGTTTGTGTCTGGCCTGTGCTAGGTTGCATAGAACTACCATGACAATAATAACAAAAAGTACATGCCATCATCTCTCCCTCCTGAGTGTTATTTGAATCCTATAGGGGCCCAAGGCAGAAATTTATGAAGCAGTTAGAAAACAGCACCCAGCTGTATAGAATGGAACTCCTGACTCTGTAACACTTAGACAGCCCAGTCAATGATTACTACATAAACACATGGACAAATAAATTAATAAATTAGTTTATCCAATAGAGTCTGCCAAGCACTTGTCTAGGGGTTGGAGATGTAGCAGACAACCAACCTGTGAGCTGTCTGTTCTCCTTGAACTTACTTGGGTGTGTTGGGATGGAAGCAGAGATGGACAACAAATGAATCAATAAATTGATATATATTATGTCAGGGAATGAAAGCTGTTGGAAAAGAAATCCAAGTAAGGTGAGCTAGAGGGGTGTTGTCTTGCAGCCCACCTCTGACTTCGGCTGCAGCTGAGTGAGATTCTTTTGCTTATGACAGCTCTCCCCATCCCATGGCACTTTCTCCAAAGCTGAGGAGCTTGCTTGTTTTGGATGGAGCAGCCTTCCCTCCAGTTACTCACAATGCTCACCTGCTCCATTTGCCCTGCACTGGCTTTCTCTCCTACCACTCCCTCACTTCGGCTCCCTAGAATCACCTTAAGTACATATTCGGCTCACAAGTTCTTGCCTCTGACTCAGGGAATCCAAACTAAGACAAAAGATGCTGGAGGGGTTGTCAATCAGTAATGAGGAATTAGGAGAGGACTCTCTGATGGAGGGCCTGAGTGTAAAAAGAATATGCGGTGGATACCTGGAGGGAAGGTGTCTCAGCAGAAGGTACAGCGGATCTAACCCCAGCCCTCATCTTGAGATAGGCACGTGCTTGGTGTGTTTGAGGAAGAGCTCAGAGAAACAGCTGGAGCAGATGTGAGCAAGGGAGGGAGCAGGGGATGATATAGGAGTAGGGGTGGGAACCTGGTAATCCAAGATAAAGGGTTTGTCATTCATTCTGAATGAATGAATTCGATGCCTTTGAACAGAAGAGAGACAGGATGCAACTGAAGTTTTAAATGAATGCGTGCATGTGTGCTTATGGTTGAAACAGACCTCACAAATAATTTGGTTGTTTAGAGATTCCAATTCGTGCAGTTGAAGAAGGGCAATTGTATTTCAGAATTGTTTTGCAGAAGGGACTTCCTGTAGCTCAGATGGTAGAGAATCTGCCTCAATCCAGGAGACCCAGGTTCAATCCCTGGATCAGAAAGATCCACTGGTGAAGGAAATGGCAACTCACTCCAGTGTTCTTGCCTAGAGAATTCCATGGATAGAGGAGCCTGGCAAGCTATAGTCTGTAGGGTAGCAAAGAGTTGGACATGACTAAGCGACTAACACACATACTAATTTTATTTCATGAGACAGTGTTGAATCACAAACAGTTCTTCCGGTGAGGAGGAAATCGATTCCATGCTTCCACAGTCCTGAAGTTAGCTGTGGTCAAAAGTTGCCTGGCTGTGGTATGACTGAGCAGGAGGGAGAAAATAGGAAGGGAGCAATAGAAGTCTGAGGCTGCTTAGAATTTCCCTGGGTCCTGAGGATTTTGAAAATGATGTTTAAGGCTGCACAAAGGTCACAGACTATTTGTAGCTTTGTGATGGGGGTGGGTTTAAGTCAGAATGCCCTCTGCTTAGCCATGTTTTCTAGCAGGTGAGCTACAAGTAAAGATAAGCTTCCTTCACAAAATCTGGTCCTACGACTAAGCAGGATGTTAGCTAATTCATCAGGCTTGTGAGAAACTGCTGCCTGGCAGCTTGATTACTTTTGAGTTCCCCACAGCTAAGCCATGTGGGACTGTTGGGTTCCAGAGCAGTTTCTCCTCTGCAAGGTGGTGCCTTTCTGCTTCAGTGCTGGGAGTTTTTAAAAGAGGTGTTTGTGGGATTTATTCACTGCTTTGTTGAAAACAATGAGAGGACCCTGATCAGATCACAGAATCAGATGACTCAGAGAAATGATAGCCCTTCCTCTTTGCGTCTTAGGAGCGAGTCTTAGAAGTGGTGTAGGAAGGCAGAAAGGCTGCATGTGGAATTACTCAGGCCAACTGATCAAGATGTGGGCACCAAGTGAGGACCTAGAGGAAGGAACATGACAATAATTCTAAGGAGAGAAATGCCCCTTTCCTTGGTGGAAACTCAGGAATGAATAATCCAGCTAATCTGACTCTCTGGTCCTCTCGTTCTTCTGCTCTGTGTGCATTAAATTTATCATCACCAGCGTGGCTGGAAAATGGAGGTCAAATTTCATTTTGGCCTGCAATGTGATAAAAATGACCTGCAAAAGGTAGATGACAGGTTGTTATTTTATGCCCTGGGAAATAGCAAAGATCAGATAGTACCTCCTCTGTGTTCTCTTTCTTTTTTTCCTTCTTGGATGGCTGATGCTAAGTTTCCTTAGCAATGCATCATAAATGCACATCCTGATTTGTTAGAAGGGTGGTCAAGGTTTAAAAGAAGAACGATCTATTTCTAACTGGCAATTTCAATCAGTCCAGGTTGACTAGGTACCTTTTGCTGTATGAGTTCTTTACAGAACCACTGACAAGTCATAAAAATATCCAGAGCACAGGCGTGACATTCAAACACACTGTCTCTTCTGCTTATAGTTCATTGACTCCCAGAAGTCATCTATTTATAGCAATTAATGATTTCTAAGCAATTAAGTCCCCCTGTTTCAACAACTATCATACTGTAGGATAAATCTTTCCCAAAGAAATATGTGTGGTAGGCAGTTTCACTTATGGAAACCAGGTCCAAAGTTGGCATGCATGAGGCAGGGGAAGGAGTCTTTTCCATTTGAGGTGGGTAGGATTCACGGCAACTAAGGGTTATTAGGAATTCTCTCTACATCAAGGATTGTTTAAACTTAGGAAGTGCTTAGCCTTCGCGTAGCCTTGCCTCCTGGGATGAAGGTGTCCCTTTTCCAGGGGACAGTCCGGCTCCTGCGTTGCAGCCTTCTCCACTGGAGGTCCTTCATGAGTCAGTACTACTGCTGCTCTGCTTTGCTTTGCAAAGATCATTGCAAGGGCTTATCTTGGGTAATTGTTATTACTACCATCTGCATTACGGTATAATTACCTTTCCAAAATGCTAGATCTCTTTAGCTGATGTTTAAAGATAAGTAATAGCCAAATAATTGCCAAGCCTTTGGATACAGAGCAGGAGCTCTGCAATGAAAGGTGGGCATGTGTTTTTCTCTCTTGTTTTTATTTTTTCTTCTTTGTCTGGGAGTGGTAGAGGGGTGACTGGGTTTCCTCCCTAGCTCTACCTTTATTTTTACACAGACTGATGACTCAGTCAATGTAGAATTTATCCTTATCCCAATCTGATATCCCTCGTGTGCAACCAGCAGGATATAGATTGTGACATTCAATAAAATTAACTTGTAATAATCAGAACTTGTGGTGGGTAAATGCTGTCCTCTGTCCCTGAGGAACAAAAGTGAGCAAGCAGGTGAGATGAATTAGAAGAAAGTCCCCGGGTCTTTCGGATCAGACAGGCAGATTTGGTGTCATCTTATCCTGACTCCTCAATTTTCATATAAAAGATTGAAACTCCTTGCTTTGTGATCCCTGATGCTCTAAAGTTTGAGCTACACTTGGTGATTAAACCTTTAGTGTATTTCTTTATGAGCATGATCAATCAGCAGAACCTTATCTGCATGTGAATTTGGTTTTTTACTATAAATCCTAGACTACCTAAGACACAAAACTGTGGATGGTGAGATATAAAGATGCAGAAAATGAGAAAATTTAAGAAAATGGGGAGAAAAATATGGATTAAAATTGATAAGGCACAGAAAAAAGCATGATAAATAATATTGTGATGGTTTACATAGGAACAGTATTGAATTAATGGTTTTAAAATTGCTATTTTAAATCCTGCTTACTGTTTGACATTCCTGTTTTTCTGGAAATTCATTTGATTAAGCAAATTGGCCCAAATATTTACCTCCTTAAATTCTTATATAAGTAAGGCAGACGAATTACTTTGAGCCATGTGGATTCAAGGAGTAGGTACCGTATGTCCAAAAAGCTGGGGTAAGTGCTATCTTGAAAAAACCATCAGTCCCCAAACTTACCTTTTATAAACCAGAGT
This sequence comes from Bos taurus, assembly GCF_002263795.3. Classification (NCBI taxonomy): domain Eukaryota; kingdom Metazoa; phylum Chordata; class Mammalia; order Artiodactyla; family Bovidae; genus Bos; species Bos taurus. The sequence goes on along the minus strand of NC_037333.1, from coordinate 43,814,035 downwards.
TTACATTGGGCAAACCAGGAAGGATGCTAGTATTTTAATCTCAACTGCTAGTCATATTCTCCACTCCAGTAGAGAAAGTGTGCTGGAAAAGATTTTAATGTGTTGGTATTTATATGTTAGGCTGAAAAATAGCTTCTACTAGTTGAAATAGCTTTCTTTCTCTTGCTGCATTCCCACCATCAATTAAGCAGTCATTTAAAAAGCATTTTGTACAGCCCCATTTTAAGAAATATCTGCACCCATCAGAGCTGACATTCAAACAGCAAACTGTATAGCTTCCTGATCGTGTGTGTTTTAAGGGGACTAGAAATGTGCTTTACTCCATGCTCCACCACTATCTGAAATTCCTCTGTTAGATCTTGGTTATTTTGATATAACATTTTATTCCATTTTCAAGACAAAACTCCTAGAAGGAGTGCTGTAGTAAACTTTGCCACTTATTGTGAGCAATTTGCTCAGATGTTTTCTAGAGAAGCAGACTGAGATGAGGACCGGTAAAGAAAGCAGGCAGAGAGTGGAAAGCTCACGGAGCTGGTGAGGGATGTGGGGTGGAGAACAGGAAAGGGATGCTAAGGGTAAACTCCACCTTCTTCCCCATTTTTCATGAAACTGGCTGAAACGCTGGTTTTCTGGTCAGTTAAACCAAGGAAAGAATTGAATCAAGGCTGGGTGTTTTAGGCTGAGTGCTAAGAAAATACATTCTTCCTAGTAGAGAGTTGCCCAGTCTGCTTTCTTCCTTTTGTTTGTCGGTGTCATATTGATCTAATGTCTGCTTTGTAGGAGTCACTACTAAGAACGAACAGAGACAACACACCGTACTTGTCCTAATGTTGCTCCTGGGAATGGACACAAAAATGAGTGTCAAAATGCCCAAAGCTTCATGAAACATCTCTACACCGGAGAAAGTCAGTATGGAGTCAGAATTTTAGGGTCCCGATGAAGCCTCATATAGTTTGCAATCAGGGAAAAATCCATCAGTCCCCAAAAAGTCTTATTGCAGGACATTCTTCTGGGATGTGTACTTCCTTGGAAGGATGAGGAGAGGTGAGCTGCTTTGATGCCAGACCCGTGTCTCTTTCCCTTGCATTCCTCTAGCTTCTCTGTAATTGATGCTAATTGAATTTCAAAGCAAAGGTAGCACTCTTCCATTACTGTGGTGAATATTCCAGTCATTGAAAACTGGCATTACCTTACACAATCCCAGCCTTGCCTATTGCAGTTTGGGAGTTACAGCTAGGGGCCAGCTCAGGTAAGGGCAAATATAAGAATACTCAAGTGGATTGCCATGCCCTCCACCAGGGGATCTTCCTGACCCAGGGATAAAGCTCGTGTCTCTTATGTCTCCTGCATTGGCAGACAGATTCTGTACCACTAGTGCCACCTTAGAAGCCCAAACAGATAGATTTGTGCATTTTAAACAAAGAAAAGCAAGAAGCCCTCTGGAAATGGAAAAACCAAATAGTTGGATACTTTTGAGAAAAGTTACTAAACACTCTTAAATTTGCATGACAACTTAAAAACGCTCAAGCTTTTGCAGTTATAGACTAGTAATTGATCTAGATATCTCTTCTTGCTTCTTCTTTTCTCATGTTCTGGAGCTGAGAAAAGCAGCATTTCTAATTTACATGTCCAAATTAGTTTCAACCTACTTATATTGAATGATAATAGATTTCTTTTTCTTATAATTAATGTTGTCTGAAAACATAATACAGATTTAACTTATCATTGTAAAGATCTTAAGATTTTAATATTTTTGCAGAGGCATAAATACAGTGTAGCTATAATTATTTCATTATGTATGTATAAAAATAGGATACGGCAAAAAGTACATGCTTTCCCTCACTGATTACTCTTAATGTCTCCCAAATTTCCTGATTTACAATATTCTCTAAGGATGTAGATTTTTCTAATTGAAGTACAGTAATTTGCATATTTTTAGACCTTGTTGACACAGTTAATTGATATGTCATTACTTATATCATGCTGAATATAATTTACACTCTTTATTCACGGCAGACTTACAATGCTGTCCTTTTGGGGAAGAACTCACAAAGTAGCATTCTTTGTCGGCTTTTCTTTTTTGCTTAGCCAGCCTTTGCCCAAGGAAAACCAGAAAGAATGACGGCCAATTGGCAGGGTTTTCTGTTCAGCTGCATATTAACCATTAACATAATAGTCTAATAAATCTTAGCAGTGGTGGTAAGAATGGATTTTTTTTCCCCTAGCAGTTTGCTATTTTCAAAAGACTTTTCACCTATTATTATCTCAATTAATCCTCACATAATCCTTGAAAAAGGGATTGTTACATTTCCTTTACTGATGAGCAAAGAGACATGAGTTTGGGAGACATGAAGACTGGTCCAAAGTCATTGTAGCTAAAAGATGGCAGAGCTGGATGGACACCACTTTTCACCTTAAGGACCATGTTTTTTCCCCTGCACTGCACATTCCACCAGAGAGGTAAGGAAATACGACAAGAAGAGTATGAAAGAAAGGAAAATCAGGAAGAACTCCTAGTGAAGATTTGTTGTTATTGTTCAGTCGCCAAGTCATGTCCAACTCTTTAGGACCCCATGGACTGCAAGATGCCAGGCTTCCCCGTCCTTCACTATCTTCCAGCGTTTGCTCAAACTCATGTCCATTGAATCAGTGATGCCATCCAACCATCTCATCCTCTGTCATCCTCTTCACCTTTGGCCTTCAATCTTTCCCAGCATCAGGGTTTTTTTTTTTTTTTTTTCCAGTGAGTTGGCTGTTCACTTGAGGCAGCCAAAGTATTGGAGCTTTAGCTTCAGCATCAGTCCTTCCAATGAGTATTCAGGGTTGATTTCCTTTAGGATTGACTGGTTTGATCTCCTTGCTGTCCAAGGGACACTCAAGAGTCTTCTCCAGTACCACAGTTCAAAAGCATCAATTCTTCGGCGCTCAGCCTTCGTATACCAAACATATAAGCTTTGAGACAGGGGAAGAGGTTCACATCAGAGGTGTCTGTCTAGGTGTGTCTGAAAAGTGTAATGTTCCCCAGCACATGTGCCTGTTTTCCTGTCCCTGAGAACCTGAATGGGAGTGCTGTGTACTCACTTTTTGCTTCTTTGTCACTCCCACAGTGCTTTGCTAGGTTCAAATGAGGCACTCAGAAATCATTATGGAGTGACTGAATGGCATCCTTCAGAAGTGGGCCTTATGGCTTCATTGTTCCGACGATGGACTGTGATCATATCTATGCCAGCTTTGGCCACCCACACCCATCCGAATCACACAGGCCTCCTCAGCAAATTACTTTTTCCCTTTTTCCTTTTCTTTTCTTTTTTAAAGCCCCATTACTCAGGCTGGAGAGTTCTCTTGTTAAAAAGATGGTTGGAATTGGGCCTAGCATTTACATGGACTGCTAAAGATGTAGGATCTGCTTTTGGTGGATTTCCAAGTGTGCAATCCATCCAAGCAGCTGAAAATCACAACAAATGGAGTTCAGAAAGCATGCAAAGGCGAGACATTACGGTATAATGGAAAAAGCATCAGCCTGGGAGTGAGACAGGCCTGGGCTTGGATCCAAAATCTGCCCCTTGCTAAACATTTCATCCCTTGTAATCACCTCCCTGAGCCTCAGTTTCCTTTCCTGAGCAATGGGTCTCTAGATCATGCTTCTCCTTGGGGGCAGTTCAGAGATAAGGTGTGGCAAACACCCAGCTCAGTACCTAGTGCCTACGGATGTTATTTTCCTTCCCTCGTTCATTTTCAGGCTGACATTGATCCCATTTAGATGAGGTGTAACTTCTGCTCAAAGAAGATATGCACCTCAATTCTTTATTCATGGATGTTGGGTTGCATGACTTTTTCATGCCTCATTAATGTCCAGGGTTGGTGTTGAGAACTATGGACCTGTCTGTTGACCACTATGAACACAAGTAGAGGGGCTTCAGTTTTCTCCACCCAGCAGTGGCGGGGGCGGGGAGGGGGGGGGTCTCATGCAATCTGGGGGATGGCTGCACTTCCCTGTTTCACAGAAGGGGGCAGTGTTGGGCACCAGGTAGGTTCCTCCTGGTCTCTTCACCCGGAAGCTCTTTTTCTGATGAAAGGCAGGCTGATCTTCCTCTAGAGCAGGGGTCTCCAACCCCCAGGATCTAATGCCTGATGACCTGAGCTGGAGCTGATGTAATAATAGAAGTAAGCTGCACAATAAATGGAATGCACTTGAATCATCCCCAAACCATCCCCCACCTGAAGAAAAACTGTCTTCCATGAAAATCAGAATTTCGTGGCCCCTGGTGCCAAAAAGGTTGGGGACTGCTGCTCTAGAGAATGCTGCAGCTGTTCATCACTTTCCTCCAGCAGCAGGAAATATGCTGAGCCCAAGGAAGAGAGTGAGGGCTGGCCACTGGCTGTAGTTTTCCTTTATTTTCTAGAGGTATGAGGCAGCAGAGTGGAAGGAATCCAGGTGATGGAGATGTGCAGCTGAATCTTACCTTTGGATTTCAGCTGCAGGACATGAAGTCACTTCATCTCTTTGACACTGAGTACCCCCTTTGTAAAACAGTGAAAGTGTTAGTCACTCAGTTGTGTCTGATTCTTTGCAACTCTATGGACTGTAGTCCACCAGGCTTCTCTGTCCATGGGATTCTCCAGGCAAGAATACTGGAGTGGGTAGCCATTGCTTTCTCCAGGGGTAGCCTAATATGGTGATTAAGAGTGATGATTCTGGAGTCACCTGCTGTATGACTAATGGGCAAGATGCCTAACTCCTTAGCACCTTACTTTCCTTATTTATGTAAGTGGGTATAAAAAATGATGACTCCAGAATCATCACTCTTAATCACCATATTAGGCTACCCCTGGAGAAAGCAATGGCAACCCACTCCAGTACTCTTGCCTGGAAAATCCCATGGACAGAGGAGCCTGGTAGGCTACAGTCCATGGGGTTGCGAAGAGTCGGACACGACTGAGTGACCTCACTTTCACTTTTCACTTGCCTGCATTGGAGAAGGAAATGGCAACCCACTCCAGTGTTCTTGCCTGGAGAACCCCAGGGACAGCGGAGCCTGGTGGGCTGTTGTTTATGAGGTCGCACAGAGTCGAACACGACTGAAGCAACTTAGCAGCAGCAGCAGGCTACCCCTAAAAATTATCAAATAGAAAAATGACTGACTTGGGATTCAGGAATGAATCCTAACTCCTAACTCCTTAGCACCTTACTTTCCTTATTTATGTAAGTGGGTGCAAAAAGGTGGTAATGAAAGATAAATGAGATAATCTAGGTGAAGCTGGTAGAGAAGTGGAAGCTCATGGAGAGTACTCAAAAAACGTTAGTCAACATCACCACCACCACCACCATCAGCAGCAGCACGATCATCGTCAGCACTACAGTAATCAGCTTGAGTCAATGAGGGTATTTGCAAATAACAAGTGACATCTTCTTAAGGTACAGCGCCAAAGAGGACAAGTTGTTATTATTGTTCAATTGCTCAGTTGTGTCTGACTCTTTGCAACCCAGTGGACTGCAGCACTCCAGGCTTCCCTGTCCTTCACCATCTCCCGGAGTTTGCTCAAACTCATGTCCATTGAGTTGGTGATTATTCAAGGCATTTTATTGCCCTAAAACCACAAAGTCCCTGGAGGCAAGGGGAGCTGCAGTTGCACTGTTTTTTCTCTAGGTGGTGCAACATTTGTCAGTGAGAAAACAGGTGTATTTACAGAAAAGCACGTTAAGGTTTTCTACAAATAGATGTTCATCTGGAAAACACGGGCTGCACATGTAGAAGGAGCTTCAGTGGTCAAGCAGGTACACACGTTTTTGCTGGCAATTAACAGCTATCTTTCCTTGGCAGTCCCGCCTGTGGTCCTGATGACCAATGGCACTGAATGGGTTAGAACAATCACGCCCCTACACAGAGGAGCTCATGCTCTAAGCAACCTCTTTGCAACCTACCTTCAGAGACAATAATGTGATAATAAGGTGTGAGTAGCAGCAGTAAATGTGTATTGAGTCCTTCCTTGGCACGTGCCAGGCAGTGTTCTAGGTCCTTTACCCGCATCCACACTCAGTCGTTCCAGTAGCTCTGTTAGGTGGGCTTCATTTGCAGACCGAGGACACTGTAACACAGAGAGTGTGAATAAACTATCCCAGGTCACATGCAGCATAAGCATGTGGCAAAGGATGGGTCTGAACCCAGGTCTCTGATTCAGAAATGCCCACGCTCTTAAAATCTGCTTGATCCTGCCTCATGAGGCATAGATGTAGGAGGTGACAGGTGGGGTTGTTTAAAGCCCAAATAGTCATTCTGAGGTGGTTTGATCATAGCTTAATGGTTGCACAGAAGGGTCCTCTTTGCATTCTCAGGCATTTGCCACTGTATGTGCCTCTGTCTCCATCTGTCTGTCTCTCTGTTTATCTCCCTTTATATTCTCTCTTATCTCTCTCTTGCTCTACCTTGCCTTCTCTCCCTCCTCTCTCTCCTACATTCCCTCTGCCTCATGCAGGGTTCAAGGCTCCAATCTACCCACAGTCTGGTAATTGACATGTTCTGCAGAGGTATCAACATGCTACAAGTTCATGGACATTCAAATCAAACTTGCTGTACATGAGTAACCAAAGATTGGTTTAAGAAATCATTTCCTTCCCCCATCCCCCAAATATCTGTAAATAGAATTTGGCCAAGGGATGATTCTATATACATATTATGCTTTTGCTGCTTGAAAGGAGAGGAAGAAGGTAAAAATTCTGAAGCCCCGAAAGAAAGCAATATTCTCAACTACAAAAAATTTGTTCTCTCCAGCTCTAAACATGTAATAAATCACCCTACAAAGAGCCTCATCTTTGAACTAAAAGTTGGAGGCTGCTCTACATTGGTTTTGGGCTGGTTAGGGAAGGTATACTGTGCGATGTCACCTGTGGCCTTTGAAAGGACCAGAGAGTACGTGTGATTGTGTACCTTCAAAATGTGATTTAATCGATGAGTGTTTCTGGGGTTTTGGAGGCATGCTCATCTTAGCTCTTTTGGAGAATTCCAAGCTTTGCTTTGTCGATATAAGCCTGATCTAGTCTTCAGTTTTAAGATGAGAAAATCATCCACTTCTTGGTTTTTCTTGATTTCTCTTGGTTTCTCAAGTATATGACTTAACAATTTTAATGATTTTTGGAATTACACTGCAACAGGCTGAGCTTTTTTTGGTTGTGTGGAAGGTGGCGAAGGACATAATTACCCAAGTTTCAGGAAATATCTGGTATTTCATGAGGGAAAATGCCAACATTTGGTACATCTGATGATTTCATTTTATATGTGTGAAAACAGAGGCAAATGTCTGTATTTGAGGAGAGTAATGGTATAGATCAGTGTCTGTACTTTTGTTGAACACACTGTTAAAATAATAATTAAGCCTCCACACCTGTTAGACTGTGAAAAAAATCCTCTTTTCAGAAAACAGTGCCTTTCAAGAAGCATATCACTGAAATGAGGACAGGAGAGGCACATGGCTTTCTTGTCTCTTTCTCCTTTTCTTTCTGTATTCTTTTCCTTTCTTTTTCTGCCTCGTCTCATCACCCTCTCCCTCTTCCTCATCATTTCTTTTCTGGGGAAAGCTGTTTCATGATCCTATTAAATTATTTTAGCTGGGATATCTCTGAATCCAACTGAGATTCAGCCCCTCCTATGTTTCTTGAGCCATGTGGCACTTCAAGTGAACTCTGAAGGACAAAGAGCAAGAAAGAAATGTTGGGTGAGGAGGGAAACCATCACCAGCACCAAAAGCAGCACCCTCACTTTCACTGGCCCCAAACAGGAAGAAACTGATTGGCCCCAGAGGGAGAAACTAATCAACTAGCAGGTATTTCCTGAACACCTATTATGTGCAAGGCATTCAGCTAGGTCCTGGGTAGGCACCCTACCTGCCCTTAACAACCTGATGGGGTTGGCCATTGCAAAGCAAAGAGACCTCCCACATACCAGCGATGGACTAAACACCTGGTAAAAACTGTTTGATTAATTTCTCAAATACCTCTTCAGTGTTAGTTTCAGAGTTCTTTAAAGACCCATGGGAGGTGAAAAAGAAAAATAGAGTTCAGTGCTCACCACTGGACCATCTGCTGTCTTACCAGAAAGTAGAATATTCTTTTTTTTTTTCTGTAAATTTGCATATACTCCCTAAGAAGTCAGTTTCCTAATTTCCAAATTGGGGATAATAAAACTACTGAACTCTGGGTGAAATACTTAGTGCCAAACATGTTGTTGTATTCAATAATTGTTAACTAAACTATTACTGTTGCTGTTATCTTCTGTTGGCTTCCAAGGACTTGTATCCCCAATTCCAGATAGCCCAGCGATGCTTTTACAGCTCTACACTTTCCCTAATGATGGCTGAGGACAGAGTACAACTAAAGAAGTTGGATACAAGATGTCAAGGAAGTGCATAATTTTAGGAATGCAACAAAGGAAGATTCAGCGGGCAATTTTTGTTTGTTTGTTTGTTTCTGTAAGCCAATATTTTTCACACCAGTACTGTGTCCATGGAGTTTTATGTCTTCTCTTTAACTTGCAAACTGATCATTTCTCAGAAACTAGACTCCTGTAACATTTCGTTAAAAAGATATCTCTGCCAGGCAAGGCAGTAAGCCGAATCTTTACATTTACCCTCTTATCACAAGCAGATCCTTTTCTAGATCAGATGTTCCTGATATAGGTAACAAGGTCATCAAAGGGAGAATGAGAGAGCAAAGAGAGGAAGGAAACCAGTACCCATGAGAAGATGATTTTATGTCACCGGAATGCTGATCCACTTGCTGCAAATCTGTTCTGAATATAAACATGTGGTTTTCACCAGATTCGTGCCTGCTAGGGTTTAGGAAACATGCCAGTGTGCAAGGACCATTTACTGAATGATAGTCACAGGGCTCTTTTCAAGACTGTAAAGAAACTCCCTCACTTTAGTTCTATTTCTGCCCTCTGTTCCACCTCAGAACATAGACATTCCTTTCCATGAGACTGTGACATGACCCTTCAGTACTTAGAAGGCATAGTAGTAGCCAAAGAGTCTAGGCTTCAGAGCCAGACTGCCTGCCTCAGAGCCTGGATCTCATTAGCTTGTCTCTAGTGTGATCGTAGGCAACTTACTAAGTGCCCTGTGCCTCGGTATCTTTACCTATAAAATGGGGTAATAAAGATTCCTGGCCTTCCTGGTGGCTCAGTAGTAAAGAATTCACCTGCTACTGCAGGAAATATGGGTTCGATCCCTGGGTCGGGAAGATCCCCTGGAAGAGGAAGTGGCAATCTACTCTAGTATTCTTGCCTGGATAATCCCATGGACAGAGGAGCCTGGTGGGCTACAGGCTCTGGGGTTGCAGAGTTGGACATGACTGAGCGACTAAACAACAATAACAGCAATAAGGATTCCTATCCGAAGAGATGACTTAATGTGAACAAAGAGCTTAGAGCAGTGTCTGGCACTCAGTAAGCTCTGCAGAAATATTTGCTCTTGTTATTGTTGATGCCACTACCAGCTATGGAGTCTTGTACTATGTGCCAAGCACTTTGATAAATGCTTTACATCTAACATATTATTTATTTCTTATTTCCATCTGGTTGTCTTTATATTATTTCCACTTGGAGCCATCTCCTTAGAAAGGCATTGCATAAGCTATTTTATCTTCCTTGCAGCACTGTTTAGGGCCTGAAGTCATTTTTGCTATTTCTTTGATTGTGTGTTTATTGTGTCACTCTCTGCACTAAGATGTAAGTTTATTGAGGGCAGAGATGCTCTCTTGTTCACCATGTGATTCCTGGTCCCCTGGCCTGGCATATTGTAGGGACTCATAAATATTGACTGACCTGATTCTCTTGCCCAGTTGGAGATATCCCTGAAGCTGTTAGCTATTTCTCAGGTGACTTGGTTTCTACATTTTCTCCAGTCTACTGTTCATCTTATTCCTCTTAAAGTGTGGCACCAAGAACCAAGCATCATATGCCAGGTGTGATCCTGTTGGCCCGAGGGCTGCAGAAGTGTTTATTCTCGGGAGAATGGCTTCCATCTTGTTTTCTTAGGGAGAGACATCCATGGTTCTTTTCATTTCTGTCTCAGCTAGGGAGCACACCTCAGCTACTGGCCAGCCAGACATTATGAAGCAAGGTTTTTCTTACAATTGCTTCAATGATTATAGTTGACCATGTGGGGCTTTACTTTTATCCTCATTGAGTTTTTCTTGGCTCTGTTTGTCAAAATAGCTTAGAACTTTCCTTCTGACATCTATTGTATGTGCTCTCTTTCTTCAAATATCCATACATAGTCAGTGTAATCTGTACACACTCCTTCACACATGTGGAGCCAGATAGAGCCTGTAGCACCTAAAGTAGCCATCCCATATTGACTTTAAAAGGAAATTATCAGATTATTTATGATAATAGCTAGTATTAAGCACTTAGTGCATGCGAGGTCTTGTTCTAAGGGTTTCGAATGAATTAACTCATTTAATCCTCACAAGAATTTTACACGGTAATGACCATTAGTATCACCATGTACACATGCAAGAAATAAATAATCATAGAGAAACTAAGTAATTTACCCAAGATATTGAGACAGAGTTGAGATTCAACCCAGAGAGGACCAGAGCCTGTTCTTTTTACTCTAACACCCTACTTGTGATCCCTCATGTAGATTACTAATCCATTAGTCCATACTTCCTGGTTACAGTGACTTCTGGCTATTAGTAATTCACTTAAGTCCACCATCTTATTCTCAAATAAACCATGGAGCATTTCACTTAACATTTTGATTAAGTTAAGGTTGTTCTGTTTTTTTTTTTTTTGCATTTCCTTGATATTGTTTGTGGGCAATAATGTTCCCAAGGTTGGAGTTCATTTATTGTGACCTGGCAGGTACCTACTTGGATGTATCAGCAGCAACTTTTTTTTGTCCCAGAGAGGTCATCTTTTTGTAAATGACACAGGCACCTCAGCTTTAAGTGCTTCTGAAAGTGTATTGAAAATGTTAGTCACTCAGTTGTGTCCGACTTTTTGTGATCCCATGGATTGTAGCCCACCAGGCTCCTCTGATAATGGAATTCTACTGGAGTGGGTTGCTATTTCCTTTTCCAGGGGATCTTCCTGACCCAGGGCTCGAATCCAGGTCTCCTGCATTGTAGGCAGATTCTTTACTGTTTGAGTACTTACAGGCTTATGTTGAGCATCAAAAGTTTTAAAAAAATGATGTATTGGGAACATTCTAATAGTTTTGCACATCTGTCTTTTAGTCTTCATGGATGGAAATGAACAGTTTCATGGCCTCAAAGCCATCCAAGGGCCTAATATTTACCATGCACCATCTCAAGTAGCTTATTCAGATCAAGAGTGCTGAAAAGCCAAAGCTCAGTTGAGACCAATGAAATAGCATTTGCTTGTTGGATCCAGGACTAGCACACTTATGCATGGTTCTTCAGATTGCAGGATGTTGGTAAAGTGAGCGATGGAATTGTCATCTCCATCAGAGGTCCTTTTGGCCTAAAAAACTTTGCAATTTGCCCTTCCCTTGTAGCTAATAGCCAAAGGTAAAGAGTTGAAGTCAATCAAATATGGATCCTGCAGTATTTCCTAGTCTGACAAACAAGATGATTTTAGATGGAACACAGATGTATGTATGCATTTTTACTTTAACAGTTATGTAGAAAAATATACCATTAATTTACAAAACAAGTGATATTATGGTTATTATCTCTTAGGATTAAGCAAAGTAAAAAACATGAGTCAATTTGAATTTCATTTGAAGAAAAATATTCAGTAAATACCAATACTGGTAGTTTGGAGATTAGCAAAGATTGTGAAAGTGATGTATAAATGAATAAGATCTGGAGAATATTGAGCTAATGCAATGTTAATTAAAAAGGTAATTTTATGTATGTAAATGCCACTGAAAGTTTTTCATGCCTATTATATTTTTAGAGCTCAAATTGAGCATGTAGTCTTTCATGAGCAGTCTTTCATGGCAGGAAGACACACTGATAGATTGGAAGAGTGTGGCAATAACCATGGTAAATCCTAGAGATACATCACTCCTTGGTAGCATGGTGGGTAGGATCTTGTAATGAAACACACACTCTCAGGAATATCTAACTCTTACCTGCTTTTCAAATAAAGTAATTTCATGTTTTTATCCTTTAGTGTTACTTTAACCCTCCCACACCCAATGTTTATTTTTTAATTACAAAATAATCTAGTTTTTCTTTTTTTGGTAGCAAAAAAAAGCATACAAGTTGAGACAGCCTTGACTTCCAAACTGTTTTCAGCAATGCCACTGTATTAGTCAGCTCTTGCTGTGTAACAAACCAGACCAAGATTCAATAGTTAAATATAATGATCTTCCTTTTAGCTCACAATTCTGTGGTTCTGTAATTTGGGTTTGTCTCATCTGGGTTCATACACACATCTGCAGTGAGCTGATGGTTAACTAGGCACTTTGATTTGGGGCTTGCAGGTTGTCATCTGGAATGATGGAGGTAGTTGGGCCACATGTCTCTCAACATCCATCAGGCTAGCATGGCTTGTTCTCTTGGCAGATAGAGCACAGAAGAGTGTAAGACCACTTGACTCTGAGAACCAGCACAATGCTGCTTCTAATACCTTTGTTGTTGTTGTTGTTTAGTTACTAAGTTGTGTCCAACTCTTTGCAACCCCATGGACTATATAGCCTGCCAGGCTCCTCTGTCTGTGTGATTTCCCAGGCAAGAATACCAGAGTGGGTTGCTGTTTCTTTCTCTAGGGAATCCTTCCCCACCTAGTTATCAATCCCACGTCTCCTGCATTGACAGGCAGATTCTTTACCACTGAGCCATCTGGGAAGCCCTTTAATACATTGGATTGGTCAAAGCAAATCCCAAGGCTAGTTCAGATTCAAGGGGAAAGAGATTTCACCTCTTGGTGGGAGGAACTGCAAAATTACAATGCAAAAGGAAGTAGTTACAGGGAAGTGAAGTGTTGTGACCATTTTTTGTAGTCTATTACAACCACTTGGCAAGCCTGTCTCCTTGGACAGATCACTTCACTTCTGTATGTCATGGTATCCTTGTATCTAAAAAACAAAATACACACACACTCACATATACACCAGCCCCTCAGTGCTCAAAGTGGCAACCAGGCCGTGTGAATCAGGCCAGTTATGTTAAAATACTTTGAAACCTACAAAGTTTCTTTGAAAGGTTATGATTTTGTGCTAACTTTGCACAAATTCCTCTGTAGAAGGGACATCATAATAGAACTTGCCTCATAACGAGATGCAAAGCGTCAGTAAGATGGTGACTGCAAACTGCTTAGGCCAGTCCTGGCACAAAGAAGGATTTCATAAACAGCAGTGACTCTTTTTATTATATTTATTAAAAAACTAAGATAAACTGCATATAGGTGGAGAATACTGAGTAGGTTGTGATTAAAAAAGAAACAAAAACAAAAGACAAAACAAACCCATTGTAGTGAAATATGAGCTGACCCCCAAATCTCCAACTGCTTTACTATAAAATGTATTTGTTCATTGCCAGTTGATGGCTTTTGAAATCATTTATTTTTATTGTCTAACAAAGGGCACTTTGTTGAGTGCTTCATTATCTGTAGAAATGCTTTAGCATTTGCACCAAAATTCTGTGCTCAAATGCTAGAGCTGGCAATACCTCTTAGTGATAATTTTCAAGTTAAGTATTATGCATCAGGTAAATGATTGTGCATATAAATGGTCATTTTAGATGGTGCATTAGCAGGTAGAAATGGACAATCTTTTCCAAGGAACATTCAGTGTTTTTTCCCCCCACAGTTAACTGCTTCAAGTAAGATTGTAGAACATGCTGTGATGTTGTACAAAGTCAGATTAAAAAATAATAATAAAGATCTCACTGTTAGCTCTTCTAAGAAAGGACTCAGTACATTTGTTGTTTCTTTTCTTCTGCTTTGCAGTCTCACGTGTGTTTATGATGTTATTTGAGTAATGCTACTAAAAAAACAAAAAACAAAAAACAAAACCTGCTAACAGCAACATGCCAGTTAGAACTTGTAGCCCTTACTCATTACAGGCATTGTTTTAAAGTACAGACACCTAGACGTCATAACCGCAGGTAACTCCTTTAATGAAAGTGCTTCTTTGTTTACTGTTTCCAGCACTAGATTGTAGGGCTCTGAAAAGCATTTGTTGTTGATTAGTTACTAAGTTGCGTCCAACCCTTTTGTGACCCCATGGACTGTAGCCTGCCAGGCTTCTTTGTCCATGGGATTTCCCAGGCAAGAATACTGGAGTGGGTTTCCATTTCCTTCTCCAGGGGATCTTCCTGACCCAGGGATCAAACCAGTATCTCCTGCGTTGGTAGGTGGATTCTTTATCTCTGAGCTGCCAGCGAAGCCTCCAAAAGGCATGGGTTGGAATTTACTCAAATCTCAGTGAGTGCAAACACAAAGTGCTAAATTACTGCATATTAAAATGAACATTCAGGCGCCACCAAGAGGGCATCTCTCACATTTCTCTAATCTTTTTGATTCAAAACTACTTTGGCTTCCAGTAAGACAGTCCAAGATGCATTTCAATTCAAGAAAAGGATGATGAATGAATGATGGTGGTTTATGGAGTTCTATCTCATTTCTTTTTTTTTTCCTTTTCTGGAAGGGAAGGGAAAAGAGGATTCTCATTTCTTGCAGTCTTCTTTTAACCAAAACCTCATATAGTTGATTAAAAGACAAGAAACATCCCATTAAAGATGCTTTGAGTTGTACTGTTTTCCCCCATGCTGTTTGCAGGAGTATATTACTATAAGATAACCTGTGTATGGCATACAGAGAAACCTATTCCCTTATAAGGTAACCTTAAAGATTGCAGATAATTTCCTGGAAATGGAGTCTGCATTAATACATATAAATGGTGGTTGACTCATTGCCTATGTCTGTTCTAAGATATCCTGGATGTAGTTAAAGTGACCTGTTTCCTGTTGGTTTCCTTCTCTAGATGGTAAACTCCCTGAAGACAGGGCAACTGTGTTTTGTTACTTGCATGCCCATCACCTCCCAGAGTACCTGGCATCTATTAGGCACTAAGGAGCCCAAGAATTCTTTCATGGCTTGAAGACACTGCCCAAGCCCTGCCCTCAAGGAGCTTCCTGTATAGTGTTGGGGAAGATTGAGTTTTAAGACTTATTTCTAAAACTCATAAGGACTTTTGACGGACTTTGGTGCAGAATGTATAAAACAGAGCAGATTGGCACTGTTGCCATGGTTTGTTGCTTGTACTCCTAACCTCTGACCTTTCCTTCTTGGCTCTGCCTTCTTGTGTCCAGTCTGTCTTTTCCACATGGTTCTCTGAGTTGGCATTATTTGTATTACTATTATTATTCTTGCTGTTCTTGTTGTTATTTTCTTAACTTGGGTTACACTTCTCTGAGGAGGCTAAATCTTTGCTGTGGGCCTTTGGCTGGGAAGTGATAGGTCTTCTCCACACTTGATAGAGGTTTGTCTAGCATGGGGCTTTGCCCACTCTGCATGGTCAGGAAATATATATATATATATATATATACACACACACATACATATATATACATGTATATATGTGTATATATATATTTAAATTTTATTTTATTTATCCAAAAAGTATCTTACATTGAAGCATAGCTGATTAACAGTGCTGTATACTGCAGGTGTACAGGTGTACAGTTTCAGGTGTACAGCAGGTGATTCAGTTGTACATATACATGTATCTGTTCTTTTTCAAATCCTTTTCCCATTTAGGTTATTACAGAATATTGAACAGAGTTCCCTGTGTTATATAGTGGGTCCTCATTGGTTTTCTGTTTTAAATATACCGGTGTGTACATGTCAATCCCAAACTCGCAGTCTATCCTCTCCCGCAGCCTATTGCCCCTGATAACTATGAGTTTGTTCTCGAATAAGTCTGTGAGTCTGTTTCTGTTTTGTAAATAAGTTCGTTTGTATCATTTTTTTTAAAAAGATTCTGCCTATAAGCAATATCATATGATACTTGTCTCAGGAAATATATTTCTAAGTGCCCAAACATCTTCTGTTTATAGCTGTTTTCTGGTTCCTCCCTAGCCCTCCATATTGTAATCTCGATCCTCTTCTGCCTTTGAACATCTCTTAGCTCTACTTTACCCCACTCTGCTTTCAAGGATGAATCTTGGGTTGTTTCCCCATTACAGTGTTTCACTGTAGGTGGGACAGTGGGGGATGATGGCGGCTCATGAAGTAAAGGCCATGTAATAAAGCAGTTGAGGCATGTTGCAAAAAGAACAGAAAAATCACCAGCTAAAAAGGTAGTTTTGTTCTGTGTCAGCACTGTTCTAGGTACTGGAACAAAGCAGTGAATATAGTGACTGAGTTGTAGGGTGTTAAAGCTGGAAGAAGGGACCTTCTCATACAACACATCTTTGTTGCAAAGCCTCAGAATACCAGGTGTTGTGGTAGGTTTCAGGGGCTACAGCTATACTCCAACCCTGGGGTCCCTAACCCCTGGGCCGTGGACTGGTCTGGTCCATGGTCTGTTAGGAACTGGGCTGCACAACAGGAAGTGAGTGGCGGGTGAAATTAAAACCATCCTCCCTACTCTACCCATGGAAGAATTGTCTTCCCCAGAACTGGTCCCTGGTACCAAAAAGGTTGGGGTCTGCTGCTCTAGCCTAAGGCTCTTAAGAGTGTTTTTTTGGAGGAAGAAAAGTCCTGGTCCAGCAAACCTCAAGACTTGAGATGATGAGAGTGAAGATTAAGTCCTTGTTATTCACTGTGTTCCTAGTTGGAGTGGCTGCATTTGAAGGTGGGTCGGTTGACTCTGGGCCCGTGGCTTCTAAGCTTCCCAAGGCCCTGGGAGATGAAAGGGTGCCATATGCTGCCTGTGTAAGTGGTCATTACCACAGTTGTGAAATAAATGAGATTTCGGAGGATTTTGTATTACCTCCTGCTAAATAAAGCTATGAATGGGATTACAATGCATTTTTAGGTATTTTATTATTTATGGTTGGCTTGGAGCCATTAGCCATTTTATATATATAAAGCAACAAAAGGATTTTTGAAAAAAGCCCTAGAAATCAGAGTAAATTCAGTGGTTGTTATCACAAAAATGGGATCATCTATTTATTACGAAGAGCTAGGGATGGACCTTTATGCCTCCTGGGGTGGGATTCCATTTTCTCCAGCAAATAATATAGGGTTTCCCCCATAATTACCTGATAGACTGGAATAGGTCCTTGGGATCCATTTCAGTCTATTGGGTAAATGATATGTTTTCTAATGGCATTTTTACCCAACAGTGAAGCTAGTGAACTAATGATATATATAGTGAGGCCTCTGTAGGGCCCTGTGTAGAGGCGTAGTTACTTTTATAAAGTTATACATAGGCCCCAAGCTACCAGATTCCAGGGAGACAATATTTGTATTTAGTATTACCAGAGAAAATAAACACTTGGCAGGAACATTCTTAGGGCATTTTCACAGGATGTCTAAAGAGGCCAGGCGTTGGGCAGGGTGCCATTTCCAGCCAGTGACATCGTATTTGAAATGCAGCTGCTCTTTGTTGCTATGAAAGACATGTCAGAATTAGTCTGGGAAGATCTCATGACTAGTCCCATATGGTTGCCTGGATCATTGGTCTGGGAGTTGTTGATAGAGGAGTGATTTAGATTGCTGAGGCAACCATGAGATCATGGAAAAAGGGCCTGGGTGGCAGTCATAAGATGTGGTTTGGAACCCCAGCTCTGACTCTTAACAGGGCAAGTCTCTTACTGGCTGAGCTTCAATGTCTGTCTTTAAAATGGGAACAACTGTCGCTGCGTCACATGGAAATTGGGAAGACTGAGAGACATGTCTCATGTGCATTATCATGGAAAGGCTCTGGCATATTCTGGGACCTTGATGATGAGGGCTTATCAAAGGAATCAAACCAACAATAAATGACTTGGCACTAAGACAAGTATTCTCCAAACTTGCCTGTCCTCTGTTAAGCTGCTTGTTCAAATACATATTCCCAGGCCTCCCAACTGACTTGTCAGTTGAGAATGTCCAGAAGAGATGCCTGGGAACCTACACTGAATAAGCATCCCAGTTGATTCTGGTGGTCAGACTAGGTTGGAAAGGAGTAGTGTGAACAGAGAAAATGCAAGGATTCATCTGGTGTTTTGCTTTGGCTTTTGGTCATCCATGGGGCTAAATTAGGCACATGAATTGGTTGTTAGTCTCATTCACATGGCCCTTGGTTCCCACAATTAGCCATATAAGCAATCTCTATGGTCAGTTATACGCTAGTTCAGGTGTGTGTACAGATGTGTGGCCTCTGTCTCCATCGTGACCATCTCAGGGTGGCTTGGCTACAATTCTTTGACAGAATGATTTTTTTTTTTTCTTTTTGTATAAGTCCAAATTGCAAGGCACACAAAAATGTATTCTAAACTTAAAATGAGTATCAGTCTATGAAGCATGATTTCCCAAAGAGATAGAAATCAAAGTGACAGTTCTGCCTAGCTCTCTCAGAGCTGACCCTGTCCGCTGTGCAGTTTCAGTGCTGAGTGTCTGATAGCACGGAGCTATCCTAAAAATGCTTTCCCTGTAGTCGTGATGAACCTTCCGAGGAATCAGGCACCTTCACAGGATGCCTAAGAGGTGCCCCAGGTATCAGATCTATGGTCTAGCCAGCCTGGCATTTTATCTGGGGCTGCTGGGACTGTACCTCACAGTCTGTGGTATATCTGATAGTTCTTTTCCATGCTGACCATCTAGAAAATTAAACATTTTAGTGGAGTGAGAATTAATAACTCTGAACCACAATGTCTGGGAAGCTTCCTATGTATCAGGGACTGTCCTTCTTTACAAATGTTATCCAGTTAAATCTTCAGGACAACTCTCTGAGTTATTATTCCCATTTCACAGATGAGCAAACTGATGTTTGGAAAAAGATTGTGTAACCTGCATGAGGTTGCCAAGCTACCATAGCAGTGAATGGCAGAAGTGAAATAGGAATCCAGTTCAGCCTCATTCAACCATCATGCTGTATTATTCTCCTCATAATGTACCCCAGTGCTTCTGACTTTTCCAACTGCTCCGTACAGATATAGTCCCACTGATATTCATGCACCCAGGCTCCACCTCCTCGACTTCAGTTTGTCTGGTCTTTGACAATCTGCTTCTCTCCAGATGTTTCTGGAAATTTCTGTGGGGAGGGGACTTCTTGTCCAGTTCAATACTGAACATGGCTATTTTGCTTTCATAATATCTTATGGATCTGTCATGCCCATTTAGAATAACAAAATCTCCAAATCAGAGGACGTCAGTGGTGATATTCAACACCTTGAATGATGTTAGAATGTCAACTCCAGTATCTCTGACCCTGTCTGAATGCCTCCGGGGATGGAGAACTTGCTGCCATCACAGGCCATCTCTGACCACCCTGGGTGCGCAGCACAACCTGTCCACAGTCTTCTGTTGTGCTGATGAGAAAGTTCAAAGGGACTAATATGCAACGTGCAGCTCATACTGGTCGAACGAATCCAGGACACAAGATGCCTGGAGTTTGGACTAGTCACCTTCCTTGGATAAACAGCAAGGTGACTTCACATCAGAACCGAGGATTCCTCTTCAGCAAAAACTGAAGAGGCTTTTAAGCCATGAAGGGAGTTGATGTGAAGGAAACACTGTGTTGTTTTTAGGACTGAAAGGAGAGAGTCTAAACCAGCAAGAGTAAAGTGCCCATGTTTGCATTTTATTGATTTTTTACCTATTGATTTCAATGGATGAACTGTCTGCCTGAGAAAAAGAGACTGACAGGGAAACAGAAACCCAGAAGGCTAGGCCTTCAAGGGAGGGAGGGAATTCTATCTAAAATATCCCAGGCCCTCTCTTCTTTCATGGTCAGCCCCAGAGCACATTCCAGGGCTTTAATCCTTCTCTTAGAATCCTGGAGGGAGATAGATTTGTGAGCTTGCCAGAGTCTCCTCCTCTGTTCTCCCAGGAGATCTCAGCAGTAGGGAGAGAGAACCAGGGGTTTTCTTTTGGATCTTCCTGAGCCCTGAGTGACAGTATCAGAACTTTTCTGGGCTTCGTTCTGTCTGATGCATCCATGCTTTGCCAACACCTAACAAGTGATAGTGTGTTAGTCGCTCAGTTGTGTCCGACTCTTGCGACCCATGGACTGTAGCCCACCAGGCTCATCTGTCCATGGGATTCTCTAGGTAAGAATACTAGAGTGGGTTGCCATGCCCTCTGCCAGGGGATCTCCCCGACCGAGGGATCGAACCTGGTCTCCTACATTGCAGCCAGATTCTTTACTGCCTGAGCCACCAGGGAAGCCCTAACAAGAGATTGCCCCAAGTAAATGTTCAGTATTTACTTGAAAATTGAATGAATAAATGCTTGATGAATTTTCTCTCTCTTTTGGGGCTCAGGAGTAAAATATTCTTAAATTGAGAGTTTATCTGAACATCTCATTTCTTCTAGTTGGAAAACTCCCAGAAGGGCAGAGACCACTTTCAAACTTCATTCTCAGTGCTCTGCTCTGCTATTGTACTACATCTTGGGGTTCAGTATCATCAGCCTTTTCTCCCTCTGATAAGACTAGAGCTAGTTTTTGCCCTCCTAGAGAACCCACTGTTGGAGGCTGATCTTCCTCTGTGTCTGTCCAGTGTATTGACTTGGGATACAATGGTAATGGTGAGATAACACCTAGCTGGGTCCTGAACACTTTTTTTTTTTTTCTTTTTAAAATATCTTGAAGTATACTTAATATGCAATCAAATTCACCTGTTTTCAGTGTACAACTCAAAGATTTGGAGTAAATTACATAATTGTGCAACCATCACCACAATCCATATTTAGAATATTTCCATCAGTCTAGAAACATTCTTCATGTCCATTTCCCCTCAGTCTCCAGTCCCACCTTCAGCCCCAGGCAGTCACTCATTTACTTTGTCTCTGTGGATTTGCCTTTTCTGTACTTTTTATATAAGAGAATCCTATACCGTGTGAAGTCTGCGTCTTTCATGCAGCATAATGTCTTGAAGGTTCATCCATGTTTCGGTGTGTATCAGTAGATTCTTTTTATTGCTTAATAGTTTTCCTTTGTATGGACACATCACACCTTATTTTTTCACTTTCTAATTGATGGACATTTGTAATTTTTCTTTTGCTTTTTGATTTTTATGCTGCTATGACCATTCATATAAAAGTTTTTTTGTGTGGATGTATATGAAAAGCAGTGTGCTAGGCTCTCTGTAGAAGAGAGGAGGCCAGAGATGAATGGGAAATGCATTTCACATGTATTCATGAATTTCCTTAATTACTACCTAAGAAACAAAAGAAACCTGTGTTATTATCATCACTTGTAGTACATAAGGTGATTTTATTTTCTACACCAAAAGTCGGTCTTAAAATGTCGATAAGAAGTTTATAATAACATAAAAGTAGGATGTCATATACTACATATTATGGATTTACTTTTTAAATAGGGATGGTGTATAAGGTTTCTATAAATATGAGCTGCTCAAACAGAAAGTTTTGCTTGAGAGTTAAGCACTCATTCGTTCATGAATATTTCTGAATTTAGTGACGACATATGCAAACCACAGTTCTCAGTGCTGAGGGTAAAACAGTGAACAAAGAGCCCTGACCTCAGTGAACTTATATACTAGAGGGGAGACTAGGACAATAAAGAAATGAAGAGGAAAATATATAATAGGTTAGACGGTAATCAATGCTGTAGAGAAAAATTAAGCCATTAACAAGGATAGTGTTGGAGAAATGAAAGTGGGAATGAAACAGTTTAAAATGAGGTGGTCAGGGAACGCTTCCTTGAGAAGGTGACACTTGGGCAAAGACATGGAGAAGGTGAGGGAGCAAGTCATGTGAGTATATGGCAGAATAGTGTTCCAGGTAGAAGGAAAGGCAAGTCAAAGGCCCTGTGGCCGGAGTGTGCGTGAAGTACACAAGCAACAGTGAGGAGGTCAGATGGCTAGATGGGAGGGAGTGAGAGTAAGAGAGGATGTCAGTAAAATGGGATCAAGATGGGACAATGATGCTGTAGGGAAAGAGAAAATTAGCCAAGATGGTGGTGGTCTGGCTCACTGGCCACACAGCCTCTTGCTCTTGCCCCGCATTTGGTAAATAATGGTTATGTAACAGCTGAGGTCATTTGTAGCCCTGTGCACGCACTTGTGACGTGATCTTATATAAGGACCACCTGAAACGCCCTTGCAGCTACGTTATGGCCGCGTCTGCTGGGTCAACCACAAGAGAATACAGTGTCCGCTGCTACAGCTGCTGTGTCAGTCAGGAGCGTGTAAACATGTCCACAGTTCCTACAGCTCCTTGAGTTTTATTCCAGCTTCCTTGCTCGTGCCTTGCCTACCATGGGTTCAGCAAACAGTGAGATACAGCAAGACAGATGCCCTTGGGACAGGCTGTGAAAATTAGTGAGGTACTGAGGTTCTTGTCCTAAAAAGAGGCTGAAGGATCCCTTGGCAGACATTCTATGGTGCTAGATCAGGTGACAAATGATTCACTGGATATAAGAACTTTTCACATCTCTTGTAAAACTAAGACTGCACCATGATCTTTGGAGACAGAAAACTGCTGTTCGGTACTAAACAGATGGGATATCAGCATGGATGTCAGAGGACCTCCACTCTATCAACGAGCTGATGGGATACACCGAGCATTTGCCAGAGGTGGGTGATGAGAAGTGACCAGGCTCAGAGGAGCTCAGCCATCTCATTTTACTGACTCAAGTCTTCCTTGGACCCCTCCCTGCCCTGGCATTGCAATTTAGCTCAATTTAAAAATCAAGAATTCTTTTTTTCCTCTCAGTAGATTAATACCCTCTTGGTAGAGAGGTAGGAGGGAAAATAACTTAGTTTGTGAGGTTCCAACAGGTACTTTATAGTACACTAATGTCCACTTAGCCACCACATGGATTGTTCTGTCAATACCCAAGTCATTTAAAGTTGCAATTTTCGGATCTCTTTCACACCGGGTACACACACACAGGCTGAAGTTGTTTCCTTTTACTCCCCAGCTGTGAGTGGCTGACTTTTTCCCCCTTTGCTGCCACTCAGTAGAGGATTGCTGGAGCTGGAGTCAGGTAGCACAGGCGGTACCACCTGCCACACATTTTTTTGCTTCCCTTGTCTCCTTAGCAGCTGTTGCCTCTAGTATTTTACTAGTTTGATCAATGATAAAGAAGGATGACCCACAGACTATGGATGATCTTGTAGTTTTAAAACATTTGTTATAAAACACTTAGATGACTGAAGCCTTAGGGCTGCCATGAGAGCTAGTGTACAGAAATCATAGGAACCCTGAGTTAAATCCCATCCTTAGATCATGTAAAATGGTTTGTGTGTCATAGCTCTGACTTTGTTAGATCTTTGCAGAGAGATTATCCTTTTTAAAATAAGCATTTTAGCACAGTTTTAGATTTATAGAAACATTGCAAAGGCAATATGAGTTCCCATACACCCCCACCTAGTTTCTCCTATTATTAACATCTAAGATTAGTATGAGGATGAGATGGTTGCCTGGCCTGCTGCAGTCCATGGGGTTGCAAAGAGTCAGACACGACTGAGCAACTGAAATGAACTGAAGTTTAGTATGGTTCCTTTGTTACAATGCACCATTACTGATATATTACTATTAAGTAAAGTCCATGCTTTATTCATATTTCCTTAATTCTTTACCTGATGTCCTTTTTCTTCACTAAGATTCCATCTAGGGCATCACATTACATTTAGTTGTCACATCTCCTTAGATTCCTCTTGGCTGTGGTCATTTCTCAGACTTTCCATGTTTCTGATGACCTTGACAGTTTTGAAAGGGATTGGTCAGGCATTTTTCAGGATGTCCCTCAGCTGGGATTTGTCCTGTGTTTTTTTTTTTTCTCATGATTAGATTAGGCTTGTGGAATTTTGTGAGGAAGCAAATCATGTCATATCAAGAAAGTGCATATTATCAACATGATTTTTCACTGTTGATGTTTAACTTGATCATCTAGCTGAAGTAGTGTCTGTCAGGTTTTTCCACTGTAAAGTTATTCCTTATTTTTCCTTTTCCCATATGCTACTCTTTGAAAGGGATTCACAATGTACTGTGCACACTTAAAAAGTTGAAGTTATACTTCACCTCTTTGAGGGTGGCAAATGTGCAGAAATTATTTGGAATTTTGTTGCATGAGAGATTTGTCTCTTTCGTTTACGTATTTGTATTTACTTATATTAGAATGGTCTTGCAGATATTTATTTTATACTCTGAGTTATAATAAATAAATAGTCTGTGTTATTTATTTTTGTTTCAGCTTTGGCAAATGGGGATTCTTTTCATTGGCTCTTGGGTCCCTTTGACATGCTCCCATCATTGTGTGTATGTATATTTGAACATTACTTTCTGGCAGTACAAGATACTCATGGGTTATTCTATTTCTTGCCCTAGTCCAAGAATCAGCCATTTCTGCAAGGATCCTTGGTTTCTTTTATTGGAGAATTGTATTAGAAACCAAAAACCAGGCTCTAGGAATGCTCACTGTTACTGTGATGTTATTCTATACCTGAGGTAGGGGGGCAGTTATCCTTAATGCAAACATTTTTGAGGAGACAAAGCTGTGATATGGTCGAAGAGGTTCTGAACTTGAAGCTGCTATTTGTAAGTGTACTGTGAATACAAGCAAGCTGCTTCACTAGTGAGCCAGCATTTCCTTTGATATGGGTATGTTGGTATCTTGTCCATCTCATTTACAGGGTTTTAACAAAGATCTGGAAAGTTCATATTATTTGAAAATGTTTCATGAATTGAAAATTTATACAAAGGTTTGTTTACTTTCATCATCCTAATACTTTGCATGTATGATGCCTGTTAGTATCATAATTTTGATCAAATTTCATGCATTTTTAAGTACAGGATTGTAAACACCAGCATTTATTTATTTTTTAAATGAAAAATTTATAATTTTTCATCTTAGAATTTATTTGGTAGTGTGTCCATTAGAAATTTCTGATTTGAAAAAAGAAAGCTTCTACTATTTTGCTTAAATTATTTTCCTGTCCTCAAATGTGCCCGTATTCTAAGAGATTTAAAAGGGAGTCAAGTCACATTCTAAGAGACAACCATAGTTACTCTTAGTAGTTATGTCAGAGTAGTTTGGAGGGTCTTGGAAGCTTCCCCCGGGGAGGCTCCCCTCCCACCAAATGAATATGCAATGCCAAAACAGTGCACTTGCCGAGCAAAATGCTGCACTGAGATAGGTCCCCTCAGCCCCCATTCCAACCTGCTGGCCCCCCACTTACTGCCATATAGAAATTCTGGGCCTGCCAATGTGTAGAGCCAGAAGGATTATTTTCCTCCCAATCTGGACACTAGGAACAAGGCACTGGCTACATCATGCTTGCCCCATGTGCTGCAAGCTATGAAGGCTGTGTCTTCAAAGGTAATGTGATGGAGCCCTCAGTAATTTTAAATAGACCGTCAAGGCAACTCATTTGAAAGGGTGCAACAGAATCAGATCAACCTCTTCCTGTTTGATGTCCCTTGTATAAACCAACTAGATGTGAGATTTTATTATATATGTATATATATAGGCACCATGGAGATACAGTTAGAGTTTCAGGACGTGAGGCTCAGCTCAACGCTGTCAGTCTCTGGGTATTGCTCCCTGGCCTGGTGACCCTGTGGAATAACCCCCAGCTGTGGGCTATAAATGATGTAGAAGAAGCAATGAACCATCTCAGCATGAGAGGAGACGCATATTGCTGGCATGGCTGTGTTTGTGCTGCTTATTGGAATTCTAAAACATGGTCTCATCTAGGCAAAGGAGCCCCTGATCTGTCCCCATAGTCAAGGATTCCAAGAGTTTGCCTCCGTCCTGGGTGCTAGTGCGACTCTGCTCCCGCCTGACTCAACTTCACTTTCCTCTGCGTGGCGCTCAGCTCACTCACAGCACCTGTTTAAATCAGTGTATTTGCCTTTCCTTTTCATTAAGCGCTAATGTCACAGGAAAGAAAGAAACACACGAGGAAGAGAGTTGCTTATTGTACTACAGACACAATACATAGATGTTTATTTGGAAAATGAGAATTATCTGGTTCAAACAGGATTTTCATTTTGCTGTAAATAAATTGGCTTAAGGTGAAATGACCAAGCAGAGAGAGGGCAGCACAGTGGAAATCCAGACTGCTTGAAAATGTGTTTATTTAAATGAATGAATAGTCATGGTATTTCTAGTTTAATGTGGAAAAGAGGCGTTCTCGTTGGTTTGGGAAAAGCTCCCTATGGGCTGTTCATCTTAAACACAGCCTAACAGAGTGCTGCTTAATGAGAGCCATGCAGATCTCAAATTCAATTTTGTTTTTAACTGGCTAAAGCACGTCTTTAACTTTGATCTGTAAGTAGGAGTCAGGAGCATGATTGGCTAATGTTTGACTTCCAGTTGGCCTAATGAGATTTTATGAATATCAATATTGCTACAGCATCATAATGTATTTGCTGGCTTTTTGTGACAGTGAAAAAATATTGCTGTCTATTAGTCAAATAAGTTGGTTTCATAACACCACAGTAATTATTCCAATTTCCCTTTGGTGAGTGTGGTACAACGGCTTCTTAATTTTGGGGGAGGTCAGCATATTTTTTTAATTGATGCTTAGTTTGACCACATCTAATGTCAGTCAACTGTTGTTAATAGGCCCTATTATAACACAAAGTGCTGATACTCTAAACATCGCTGGTGAACCCCAACAGGGCTGCGTATTCAGGCCAGCTCTACAAGGTTGCATTAGTCATTCAGCAGCAGTACCAAATTTATGTTGTTAAATTCATTTCAGCCATTGAAACTTGACAACTAATTTTGGATAAGAATGATTGGAATTGATAAACTCTCTTATATTTGGAAGTGGCTGTTTTTCAAAACAAATCTTTTATCTAGTATGGCACATAATTTAGTGGAAACATACACAAATCGGCATTGCTGTTGATCATGAGGGTGGGGGAAGCATTCAAATCATTAGATCCTTTATTTTTCAGGAAGAAATAAAGAATATTGTATGAAGGCCACAGTGCTCAGCCAAACATATTTACATATAGCTGCTGCTGCTAAGTCGCTTCAGTCATGTCTGACTCTGTGTGAACTCATGGACGGCAGCCCACCAGGCTCCTCTGTCCACGGGATTCTCCAGGCAAGAATATATTAGAGTGGGTTGCCACTTCCTTCTCCCATACATATAACAATAGTTGGTATACTAGTAATTTTTAGAAAGGAAGATGGAAAAGATATTTTCTTAGTGTCTATTTTCTACAAATCTTACAATATTACCTTTATGAAAACAAAACACTTGATGTTTCTGGCATGGCAAAAAGCTTCAAGAAGAAGAAAATCAGGGGTGTCTATTTCATGAACGCCTTCTATAGGACTGGCTCTTTATGGAGGTACACATTTAATCTTTAGAAAAATGCTGAGAAGTAGTTAATGTTAACCTCATCTTACAGCTAAGGAAATAGCCTTGGTGAGTTTGAATCACTTGCCCAAGACCAACTGTTAGAATATGGCTGAGCTGAAATTCACTCCCAGATGGGCCTGGCTCCAAAGGCCACTTCTTTTCATTGAAATGGAAGCTTATGACTGAACGGATCATATTTTTGCTCACCTTTGCCTCTCCCAGTGCCCTGTGTAATGACTGGTCCTCAGTGACATGATAGCTCCCTGCTAATGTTTTCCCTGGCCTCCAAAGTTACCATCTGCACCTCTGAAAACTGCCTCTTTCCCTTAGCTACTCCTTCATATTCCACTGTCAGCTAACTCAAAACCTCCTGCAGTGCTGATTTAGAATTTGCTACCTGTCCAGCCTCTATTCTCCTTTCTAATTCTCTCATGGTATTTATAACCCCATGAATGAAACAGATTCTTTCAGCCCCATTTTCCAGGTGAGGAGAATGGCTGGGGGCAGGTAAGTGGCTTCCCGTAGGCACATGTCTCATGTGAGATGGAGCTGGTCTCAGATTCCTCTTGTGTCCTACTCCAAAGCCTGTGCTCCTCTGGCATGGAATATGTACTGCATCTTGAAGGCAGGGATTAGAACTGTGTTGAGTTGGACCTTCTAGGTGAGACCAGGCTAGAATTAAGAACACAAGCAAATGCTCAAAGGTATGAGAACATGTGGCCAATCCTGAGAAGGGGCACTCTTGAATAAAATCATCAGGATTCTGGTATTTTTGATCTGTTTGCTAAGGGAGGACCTGGGCCATTTAACGGTGCTGTGTTCTTGCCTCTTGACCATTACAGTTCTCAATCATGCTCTTCCCATTGAGGACCAGCCACTAGGATTTGGGAACCATTTAGTTGGAGGGTAGCGCTGGCTCTTTGACAAACTTTTTAATCACTCATTCTGCAGCCAGCAGTTGCTTCCCTCATGTTCTGAGGAATCCACACCCACAGCTTTCCTGTTATTGCCTTCCTCCAGGTCTGGGAAGAAGATTTGGCTCAGTCCCCGCTTTGAGTTTTCACTCTAAAGGCACAGCAAGGCACACTAGTTAGAACATCTCTGCCATCTCCTATCACATCGTCCATAGTTACTCCTCCCAGAGAACACCTGGTTTTTGGCATCAGGAAGGAGAACATTTGACAGAACCAGAGATTCCCAAAAAGCCCATTCCTGATGAAACGGTTTTGCTTTTTCTGCTCCCATGTCTTTGTTTAAGTTTCAGGTTTCTGTCTGGGGTGCTTCTTGAAGTTAGGAAATCAGACTGTAAACAGTGTCACTGCTGAGCTCTGGTAACAAAGCACTACAATATTAAAGCCCAGTGATATCAAATTTGTCAAATGTTTGTTGTAGATCATGCAACAGATGAAAATTCTTGGCTGTTTTGCATTGCCAGACCAATGAGAAACAGAGTCTTGATTTTTCTAAATGTTCTCACCTTTATTGATAAAGACTTTGTGGGTTGGCCATTTTATTCAGGCTGGAAGTTACCACCTTCTCTCTGTCCCACTTCTCCATTGTCATGAGATCAGGGGTCTTGCCTGCTGCTCGGTCAATGCACTGTCTTGCTCAGGTCTCAGTAATGAAGAAAGAAGGCTGGCTGTGAGCACAGTTTCACTCCTCCTCCTCCTGATACTCTGCCTCACCTGTGCCTTGAAATCTAATGGAGGACATAGCTGTCTAGTGCCTTTCTCCTTCTATTCACCAAATTAATATGTGGTATGTGCTAGGCCCTGGATGCAGTGACAAAAATCATGGTTAAGGCCCTTGCCCTCCATAACTGTTCAGCCCACTGACCCCAGGAGCACTCCTGCCTGTTCAACACAGTTTTCTGCATTCACAAACTCCTCCTCTGCTCTTCTGTGCATTGGAAAGCATTGTGAACTCCTTCTGCCCCTTTATTCAATCAGCTCAGTATTTCATTAACCTGAAGAGTTTGTTTGTTCAGCAGAGCTGGAGAACTGGGTGCATGCTAACTATATTAGATCACTTATAAAAATATTAGAGATGGCCAATGTCAGGGTCACCTCTGGTGCTCTCTCTTGTTGTATTCTGTCTTGTCTTTAAGCCAATACGCTTGACACAGGTTAGGTATATAGTACGTGTTCAATACATTTCTTGTTGACTCATTGATCCCCTTTCCTTGTCAGGCTAGTTCCCACAATCCCAGGATGACTCAGTGTTTTAGTGACCCTCGACTTGAAATATTGTCAGAAGGGTTTTTTGAGGCTAAATAAGAGCCATGTGAACCATATGAATTCGTTTCTCTTAGTTGCCACGCTGGCCGCCTCAGGGGAGTGCCATGATCAAGCAGGCATAAATTCATTGTCTCTTACCTCAATCCTATTCCTATTCTCCCACTGGTTTTGTTGTCTTCAGCATTCAGTGATATGAACACTTTGATTCTAAGAGTTTACCGGTCTCAATGAAATGGAGTGATTTGTCTGTCCAGGGTCTGGAAGCCAGCCGCTCAAGCCTTCTGCCAACTCTGCAATGCTTTGGCTGCTGGTATGAATGTCTGCTCAGGAGGTCCCCAGCTTTTTCCTTGACCCACTATGTTTACACACCACAGCTCTTTTCTAGCAACATAAGCTGTATCATTGATGCCAATTCATGCAAATATTAAGTACCAGGGCCTGTTCTAGGTGCAAAGAACATGGGTCTCTGTGCTCAGGGAGCTTACATTCTAGTAGAAGATAGGACAGTAATGAAGTGAACAAGCAAACATGATTAAAAATGAGAATTTCAGATTGTGGTAAGGCCTCTGAAGCAAATAACCAAGGTGAAGTGATAGAGACATGGGGCTAGGCCAGGAGGAAGAGGCTGGTTTAGGCAGCACCTCCTCTTTGAGAGGTGACATGGGACCAGATATGGCATGATGAGGAGGCAGACACATAATGATCTTGAGGAAGAAGGTTCTTGGCAGAGGAGACCTAGGCGCCAGGTCCCTAAGGTGGGATCAGCTTGGTTCTTCATTAAGAATTACTGGCTGAATTTCAACTAGACGCCAGGTTCAACCATAATATCCAATGTGAATACTTCTTTACATAGTTTAACAGTGACTATTATTTATGAAGGGCTTCCCAGGTGGCACCAGTGGTAAAGAACCCACCTGCCAATGCAGGAGACATAAGAGATGCAGGTTTGATCCCTGGGTTGGAAATGGCAACCCATTCTAGTATTCTTGCCTGGAGAATCCCATGGACAGAGGAACCTGACAGGGTACAGTCCATGGGGTTGCAAAGAGTCAGACACAACTGAAATGACTTAGTATGTAGCATGTGCATTATTTATGAATCACCAGGTAATATGCTGGACACTCTGCACCATTAGCACTAGTTGCTAAAAATGTAAGCTAGATGAAAGCAGGGATATTTGTTGTGTTCAATGATATATCTCACATGCGCACAGAAAGTGTACAATAATTTGTGACCTTAACATATCATTACCATAATCCTATAGCTGATATAGCACCTCCTCTAATTTAGAAATGAGACTAAGGCCCAGAGACATTAAGGAGAGTTGGGATTTGAGCCTGAGACTGTCAGACTCGAAAGCCAATGCATTTCCTGCTGTGCTCTACCTCCTATGCTTGTTCTAGTACATCTGACCCACCTGCTTCCAAAGTCTAATCTTGTTAGCATCCCACTGAGTCAAGACTGAGGCAGGGAGTTAATTTGGCTGTTCTGCTCAGCCCTGTTCATCAGGGAGTGGTCCTTCAGCAGCCCAATCATTATATGGTCCCACTGATTTCCAAGCTAACTTGCTGCCTTTGATATGGGCTCAGATCTTTTCAAAAAACCAGACCTCAGACTCTGACTGCCAATGCTTGCCTTGTAAGAGGTTTTACATAAATCATGGAATCAGAGCACAGTGCATGCTCTCACATTTAGGCGAATGTTAAAGAGAAGGGAGGAAGGGAGCTAACACGAATTGAAAACCTGCTATGTGACTTGTTTATGGGTTTGTATTTTATGTACAGAATGTTATCTAAAAATTAATAATTATCATATCAGAATGATGAGAATTGGCTTGATAGTTGGGTAGATCTGGATTAAATTCTAGGCTGTTGCACCTTAGAAGCTGTATGATTTTAGAAAAGTTACTTAATCTCCATGTTCCTTTGTTATAAAATAGGTCTAATGTTACCTATTCTATAGGATTCTTATGAAGATTGATAAGATAACACTTGGAAGTGCTTGCCCAAAGCCAGCATTCAAAAAATGAAACTTATAATAAATCACTATACTTTATTGAGTCCAAGATGCCATCTATTAAGTACCATCATTTTATATACCACTAAGAAAAGGTGCTGTCAATTTAACTATCATGCACTATCAATTGTAAGATACATTCTGATATCAGAGATGGGCAAATGTGCATCTTAGAATGGATGAAGTATGTGGATGTTATCGGTTATGTAACCCACTAATAATGACAATACATTAACAAATTACCGAAGCATTTAAGGCAAATCATTGGCTATTGTTTGTCAAGTGCTTTAAGAACTGAATGCCAGCACCTTTCTTTATAGCTTCTCTCAATTATTCATGACCCTGAAATCAAAAAGATTTTTCTTACATCAAGTCAAGCTGTCCCACAATAATTTCAGCCAGATTTCACTTGTTTATTTCACTCTGCAGACAATAAACAAGTGGCCAGTGTCCGCAGCACACTCATTCATCTGCTTGTTAACTTGCAACTTAAATGCCTTTCTTTCAGGCTAATTGCAATATAATTATCTCGGCCTGCAAAACATCTCACCAATGTAATGTGGATGAGTTCGGGGAATTAAGAGATTTAAAAAGTTTGCTATTCATTCATTCATCCAATACATATTTATGGAAAGCATAATATGTGCTTGGTCTTTTTTTAAATATTGGAAATAAGATTCTGAGCTAGACAAGGTGCCTACTCATGGAATTTGGGGGATGACGGTAATACATGAGTAACAAAGAAATAATATTTCAGACAGTGATGAAGTTTGTGACAAAAATAAAGCTGGATAATGTCATAGAAAGTGACTGATGCTGAGGCTATTGTAGGTAGAATGGCAGGGAAATTTCTTCGGAGATGTTACTATTGAATAGATACCTGAGTGATGCTGGCGTTGGGGGGAGGGGTGGAAGAGAATATTCTGCTCAGAGGCAGCTATTGCAAAGATTTCCTAAGGTAGAAATAAGCTTGGGCTGTTTACAGAACAGAAGGAAGTGGAGAGTGTACATGTATGAGGATCAGGGGAGGGAAAGTGGGGAGGTGGACAGGGGTAACACATGGTGGCCTTGACAAGGTGAGGGTAAAGAGACAGGAGTTTATTCTAGATTTAAGAGGAGGCCACTGGAGAAAGGCAGGTCATTAAACTGGGAAGTGAGGAGATCTAATTTGCTTTTTATTTTCTTCTGAATTTTGTGGCTGCAGAGTAGAGAGAAACTGTTGAGTGGAGTATAGGGGCAAGAATTGAAGTAAGAAGACATCATAGAGATCTAGATCAAATCTAAGATAGTAGGGATGAAAATGGAGAGATGTGGTCAGATCAGGGCAGATTTGGCAAGTGGAGGTCTTGGGGTGTGGATCTGGGAAGATGTAGGGAAGAGAAGAGTTAAGACTGACTCCTGGGCTTTGAAATTGAGCCATAGAATGGATGGTCATGCCACTTACTGAGGAGGGAAGGAGCCTGGGGGAGTGCATTCAGGGAGACATCTAAGCTTAGGTTACCAATGAGAGGTATATCAATCATCCAAGTGGAGGGGACAGAAGGCAGGTATGTGAGCCAGTTCAAAGCAACAGTCACTGTTAAAGGTACACGTTTAGGATGTTATTTAAAGCTCAGGTGAGAGTCTCTAGGAGAAAAAGGAAATAGAGTTGAGAAGATGTCTAGAGGAAGAGGCAAAGGAGCCCACGGAGGGGTGTGCTGCTAGGAGAAGATGGTGAGCTTTACAGATCAATTAAGAGAAGGAGAACAAAGAATAAAAGACACCGAGGGCTGGATCATAACTGTAGTGATGGACCCATTTGGGGCTAGGAATCCAGTAGGAGAGTTTTCCTGGGAACAATATTGATGATGATCAAAGAAGTGGCTGACTTTCATTCTACAGAAACTGAAACATTTTACAGAAAGGTTAAGTATCTTGGCCAAGGTAACAGAGCTAGGAAGTGACAGAGCTGGGATTTCAACTTGAAGATCTTGGCTTCAGCATCTGATTCGTCACCACCATACTACACTGCCTCTATGTGGGATCCTTGAAAGAGTTTAATATAAATGAAAACAAAGAGACAGTTTTGTATCAAAGGAGCAGCACACGGGTGCGGTGGGATTGGCTTTGTGAAAAGGTGTTGTGGTCAGCTTTACCATTTGGGTGACAGTGCCATTTTGAAAGAGCCTAGAAACAGTCATAATGAAAATAAATGTTGTTTGGAATGGAGAGAGTAAGCAGAGTTTATTTTCTTCCTTTCCTTCTCAGGTAGTTCTGAACAATAAAGGCTACCAACTACTATTCATATCTGATTAAACAAAAGTTAAAAAAAAGTAAAAGCAGAGAAAAGACCTCAAGAGCGAGTGGCATGCTTAATCTTTGGTATTTAGAATGATGAAGAGAAGCAATATGTGAAATCTACTTAAAATATGATTTCATGTTCTAATATACATTTTGAATTTATGGGGAACTGACTTCTGCCATTTATTCAGAGAGAAAAAAATGCATATGTTATGCAGCTGAACTTATCACACCATAATGGGACACCTAGCATTTTTCACAAGTGATTGATCTTCCCCACCCTTTAACAGTTCTCTCCTAACGGTTACAAAAAATGGAATATATTTCAAGCTTCTCTTGAGTTGAATTGAGCAGAAAGCCAAAAAGCCACAGACACTTGCCAGCTTTAGTTAAGGGGGGGAGGGGAAAGAGGGATGGGAGAGTGTCTCCACTTTATGAAAAAAAGGAAGAAAATTTCAACTGGGAGAAACACCCTGGGGGTGGATATGTTAATTGGAATATTCCCCACTAAGGTTAAATAGAACTTAAACACTGTTTGAAGCCTATGTTATATATCCTAAAATACATACTGAACCAGGAGGTAAAGAAACTGGGTTTTATTTCCAGCTGTGTCGTTGATTTGAACAGGTTGTTTAACCTGTCTGTGGAGCTCAGTTTATCCATCTTCAAAATGAGAAAAACAGCGTTTGCCTATACCCAACAGAACCTGAAAGCCAGGTTTCATATTCAAAGCTCAGGGTCCTGTTTAAATTTGAGTTTTAAGGAGAGTGGATCTTCTTTCCAAAAAATGTTCAGGATCCTGAGAATAGAAAGGAGGAGAAATAGCTGAGTGTAGAGGTTTAAAAAGTCCTTATTTTACCAAGTCTCCCAGTTATATAGATTCTAGTACCATTTCCTTCCCTGGAGCTCTTGCAGAACTTGTAATAACTTGAATCTCTCCAGTAGGATCACCAACTCAATGATGCTTTGGGCTTCCTTGGTGGCTCAGGTGGTAAACAATCTGTCTGCAATGCAGGAGACTCAGGTTCAATCCCTGGGTCAGGAAAATCTGGAGAAAGGAATGCCTACCCACTCCAGTATTCTTGCCTGAAGAATTCCATAGACAGAGAAGCCTGGATGGCTACAGTCCATGGGGTCTCAAAGAGTTGAACATGACTGAGCAACTAACACTTTTCCTTTATTAGCATGGAAGGTCTCAGGTCCTGGGAGCTTACTGGGTCAAATCTGAATGACTGGTCGCCCTGGTTTCCTTTGACCCTGGGTCACACTTGGTGTTTGTGTGCTGGCAACTAGACTACCAACTTCATGAGGGCTTTCACAGGAATTGAAATGTGCTGACTGTTCACATTCCCCTTGTATCGTTGGCAGTGAGCGTTGGGTCCATAGTATGTCTCTCTTGCAAATACGTCATTGATTGCTTTTCCCCAAATACACCCAAAGATCTTTAGCCTCTATCTTCTGCAAAATATTTTGCCAGGCAATTTTGCAGCATTGCATTTAATATGAGAGTCCATTGAAGTTGGCAGTGAACCTTCCTACTTCAAGATAAATAAACTGTGGTTCCAAAGAAGAGAGTGGTTCACACAAAGTCATCCATCTTGAAAGAGGCTGACATCACACTGGGACCCACATCTTCACTGAGCAAAGCCTGGGCTGTTTTTACTACGCTGTGCTAATTCTTGCTTTTGGGGCCTGGAATACCCTTACCCCTCACTTGGTGGGTGAATTCTGATACGTGTCTCCACACTTAGCTCAACACTTAACAATTACTCCAGCTGGCTTTCCCTCATGACCTGACCTGTTTTGTATGTGTCAATATTGTTTTTTTGCTTTGCGACTTAATCTTACCCTACCTTTAACAATATTAATTTTCATATCTGTGTCTTGATTTATATTTCCTGGGTGATTGTGTATTTTGTGAGGGTAGAGATGAGAACTTCACTCAGTTTTGAATTCCCAGCTCCCAAGTGTCTGCTTCCTCATTCATTCACTCATTTATTCAAGGTTTGAGGACTGTGTTTAGCACTATCTTGATTTTGAAGGGAAAGGGACATGCACTTCACCTAGTTTGACCTCAGTGGGAAAGTCTAATACTAGAAAGCAGGGAGAAAGTTCTGTAAGCAGGTTGGCTGGTCATATATTTTGAATTTTATTCAAGTGCCAGACCACCACAACTTGCAAAATACTCTTCCTATGGTATTTCCCTCATTTTCTCACATTTTTTTAAGCTCTAAAAAAATTTTAAGCTCTTTTCTATTGAAAATTTTTAAGCTTTTCTGGCCATAAAACACATAAAGGCATGAGGGAAAGCCACTTGGGGTAATTGCTAAGTCTTGATCTAAGTTTGGAGGCATCTTGGCTTATCAGAATCCACCCATCAAGGGAGGGGAAAGACTGCTCCAGGATCCCAAAGCAAGAAGCAGACAATAAAAACATTCTATGACTATTAGAAGAAATTCATGGAAGCAGCCTAAATGCCCATGGACAGAGGAATGGTTAAAGAAAATGTGGTACATGTATACAATGGAATATTACTCAGCTATAAAAAAGAATGGAATAATGCCACTTGCAGCAACATGAATGGACCTAGAGATTTTCATATTAAGTGAAGTCAGACAAAGACAAATATCATATGATATCACTTATATGAAGAATCTGAAAAAATGATACAAATGAATTTATATACAAAATAGCCATAGACTCATAGATGTTACCAGATGGGGAATAGGGGAAGAGATAAATTTGGAGTATGGGATTAACAGATATACACTACTATATATATAAAATAGATAAGCAACAAAGGCCTACTCTATAGCACAGGGAAATAGATTCAATATCTTGTAATAGCTTGTAATGGAAAAGAACCTGAAAAGGAATATATATTAATATGTATAACTGAATCACTTTGCTGGGCACTTGCAACTGATACAACATTGTAAATGAACTATAATTCAGTAAAAAAAAGAGAAGACAGTTATTTGCTTAATGAATTAATTTTACAGGCATGTTTTGAGCATCTGCAGTGAGGGATTATGCCGTGTCTAGGTCCTGGGGGAATTTGAAGGGTGTGAAGCCGAGCTCCTGCTTTCCAGAAGTTTACGGTCTGGCTGGAGAATCAAGACAGATGCACGGATCACTGTGGTAGAATTCAACTTATGAACTCACAGGGCAGCGGGGAACACATCATACAGGTGGTGACACCAGACAGCTTCCTAGAGCAGATGGGATTCAAATTGAGCCTTGAAGTTTGAAGAACATTAAAAACAACAGGGATTGTCAATCTCAAGTATCTTAAGGGGAGAGGTGGCTCCTGAGTTTGAGTTTGTAGGTTCCTATCTTTGCCCCATTGTCCTCTGTATTTCTGTGAGAAAATCTGATGTTTCTGGGATATGTTGTCCTGCACTCACTTCTTCCTTTCCTCACTTTCTGTGTATGTCCCCTACTGTCCCCCATACCACATCTGTCATTTGGGGGAGTCTGTTTTTGGTTGACAGACAGCGTGCCTCTCTGGGGCCAATGGCTCAGTTTTATTTCAATTTGATCTTGTTTCTAGGTTTATAGTGATAGAAACCCTACAGTCCAGCCATTGAAAATCAGAACACACCACTTCATTCATCAACAGATTCACTATCAGCTGCCATTAACATGGCACAGGAAATAGTATCATTAGGTTTTCATGTGAATGAAGAACATGGAGAAATGTTTATGACATTTTTTGGAGGAAGCAGTGATTGACATGTTAATAAATAGCAGAGAAAATACTTTGGTTTGCTTTCTAGTTATCCTCGTGTTTCCTATTGGAAACCCGTTGTCAACCAGCGTCTGTCTTCCATGCCCAGTATACACACGTCTGCTGATAATTGCTATTTATAGTTCATTTATAAAGAAATCCTAGGGGAACATTGGAACACCAATCTGTACCGTCTAGTTTCCTTTCTATTCAGATCAAATCTCCCTGTTGCTAAAGGGGGAGGGGCTGATGCTTGGTATATTATTTTTCAAAGCATGACTTTTTGTGTGTGTGATATTATCAAAATTATTTTATTTCTGAGTGCTGGAAGAGTTGCAAAAATAATTGTTGGTGTTTGGTGCAAATTCTATCCATCCACTAGTCTGTTTTTGGTTGACTAGTATTCCACATGACTGTATAAACCGAGCTATCATATAATTGTCATCTTCAGAGAATGCTCTGTGCTCCCCTTCAGCACCTTTGCCGCCTCTGAGAGCTCATTTTGCCTCCTATATCCAAAGTGTCTCTCAGAAATCGGAGTCAGCACTATTATTACTGTTGCTAACAATGGCTCCTGTCCACAGCAGGGAAGAACAATTAACAAATTCATGAATTGTGTTTGTTTACATGTCTGAGCTCAAGGCTAATTATTTAATTAATGTCTTCTGTCTTGAACAGAAGTGTTAGAACACGGAAGTATTGCTGAGTGGCAAACAAGGTGGGATTTGAGAAATTCCAGCTTATTTGTGAGATGGAAATAGATATTTATTTGTTGAAGACCTGGAATTAGGTTAGGAGTGCTTCAGCCTCAACAGTTAAGTTTGGGAATGCATGATAAAGAGTTAATGAACAAACTTAGCTGATGCCTCTGGCAATCTTGGAAGGTATGTCACAGAACTGACTACTACTACTACTAATGATAATTAAGATATTTTGACAAAGGCTTCATCACATCTCATGTTGTGGTATTGGATGAAGGTAGTTACTGATTATTCTCAGCCTCAAAGCCTCAGCTCCATCTCTGATTCTTTTGCATGCTCCCATCACTCCTTATTTCTGCTTTTCATATGGTGGTATCCTCTGCATCATGTGAAAAGCCACCCTGTCTCCATGGGTGTTGCCTTACATTTTGGTGTTCATGACCACTGCATATATTTCCGGTGCTCCATACATGTTTGCATGAATGAAAGGCTGATTTTCTCTGAAATCCATTGATTTTAATACCAATCAAGAAACTAGTTTGCCTTAGAGCTGCTTCTTTTAAAATTTGTAAGTACAGATAGAAAAGAGAGACAGTTAACCAGGACTTTGTAGTTAAGAAAGAGCTTCTTTTAAATCTACTTTTGTATTGTGGAGGGGCGTGGCTTAAAAAGAAGAAAGACCATGAAGTAGTCAGCAAGTCCCTCAGTTGAGGAACAACAATTTTCTTCCTTCAGTTTTCTCAACAAAAGGCCAGCTCTTGCACCCAGCCATACACTGCCCCTTTCTGTATCTTTTCTGTTTAAACAGATGAACCAGATGCTGACTAAGACCACAAACTCTGAGTTTGATTGTGTGTGGTTATTCCAACTACTATGCAATGGTTTGGTTTTGTCTATGTTTTAGGTGGGTGTCCCAGTGGCCCAGCGGTAAAAGAAAGCCTGCAATGCAGGAGGTGCGGCTTCGATATCTGGATCAGGAAGATCCCTTGGAGTAGGAAATGGCAACCCACTCCAGTATTCTTGCCTGGAGAATCCCATGGACAGAGGAGCCTGGCAGGCTACAGTCCATGGGGTTGCAAAGAGTCAGATGTGACTTAGCGACTGAGCACATGTCTAAGGCACTGAGCTGGGTGCTTTTTTAGCATGGATATATAGAGATGCTATAGTGTTAAAGCTGAGGGTGTGACCTCTGGAACAATAAGGCCTGTGTTCATTCATTAGTGACATGCTGTGTGGGCCATGTTACTGACCATTCTTTGCCTTTGCATTCCCATCTGTAGGATAAGGGTGGTGAGAGAATATATTCATAGGGTTATAGTGATGAATAAATCAATATAAAGAGCTTGGAACAGTGATTGACACAAAAATTTGCATGTTCAATGGTTATTACTTAGATACTATGGACTGAATGTGTTCTTCCAAAATTCACATGTTGAAGTCCTAATATCCAATGTGACAGAATTTGGAGGTGAGACATTTGGAAGTTGATTAGGCTTAGATGAGCCTAAGCCTGATCAGTGAGAGTGGAGCTCCCATGTTGGGATTAGTGTCCTTGTAAGAAGAGGAAGAAACCAGAGCCTTCTCTCTCTACCATGTAAGGACATAGCAAGAAGGCTGCCATGTGCAAGCTAGGAGGAATGCCCTCACCAAAAACTGAATCTGCCAGCACCTTGATCTTGGACCTCCCAGCCTCCAAAATTGTGAGAGAATGTCAGTTGTTTAAGCTGCCCAGTCTGTAGTATTTTGTTATAGTAGCCTGAGATGATTAAGACACTATGCACACAGTTTCTGCCCTCAGACAACATCTAACTTGGGGGTGAAAACGGGGTGGTGTAAAGAAATGGGAACGAGCTGGCAGTAGAAGTGCCTTGTTGGCAGCAACCAGAAGCAAGAAGAATTTAGGGGAGACAGTGCTCATAGCAGAACCGTGAGGAATGGTAGACTTTAAAAGGTGGAGCAGACCCCAGAATAGGAAATTACACGTGGAAAACTGTAACAGTGGGACAGTACAAGGCATATTTGGGGCCTTAAGGAGATATATGAAAATGAGAAGGGTATGTGAGAATGCAGAGGAAAATTAGGTTGGGCAAATTACGGCTAGCAGTGTCATGCATTAGAGAACAGACTTCGGATTCAGACTGACTTGATATGAATGCCAGCTTTGCCTCTTTCAACTGTATGACCTTGGGCATGTCCATGTACCTTTCTGAGTGTCAGAGGACTCATCTATAAAATGAGCATCATTTACGTGGTCCTAATGCTCCAGGTACTCAAAGGATGACTCCAATTAGCGTATCTCCCGTGTGCCGTGCTCCCTGGAGTTTTTGCAATTGAAGAGTAACACTCCACCAACAATCTTTTAGAGTTAACTGGCAACAGAAAAGAAAGGACCTCTTGTAAAATTTCAAAGGATTTGGGCTAATTGGGGTGGGTCAAGCCTTCTAGTTTTAATGTGAAGTGTTTAGTCTTTGTTGATAGGTTTTCTTCTGAACATCATTTAATGAAAAGCTAAAGCAAGAAGTCTCTCTCTTGCTCCCACAGGAAGAACGGAGGCTTTAAAGCCACCAAATTACTTGCTAAAGGAAGTTTGTAGAAGAATAATGCATTAATTGACATTTGTGTAGAGTGCCCTTTTATGTTCCACCCACTTGTCCTTTCTGTGTTGCAAATCCCACAGTGAGTCGGTCTCCACTGACCTTCTTACTCAATAGTGCGCAAGCACACCATCCCGGGAGCAATTTTTAACCACAAAACACAGCCCGGTATATCTCTTCAGTCCGTGACTGAGGATGAAATAAGATTCTCTCATCTTGTTTGCACTGCTGATTTGTTAGCTCTTTATTGATTAAAGATCGCAATGCACAATTTGTTTTTCATCTTAAGTAAGGATATTCTGTATATGTCATACTGTCTATGAGTTATTGATTTACTATGATCTGTAAAAACTCTTTCGTCCCCAAAGTTGGGGACACTCCACCTTCCTGAAGGATAGTCATCCATCCTGTTCCAAATCAATGAATTTCAGCTTTTCCCACGGGGTTTGCTGTAAGTTAGGGAAAAATTAGATTTAGATTGAGATGAAAATAGTCCAGGCTAGGAAGGGCCCTCTTAATTTCTATTATTTCACATCGGGTTTATTGTACTAGGATACACACACACACACACACACACACACACACACACACACACCTGCTGAACCAAGCTTCCACATTGCTCAGGATTTTTCCCTATTTATGGAGAATGGTAAGCATGGTGGCATTTCCATTCTATTTGCAAGTGCATTTTAAGAACACCTGCGTCTACTGGACCGTTGCATGCATGCTAAGTTGCTTCAGTTGTGTCCTACTGTTTGTGACCCTATGAATTGTAGCCCACCAGGCACCTCTGTCTGTGGGATTTCCCAGGCAAGAATACTAGAATGGGTAGCCATTCCCTTCTCCAGGGGATCTTCCCAACCCAGGGATCGAACTGGGGTCTCCTGTGTTGCAGGCAGATTCTTTATCATCTGAGCCTCTAGGGAAAAACCATTGGACCATTACAGGATAACTTCTCTGAACTCCTACAAGCTACATAACTCTTTCACATCAGGAAATGTGTGTAAACTGTAAAATATAGGAAACCCAAGCCTTTAATGGCAACAAATTGATTCCCTAAATGAACAAAGCAAATTAGTCATACAAATAGTAACCAATAAACCTTTTTGCTTTAACCCCAGCCTGATTCTCTAGACCCAGATTCTGTCTTTTCACTGCCAAATTATTTTTTTTTAATTAAAAGATTGTCATAAAAGAAGCTAGATATTAAAATCTTCTTAAAACTTCTAAATCCAACAACTCATTAATACTGCTTACCTTGGTTTTTCCTTTTAGAAATATTGGCTTTAGGAGCAAATAATGAATTATGGAACTCAATACAGGTGGCATATCTTCATTATTCTTGATTTACCATGTAAGGTAGATGGCACTAATAATAACTATACTCATACAGAAACTTTTGATCAGGATTATTTTATCCTTTAATACATGCAGTTGTGAGCATTCTCTTTGTATTGTGACAGTTTTATTTTTGTCATTCATTTAAGTGTGCTTCCTTATTTAAAGATAGTGAGATAATAATTTAATTGGCATAATGAAGGGGAAGACCATTCAGAGATGAAATGTGGGACACAGTGCAATTTGAACACAACCTTTGATGCCACTGAGCATGTTAGAGTTTTGACTGATAAATCAAGCACATGTGTTTACATTGCATTTAGTCTTGTTTCATTAACAGGTTATTTCAGATCCTGTTTGTGAATGCCCTTACTTATGGAGAGGAGGAATTTTTCATCTGGCTTGACAAACATCTATCATGTCCATGTCTGCATGACAGCAGCGTTTCTAAGTGCATTGCTTTCTGTGCTGTGCATATACTTTTAGCTTTGATATGACGAGCATCCAATCTTTTCCCCA
Source organism: Bos taurus (assembly GCF_002263795.3). Lineage (NCBI taxonomy): Eukaryota > Metazoa > Chordata > Mammalia > Artiodactyla > Bovidae > Bos > Bos taurus. The sequence goes on along the minus strand of NC_037333.1, from coordinate 43,771,211 downwards.
GCCTTACCCTGTTTGAACGTGGGATTCGTTACAGACAAAGAGGCACCAGTTCTGACCCTCAGCCTACACAAGCGATCTCAGGGCTCTCAGCTTTGTTGTCGCTTTGTTTAGTTCTTCACACTGTGTGAAGCAATTTATGTTGACATGTTGGTTCCTTTTTACCCTGCTAGGAGCTTCTCCCGGAGCTGTGTCTCCCTCCTCTTCATACTGCCAGAATCTGACAAACACAAAGTAGATGCTCAACACATAGGAGAATAATTTCGGTGGGTGCCACGTGAAGTCACAGATCATGCCTGAGTTTGTAATGGGTAGGAATCCTTCTACTAGGATTTAAAGATTTAAAAGAGAAGGTAGGAAATAACAAATGCTAGGGAGGATGTGAAGAAAAAGGAAGCCTCCTACACTGTTGGTGGGAATGCAAGTTGGGACAGCTACTATTGAAAATACTATGGAGGTTCCTTAAAAATATAAAAATAGAGCTACCGTATGATCCAGCAATTTCACTTCTGGACATATATCCAGAGAAGATGAAAACCTAATTTGAAAAGATATATGCATCCTAATGTTCATAGCAGCACTATTTACAATAGCAGGGACATGGGAATAACCTGAGTATCCATCAATAGATGAATATATAAAGAAGATGTGATGTATATATATGTATACATGTGCTATGTGATTGGTTACTCAGTTGTGTCCGACTCTTTGTGACCCCATGGACTGTAGTCCACCAGATTCCTCTATCCATGGGGATTCTCCAGATAAGAATACTAGAGTGGATTGCCATGCCCTCCTCCAGGGGATCTTCCCAACCCAGGTCTCCTGCATTGCAGGGAGACTCTTTACCATCTGAGCCACCAGGGAAGTCCATTTGTGTGTGTGTATGTATGCATATATATACAGTAGAATATTACTCAGCTACAAAAAAGAATGAAATAATGAGATTAGTTTCAACATGGGTAGACCTAGAGATTATCATACTAAGTGAAGTGAATCAGAAAGAGACAAATACCATGTGATATCACTTATATGTAGAATCGAAGGTATGATACAAATGAACTTATTTATGAAACAGACATATACTCACAGACCTAGAGAAGAGAGTTGTGGTTGCCAAGGGTGAGGGAGAGTGAGGTAGAGATAGATTAGGAGTTTGGAATTAGCAGATGCAAACTGTGATATATAAAATGGATAAGCAACAAATTATACATATAACTGCATCACTTTGCTGTATAGTAGAAATTAACCCAACAATGTAAATCAACTACAGCAAAATAAATTAGCAAAAAGAGCAGGGACATAAAGTAAGGGTAGGAAATAAGATTTATGGGGATATCCCTGAGAACACAGATAAAGGAACAAGAGAGCTGATGCATCTTAGACCCAAAGCAGGTATTCCAACCAAGATCTGATTGTGAGGTCAGAAAGGCCACTTGGGCTACCTGAAGTGAAAGCGGGTGTGTGTGGCTGGGTAGAGAGCAAACTCACAGGAAATGAAGACTGGTCAGACCTCAGGTGAGTTGGAGTTAGGCGCCTGCTAGGAGTACAGAGCATCTCTTGTCAGGTCTACAAGGGTAGGGTCTGACTTTGCAAGTTTCCTAACTATGAACAACACAGGGAAGTTTGCTGGTCTCTCAGTCAGCGGGTTGGCTGGCTGTGACCTTGTGGCCATTTCTTTATTCAGGTGGCCAAGATTAGGCAAGGGGGTGGGCAGACCTTATAGGGTGTTTGAATGATTCAAAGTGATTTCTTTAGAAAGGGCTGTGGGCTGGGCTGCTAATAAAATATTGGAGAGGTTCTCTTCAATGTTTAAAGGCTATAAAAGGCTCCTTCTAGCTAGAGGGCTGGTACAAATGCTAGGGATTGTCTGCTGTGATATAGGAAGCTAAGAAAGAGCTCCTTTCTCATGGGGCGGGTTACCATTGAGTCTGTCTTGAAGCCCTGGGCCTTCTGGATAGAGTTTAAGCCCAAGGACACAGTGATGTCATCTCTATACCAGGACTCTGCCTTCTTTACCCTGCCCTCGTTTTTTCTTACCTTCTTTGCCCTGGGTTAGGGTGGAGCCAATAGGAGTGTAAGGAGACATGCCATTTGTGTCAAGGTAGCACAGGAAGTTAAAACCCAGGACTGTCACTCCCCAAGGCAGGGGATCTGGTTCCCTGATCAAGATTTCCTGAAAGCAGAACATTCATACAGTGTGAAGAAGGTATTTCTTGATTGATTTCTCCTTGGCAGGTATTGTTCCGTGGGGGCTATGGTGATATAGGTGACAGATATGTCCCCAATTTCCCATGAAACATATAATGTAGTAGGAGGACACGGGCAATCAAAAAGAAAAATGATAAGATAATATTAGGCAGTAAGTGCTGTAGAAAACAACTGGGAGGTGGACCAGAGAGCTACAGGGACTGTGCCTTCACATAAGGTGGTTGGAGGGACTCTCTGGTGTGAGAACACTCTCAGAAGGTACTATGTTCTGTTGGGTGAGAATGTCCATGTGCCATTGGGTAGGAATGTCCATGTGCCCTATTTCAACTGGCTCCATTCTGAGCTCCTAAGGTCCAGTGTTGACTGTTGTATTGATTATCTATTAGGCCTCACTGAGGTTGCACACAGCTTTTCTGCTAATAATGTGGATCATCTTTGGGGAAGAAGCTAATGCTGACTGGAATTTTCAATATGTACCCCCTTTTAGCATCTAATGGTGCTGTGCTTCCCTAATCAGGGAGTAAATGTGCCTGTGGTCCAATAAAGGGAGACTTGAGACTTCCAGCTCCCATTGACAGAAGGGAAGCTCTCATGCAGAGTTTTGAGGGTCTTTGTAAAGGCTTTGATTTTAACTTTATGGAGTCCTTTTCCATTACGACTTCACATTTGCAGAAATGTGCATCCTTGGTAACATATACACCCTTAGGAAGACCTGCATCTGAGGGCAGATGACTTGGCCAGGCCCAGATATACACTGGATAATGCTCATATGAGGAACTGATGCATTTTCTGTTTACTCTTTATTATAGTTAGACACTGGCTTTTGTTATAGTTCTTTGATTCAACACCCATTACACTAGTGTTTCAATAGACTAATAATCAGATAGGCCCTCTTTTGAAGCAGATTTCTTTGGTCAGTATTAGAGAATGTAACATGAAGTTACACTTAGGTTTAGAGGACATGTAGGTTTAGAGGACACATTAACATCTAATACTGTATTAGAGATTTTGAGGTTAAATAAATTGGTTTAGCTCTCTTTAACTCACATTCCCAAGCTTGTTTGGCCAGTGGGCTACTTTCTAGGGCCAAATACCAAGTAGCTGTGCTAAGTGTACATATACAAATATTCGTTGGCCCTGCATCTCTCAGCATTGAAATGTAGGCTCCAAGAAAGCCCCACGTACTTGTGGAAGTTTCAAGCACATTATCACTCACTCACAGGCACTAATGACTCCGATAATGTAGTGAAGTTTAGCATAAATAGGCTCATCATTAAAGTTGATGGCAGAAGTATAAACAAGGCCCACACTATGAAATTTGCTGTTTGTTCATTATGCATCTGAAATTATCCTCCTCTCTCTAGCTGTCTCATACTGGGTGTTTATAAACCTATGTAGAATGTAGTATTACTTTCTTTTCCTGTAAGTAAGTTGATTTTTTAACGTCTCCTCCCCTATGCAGGAGATGGCCAAGACTGGGAAGGACAGTTTTGGGCTTTTCCAAAGTGATGTCTGCCATTCTGGTCATAAGGCTTTTCAGAGGACCACAATTTCACAGAAAAAAAAAAAAAAAAAAAACCCACAGCAGAAGATTCAGGGAAGTTAAGGGTCTGAAGCTGTGATCTTGGCAAGACACTTGGACTTGCTGAATCCTTGTGCAATTATCTGTTGATAGAGGTGGTAAGAGCAGCATAATCTACTAGGGAGGATGGGGCAGGCACGCTGCTCACACAGTGCAGAATAGAGTTGGCTGTCTGGAGCTGCTGGTATCAGCTGATGGACTTTGGGCAACATAGTTCATTTCTTCCTTCCTCTAAAAGTGGAGGTGATTATAGGGGAATGGTGAGCATTAAATGTGTAAATACTTATAAAATGCTTGGCAGATGCTTGTGTACATATATTCTAAAGAAACAGTAATATATTAATATATTATTTAATACTATATTTATAATATATTATTGTATATTAATATATAAATATATAATGGTATAATATATAGTTTATATAAATATATGTACGAATATATATATATATATTCCACAAACACTAGCTTTTACATGAAACAAACTCACTTGGATGGGAGGGAAAGTGGGATGTCATGCACGGTATTAATTATTTTTGGTGGTAAGGATCCAGAGACCAAAAAGTAAAAATACCCTGAAACATGTTTATTGCCCTCATAGAGCTTGAGCAGGAAAGCATGCTTACCCCTGGCTGAGATACAAAATAGCACTGGTTATTTTGCCAAATGTCAACATCAGTTCAGTTCAGTTCAGTTGCTCAGTTGTGTCCAACTCTTTGCGACCCCATGAGTCGCAGCATGCCAGGCCTCCCTGTCCATCACCATCTTCAGGAGTTCATACAAACTCATGTCCATTGAGTCGGTGATGCCATCCAGCCATCTCATCCTCTGTCATCCCCTTCTCCTCCTGCCCCCAATCCCTCCCAGCATCAGAGTCTTTTCCAATGAGTCAACTCTTCGCATGAGGTGGCCAAAGTACTGGAGTTTCAGCTTTAGCATCATTCCTTCCAAAGAAATCTCAGGGCTGATCTCCTTCAGAATGGACTGGTTGGATCTCCTTGCAGTCCAAGGGACTCTCAAGAGTCTTCTCCAACACTACAGTTTAAAAGCATCAATTCTTCGGCACTCAGCTTTCTTCACAGTCCAACTCTCACATCCATACATGACCACTGGAAAAACCATAGCCTTGACTAGACGGACCTTTGTTGGCAAAGTAATGTCTCTGCTTTTCAATATGCTATCTAGGTTGGCCATAACTTTTCTTCCAAGGAGTAAGTGTCTTTTAATTTCATGGCTGCAGTCAGAGGAGGGCTAAGTGTGGGAACAGTGCATCTACTTTGTTAGGGAGGTTGGCTCTGTGCTTTTAATGTTTGGATGAGGTGACTGTGAAGGTTCAAAGGAGGACTGATAACCAGGGAGGAAATAGAGAGGAGACAGACCAGAGGGGTCACGGGAATCAAGAGAAGTGCCTGTTCCCAGGAACTCTCATTCTGCTAGGTCTCACCTTCTACTGGGAACTCAGAATTACCTTCCTTGCACTTCTCTAAAGCAAGGAGAAGACTTCTCTTGGTCTACACCCAAGGCCGGCAGCGGTATGGGGAGGGTTCTTGGATGGCTGCTAGCGTCAACTTGCAGATCCCTATCGTCAACCTTTCATATCCGCAGCTTCTGTATCCAAGGACTCAGCTGACCCAGCATCAGATTTCCATGAATGCAGAATCTGCAGATAAAGAGGCCTGCCTGTACTATGTCATTTTTTAAATAAATGATCTGAGCAGTTAGGTTTTGGCATCCATGGTGTGTCTGTGTGTGTGTTTTCCTGGAATCAAAAACCCGTGGATACCCAGGGATGGCTGTTTATGGTAATTCCAAGAATCCAATTCACTCTCATTTTATTTTAAAAGTCACCTTTGGCACCAATTCCCCTGGAAAGTTATCCTTAAAGCATTATAACTATCAAACAGATGTTTCCCTATGTCTTAATCACAGACCTGATCTGCATATTCCTATACCAGAGGGTTTCTTGGACCGCATACACCTTTCTGAAATTAACATCATAAATTGTATAGACTGGCACTGGTGAGGGCTTTGGATATTTGTGACTTTACAGTAATCAAAACAGTTAACATCTATCCATCCTATTTGCTACATGCTAATCACTGGGCTTCCCAGGTGGTGCTAGTAGTAGAGAACCTACCTGCCAATGCAGGAAACATAAGAGACTCGGGTTTGATCCCTGGGTTGGGAAGATCCCCTGGAGAAGGGCATGGCAACTCACCCCAGTATTCTTGCCTAGAGAATCCCATGGACAGAGGAGCCTGGAAGGTTATGGACCACAGGGTCGAAAAGAGTTGGGACACAACTGAAGCAAATTAGCATGCATGCATGTTAATTACTAAGTGACTAAATTATGCAGGCATTTTCTTGGGACACTATATGCTAGCTTTTTGTTTTTGTTGTTTTTTTGGCCACGCCACGCAGCTTATGGGATCTTATTTCCCCAACCAGGGAATTGAACCCAGGCCCTTGGCAGCGAGAGCAGAGTTCTAAACACTGGACCACCAGGGAATTCCCTGGGATACTGTATACTTGTAATTTTTTGTAATCTGTCTCCTTAAATACACTGCAAGCTCCTTAAGGGGAAACTCCTCCACCTCTGCACCTTTACCTCTTAGTACTGGTCAGTAGGGCCAACTGAACATATGAATGCAAATAAGGGACAAGCCTGTAGACTCCTTGTTCAGTCAAGAACGGGCTTAAAGAAAATCAGTTTACCTGCTATTTTTCTTGAAGCTTGTAGCAAACTTGGGCCAGGTTCCTGAAATTCATTGTTGGCTTTTTCCCAATTTGCTCTAGTGCCAAATGGGAGTTCTGAGATCTTGGTTTTGCCTCCGATTTGATTTAAGGCTCCCCGAGAGCAGGAACCAGCATCTGTGTTATTTACAACCTTATTCGTAGCACAGTTGCTTGCATATAATAGATGTTCAGTAAATGAGTGATCAAAATACGTGGCACAGTCATATAGCTATGTAAGACAAAGAGTCAGACATGACTTAGCAACTGAACAACAATGAAATGCACATATACATATGCGTTATTATATCTATCTATCTATCTATATCTATATATATATAAAATATACGCTTGCTCCTTGGAAGAAAAGCTATAACAAACCTAGACAGCATTTTAAAAAGCACTTCACCAACAAAAGTCCATATAGTCAAAGCTATATTTTTTACAGTAGTTGTGTACAGATATGAAAGTTAGACCATAAAGAAGGCCGAGTGCCAAAGAATTGATGGTTTCGAGTTATGATGCTAGAGAAGACTCTTGAGAGTCCCTTGGATGGCAAGGAAATCAAACCAGTCAATCCTAAAGGAAACCAACCCTGAATATTCATTGGAAGAACTGATGGTGAAGCTGAAGCTTCAGTTCTTTGGCCACTTGATGTGAAGAGCCGACTCATTGGAAAAGACCCAGATACTGGCAAAGGAGAAGAGGGCAGCAGAAGATGAGATGGTCAGAAAGCATCACCAACTCAATGGATGTGAGTTTGAGCAGACTCTGGGGGATAATGAAGGACAGAGGAGGCTGGCATGCTGCAGTCAATGGGGTTGCAAAGAATTGGACATGAGTTAATGACTGAATAACAATAACAACATTGTAATATACATATATTTTGTACATACATATATTTATAAACTATTCACATTCACCCCATCTCATGCTATTCTACTTTACATATCCTCATTTACTATACTTTTAGTTACTAAACAGATCTCTTTCCTACCTCAGGGTCTTTGCCCATTTTACTTCATCTGTCTAGAAAGCTCTTAAAGTATCTATATGATGAATGCCCTCATCTCCTTTAGGTCTTGTTAAACCATCATCTTCTCTATGACAGCTCCTCTGACTGCTCTCTCCCTCTTTTAAATTGTAACCCTAACACACTTCTTTCTCTTTGTCTTGCTTTGTTTATCTCCATGGTATTTATCACTGTCTGACAATATGGATTTTGCTTACTTATTCCTTAGTGTTCCATTTCTACCTCTCTTAAAATGTAAGCTCCATGAGAGCAGGGGATTTTGCTTATTTTCTTTTAAGCTGAGTCCTTAGAGCCTAACACAGTGCCTGGAATACTTCATTGTGGTTACTCTTAATAAACATGTGCTGAAGAATTTACATCTCAACACTGTTATTTTAGGTGGTTAGCCTGCGTGAGCCATGACTTAATTTTTGAGTGAATGTAGCACTACATGCTGACTCTCTTATAACAGAATAATACTATGAAAGTGAAACAGTTCTTTGAGCTTCTCGGGAAAGGGTCATAAATTTCTTCTATGGGTGATCAGTTTTAGCATGATGCCATGGTTTTTAAGCCATTGTTTGGTAGCAGATTTTGTGCCCTGATTAGAAGTGTGGCCCCTTTCTCCTGGTTCTTAGAATTTATCAACTTGCAGTGTCTTATTTTCACTGGAGGAAACTAAGTGTTTCTTTCTTTGCTTCAGATGGTCACATCTTTAGATCCTGAAGCAAGAGCTGCAGCCCATCTCAGGAGTCCAAATGCAGCAACAGATTTTGCCTCTAAGCAAGTAAGATACACCATAAAAACAAGCAACTTTCCTTACCAGCCCATCTCTCATTTGAATTTTTGATGCCTCAGTGGTCAGTTTGAGATGATAACTGGTAATAAGAAAGTCTCTGTATTGGAAGGAGGAACACATACACCATTTCCCCCAGGGCCTCCTTATTTTGCTTAATAAAATAAATCCTTAATAAAATAAATCCTAAATAAAATAAAATTTTGCTTAAATAAAATAAAATAAAATAAATAAAATAAAAAAGAGGTAGAGTCTATGTTCTCTACCTCTATCTTCTTTGCTTGGAGGCCCTACTGGTTCCTTTGAAAAGTGCATAATTTAGCATAGCTGGTTAGTAGAACCCGGTCTGGGTTCAGACTCTATTAGCCCAGTAATACTTGAATACATGGACAACACTGAAGATGTTGGAAGGACTTCATAACTGCTAATGGCTTCTAGCATCAGCATTGTGTAGATGCTTCTAGCAATGTGTTCCTTGAGAGGCAGGCAAACTCAGGATAGCCATGGGACTGAATGTGTGACTCAGAAACCAGGAGGCCTGACCATCTTGCTTTCTGGGGCTTGTCAATGTGTCTGCCATCTTGTGAACCACAGAAGGCATTTTGTCAGAGTTTGGTTGAAATTCTTGTGGAGTACAGGATTTTGCCTTCTCATTTCCCCACTTCTCTCCCTCATTCATTGCTCTAAGGATTCTGGCTCAACATCTTCTGGTACCTCTAATGACTATTTGAAGCCTGTGTTTAGGGATTAGCCTCCCGTAGAGTTCTCCCAGCTCCTATTGGTTGTTTTGTGATCTGGAGAATCATTCCATATGGTTCAGAGGAGAAGAAAAACAGATAAATCTGTGTTGCCAAGAATGCCCTTCATCGTTTTGAATGGGACTACATATCTTTGCTTTTTGGCGGGGTGCAGTTCTAGGTGGGATGGGAGGAGGCAATGTCTCCTACTAGCCTGAAAGAGCTGGTGTTGCTCGGTGGTTTTTGATGATAAGTCTGTTCATCAGGAACCGTGTGGTCTGAACAAATCCTAAGTCACGCTTCTCTCGGGTATGTGAGCACAAAGAAAGAAATTCACCTTTCTTTGTCTTCCTTTTTGTCAGCAGAATCCTATTTTTAGGTCACTGGCATATAATTCAACGTCGCTTACAACCAAGTCCTGGCATTCCTTTTAGGAATTTCTAGAGCCATTCATGGTATGTGACTAAGTTAGGGCAGAGTGTATTATCTCAGTTCTCTCCTGGTGATATATACATTTGAGAAGCGTGCTATTTTCAGAAAGTTTCCAGTGCAGCATTGTCCAAAGATCAGGCCAAGAAATCACAGATCCTTGGCATTGCTGTGAACAAAAGAAATTCCTGTCCCTGTCTCCAGGCAATGTGATTACAGGGCCAATGATCAGATAGGTGACCTAAGATGGATGCCTTCCTGAATGTGACTCAGGTTTATCTGTACCTGTCCCCACCTTTATCTCTGAGCTCGTCCTTTGCATTTGAAGATGACATGCCTGTTGGATTTATTTCCAGTCCTGTCTTCCTCCATAGTGTTTATCTTTGGTGCCAAGCTGAGGGCAAATCATTCTCTCCCTCATGACTTTGTGGTCTAGTGTCTTACACAGCCAGGTGGCAGGCAAGCATCTCGGGCAGTGTTTGGCTCCTGGCTGAGTGGTGCTTTCCTCCTGACCTCTGGAGTGGTGGGGCAGAAGATAGGTCTATCTCTGCTTGGTACCTCGAGAATACCCCAGCTCTTCCTCATCCTCCACTGGGAAGGAACTCTGGGTTTGTTTGTTTGTTTGTTTGTTTGTTTGTTTTGGAGAGGTTTCCAGTTGGGTTTACAGATGAACTTATTTCAAAGGTGTTACCTTTCAGGTTTAATCCTGTGGATCATTGAGCCTTAATGGATCAGTTTTACATGCCTCCTTTTTGGTATGCTCATTTCCAGCATTTAAGCTCACAAATGAGTCATTAACTGTTCAGTTTGCCTGATGTTTTTGCTCAAATTCATATTAATATGTGAGAGGGAAGGACCGGTACCCTCATGTGGGGCATGCATAAGATCCTCTCATACACCATCAAGAATCCTCAGGTATCCTCAGGGCCATAAGCACAGAAAACAAGTCAGGGTGACAGCAAGCAATTATCATTATGTTAGGATTGTGTTTATTTCTCACTCAACAGGATCATTTGGGTGAAACTGCATCAATTAATAGCAAAAGTCTGTTTTTCTCTCCACTTATACTCTGTGAAAAAAAAGAAAGCAATGTTTACTCGATCTGTATTTCACACTTAGAGTCATTAATGTCAGTTGATTTTTTTTAAATAACCATCTACCAAAAATTTTCTAGTAAACATATGTAATTAAAAGTTTCTGATGATAGAGAAAAGCAATTTAGTAACTCACTTCTTTTGAAATAGCTTAACCCACTTTGCATCCACCATTGATTCAAAGGAAGAAAAACTGTACTGGAGAACTCCATGGAGTTTATGAGGAAATATTGCTAATGGAAAGAAGCTTCTCTTGGTAGATCACAATATAGGGCCCAAAACACAGAAGTTAAAAGAGGTGCTGGATAGAGGCCACAGTGTGTCTTGTAGTTTAAAGGAGCAAGTCTGAAAATCAATATTCTAGCTTAATAGACAGTAACAGATGTGTTTACAGGCAAGGTGAAATGTATTCATATGCACATATTAGGATCTTAGCATTCACACAGATTTCTCCTGATGAAATTTTCTTCCAATTGAATTGAGTCAACAGGCTAAAGGGAGAGCTGACCATCTGAATGGTCAAAGGTCTTGGCTGTCAAAGGTCAAAGGAGAGATAATTCTATCCTTTTGCTTTTTGGTGAGAACAAACAGGAACTGAATGCTATTAGACTGGGTAAGACTTCAGTGATTTGCAGAAGAGAATGCATTTCATGTAACCAAGCTGGTTATTCCCAGGCACATTCTTTGGGATTTCACCAGGAACAACCAGAGGTCCCAAAACAAACAGCCCATAAGGATTTATGAACAGGAAGCATTCCTTCCCTTGTTGACCTTAACTTACATGTTGAGTAAACAAGTCCCTGCTCTGTATACCCTGGTGTATCTAAGGCAGCTTCTAATTTCACTGCAGTTGGACTGCATCCAATTTTCCCTTTGGTTCTGCTTCTCAAAACTGCCAAGAATCAGAGTTTGACAGAGACCTAACTTAACTAGCGAAACCAACTTGGAACAGGCTGTGGGTGGATATGCATATTTCTCAGGTCCTGGGTAAGTTACCTGACCCCCAGGGGAGATTAAGAGGGGCACACATGACTAGGTAGCCCTGTCTGACTACAGTTTCACTGAAAACCTGGCAGGATGTTTGTTGTTCTAACTTTTAAATGTCTCATAACTGGTTTAATCTTGTGAGCACACCGACCATGGGTATAGGGAGTTTATACTCAGAACCTTGGGTTCCACAATACCCTGGCCTTTTGGGGCCCTGGTTTTCTCTTTGGCATGAAGCTCTTCAAATTCTTGCATGACAGTCTATGAATATGCCTGGAATGTTTTTTTACCATCATGGGAGATGGATTTTTGAGGGGCTGGCAACTAGGAATCAGGTTAATTTCATCATAGGTTTGTCAGAGAGTTTTGTCTGTATAGGAGGAGAAAAAATGGTTTAGACACGGCTTGATTGTTTGGATAACACTATGGAACAGGGATTTTTGAAAAAGGTGTTTGCTTGTACACAGTGATCTCCTGCTGACCCCTTGTTTGTGGCTTAGAAGTATTGAAGCTACATCGAGATATGAATCTGCTCTTGGCTAGAAGCCAGGAATGTCATCTAGGGCTTTTGTTTGATGTGTTTTCCTATACCCACTGTACTTCCATTTCTTGTGGGAGGCAGAATGGTTCAGTAGATGAGGCATGGACCATGAGCTGAGCCTCTGAATTCCAGAAGGTGACTTTCCTCCTTTCTCACTCTTATCACATTAAGGCAACTCATCCTAATTGATCTGTTTCTACTTGTGCATCTGTGTGATGGGACTGGGGAGGCTGGAATTGGAACTTCCATTCTCTGAAGGCATGTGCCATGATGAGCACTAGTGTATCTGATTGCACTGGAGATTTAGAACACCTTGTATGAGTTTGCTTGGGCTGCCATAACAAAATATCACAGGTTGGCTGGCTTAAATAACAGAAGCTTATGTTCTCACAGTTCTGGAAGTTAGAAGTCCAAGATCCAAGTATTGGTAGGATTCATTCAGAGGCCTCTCTCCTTGGCTTACAGATGGCTCTCTTCTCCCTTTGTCTTCACATGGTCATTCCTCTGTGTGGATCTGTGTCTAATTCTCTTATTATAAGAATACCATAATTTAATATTATATTAGGATCCACCCATCTATCTTCATTTTACCCTAATAACCTCCGTATAGGTTTTATCTTCAAATGCAGACCCATTCTGAGGTCCTGGGGATTAGGACTTCAACATAAGAATTTGGGGGTGGGACACAATGCAGCCATAATACAGCCTCTGTGCATCAGTTCAACATTACAATTTTTAAGTGAGAAACAGGCTGGAAAAGGCTCTCTAACATTACACAGAGAGAGGCAGACTCAAAATTAGAGTCCTTCTTGGGTTCTACACTCTGTACTCTATTTTGTTTCTCTGCTTTCCCTGAGATAATTGGTACAATGACTTCATAAGTGCAGCATTTCCATTGCACTTTTCTTATGGTTCTTCACCTCTGGTTCTGATTTTCTGGAGAGGGCTGGTAACTTAGAGTCTGTTTGTGTTACACACAAACCATAAGACCTTATGATACCCGTCCACATGTTTACTAAAGCACTGCAACTCAGACTTCCCATGTACTTAAAATCTAACTACAGGAATCTGGAATCTAAAATTTAAAATGATCATTCTCTATGAAAATGGCAAATGAACTTGTTATTACCTGTACATCACCTCTGCAGAGTCCAAGTTCACAGAATAAACAAACCTGATTGGCTCTACTCTTCGTAATCTTGAAAGAGTTCAATTAAATGCCTGTACAGTGGCTCCATATGTTGGCTGAATGCAAGGTGCCAATATTTTGATGCTGCTTTCTCATTAAAATGATCAGGGCATAAGCCTGGAAGATTCCAGTGTGTGCCTCACCTGGGACCTCCCCAAGGGAAATGTGCCTGCCAAGCAAACCAGAAATAGTGTCAGAGAGGAAGCATCCCCTCTACTGGCTCCCCTCCTGGATTGAGTCATTAATGTGCACTTTTTACCCTTGGCAGGACCAGGTAAGTTCGAGAAGTGTACCTCCTGTGGTGTTTAAATGCGTTTCAGTTACTCCCATGATAGCGATGCATGAAGAATCAACATATTGACCCCTCCAGAGTATATATTAAATTCTGAAGGATTAATCAAAACTGCACCATGTTGTGTGCAATTAAACCCTTGAAAGGCAAAATAAATTTGCTGGAGCAGTAGCAGCTCTCGTACCACTTCTAGCCGGAATGAGGCATTTTTCAGTTCTATTACCAACAGATGAGTTTTTGCTCAGGCGCATTTTTCAGGAGGTGGGATGGGCTAGATGGAGACATCTGCAAAACATTTTACGGATGGGAGGAGAACAGGGAGTCAGGCTTGTCTAGTGTTACCCTTTGGAACTGAGTAAATACCGAGCAAAATCCTTCCATCAGAAGGAGCACTGGATTGTGTCATTTTTCTTATTAAAGGAGAAAATACCAATGAGTTGTCTCAGGAATAATGGAAGGAGTAGAAATTCTGCCATCTGCCAGAGTCTTCCATGGTGATAGGTGTGCCCTGCAATGTGGGTCACAGGGAAGGATTTCTCTACTCACTTAGTCATGCTCCTCCATTTATGAAGATGAAGATTTCATATTTCCATTTCAGGTGAACAGCATGTGTATGTGTTGCTCAGTCATTTCTGGCTCTTTGTGACCCCATGGACCATAGCCCACCAGGCTCCACTGTCCAGGTGAAGAGAGTCCTGGAGAAAACTTGTTTCTTCCTGCCACAGTTATATCTGAAGTCACCCAGGGTGGCTTCTTACAGTGGTACCTCTGCCCTGTTATTTAAATGTTCTGGAATTGCATGTTGTCTAGTCATTTTAGTTTATTCTATTTTTTTAAGAGTCAATTAGAGTCTGTTGCAAAGAGCTAGGAAGCTGTATATTCAGTTCACCAAAGAGAGAAAGAGGAAAAGTTTGGCACTGGATTGCTCTCCTGTGACGCATGATGACCAAGGAGTCATAGAAAGAGTACTTCTGAGCTACCCCTGTGAGCTAAAAGAGAATGAGAGCAATGCAAGGTCTGCCAGAAGGGAGTTGAGAAGTTAAAAAATCTTAATGAAGGCACAAATGAGACCAGAATTACATTTTTCTTTGTCCACTTTTGACGATAAATTTCCTGCTCCAGCCAGAGTGCCAAGGCTCAAGAGAGACTCATGAGGATGGAGAGTGCAACCTGCTGCTAATGGCACAGATTTGTCTCCGTGTCTCTTGTTCCACCACGGAGGGTGGGGGGAGATTAGTTAATCAAAATGTCTAAGCCAGTCTCATAAATAATCCAAAATTGTATTCATTGCAAGAAAAATATTATATAGAATGATCTGAAATTCTTGAATTCATAAATTCAGAATCTCTCGCTATGTTAAATGTAGCAATTGGAAAAATAAGGATAATGTGTTTAATTTATACAAAGTACATGTGTTTGTTTTTTTCAAAGTTCAGAAATAAATTTTATTGGGAGATGCATTGAAAACTCTCATGACATCTGGAATATGGAGATCTAATTGCTGATTCAATGGCATTGCGAACATGCAAACATATTTCCTTGGTGAAATGTCAAAAAGGCAGCAATCAAAATGAAGCGTTTAAGCATTAAAATGAAGAAATGATGACTGGGTTGATTTGTAAACATTTATCTCTAAGCTTACTTTATGAAAAAGAAGAAATAAGTTTAGGAACATG
Source organism: Bos taurus (assembly GCF_002263795.3). NCBI lineage: Eukaryota > Metazoa > Chordata > Mammalia > Artiodactyla > Bovidae > Bos > Bos taurus. Next base: position 43,755,935 of record NC_037333.1, on the reverse strand, counting down.
ATGGCAAATTTGCACATTCTAAGTCCTCAATACTGTGAGGGCATAGAAATCTCAAGATGCATGGTGGGTTCAATCAAAATTTGTATTTTCCCAAATCCTGGTAACCCCACTTGACTTTTCATGTGGGGTTTGTTACACTTTAATGAACAGCAAGAGGTTGCCAGGGAGTTTGGGGAAGGAATGAGTTTTTTTGTCACCTCTATCTTAGTTATTCTAAGACAGAAGATTTCTCTTATCCTTGAAATAATCATTTTTGTATGTATTTGGATTCAGTTAGTTATTCTGTGATGTTGGTAGATGGCAATGGTTACTTTCATTTGTGTTATTGAATAAACTTGGCGACAGCCTCTGGTTCTTGCTTTACCAAACTTTGGCCTAACCGTGCAACCCCGACTGCTCCTTAGAGCTAGCAGTCCTAGCACTTTGAAGTCCTCGTCCTTCAGCACTGGCTGAAGGCCAGTGTTTGTTCACTCCAATTGTATTCTGAAAAGACAGATAATGATTTAAGGATATGCCTCAAGACAAAATATGTTAGGCCACTTCACAGAGAAGGCAGATAAACTTGTTTCTGAAATAATGTTCCTTTTGCTTGTTTAAACAATCTCTACTTTCTAGAGAAGTAGTCCAGAATGAAGTTTCCAACGAAAGGAGGAAAATTGTTAAGTCAATGAAACTCCCCATTTACAGAGGGACTCACAATTTCTTGGCCATGAAATGAATAATCTCCCCACGGCGAGTAGGTTTTCGGGTTTCCCAATTAGGCCAATCATATATAATGAAACCCCTCTTCAACGAACACCTGGTAAAGAAATAAAAATCTGCTTGAGGCACGAAACTGCCTTCCCCAGAGGCAATGCATTTGTAAGGTCTCCACTGTATTGTGCTTGCAAATAACATTTATTTCTGTAGTGTAAATATGCAAGAGTTCATTTTAATAAAAAGTAAGTCCTAAAATAAGATAAAACCCATGACTAGACTTGCATTTGAAGATTTAGAGTGTATTCATCTGCTGGTTTTCAGTATAAATATTCATTGGTTTTGAGCTCTCAGGTGTTGGAACTTTTAATCTGCATTCAGATGGAGGTACTTTAATCAGAGAGTTCATAAAAGTCTGCAACTTTCCCCCCACCAAGGAAAAAAGAACAGAGTAATGGATAGAATGGAGGGTGCTAGTCCTTCAAAATAACCCACCAAGCTGAACTGCATTGCTAAAAGCAAGGGTCGGGGGATAAACATCAAATGCCATTTTGTACCATTATGTCAATATTCTATTAAAAATAAATCTCTTGCTCTTAGACTGAAAAGTCTCAAAAACCTGTCACTTGACTACAGTCTTCAGAGATGACTGATAATGGGTAAAAAATCCCATAGCATCTGTTTACCATGTACTCACACAAACTGTTAGGAATGTTTTTAAATGTCAGCAGTGAGTATGTGAGTGTATTAGCTATCGCAGAGCCCCACTGCCACCAAAATGGCACCAGGGACAGCTCTAAATCAGGTAGGTTGAGGGAATAAGGTACCAGAGGAACTCTGGAAAGGATGTTGTTTGTCTGGAAAAAATAAACAGACCTGAATTGCAAATGTTAATATACAAGTACCTGGGAAACCCCCTCCATCTGATTTTGAATCAAGCTTTAAATCAGGGAACATTTATCAAGACCTCAAGGCTAAGGTCAGCTTTAAGAAAGTAGAAGGTGGATAGAAAACATTTTGCACTAGATGTATTCTGCATTAGCAGGCTCTCGGATTTCTCTTGGTAACCTAAGCACATATCAAGAGAAGAAAGTCATTGAAGTACAATTGCTGACTAAACAGTGTAATGGTGACAGCGTGGTTAGCATTTCCTGGATTACTTGAGAATTTTGTGCCACTCAACTGCTTAGAGGGGAAGCACTGTCTGTTATCCCAGCAAAGTCATGGGGACTCGGCGCCATCTTCAAAATGAGCTTTACAGCAGATTTCATTTTCTTCAAAAGACTAAAGAGGTTTGGTAATGGATGTTGATAATGGCTTTTATTTTTTCTGGTGTGATAAAACCTTGTGAATGTAATACAGCTTATTAATGGCTGAAGAGTGGGGTATAGGAGTCAGAAAACACTGAGAATCAATTTCGGTTTTACCTCTTGCAAAAGCGCAGCATTGGATGTGTTTAATGCCTTTGCCTCAGTTTCTTCTTTTTCAAAATGGGGATGACAATACTACCACCCTCGTTGGGTTGTTGAAAGGACTGGATGAGATGATGCATGCGAACTTTCTCAGCAAAGTTAATGCTCCAGACAAATTCAGAGGAAAGCCAGTGGGAATTAATGAAAAGCCTAAGCTCTGCTACATTTTAACATACACATTATTTTCTTTTTTAAAAATTAATTTTTATTGGAGTATAGTTGATTTACAATGTTATGTTAGTTTCTGCTGTACAGCTAGCTAATCAGTTTTCCACATACATGTGCTCAGTCACAAAGTTGTGACCAACTCTTTGTGACCCCACGGACTGTAGCCTGCCAGGCTCCTCTGTCCATGGGATTTTCTGAGCAAGAACACTGGAGTGGGTTGCCGTTGCCTCCTTGAATACACATACATACATCCACTCTTTTTTTATATTCTTTTCCCATATAGGTCATTACAGAGTATTGAGTAGTGGTCCCTGTAATATATGGTAGGTTCTTATTAGTTATCTACTTTATATATATAGTGTGTATTGCTGCTAGGTTGCTTCAGTCGTGTCCAGCTCTGTGTGACCCCATAGACGGCAGCCCACCAGGCTCCCCCGTCCCTGGGATTCTCCAGGCAAGAACACTGGAGTGGGTTGCCATTTCCTTCTCCAATGCATGAAAGTGAAAAGTGAAAGTGAAGTCGTTCAGTTGTGTCCGACTCTTCGCGACCCCATGGACTGCAGCCCACCAGGCCCCTCCGTCCATGGGATTTTCCAGGCAAGAATACTGGAGTGGGGTGCCAGTGCCTTCTCCGATAGTAGTGTGTATAGTACATGTCAATCTCAATCTCCCAATTTCTCTCCCCACTGTCCCCCTTGGTAACTGTAAGTTTGTTTTCTATATCTGTGATTATATTTCTGTTTTCTAAGTAAGTTCATTTGAACCATTTTTTCAAATTCCATATAGATTTGTTCTTTTCAAGAGGGTATGAGAAACATGCTATGCTGTCTAGAGAACTGTACCTTAATGATTTGGTGGCATGATTCAGAATTTACATATCAGAACTTCTGGCCTCTGCTGATATTGTAAGAGGTGTGTTTGTGTACAAAATGCATTCTTCTCAAGTGCATTTTGTAGATGCACTCAAGAAGGGTGGGCTTCCTTTATGATCTTGTTTTCAACATTAATTGGCTTAAGGTTCTTTTTTTTATTTTATTTTTTTAAATTAAAAAATTATTTATTTTAATTGGAGGCTAATTACTTTACAATATTGTATTGGTTTTGCCATACATCAACATGAATCTGCCATGGGTGTACACGTGTTCCCCATCCTGAACCCCCCTCCCACCTCCCTCCCCGTACCATCCCTCTGGGTCATCCCACTGCACCAGCCCCAAGCATCCTGTATCCTGCATCAAACCTGGACTGGCGATTCATTTCTCATGTGATATTATACATGTTTCAATGCCATTCTCCCAAATCATCCCACCCTCTCCGTCTCCCACAGACTCCAAAATACTGTTCTATACATCTGTGTCTCTTTTGCTGTCTCGCATACAGGGTTATCATTACCATCTTTCTAAATTCCATATATATGCATTAGTATACCGTATTGGTGTTTTTCTTTCTGGCTTACTTCACTCTGTATAATAGGCTCCAGTTTCATCCACCTCATTAGAACTGATTCAAATGTATTCTTTTTAATGACTGAGTAATACTCCATTGTGTGTATATACCACAGCTTTCTTATCCATTCATCTGCTGATGGACATCTAGGTTGCTTCCACATCCTGGCTATTATAAACAGTGCTGCGATGAACATTGGGGTACACGTGTCTCTTTCCCTTCTGGTTTCCTCAGTGTGTATGCCCAGCAGTGGGATTGCTGGATCATAAGGCAGTTCTATTTCCAGTTTTTTAAGGAATCTCCACACTGTTCTCCATAGTGGCTGTACTAGTTTGCATTCCCACCAACAGTGTAAGAGGGTTCCCTTTTCTCCACACCCTCTCCAGCATTTATTGCTTGTAGACTTTTGGATCGCAGCCATTCTGACTGGCGTGAAATGGTACCTCATAGTGGTTTTGATTTGCATTTCTCTGATAATGAGTGATGTTGAGCATCTTTTCATGTGTTTGTTAGCCATCTGTATGTCTTCTTTGGAGAGATGTCTATTTAGTTCTTTGGCCCATTTTTTGATTGGGTCATTTATTTTTCTGAAATTGAGCTGCAGGAGTTGCTTGTATATTTTTGAGATTAGTTGTTTATCTGTTGCTTCATTTGCTATTATTTTCTCCCATTCTGAAGGCTGCCTTTTCACCTTGCTTATAGTTTCTTTTGTTGTGCAGAAGCTTTTAATTTTAATTAGGTCCCATTTGTTTATTTTTGCTTTTATTTCCAATATTCTGAGAGGTGGGTCATAGAGGATCCTGCTGTGATTTATGTCAGAGAGTGTTTTGCCTATGTTCTCCTCTAGGAGTTTTATAGTTTCTGGTCTTATGTTTAGATCTTTAATCCATTTTGAGTTTATTTTTGTGTATGGTGTTAGAAAGTGTTCTAGTTTCATTCTTTTACAAGTGGTTGACCAGTTTTCCCAGCACCACTTGTTAAAGAGATTGTTTTTTCTCCATTGTATATTCTTGCCTCCTTTGTCAAAGATAAGGTGTCTATAGGTGCATGGGTTTATCTCTGGGTTTTCTATTTTGTTCCATTGATCTATATTTCTGTCTTTGTGCCAGTACCATACTGTCTTGATGACTGTGGCTTTGTAGTGGAGTCTGAAGTCAGGCAGGTTGATTCCTCCAGTTCCATTCTTCTTTCTCAAGATAGCTTTGGCTATTCGAGGTTTTTTGTATTTCCATGAAAATTGTGAAATTATTTGTTCTAGCTCTGTGAAAAATACCGTTGGTAACTTGATAGGGATTGCATTGAATCTATAGATTGCTTTGGGTAATATACTCATTTTCACTATATTGGTTCTTTTTAAGAAGAGAACCAGGGTCACCTTTAGACTACCTCACATTCTGCTTATTTATTTTAAACAGTAGTGTTTTAACTAATGTGGTTTTGATTTGTTTGGCAAGTCATATAAGTTGCAAAAGGGAAAACATAGACTCAAAGTAAATGAGTCTTTTCCATTTGTCCATTCCAATTAGTTGAGTACTAATTGGTACTCAGAAGGATGCATAACTTCTCTTTTTGTCATCCAGCATAAAATTTGTTCTCATATCACACGTCCTATTGCAACAGAGTCACTGATGTATGTTACCACCTGGCTTCCCACCTAGCATCTGATTTCTACCAGGGAAGGAACTATGCTTTATTTATTGGTGTGATATATACTCTAAGAACAATGCTTGGCCCCACATGTGTGCGTATTCAGTCACTTCGGTTGTGTTTGACTCTTGGCAACCCCATGGATTGTAGTCCACCAGGCTCCTCTGTCCATGGGATTCTCCAGGCAAGAATACTGGAGTGGGTTGCCATGACCTCCTCCAGGGGATCTTCCTGACCCAGGGACTGAATGCACATCTCCCACAATGCTGGTGGATTCATATCCCCTGAGTTACCAGGGATGCCGCATTTGGCCCCTCATAAGTAGCTGTGACGGGTGGGTCATGGTGGAGAGGTCTGACAGAATGTAGTCCACTGGAGAAGGGAATGGCAAACCACTTCAGTATTCTTGCCTTGAGAACCCCATGAACAGGCAAAATGATAGGATACTGAAAGAGGAACTCCCCAGGTCAGCAGGTGCCCAATATGCTACTGGAGATCAGTGGAGAAATAACTCCAGAAAGAATGAAGGGATGGAGCCAAAGCAAAAACAATACCCAGCTGTGGATGTGACTGGTGATAGAAGCAGGGTCTGATGCTGTAAAGAGCAATATTGCATAGGAACCTGGAATGTCAGGTCCATGAATCAAGGCAAATTGGAAGTGGTCAAACAGGAGATGGCAAGAGTGAACGTCGACATTCTAGGAATCAACGAACTAAAATGGACTGGAATAAGTGAATTTAACTCAGATGACCATTATATCTACTACTGTGGGCAGGAATCCCTTAGAAGAAATGGAGTAGCCATCATGGTCAACAAAAGAGTCCGAAATGGAGTACTTAGATGCAGTCTCAAAAATGACAGAATGGTTTCTGTTTGTTTCCAAGGCAAACCATTCAATATCACAGTAAATCAAGTCTATGCCCCAACCAGCAACACTGAAGAAGCTGAAGTTGAATGGTTCTATGAAGACCTACAAGACCTTCTAGAACTAACACCCCAAAAAGATGTCCTTTTCATTATAGGGGACTGGAATGCAAAAGTAGGAAGTCAAGAAACACCTGGGGTAACAGGCAAATTTGGCCTTGGAATATGGAATGAAGCAGGGCAAAGTCTAATAGAGTTTTGCCAAGAGAACGGACCGGTCATAGCAAACATCCTCTTCCAACAACACAAGAGAAGACTCTACACATGGACATCACCAGATGGTCAACACTGAAATCAGATTGATTATATTCTTTGCAGCCAAAGATGGAGAGGCTCTATACAGTCAGCAAAAAAAAAGATTGGGAGCTGACTGTGGCTCAGATCATGAGCTCCTTATTGCCAAATTTAGACTTAAATTGAAGAAGGTAGGGAAAACCACTAGACCATTCAGGTATGACCTAAATCAAATCCCTTATGATTATACAGTGGAAGTGACAAATAGATTTAAGGGACTAGATCTGATAGAGTGCCTGATGAACTATGGACAGAGGTTCATGACATTGTACAGAAGACAGGGATCAAGACCATCCCCATGGAAAATAAATGCAAAAAAGCAAAATGGCTGTCTGGGGAGGCCTTACAAATAGCTGTGAATAGAAGAGAAGCGAAAAGCAAAGGAGAAAAGGAAACATATAAGCATCTGAATGCAGAGTTCCAAAGAATAGCAAGAAGAGATAAGAAAGCCTTCCTCAGTGATCAATGCAAAGAAATAGAGGAAAACAACAGAGTGGGAAAGACTAGAGATTTCTTCAAGAAAATTTGAGATACCAAGGGAACATTTCATGCAAAGATGGGCTCAATAAAGGACAGAAAAGTTATGGACCTAACAGAAATAGAAGATATTAAGAAGAGGTGGCAAGAATACACAGAAGAACTGTACAAAAAAGATCTTCATGACCCAGATAATCACGATGGTATGATCACTGACCTAGAGCCAGACATCCTGGAATGTGAAGTCAAGTGGGCCTTAGAAAGCATCACTACAAACAAAGCTAGTGGAGATGATGGAATTCCAGTTGAGCTATTTCGAATCCTGAAAGATGATGCTGTGAAAGTGCTGCACTCAATATGCCAGCAAATGTGGAAAACTCAGCAGTGGCCACAGGACTGGAAAAGGTCAGTTTTCATTCCAATCCAAAAGAAAGGCAATGCCAAAGAATGCTCAAACTACCACACAATTGCACTCATCTCACACGCTAGTAAAGTAATGCTCAAAATTCTCCAAGCCAGGCTTCATCAGTATGTGAACCATGAACTTCCAGATTTTCAAGCTGGTTTTAGAAAAGGCAGAGGAACCAGAGATCAAATTGCCAACATCTGCTGGATCATAGAAAAAGCAAGAGAGTTCCAGAAAAACATCTATTTCTGCTTTATTGACTATACCAAAGCCTTTGACTGTGTGGATCACAAGAAACTGTGGACAATTCTGAAAGAGATGGGAATACCAGACCACCTGATCTGCCTCTTGAGAAATTTGTATGCAGGTCAGGAAGCAACAGTTAGAACTGGACATGGAACAACAGACTGGTTCCAAATAGGAAAAGGAGTTCGTCAAGGCTGTATATTGTCACCCTGTTTGTTTAACTTATATGCAGAATACATCATGAGAAACGCTGGGCTGGAAGAAGCACAAGCTGGAATCAAAATTGCCAAGGGAAATATCAATAACCTCACATATGCAGATGACAGCACACTTATGGCGGAAAGCAAAGAACTAAAGAGCCTCTTGATGAAAGTGAAACAGGATAGTGAAAAAGTTGGCTTAAAGCTCAACATTCAGAAAACAAAGATCATGGCATCCAGTCCCTTCACTTCATGGTGAATAGATGGGGAAATAGTGGAAACAGTAGCTGACTTTATTTTGGGCAGCTCCAAAATCAGTGCAGATGGTGATCTAAGCCATGACATTAAAAGATGATTACTCCTTGGAAGGAAAGTTATGACCAACCTAGACAGCATATTAAAAAGCTATAAAGGTCCATCTAGTCAAGGCTATGGTTTTTCCAGTAGTCATGTATGAATGTCAGAGTTGGACTATAAAGAAATTTGAGAGCAGAAGAATTGATGCTTTTGAACTGTGGTGTTGGAGAAGACTCTTGAGAGTCCCTTGGATGCAAGGAGATTTACCAGTCCATCCTAAAGGTGATCAGTCCTGGGTGTTCATTGGCAGATTGATGCTGAAGCTAAAACTCCAATACTTTGGCCACCTGATGAGAAGAGCTGACTCATTTGAAAAGACCCTGATGCTGGGAGGGATTGGGGGCAGGAGGAGAAGGGGATGACAAAGGATGAGATGGCTGGATGGCATTACTGACTTGATGGACATGAGTTTGAGTGAACTCCGGGAGTTGGTGATGGATAGGAAGGCCTGGTGTGCTGTGATTCATGGGTCGCAAAGAGTCGGACACGACAGAATGACTGAACTGAGACCTTGTTTATCTTTTGTTCACTGATTATAGTCATCATAATAGAGTGGAAACAGAATTAGTGAAGTCAGTTCTTAATGCTTTTAGTGTAGCAGATGATGTTTTGGATGCTAGATAGAACTTTGGCACTCAGATTAAAACCATTTCAACACTTCTTCAGACAATTTTTTTTTTTTCCTGTTTATTCAGCATGTATTTCTCCACTAAGTCCTGTGTACATGATACCTTGCTAGGTCTAAAAGTAGACATGGCCTTTGGGTCAGTCAAGGGAAGTGGATGTATCAGTAAAGAAGGGCAAAAAAGTGAATTGGAGTTGTGATACAGAGTGGTAAAGGGTCTGAGATGAGGAGGTGGTGAATTCGCTATGAAAAGGACAGGAAGCACTTCCTACTAGAAGTGGGTGGGAGAAATCTCAGCAGCTTTTGCTGGGAAAAATTTTGGTGGTGGTGGTAGTGAGGAGAGTGTTCCAGACTGAGGGAATAAAGTGCAGACCACCTAGCTCAGGGGCTTCCCAGGTGGTACAATGGTAATGAAGCCACCTGCCACTGCAGGAGACATGGGTTTAATCCCTGGCTCATGACAATACCTTGGAGAAGGGCACGGCAACCCACTCTAGTATTCTTGTCTGGGAAATCCCACAGAGAGAGGAGCCAGGCGGGCTACAGACCACAGGGTCGGACACAGCCGAGTGACTGAGCACACATCTGGCTCAACAGGCTGGGTCTGGGCAAAGCCTGGGAGATGAGCCTGGAGGGATGAGTGGGCCTCTTCCCCATACAGAGGAGGCTGGACTGTGTCTTGTAGGTCGTGAGTGACTAGAGATGAGTCTTGAGTAGGTTGTGGCATTAGTTGATTTTCATTTTTAGAAGCATCAGATGTTAGAACTAGAGGTATTTATTTCTTTAATTTTTTAAAGCTTTATTAAATTTATTACAATATTGCTTCTGTTTTATGTTTTGATTTTTTGGCCACAAGACATGTGGGATCTTAGCTCCCTTGACCAGGGATTGAACCAACACCTCACACATTGGAAGATGAAATATTAAACACTGGACCACCAGGGAAGTCCCCTAGAAGTGCATGTAGAATAAATAGTTAAAATATCTACAGATGAGGAAATTCAGGTCTGGAGATGTGAACTAATTTGGAGGTGATGGTGCATAATAGGAAGATGAAGATGATTTCTTGGGGGATGAGTTTGTGTCAAAATTGGATCTGGCTATCTTGCCTTTCTGGAGAAGGCAATGGCACCCCACTCCAGTACTCTTGCCTGGAAAATCCCACGGACGGAGGAGCCTGGTAGGCTGCAGTCCATGGGGTCGCTGGGAGTTGGACACGACTGAGTGACTTCACTTTCACTTTTCACTTTCATGCATTGGAGAAGGAAATGGCAACCCACTCCAGTGTTCTTGCCTGGAGAATCCCAGGGACGGGGGAGCCTGGTGGGCTGCAGTCTATGGGGTCGCACAGAGTTGGACACGACTGAAGCGACTTAGCAGCAGCAGCAGCATCTTGCCTTTCATTGAACAAGTCACTTAGGCTCTCTGAACCTCATCTTTAAAATGGAGATGGTAATTTTACCTGCTGTTGTTTGGTGCTCAGGTCAGTCAATGCATGTGAAGGCCTTTGAGAGCCTGATGTACTGGAGAAATGTGAATTTTTTTGGTAAAAATCTTGGAAGAAATGGAAAGCTGTCATAGAACTTAAGGTTTTATGAAGGTTTATCTTTATCTCTATGTATTATATAGTGTTAGATAGATATATATATCCATATACATGCACCATATGTGTGTATATATGTACGTGTGTGTTTAGTCTCTCAGTTGTGTCCTACTCTTTGCGACCTCATGGACTGTAGCCCACCAGGCTCCTCTGTCCATGGGACTTCTCCAGGCAAGAATACTGGAGTATATATATACTCTACTATATATAGTATATTGTGTATATATGCATAATATATGTATTTAAAAATATATGTATGTCTTGTATGATTCTTGAGAGTTGTCTTGAATTTTTAATTGCAAAGCATGACCCACCCCAACTACATCTCCTTTTCCCCACCAGACAAAAATGTTTATAAACAAAGAATTTGAAGTGATAGAAAACCTTCACATTCGGAAGAACACTTTGAGGCTTTGGTTTTTAATGTTTGAAAAAATAGTAACAGGAAAAGTTCTGGATCCTCCACCCCTACCCCAAGATTTATTAGTTGAAATTTCTAAGCACAGGGCACATTTGAAACTTTTCAAATACTGAGGCCATGACAACTAATGGTGGTGAGTACCATGGTTAGGAAGGTTCTCAAGGCTAATCATTTTTCAAAGGGAGAAAAAGAAAAGCAAAACCCAAGTAGATTGATAAAAAGGGCATGGTGTTCTTGATGAGGCAGGCAAGATCTCAGGCATGGCTCATCCCCTCTTTTAATTATCCAGCTCATTTAGTCAGCTGTGACCCGGGACTTTGGGAGGTCACCACAGTGTGAAGGAAGGCTTAGCTGCTAGTGACCCACTGTTTGGTTCAGGCATGGAAAATGGCCACTCCGGTGACTTGTCTTTCTACAAATGGAACCTGGAGAGAGGGGCTCCAGGTGTGATGTGTGGTACCCCAAAGTCCTCTTGATGCCTTGAGTTTTCTTGAACCTCAGCATAAAAAGGTAATTGTATCCAAGAAATTGACTGATCAGCTTGCTTTTGTGATGGCTCATTCACTTGAGAGAGCTCCAGGGTTGAAATTTACAGGTAATGTACCTGGAACATTGGGAAGTCATAATTATTATCATCAGCACTGTTGTCAGAACCCTGCATGGACCTCACATTTTTCCCATCTCTGCTGATGATTTTATCTACATGGAGTAATCTTTGGGGCTTCCTGACTTCATGGCTAAGCAGCCCCTGGACATCATCATTGAGCAGGGGAAAAAAGCCAGGAAACCTCACCTGGTTCCTGCCTCACCACCTCTGAGATGCACTTATCCTGGGATGGCTAAGCAAAGTACCAGTCTCTTCCTGCTACCAGACTTCTACTCAGTCCTCTTGAGGTCATAGAAGCCAAATAAAACTCACCATCTCTTGGCCCCTTTAAAGTATGTTTCATTTGAGGAACTAGAGAAATGATTCTGTCCCTCGTATAACTTCTGTCTGCAAAAGGCATTACTGATTAGTTGACTTAGAAGACCTTTTGGGTAATTTACCCATGTGAAAAATGATTGTGTCTATGTGTGGTAAGAAGCCAGGTCCAGTCAATGATTTAAATTACTGTGTCAACTTTCACTGAGGGAGAAGTTCAGTTCAGTTCAGTTGCTCAGTCGTGTCTGACTCTGTGACCCCATGAATTGCAGCATGCCAGGTCTAAGTTAGTCATTATCAATTGATGCACTGTTGGGCATCAACACTGGGATATAAAGTGGTCAGTGAGATCAGGTTTGGAGTCTGCTTCTGTCACTTACAATGGGCAGTCACTACTCTGGTGATGCTAGGAAAGATTGAGGGCAGGAAAAGGGGGCAACAGGAAGAGATGGTTGGATGGCATCATCGACTCAATGGACATGAGTTTGAGCAAACTCTGGGAGATAGATAAGGAAGGGGAAGCCTGGCATGATGCATTCCACAGGGTTGCGAAGAATCAGACACAACTGAGCAACTGAACACCACCACTCTGGGGATGTTACTTAATCTCTCTGATTGTCAATGTTCTTTTCCATATCTGTGAAGTGGGGATAATGATGACTCCTCACAGGGTACAGTGAAGATTAAAGAGCAACCTTCATTTTATAGCCAAGGGGTTAGAAAATTACAGTTCTGAGCTTACCCTCTTCTTGGTTTTGTCTCAGTCTCATAGAGGCAAGGAAACCTATTCACTGATTTATTTAAGGAGTCCTCTGCCACCCCTCAAGGGAGGCGGGCAGGTCAGATGTACAAGACACAACCCTCTGTCTTACCTTAAGGTACCGAGGAGCCAGTTGCCTTATGTAATAAATTGGGGTATGAGGTCTTCCCCTCTCAATTATTCTTACAGGAACTTTTAATATTCTATAAAACTTTTTTGGCAACTTTGCAAGTTTGATGCCATTATTTGTAAATTGCTGGTCTCTCCTATAGAGATAATTAAAAATAAAGCATATTAGGGAGTAGGGAAGGAGGAAGGAGGAGGGTGGGAGGGGAATTTTCCACTGAAGCCTGGTAGCATCATCAAAGTAGACCAGTAGCTGGACTTGTAGAACTCACAGATTGAGAAGAGAGAGTGCTCAGTATCTTCAAAACAAATGCAGATGCTTTTGGGGTGTGAGGGGGCTCCTCTGGAAGACTTGGAGGTCAGGAACCCACAGCTCCGTATTCTGTAATTGGAAAGATAGTGAATACTTGCCTGGAGACCACCTTGGGGAAGGGGATGGTGAAGGAGCCTTCCAGCGTGCTTGCTGTATGTGACAAGAAAATGAATTTACAGGCATTTTGTTGGCAGTCTCACAGAGAAAGGACCTGGCAAGTTTCTTGAGAGTCCAAAATGATAATGATAAGTGGGAGTTAATTATGTGATCCCCATCATGATTAATTTAAGATGTATAAAATAACATTGTTGGACTCTATAAAGCAGGAGACCAATTATTCTGCATTCTTTTGGTCATAAGACATATTTTGAGATCTTTCCATAGTGCTGCCCTAACCTTAGGCTGTCTAACCCAGTGGTTTTCTTTGGAACCTTATGTTTCTATGAATTTCAGGAGTTTTTCTGGACTTTCATCCCCCCCGCCTTTTTTTTTTTTCATTCAAGGAGGGAATAGAAAGTATTTACCCTGAGAAATTGCAAGACCCAGGGAGGTTTCCTGAAATTCTTGTGCTCTCCCATGTTTACTATAAATCTGAGACAGTGATACCATCAGCAAGCTTATTTATATCTGAGTATAAAACACAGATAGAATTTAAACCAAGCAGGCTCCCTTTCTAGCATCTCCCATTACAGGTTGAACATGACTCTTAACAACCTCAGTGGACAGACTGTTCCACTCTCAGATATTGATTAGTAATTTAGTTTGCAGTAAATTGTTGTCTATACTAACATTTGCATCTCGTTCCTAAGAAAGCATTCCTACCTTCAGCACCCTCTCCAATGTCATTCCCTGGTGGCTCAGAGGTTAAAGTGTCTGCCTGCAATGAGGGAGACCTGGGTTCGATCCCTGGGTCAGGAAAATACCCTGGAGAAGGAAATGGCAACCCACTCCAGTATTCTTGCCTGGAGAATCCCATGGACAGAGGAGCCTGGTGGGCTGCATGTAGTCCACGGGATCGCAAAGAGTCGGACACGACTGAGCGACTTCACTTCATTTCTTCACTTCCCACCAGGTACTGAGGGCTTCCCCTCCCTGCCTTTCCAGAGAACTAGTCACTTCTTGACAAGACACATAGCTCAGGGTTTTACTGCTAGTTTGAAGTGACACTGAATTGCAGGTCATGCCACAGGTTGTCAATGTAAGGTGTCTGTTGGCATCAATAGGATGACTCTTGAGGAAGTGATAACTTTAAAAAATGTATGATGAGTACCACTGAATTAAGACAGATGGGCTGATTTGTGTTATTCCTAAAATAACTGGCAAGTAGGTGTTTATCTCATTTTACAACAGGACAAAATTGCTTTTAGAGTGATTCATTTGTGATCCTAGCTAAGCTGTACTATTAATTTACTTTACTTCTGACTGGTGTGTTTGCTTTGGTATTTATTTTGTTTCCCATCAGTATTGTCAAACTGTGGTGCTGCTATGACACCTCGACATTTGCATTTAGATTATGGGGTTATGGGTTAGCATTGTGAGATAGTGTATCTAGCTACCATGTGCTTACTGAAGGTGTAGTCAGAGCCATTTCTGACATTTTTCCTTGGCTTCTGCATGGGAAACCTTGATGAGTATTGTAACCTTCCAACTGTTTCTTCTGCCTCCAATCCCTCCCCATTCCTGTCACCCATTCTGGACACTGCTGCTTGAGTGATTTTTGTAACATGCAAATTTGATTCTTTCAGAGCTGCTACTTCTCTTTCTTTTCTTTGAGTTTTTTTTTTTTTTTTTAAGAAAACCTAGGTTCCTGCAGAGATTAGGTTTACCAAAGGCACGAATCTGATTAGGTCTGATGGGGCCTGTGGTGACTAGGAGAGCATATTCCATCTGACAAGAGCAGTGCTATTCCAGCTAATGGGGAAATCAGCCCAGCTTTTTAAGGAAAGATCTGGGTTTATACAGGATATCTTGATTTTGAAAACTTTCATAGGCCAAACAAACTGCATCTGTGCACAGCCACTGAACCCCTGGCTTATAGTCACTTACTGGTTCCCCCTTGGACCTTAAGATAATGTGCAAACTCTTCAGCATAGAATATGCAACTCTAAATAATCAGGGCTTTGCTTCCATGCTTATCTTCTACCTTGCACGCCATTCCTACCAGTCCCAAGGCTATTCACACCGAACCCACTATAGCAAAACTTTCTGTAATGTAATCAGTGGATTTCCAAAAGCCAACTGTGCGGAATAAGGGGGCATTGGTTATGAGGTGGATGAAATGACTGGGAGAGCCAGCGCAGCGAGGCACACAGGCTCAGGGATTTTGCTGTGAGACCCAAATCCCTGTCAGCCCCACTTGTAGTTTGGTACCACCTGGTGGTGGAGGTCCACTCTGGCTTAGTCCTTGATGGAAACCATTCTGGTCAAGATAACAGCAGTGATTCTGGGAATCTTAGCTAGTGTCATCTGTTTCTTTGGCCCACTCTAGAGCAGTTGGGATGGGAGGATACTTGGTATGTGGAATCCAGCATCTGCCTTCCTTTGTGTGTGTGAACGCCATTGCACACGCATACATACAGACAGATGTGCACATACACACACAGAGTAAAGAACTTTAGCTGCCCCTGTTTGAGGACTAGGACTAGAGAGAGGGCAGGAGCTGATTCCTAATTATATTCAAATTCACATTATTGCACGATGTGTTATCCTAGAGTTTTCCTGTACCTGTAGTTCCTCAAATGTCAGCACTAAGCTGGATTTAGCCTCTGAGCCTCGGTAAGGGCTGCTCTCTCTGGTGGCATCATTCTGGTTAACTCCTCTTAAATTGGGGGGATTCAATTTCTATTTAACCACCTCTTTGAAGACCTCTCTGAGTCCCTAGGAAGAGTCACTTACTACTTCTTCACAAATCTTGGTACATCTGAACAACTTATCACGTCTCGTAATTGGTTCCTTCTGCTCTGTGTCTCAGGCTAGCTCTGGGTAGCTTGGGGACAGGGACCATATTTTCAGTACCCTTTTCTTTCCCCAATGCCTTGTGGTACTTAGCAAGGCCTCAGTACCTCAGGTGTTTGTTGAATGATGGAAGAATGGAAATGAAATGTAGTCAAATGGCTGGAGAACAGTTTGCCAAGTAAGAATGAGGCAATTTGGTTGAAATAATAATATATAACATATTTCAGTATATATATTTTTATATTTCATATAATAATATATACAATGTACAGTAATATATAATTTTATATATAATACACATAAATAAAATTATATAACCACACAATTATTAATTATATAATTAATAGAAATATAGAATTGATTATATATTGTATAATATATATATTGGGGCTTCCCAGGTGGCTCAGTGATAAAGAATCTGCCTGCCAATGCAGGAGCTTCAGGAGATGTGGGTTCAGTCCCTGGGTCTGGAAGATCCCCTGGAGTAGAAATGGCAATCCATGCCAGTATTCTTGCCTGGGAAATTCAATGGACAGAGGAGCTTGGTGGGCTGAGGTTCATGGGGTCACAAAGAGTCAGATACGACTGAGCATAGCATGGCATATGAATATATAAATATACATATATATATATATAACTAATTATATAATATATAATTACAAATTATATATAATATATACAATCACAAATTATATAATATATAGAATTAGGTGGCTCAGTGGTAATGAATCTGCCTGTAATGCAGGAGATACAGGTTGGATCCTTGGTTTGGGAAGATCCCCTGGAGAAGGAAATGACGGCCCACTCTAGTATTCTTGCCTGGGAAATCCCATGGACAGAGGAGCCTGGTGGGATACAGTCCATAGGGTTGCAAAAGAGTTGGACATGACTTAGTGATTAAACAGCAACGTATATATATATATATATATATATATACACATATATACATATATATACACATACACATATATATTCTGGCTCCTACAGAGGAGCTAGAAGTGAGCATACCTTTCTTTCCACCCCCTCCACCAGCAACATTATCTGCGTGTTACTTTTGCTGTGAACTTCCTGGCCCAGAGCTAAGGTCTCCATGAGTGAGGCTTTTCTTGCTGCTTCCTGGCTTGGCCCAAAGTCAGATGCAACAGAAAGGAGCCTCACAAATAAATCTGCTCTTGCCAGGTCTCCAGGCAAAAATTGTGAAGTCTTAACATGCTCACTGAAGTTCTAAGCACATGGTCATGCTGACCCCAAACTCTCTGCCACCTTCTTCCCCTCCCCTTTCCCAACTCGAGAACGGAAGTTCCTCAGTACATTTCCTCCCCCCTCAACTTTTCCACCCTTTGAGTCACCGTCAGTGACGTGCTCTTCCCTCTCGCTTGGAGTCTTGCTAAAATGAGGTTCTCAGGAACAAAGGGAACTCAAGTTCAGGGTTAAAGATGCTAAAATCAGATTGTTCTCCTCTGGCAGTAAATTGGTATGCCACTCTCACCACTGCCGCAGATAAAATTAACCATGCGTTGAAATTATTGCAATAGGCAGTGTCATCAAAGCTTATTTGTAATGAAAATATGATGTTTCAAACCTAAACTCAGGAGTATAATGAATGTAGGACCATATGTTTCCCTCCCACGTAGGGCTGCAGAGAGGAGATGCTATTTAAAATATATAGCTGTGGATGGGGCTTGTGTTTTTCTCTGCAGTCCATGGGCTGTCCAGAAAGAGTAAGGGGCAGAAGTGGGGAGCCCATGCCTGGCAGGGATGGCCCCTGGGCCTGAGGGCATGCCAATGGGGTCTCTGGCTGGATCTGCTTCTCTATTTCAGTGGCAGTTATCTGAACCCTCAGCGATGTTTCTCTGGTTGCTAACAGTTGTGCTTAGGCAACTTACTGTAATGAAGATGAGGAGCAGGAAGGGATTGGAGGTGAACTCTAGTGAGTGGGACCCCTGAGACTTATGATCAGGCTCAGCACTTCCTGAGGTATAGTTGGTGTTTCATTGGAACACAGGGATGGGGGAAGAAGCCTTCATTCCAATAGCCAGAAGCCCATGTTCTTTCACAGTGGCCTTTTCCTGGCCAAAGTCAGCTGTCTGAAGAGGCCGACCATCGTCCCCTCAGCCACCCACGTGCTTGGCTCTGATGCAGCCACGCTGGAGGGCCCAGATGTATAACCTTAAATCTTCACAGCAACTCTGACTGGCAGTTATTACTATCTCTGTTTTTCAGATGAAGAAACTAAGAACCAGAGAGGTTAAGTAGCTTGCTGGAATGATGACCAGGAACCTAAATTATTTCATGCTTGTTCCTGCTGGAGAGAGTGAAACAGAGGAGTCCAATGAGATGGTTTGAAGTCAGGCTTTGCCATTAATAGCTGTGAGACCTTGGGCAAGTTACTTAATCCTAAGTCTTGATTTTCTAATCTTTAAAATGGGAGCAAAGCTTACTCAAAATTCTTACAAGGACAAAATGAGAGATTGCACATAATGTACGGGGATTAATACAAAGTCAGTATGCATTGAATCTTGGTTGTGAATATCATGCTGTTGCCTCTGACAGGGTCCGTCGAAGGACTTTCCCTGTCTAGTGTCTCTGAGCCACTCTGACCCATATCCCTGCCAGCTGGCCTGGCTGAGGTGGGACCAGATGGTGGTTTTAAATGTCTACTTTAAGAGTTTTTGCAAAGATTACATGAAACAATCTATGTATGGTTTCTGGTACATAGCAGGTATTCTATGCCTGTGAGATTTTTCCCTCTCTTGCTCTCAGCTGCCTTCCTCTGGTACTTGCATTGCTCTCAGGCCTTTTACAGAGTCAGATCTGTGCTGGGTATTCTTGTAATCTAAGAAGGGGACTTGTGAGGACCAGGGAAGTGCATAAGACTCAAAGAATATGTTTCAGATGGAGGAAGCTCAGGCCCCTTTTACAAGAAGATGATTTTGGATATGTTTAAGAGTGACGATGGGGTGGATTTTGTGGGGGATGGGCTTGCAGGGCCAAGGATGGCTCATGCAGAATTCCCATCTCCTGAACTCATTCCAGACACAGAAAAATGGGTCAAAGCATCCATTTTTTTTTTCATTTCTTCCTCTCCTTTATGAAAACATGCACCTTTTTACCCCAATTAAAATCATCCAGTCAGTTGCTATTTATAATTTATTTTGGTCAAGTGTGTATACTGTGTTGTTGTAAAGTTAGCACGTCTTCAGCTTTTTATTGGGCTTGTTAAAATAATGAGGTGCAGATGAAGAGGTAACTGTCGTGGGTGGCTCCTACACACGCCTTTGATCTCCTGGCACTTTGCTTGGTGGCCACAGCGCAGCCTCCATATCTTTCCTCCCTTCAGTTTACAGCTGAAAAATTGACAGGGCGCATTCTTGCCTTGTAAACTCAGGGCTTTCGGGTCTCATGAACCAGTTAATTTGGGGATGAACGTTCTGAGTGTTTCTGGTGAAGCGATGGCCCTGAGAGCCCAAAGGGGTCCAACTTGGGACTTAGCTCTTTGAGAGGTTCTGTTATCCAGCAGAGGGGCAGTGCTGGCGGGCGGCAGGAGGAACATATCTGGGTCTCATCTTCTTGGTTTTGATCAGTCGTCTTTTAGAAAGGTTTCTTGACAAAAGAGCCTCCCTCGTGGTGTCAGGGAAAGCAGGCTCGGCATTCTATTTTATGTTGAGACAATGCAAAACAAAATCCCTCCCTGATGACTGCCTGATAAAGGAATAAATTGGCTGTACAAGGTGATGGGTTTGCTAGGTCATTCTCGCCAGTGCGCCAGAAACACCTTCTATTAAGAACAAAATGAGGACAAATTTGTTATGCACCTTTTGTTATTTTTAGATTGCATTGACTTTTTTTTCCATGTTGGAGCCTATTATCCTGAACTTCCTAATAAACAGGAGTGACTTAGAAAACGTTTCATTGTGTTGACCTTTACTTAATTTTCTATGCAAATGGGAAAAAAACTGATTACGGAGGACCAGTCCACACTTTAAATATCCCATGTGTATATGTTGTACTTATAAATAGATGTGGGGATGGCTTTTGAGTCTATTTTTATCAGCTTGTGTAAGGGTAAAGGGCTTATTTAAAAATATATATGTATCTCTATATTTATCTGTTTCTGGGAATGGGGTACAATGGTTCATTTAGGACCATTGTGGTTCTAAGAGATCATGTGGCTGCTAAAATGTTAAAACCAGTAGTGTTCTAAAAATAAGAATATTCCACTGTGGCTTGCCTTTGGTGAGAGTTCTGCGTAGGGCAATTAGACAAAAATGATATTCTGTTGTCAATTTCCTCTTTAGCATGAGACAGTGGCCGGCACAGGAGCTAAAAGTGCTTGCAGGGCCACAGAAACACCGCAAGGAGAAGCCGATGTCAGGGAGCAGCACCTTTTAATGTTTGGGGATTTTTCTTTTAATTTTCTTCAAACGTTCAAACTGTAGGAGGGTGGGTAACGCAGCTGTTCTTTGTAGCTTCTCTTCTGGCAGGCCGACAAGAAAATCAGAGAGCTGCTGGAATCCCTGACTTGACCCATAAATAGCGGCAAAGTGCTTGGTTTTGAAATGCCTGTGTAGCTCATTGACCGCGCGCGCGATGGCGGGGATGCTAATGGTTTATGTGGCCTGCAGGTGACAGGAAGATTTCTGCAGGCAGGGCTTTGTTGTAAATTCAGGCTGCCGGGCCGCCTCCTACCATCAGAGGTGGTTTCCAATTGATCACAAGCTTTTTGAGTTACAGCGAGGGGTGCCAAGATGAATGATGGGTTGGCCTAACACAGCTGTTGCTCCCGTCGTATGGAATTCCAGAGGACGCACAAAAAGAGACGGTGCCAGGGGGATGTGGGAATCAGAAACAAGGTCCGACCTATGTAACAGAGTGGGGACTTTTGTGATGACGCTGTAAGAAATGCTTACAACTCTTAAGTTACTGTTCCAGAACAGAAGTGGACTTGGGGCTAATTCATCCAGTGTGTATTGATCTTCCTTATTATGATTATTTATTATTAAAGCAATTATGTCTTGTTCCTACAAGGGACTGTAGTTCCACAGTGTGCTCTTATCTGTCATCTCATTTTATCCTCATACCAAGTGGCAGATATTTATAGAGGAGGTGGTGTTCTTTTCAGGGGAGCCACCCGGCTCCTTTGGCAGTACTGTTGTGTGCCAGGCACTGTTGAAAGTTAATTAAAAAGACACATTCTCTGCCCACTAGGCACTTCTAGGCAAAAGAGACAAGAAAACCACAAATGCTAAATATGTAATAGCTGTTCTCCAGAAGGCCCTCTACAAAGAAGAAAAAAAAAAAAGGTGAAAAGGTTTTTCTTTTGATCCGCTTCTCATCTTGGTGGACTTGTTCCTAGAGAAATGATGTTAATAAACAACATCATCCAAGGACATTAATTACACTTGGCTCTGTCCTAGCCAGCACCTTGCATGGATTCCCTCACTTAATGCTCACAGCAGCTGGACAGTACTGGTTTTGCTCTTAGTTCCTGTTTCTCCAAAGACACAACCTCAGCACAGAGTGAGACCAACATCACACAGCTGGTGAAGGCATTGGCAGAGCTTGAATTGAGGCCATTTGGTCTTGGAAAAGTATAAAGCACTCTTTTATGGGAGTGTTATTAGTTTATGGTTCCAGAAAGCTCTCTGGAATTCCCTTGCTCAGTACAGAGGTAATTCAGAGAATCTAAAACAACTTCTTTCTGTTGATAATTTACCATCTTCACTGTGTAGTCATTTTTTTTGGTTTTGTTTTTAATGTTGTGAAATCCAGAAGAGAAGCCAGTCGCAAATGCAGCCCAGTTCTTAGGCTGGGCTCGCCAAGAGCTACTCAGAACTCTGTACCAAAGCTTGAGGCAGAATCTTTTAACCTGAGAAACACAGGCTGTAATGTTGGGAAGAGCTGTGAAGAGGAGGTCTGAGTTTGAGACTTTTCACAAAATCCTGTCTGGGCCTTTTGTTTCATCCTTGGTAAAATTGAGACCATCCACTCGTCTTGCCTGTTTCATTATGTACCTGGACCTGCCAAGTTATTCTTGCTTCTGAGCCTTTGCATGTGCTGTTCCTTCTCCCGGGAGTGCCCTTCCAATGACTGGCTGTCCTTCCTCAGACTCACATGTCAGCTTTCAGAAAAGTCTTCCTTGACCACAGTACTGAAGGGGCGGCCCTCTACTCCTGAACTTCTAGTTCATTTTCTTTCATATTTTTATTGTACTCTGTTATATTCTTAGTATACATATTACCTCTAGAAATGACCTTTTTATTTGCTTACTTGTTGATCATCTGTGACTGCAAATGCAGTAATGTCAGCTCCTGAAAGTAGTAATGAGACCATCCTGTTAGTGACGTAATTCCACTACCCAGAACTGTACCTGGAGTAGAAAGGGTGCTTGATAAAATATTTGTTCAAAGAAGGAATGAGGGACTTCCCTGGAGATCCAGTGGTTGAGACTCAGGTTTCCAGTGCAGGGGTCACGGGCTTGATCCTTGGTCCGGGAACTAAGATCCCCGTATGCTGTGTGGTGCAGCCGAAAAAAGAAAAAGGAATGAATGAGTTATTTATTGGAGAACTGTTTGGGATAAAGTAAAGGAAATCCTTTATACAAATTATTGTAAATATCCAGCACAAATACAATGACATCAAAGGGACAGATATGCTTTGATTATTTTCATGCAGCCAAGGTGCTCCATCAGAGAATGTGGTCAGGTGACCTGTTTGTGTCATTTTCAGGAACTGGAAGGCAAGATAATAGCCTAACTCAGAATTAAAAAACCTCTTCCCTCCCACTGTCCTTATCATAGTGCTGGAACTGAGTAAATTTCTTGGGTATGCTCGTGATTGGAATTGAATAAAAATCAATGTAAAGTGAAGCCTGAAGCCTTCCTTTAGATCTTCCTGTAGACAAAGTTTCATGTCTCTGATCTTATCAGGGAGGACAATCAAAGGGAGGATGTGTTGGGTCAGTCTTTGGATAAAAGGGAACTCAAGAATAACCCATAATGATTTCCTAATACTTGGTCAGCATGAAAGTGTTCCATCATTGGCCTATGAAAATGATCTCCTTTCTGGTAACACAGGGTTCTCATTTCATCAGGAGCTGGTGAGAGAGCCTCTTAGATACATTGGCTCTTGGAATTCTATTTTAACTGAAATAATATGAATTTTGGTTGCTAATGCTCAGAATCAGAAGACCTTTGAAATACGGGATACACTTTCGAAAATGTTGAAATTGAGATGTTTGTCTCCACATTTCACATGGGCAGAATGATGTATACCCAAGATACTCCATGTTTGCGAGTCACAGGATTTTCCTAAGCATGTCTGTCTTTGCTACCTACCCTTTACCAGAAAAATGTTTATTTAAATATTGTACCATCCCCACAAGCACTTTTATTATTTACCGATTGAAAAAAATGACATCATTACTTTTCTTCTGAATTTTTTAACGCGACAATTGTGCAATTAAATTACTGAATTCATTTATATTTAATTGTGCTTTTGGTTTTAATGTGCTATTGGACAACATTTCTTTCCAAGGCTGTTAGTTTTCCACGCAACACAGGGAATCTAAGGCTATATCAAGGAAATATATCACATGGGCAAGACAAAGTCTCATTAGTGTTATTTATAGCGTGCTGAAACCTCATTAGGGGAAGGTATGCTGGATTCAAAAATGCATTACCGGGAACGCTTTATTTTTTGTACTGGAGAAATTACTTTTATTGTGTTTCTTTGTCACAAGCATAGTGGCTATTGGACATTTTGGTTTCTTAAAGTATGAAATAAATTAAGTTAGAAGAAAAGAGTAATTAATCCACTAGCAAGTATAGCCTTATCATATTAGCAGAATGGCCTACACATGGTTCTAAGGGATTTCTGTTTACCCACGCACCTTACCCTCACCCAACCATGCATTTATAACTGGTTTCACCTCAGGTAAAAAGCAATATTTTTCAGGGCAGTAGTTTGCATCTTAAACAGTAATAATGTGCTTTTAGTGCATTTCAAATCAGAGATGAGTGAAACTTGAGGTGCAAAGTCACAAATTGCCCAATTTAGGAAGTTCTATTTGTTCTAATGTGAGCCATATATTCAAGCCTACATAAACTATCCAGGGGGCAAGTGGAGGACTGTGGTTTGAGGCAAATGGGAACAAAAGAATGAGTCCCTGAGTTGTTAGTCTAAGGAACGAAACTCATTTGAAGTGTGTGGTTGCCTGATGAGATGTGGAGTAAGGTGTTGCTAGATTATTGCACTTAAAATTCTGTTCCTCCCTCCAAGACTTTGCCTCACTGCAGGGTAGGATAGTGTAAATCATTTAGACCCAGCCCCTCATTTTTTCTGCTCCTTTATCATCCTGGATGTAAGATTCAGAAAACCCAACTAACAGTTTCTTCCTATATTAAGTATATCTACTGTTTACTCAACAGGAGAGATAGGTGGTCTCAGGATTTTTTCACAGCAGTGTTCTACAGAATCCAGTTTCTTGCCCTTCCTCTTCTCTAATATTCTCAGTTTTTTCTTCATGGTCTCAAGATAGAGGCCATAGCTCCAGGCATCACATCCTTACTCTAAGTGTTTCAAGCAGAAAGCAACTGGCAGGGACAAAAATCTTATAAGTTTGTATTATTATTTTTTCCCCATAGAGAGGACTCTCCTCCCTCAAACTCTGCAGGCTTCACCTTAAATTTCATTGGTCAAAATTGGTCCACTTGACCCTCACTTCCCTCAAACAAATGACTAACAGGTAATAAAATTGCCAGGATTGCCTGTTCCCTAAGATAAAGGGTTCTCTCAGCAAAGAAAAAGTGGGCATATGGCTTTTGGGTAATGAATACTCAATGTTTCTTATCTGCATTGTTGGTCACAAAGCAATTTATAAGGTTTGTTTGCTTGTTAGCTTGTTTTTTCTCAGTAAATATTTCTACTAGTTACATTTGTGATATTGCTCTTTGGGTCAAGAGAGAGATTTTCTCATTTGTTCTTCTCTTCCCTTCTATTGATTCATCTATCTGCTCACCTACTGACCTACCAGACATTTGAAGAAATAGTTACTGCATACCAGGTATATATAAACTGCTGTATGGGACAGAGAGATAAACCAACGTGGATTCTGCTCTAAAATAAGTCCTGCTATAATTTAGAAGTTAGACACAGGCCTAATTTCTATAATTGTAACTCAAGATAGAAATTATAAACTGACCTGAGAAGTGGGAGAACCAGGGAAGCTTTCTGAAATATGATGGGATTTCTATCTGTTACCCATATTAAATAGAATAGCCCTTTCTGCATCTTTCTCATTGGAAAAAATGTCCGTGATTTTCTCAGGAGTTGTTCTTGACAGCTTTTCTTGTCCCAGCTTCCTATGGCTGCCAGTAACACATCTCGGGGTGGAGTGGTCTCTAGTTAAGAAAGGAGTGGGAAAGGGCAAGAGATGGGTCTTGATGTTCTTTCGCCTCACTTGATAATGAGTGTATTTGAATTTGTGGATGAATTGGGTGGCTGGTTTTGATGAGATTTCTATTGGAATTATGTCAGCAGTGACTTCAAGTGATGCATCCAGGGCAAGATCACTACAGCAAAAACCTAGAAAAGAAATAGAAATCATCAGCCACATTAACAGTGATAAATGATCATGACACTGATGTGGTCTTTTTTTTCCCTCTTGGAAGTGGACAGCCTGTACCTGGCTACATTTCTAAGACATAATGACATAAATAGCTTCTAGGTGTACATCTATAAGTGTCCCACCTGCCAACTTAGACTGGCAGTCAGAAACCACTTAGGGCAGAGGGGCAAACTTGAGGCTTATGGGTCAGATCTAGCCTGTGATTATATTTTGTTGGGTGTTCATGTTGTTTTGGGCTTCCAGCATGGCCCAGTGGTAAGGAACTCACCTGCCAATGCAGGAGAAACAGGAGACATGGGTTTGATCCCTGGGTCAGGAAGATCCCCTGGAGTAGGAAATGGCAACCCACTCTAGTATTATTGCCTGGAAAATTCCAGGGACAGAGGAATCTGATAGGCTATAGTCCATGGGGTTGCAAAGAGTTGGACATGACTGAGCATTCACATGGTGTTTTAAAAATAATGAAATTCAAAAAATAAAAATTCAGATTCGGGGCCTCTCTAAGAAATGGAAGGGTATGTAAATTCTGGGTCCACATTCCTACAGGGCAATATTTGCCTAGAACTATAAAGTTCCAAGGAGAAGGCAATGGCAACCCACTCCAGTGATCTTGCCTGGAGAACCCCAGGGACAGGGGAGCCTGGTGGGCTGCCGTCTGTGGGGTCGCACAGAGTCGGACACGACTGAAGAGGCTTAGCAGCAGCATGAAGTTCCAACCATCTCATCTTCTGTTGTCCCCTTCTCCTCTTGCCTTCAATCTTTCCTAGCATCAGGGTCCAGAGGATGAGATGGTTGGATGGCATCACCGACTCAATGGACATGAGTTTGAGCAAACTCTGGGAGATGGTGAAAGACAGGGAAGCCTGGCGTGCTGCAGTCCATCAGGTGGCAAAGAGTCAGACATGACTGAGCAACTGAACAACAGCAGCAATGAAGTTCCAGCTTCTTTGAACAGGGCATGCCCTCTTCAGTGTACACAATACCCCCTGTACTCTGTTGCTGCACACTGGCTGTGCTGGATTCACTTGTAGTAGGAGAGTGAGACTTTGCAGTTGGCCTCTTGGAGTTAGAGACTTTAGTTTAACTTAGGCAACAGAGAACAGATACAGTGTACCTGTTTAGAAATGACTGACTTTTCTTATCTTTGAGTCCTCAGAGAGAGCTCACCACTATCTTCTAAAGGTTTTATTGTTTTGTTTGTTTTGTCTAAAGTAATGAATAACTTCATATTTGAATTGCTAATAGCTCTCTTTATAATGTGTTGACATTTTAGATAGTTTTAGAAATGGAATAAAACTATTTGGGTAGAGTTAATCCAGCTAAGTGTAAATTAATACATTTCTTCAGAATTATTTTATCTATATATATTATACACACAATATTCATATATATGTATAGCACTCATATATATATACATATAATATTCATATATTATTCATGTATGCATATAACAATATTCATATATGTATAGAGTATATAATATTCACATAAGTATATATTATGTGTATACTTATTCATATATAATACTCATATATATGTACATATTTGAATATATATAATATTCATTATATATATATATATAAATGAACATTCTCTACTGGGAGGCATTTTGGAAGGCAATTAACTCTTTCAAGAACTGTCATTAAATGATCCTAAGCGGCTTGAAAGAGTTAACCCACCTTCCAAGTATGCAATTTACTTCTTTGGGGCACTGCAAATTACAATCTTGGAAAATTTGGTTGAGTTATTGTGTTTGCTACTATTGCT
The DNA here is from genome assembly GCF_002263795.3 of Bos taurus. Lineage (NCBI taxonomy): Eukaryota > Metazoa > Chordata > Mammalia > Artiodactyla > Bovidae > Bos > Bos taurus. Next base: position 43,728,481 of record NC_037333.1, on the reverse strand, counting down.
GTTAAATAGTAGTAATAATGGATTTATGTAGTACCTTGACACCACAGAGCTAAAAACAATTACATTTAAATATCAATTTAATTTAATGTGAAACCATGTTTTGTCTAATCACTGTAACTAATTACCAGCTTTTAGAAGCAGTTTTCACGACATTTTTATTAACGGTCTGGTAGCAAGTAAGCTGTTTGGAAGTTTCTTCCGCTAAGTATCATGCAGTGTGAATTTATGTGTGTCAAAAATATCTTTTAAAATATGTTTACTAGCTGATGTGTATATAATGTATGACTTACGAAGATTAGAAACATCAGTGGAGTGAACATGTTTTTGAATTAAGTATGTCTAGAGAATGTTCATGAGGATAAGATGAAGGCTTCAAATAATGAAGTCAATATACAAAACAATGCAAAAAGAAATTTGAATCTCCCACTCTTTTTGCCAACTAGGAGTCCCTATTAACAATCAATAGGTGTTCAATAAAAACCCAGAGATCGAACAGTAGTGTAACAAATCATGTTTGCAATAATCTCCCCAGGGCAATAAAAGAGTTATGATGTCAGAGTAACACCAAAGAAAGATTAAATGTCTTAAATGCTTGCTCCCTTAAGCTTCTAAAACAACAAATGATCAAAAAGTTAAAATCAGTGAGAAATAAAATAATATTTAAATTGTTTCTGTATGATGGACTTGAAAATCAGAAGGCCTGGTTTTCAGACTTGATTCTTCCACTTTTTAACTGTGGCACTTTAAGCAAGTTACTAGACATTTGTGAATCTTTCTCCTTTTAAATGAAGATATACCTTCATGGGATGTATGCTATACATCTCAGGATTCTTGAGAAATTGAAGTAAGATACTTTCTGTGTAGAGTTTGCATAGTACTGGACACATTGGAGATACTCAATGTGCTGGTCAAGTGTTAGTTGCCTCTCTGTTTACACGAAGAAAGGCTTTTTCCCTATGCCTTGTATGTTAGGAATTTCATAGAAATGTCCAACATTATTGTACTAAGTTTATGAAAATGATCTGGTTGTCCTACATGTGTTTCTTGCCTCATCTAAAAACTACCCACCCGGCTACCAAAATCTGGTCCTCCTTTCCTGTTGATTATTTTCCTGGTGATTTGGGAGTGCTTGTTGCTAGGCTAGGGAAGGATTAGAAGCTGGGTTAGGACCTAGGGTAGGTTAGGAGCTGAGGCTTTAGGTCCCGTGGTACTAAATTAAGTGATTTAGACAGGTGTTTGTTTAATATGCGCAGTTCAGGGAATATGTCAACGTCCACTTGATTCAATATTCAGCTCAACCTGTTCCTGAAAGCCAAAGTGTTGAGGTATTTGGAAAGCAAGCAGGACATATCAAGTTCTTGGGTTAAAATCTGTTTTTTTTTTTTTTTTTTACCACTTGGGTCATCTCCACACACAAAGTGGCCCATTGGTCTTCCCACCTAAGGCTAAAACGTGGTTGAGATAGGTATGGTAGACCAGATGACTGGGAGAGGGCATTGGCCTCCAGACTCAGGAGCTCAAGCTTGCTGTTGTAGATAGCATAGCACCAGGTAAGCAAAGAAATGATGTGGAGAGATATGCAGTCGGATTGCCATCTGTGAAAAGGGTGGAGAGTTTAGAGGGCAGAGTCGGAGATTCCCACTGGGAGAAGGTTGCTGGGAGGCCCCCCTTCCTTCACGCCTTACCTCCTCTCTAGGATCCTGGGGCTTCTTCTTTCTCCTCCTCTTCTGTGGGGATGCTACACTCATCTGTAGCAGCTGGAGGGGAGGGCCTCTGGCTCTGTGCCACCACTTATAAGGAGGCCAACTTAGACCAGGGAATGAAGTGTCAGCAACAGGGACTCCATATGCCTCTCATCCCTGCCCCTCCCCATTTGCTTTTCCTTCCCTTCCCATTGATCACATCTGTTTGGAGGCTTAGGAAAGAAAAGAAGTGTGGGCTATACCATTCCTCAGTATCTATTTTCAAGGTCAATTGTGGGGATCAATAATTGAACAGTGAGTTTTAAATATGAAGTGTCATATAAATGCTAAATAGACTTGTAATTGATGCAAACTCTAACATTTCAGATACCATAAGGTGGGTTGGGAATGAGTAGATATGACGGTTTATTCCATAAATATCATGACAAAGTAAAATGTTCATTTGTTCAACAAATATTTATTGAGTGCCTGACTGCCTTATAGGAGCCAAACTTTATGGTAGGTGCTAGAGATACAGAGCGAACAACCAAAGAAATGACAATAAACCTCCTCTCCACTCCTGCCCAAGGAACTTACATCCTGATGAAGAGAGACAGGCAATAGGCAAAGGAATAAGATACAGTGTCACAGAATGGTGTTAGGTGCTATGGAGAAAAAAAAATAAAGCTGAGAGGGGCCTAAGGAATTGGGGAGAGGTGCAGTTTTAAATGAGGTGGACAAGAAAAGGCCACTTTGGGGCTATCATATTTTAATAATTAATTCCTACTAAGGAGTTTAGGTTTGCCAAATTAAAATCTATTTTGATCTAGGGTAAAGAGTGTCTTTTCTGTTATGTAGATATCCTTTCTAGAAATGGCATTATGGTTGCAGATAGGGTGTGTGTGTGTGTGTGTGTGTGTGTGTGTGTGTGTGATCTTTTATAGCTCCAGAGTCAAGATTTCTGTTTTCATCAACACTTCCAGTTTCCAGTAATGCTCTATTTTGTTCTGATTCTTCCCAGTTCTTTCAATCTTCTTTTCCTATCTGTCTCAATACTTCTCTTCTGTTTTCTAAGTTAGGTAGCCTCTTACGCCCAAAGTCACCCCTGTAATGTGTTCCTAGAAATTCAAATTCAGAGGCTTGAGAACTCAGGGATGAGCCCCAGGAGCCAGTGGTTGTGCATGAAATTGTGTAGAGTTGTGGTCAAGAGTCCAGGCTCTATTGTCGGCACTGAGATCTTGGGCAGGTTATTGCATCTTTCTGGGCTTCAGTTCCTCGTCTGCAGAGTGAGGTTAATGATTCCTTGTTCAGAGATCTGTGGTGTGAATTAAATGCGAGGACACAAGGAAACTGGAGAGCACTGCCTGACCTGCAGAATGTTCAAGAAGTGTTGGGTGCTTACCTCCTGATTTTTTCCTCATTCTAAGTTTTGGAAGATAATTAGTATAGATTTTTATCTTAGAGCCAGGGTGGATCATGGAAATCATCTGGTTTAATGGTTCTCAAATTATTATTATTTTGGAATCAATAGAAGGAACTTTATTTTTTACAAATAACAGCTGGCATGGAACCTCCATACATAAAGAAGATAAATGGGATGAAGCTTGTTAAAATGAGAATACAAAATCTGGATCCTGCCTACTCAGCCTGGGCCACATGAGACCTCAACCTTCCCTTCTTTCCCCAAGATGGCCTGTAAAGCATTTCTGAGAAGCAGTAGGGTTTCTTAGGTCTTTTAGACCAGACAAAGCCATTTATCAGAAGGAGGCTCACTGTAATCTTCCCTTGAATGCTTTGCATCCTTCAATAGTCTCAGTCAATCTTGCCTCCTTTCTAGAATTTCAGGTGGGACTGACCTTTGGATTTCTCACCTACCTACTCCATCTAGTTCCCTTTCTGTGTTCTATGGAATTTTTTCCTTTCCAAGGTCACCAGGCTACCGACTTGGCAAACCCAATGGATTTTTCATACTGTTCTAGCTCTCTGCAGAATCTGCAATTGACCTCATCCTTTCTGAAACTCCATGACCCCGGGGCTTCCTGGATCCTTCAGTAAGGGTCTGAGGCATCTCAACAATGGTTCCTGAATGATAGCTTTGATTATGTCACTCGCTTTCTCACAAGTTCTTCATGGCTCCCTTTGCCTGTAGAATCCAGTACACAATCTGCAACCAGTATTCGAGGCCTTTTATGATCGTTTGATAGAAAAAGCTTCTTTTTTAACCTGACTTCCCTTTTTTAAACCTGGATTATTGCTTGAACCTGCTCTAGACCTCCCAAAACGTGTTTTGAAAGTTGAGACAGTTTACTTATCCCTGATGAAGGGAAAATAAGGGTAGAGTTATGGAAGATGAAAAAAGAGAAAGGACCGCTTTACCTGGACTTGGTAAGATAAGATGTAAAATGGTAGAGATGGCAAGAGCATAACATGTGCCCTGCAACGTGTTAAGTGTGAGCACCTGCTTTTGTCAACCCTCCTAGATGGAAATTATTTGAGATCAGAGACTAATATGTTATTAGAGCCCCTGTGGTACCCGAATCACAACACTGCTCCCCGTAATCCTCAACAAACAAATGCATGAAAGAAGAACTGGCAAATCAAATTTGAAGTCTAGTGAACTTAAAAATTTGCACATGTTCATATAGTCTGTTGATGAATAGAGTAAACCCTTTGAAAAATGAAAAGCAATATAGAAATGTTTTTATTATCTAATTCCCTGATGTGCTTTTTGTTTTACAAATGATGCAATTATACTATTACAAAGTATTTATGTTCATTAATAATTTTGTCAGAGGAAAGCCAGTGTCTTGTTGAAATTATTTTGTATACCTGGACTTTTTGCCATGGCTTTTCTAAAGGATGTTATATCAGGGTTTTTTTGTTTTTTTTTTTTGCCACATGTTGCTGCATCAGCAAGCACTCCACACTTGGTGGCTTGTAACACCAATATTTATTATTTCTCATAAGTCTATGAATTATCTCTGCACTTCTGGTCTGAGGCAGGCTCAGATGGTCTCAGCTGGGCTCACTTTTGTGTTTGGGTCAACTGGGGGCTGACAAGTCAGAGGATAACCTTGGCTCTGCTCTAAGTGGTCACAGTCTAGCCCAAGTGTGTTCTCTTGGTGAAGGCAGAAGAAAAAGAGAGAGAGGAGAAGTATGCAAGGGCCATTAGGCTCAGATCACACACCCACACTGTTATTTCCATCACATTCTATTGGCTAGAATGAAAGACAAGGCAGACAAGCTTCAATAAATGGAGGGGGCAGTATTCTCCCCCTTTTCAGTGGAAGAAGCTGCAGAGTCATACAGCAAAGGACGTGGATGCAGAGAGAGGCGGAGAGCTGGGGACATCCGTCTTTGCAATCAGTCTGCCACAGGAGACCTACATGCTTCATCAGTTTTTCTTGAGATTAAGAAGGATAAGAAGGAAGATGCACATTACTCTAACATGAGGGACCACGAGTTTCTTTTTGCCTTGTTGATACTCAAGCTGCTACTTGAATTTGCTCAGAATATTACCACTCAATCTGCCCCTGAAGCTGATTTAATTCTTTAAAGGCTAATTCTATACTTTGTCCTTTTTATGCCCTCTTAGTATCTTATCTTCTAACACAGGAAATGATAGATCAGTTGATTTGTTGGCTTTGTGTCTCTAATGAGTAGAGAAAATAAAAGACATTGGGAAGTTCCTAGGAAGCAGATATGTAAAGCAATGAAAAGAGATAGCTTTTGGTTTGACTCTTTCTTGGCTGGTTTTCCAGAGGCAAAATCTAGATGAAAGTAGAGTGAAGTCTCAGGGGACATTTTTGGGTTTGGGAAAGATCTGATCAGGTGTGCAAAGGCATCTTGGGGGCAGGGAGTGAATAGAAGTGCTGATCTCGAGTATTGGAAGGCATGAGAAGGAAGGGACTGATCAATAGCTGTTTTTCAAGTGCGGAGCATAATTTGTGTCAGGCTGCTGAAATGAGTTAGTGCTTCGTAGTTAATGGCTGTGAGCACATTCTTTTTTTTGCTGCACTCTCCAAAATGTTTGCCATCCACAATCCTAAAAGGCTGTGAGTGACTCAGAGCCAATGTGAGTAATGCACTGGAGCTTCATGAGCTGGGACCTCTTCTATTATGAAAACCTTTCCTTTGGACATTGTGTTTCTGTATTTACATCTCTGGCTTGGCTGCCTCTCAAATCATGTGGTACGCTTGCCATCTTGTTTGGACATTACTCTTCTTCAAGTTTGCTCTTTCATTGGAGGCTCTCCTGGTCCCTCCACTCAGGAAATATCATTCCCTTGCCATTCAAAGTGTGGTCCATGGACCACTAGCATTGATATCTCCTGGGAGCTGTGATTCAGCCCTACTGCATCAGAGTCTTCATTTGAACAACATCCCCAGGGGATCTGTGGGCACACCAAAGTTTGAGAAAGTCTGCATTATTCCATAGACATTGATTGTTGCCTCTGCTATTTCTGTTCCCTCAATGTTACCCTCCCCCAGGCTCTTTTCCCCCTTATCTTAACTCAGAAAATTATCACCTCCTTTTCACTAAACTCCATATGAGTAGTGATGGTGTGATAAACTTCCGTGCCATGGACTGACATAAAGACCCATTAAAAGGTTTTCCTCCCATGGTTGCTTATTTGCTTGGTAATTGGAAACTGGTGGCTGTGAGGTCTTCTTTATAAAGTGGTATGAGCTGCAGGGTAGTCACCTGAAAATTAGATGTTTACTAAAGCAAAGCACACATCCTCTTAACTCGTGCTGTACCCTAATATTAATCAAGGCTTCCTGCCAGGAGAGCGAGTGCTCTGTATGATTAGAGAAATATGAAAGTATGAGCTAAGTTCAGTAGTGCCTGCCTGAGTGAGTTATACCCATTCATTGAGTCTTTTCCATGAACTATGTGCCAAACCTGGAGCAAAGTGTTCTGTATTCGTACTATGATTTAATCAGCATATCAGCCCAATGGAGTATGATCCCCATTTTACTGATGTAAAGGTGCGGCTCAGGGAGGGGACATAATGGCCAAAAATTACACAACTGTTGAACTGCAGGATTTGAAAAAGCTCCATTCTTCAGTTCTCTGTGATTTCTCCAACCAGAACTTCCTTTCTTTGCTTCTAGAAAGATTTTTCCTCCAGGTTTACTAGACATGTATTTTTGAGAAGAGGCATTACACTAAGCTAACTCCTGATTTCATTCACACCTGGGCTCACCTATTTAGAGTCCCACATCCCCACTGTGTCTTCATTGTCTGTTTCCAAAGCGGCCTCCAGCAGGACCTCTGTTCCAGTACCTTCCAAAGACATAGTAACGCTCTCTCCTTTGAATTGTGCTGCCCATGGTCCTCTGGAAGTTTTACTTACTCTTGGAATTACCTGGCATTTTCTCTAACAAGGACGTTGCAGCCTTTACTCCCCTCTGTCCACTTTGCCCTGCCTGGCACTATGCCTGGCACATCACGAATAACACATATTTGTTCAGTGAATTGAATCTGAGCTGATTTCTCGCTGACAGGGACCTTGGGAGCGTCGGGACTCCGGGTGGAGGGAAGGTTGTTAGCAGAGAAGAATTTCTTTACACAGACTATTTCACACTTTTTGCCAAGGGCCGGCCCAGATTTCTCTTAAAAGCCAGTTCACAAAGAACTGAAGCGGTGGCAATGTTGAACTTGGCCTCCTAGGAAGAGGAGGGCCACACCACGGCTTTTGCTCCTTAAAAATCTCAACGAGAAGAAAGAAAACATTTAAAACTTCCTCTTGGAAAGCGCTTTTGCCTTTGATTTTTCAGAATGTCTTCAAGTGATTTGGGTCTATTTTTAATACCCGTGAGACATGATGTTGTAAGGAGAGCTATATATAGGGGCCACATCCCCCTTCTTTTATTCATTGGCCTTAATCTTCCTGGGAGGAGAAGGAAATGCACATGATATTTCACCACCGAGTTGTGACGTTTGCCCTAATGGGCCCGGCTGCAAGGAAATTCATAAATACTGTGTCGGAAATAAAGATAATGAATGGATTCTTTTTGGAGAAAACGTGAAGTGGGAGATTATTTATGTTAAACCTCCCTTGTCTGCTGAAGACGGTTGGAGTGTTCCTCTTGTTTTCGTCAGGGTCCTCTGGGGACAGCAGGCAGCCTGTGTTACTAGGGTGAGCTTCAGCCTCTACCATTGGAATCCAGAAGAGCCGGACACTCAGCCAAAAATAACACACGGCATCAGAGCAACAGCTATAATTCTGGTTTATTATATACTTACCAGCTTTCTCCTTCTTCTTTTTTTTTTTTTAAAAGAAGGCATTAAAGTGCTTGTTGAAAACAACAGTGTTCTGAGTGCCTACCAGACCAGACGGAGAGACTAGGTCTTCTGGCCACAGCCCTAAGCCCAGAGGGATCTGAGCTGGGGGGCTCTGCTGTCGTCTGCCTTCTTCAGGGCCTTTGCATTTCCCAGCACTGTCTGGATCCATCGTTTCCATTTGTTTTGGGTGAATCCCTACATCGTTGCTTCCCTGGTGTCTCAGTTGGTAAAGAATCCACCTGCCAAAGCAGGAGACCAGGGTTCAATCCCTGGATCTGGAAGATCCTCCAGAGAAAGAAATGGCAACCTACTCCAGTATTCTTGCCTGGTAAATCCCATAGACAGAGAAACCTAGTGGGCTACAGTCTATGGGGTCACAAGAGTCTGACTGGACTTAGCAGCTAAACCACCACCACTACATTGCCATCATCTGGAGATATGTGGTTTTGTGGAGGCCGATTAAGAAGGGAAGCAGTTGGGAGAGTGGCTCCCAGGACAGGCTCTGGAATCACCCGCTTGGTCCTAGATGCCCGCCTTTAAGGCCATGAGAACTTTGGAAAGTTATTTTTTCATGCTTCAGTTTCCTCATTGGTCAAAACAAGATGATAATAATCTCATACAAAATTGTTTTAAAGATTGAAGCACAGGGCACATAGTAAACACTCAACATCCTTTGGCCTTGAAGTCTATCCTGGTAACAAAGGTGGGGCCAGGGCATCTTCTAGAGTAAGGACTTGATTCAAGTCCCAGCTTTGATATATTTACTATATTTTAACAGTCATCAATGGGGCAGTCTTGGCTTAATTTCTTTTTTTTTTTCTTTTAAATTTATTTATTTTAATTGGAGGCTAATTATTTTACAATATTGTGGTGGCTTTCTAAATCTGTTCATGGTCTTGATTCCTGGTATTGTTCTGGGTAGGATGGTAGCCTTCATTTCAGAGAAGTGGCGTCTATATTAATTGTAGTACCTGTGTTTCTCGTGGGCTGCCCCTTGGGGAAGCGGTCTTCCCCTCACCTCTTCCTCTGCTATTCTGCAGGAAATAAGAGTGGCCCACAAATCTGCCTGAGAGATGGAACTATAGCTGGAAACATTGGAGGATTTCTTCTAATGGGGTAGAAGTCAAAAGGTCCTGATTAGCAGTCTTTCTGCCCAAGTCCAGGAATTGTTCTCTACTCACTCCCTATACCTTCCAAAAGAAGCTGCATTTTAAAATCTCTTTGCTTGTGTGTGTTTCCTTCCCTCTGTGTTTCAGAGAGACAGCTCTCCAGAGGAGCATTTTTTGTTAAATGGCATTTCAAAGACTTAACATCTCTGCTGATCTCTAGTTGGCCAGCTTCTAAGGAGACCTTTGGGAAACACCTTGGGCATTCTTGAGTCAGAAGGACCCTTGTCCCCAAATTTCTCTGTTTACACAAATCATTGACTGGAATCTAGCAAGAGAGTTTGCCTGTGTGGGCATCAGTGTCTTGTGGGCATCCATGGATATTTGGATTTGGGAATGAATCTAAGAAAAAAAGGATTCATAGGTCAGAGTGCCATGAAGTCTGATTGTTGGTACTGTGGTCTCTCTTCCTGTAGAAATCTTTCAGAAACTACTTCATTTAAAAACATGATCACCAAAAACCTTAAGCCTAGGTTATGTACTGAAGTTTGGGGCAAGGTCTCCATGTTGCCCTTCACCAAGGACATGGAAACAGGAGTGGACCTCCTGGTGTTGAGCTAGGTTGACACAGGGGTTTGGGATGGATGCCTCCTGGGGCAGTGCCAGAATGCTCTTCTCCAGAGCTCAGATATTACTGTGACTGAGATGATTTGCTTACCTGGCTAACTCCCTCACAGGACGATGAGGGCAAGCCTCTGTGTTCTTCGCCTCTCATCTCTAATACCCAACACTGTTCCCAATGCATATTAGCATCTAGTTCATGACCTTAGAACCCATGAGTTATAAAATAATGTAAAAAGCCACTTTGCGTCTGTTTAGTTATGAAGAAAGACGTTTATCTTTATTTCTGTTACAAGACTGGATTTATCTCTGATGCCACTATAGAACTAAGAAAAACATTTAGATTTGAATTCTGATATTTGGTCTGTCTGTAAATTTATGGTTTATTTGATGCCTCTAAGAGGCACATTTGAAATTTAAAATGAATTAACTGACTTATAGAATAGGTCTCCCTAACCCTATCCTTCTAAAACCTGAAAGTGTTAATCAAATGTGTGTTCTGTATCATGGTTGCTAGGTTAACGTGTGCTCTACATCTGCAAATTAAAGTTTATTTGTTGTGGAACCTTAAAAAATTATGGCTGTTTAGACATAAGCTTGAAAGTATGAATTTAGCTCTTATTTTGTAGTTCCTGTCATAGTGCTTTCCTGAGGGGAAAAAAAAGAATAACATGCTTGTCACGAGTGGCCTTACTCTAAATTGCATTGTTTTTGGGGGGATTTTAAGCCAGATCCTTGATGTTACTTTAACTAGGTTTTCCTGGTTTAATTTATTTTAGTTGGTAAAGATTATTCATCACTCATTTAACTCCAAGTTTATCTATTGATTCTTTTCTCTTCATTTGGTATTTTCTGACATTTTGTGGCACTCCATATTGATTTATACAAAATCAGTCATCTAAATGTCCACAGGAAGCGTCATTCACTTGTCATCAGCTGTTTTTCTGAGCTAATAAGTGGAATAGTCATGTATGTTGAGATTGTTGGGTGATTTAAAGGTGGGAGTCCTGCCTGTGACGCCTGCTGGATCATGCTTATAAAAATCTTTCCAGAATCTGGAAAGTGCAGTTCTCCAGAGGTAGCACTAGTCAGTTTCTTCACAGGGGGCTCAATTCTTCCCTGCAACGTCGATCAGTTATTCTGTTCCTTAGTGACTCTAAACCTACGCTCTAACCTAAGAAAAAATAAACAAAGCTTGCTATGCAAATTGACCTTGCTATGCAAATTGGTTCAGGATAAGCCTCTTCTTGTTTCCTAAATTTAATGAATCAGCTTTGATAAAATGCAGATGGAGTCTGTCCATCTGGAGTGGAGCCTGAGGTTCTGCATTTTCAACAAGCTCCTAGGTAATTCTGGTTTGTACACTTTGAGTAACCAGTCCTTAAGTAAGTAAGTGTTAGTCACTCAGTTGTGCCCAACTCTTTGCGACCCCATGGACTGCAGCCCACGAGGCTCCTCTGTCCATGAGATTTTCCAGGCAAGAATACTAGAGTGGGTTGCCATTTCCTTCTCCAGGGGATCTTCCCAACCCAGGGATCGAACCTGGGTCTCCCGTACTGCAGGTAGATTCTTTACCAACTGAGCTACAAGGGAAGCCCAGTCCTTAGCCCACTTACTAACCAAATTCCCATTCTTATTTCTTCCTATTGTGAAGTTATTGAACTGTATCTGAAGTTCCTCTGGCATGAGGATGTTAGTATTAGGAGTAAGTGAAGAGGGAAGAGGTATGCCCCCACTCCCCTTCTCCCACTAGCTTACATTTTATAAAGGCAATGAGAAGCTAGGTGTATGTTACAAATCTATAACCCAACTGGATAGTTTTTAATAATCCTCACAGAATCTGGTGGCTAGTAAAGTCAATTTTCATGAGCCTTTGAGTGTATATTTCTTAAAATTACTCAATTCCTCTGTTTTAAGCCTTTCTCCTCAAGTTCCTCTGTGCACTCTGCACCCCCAACCCTCACCCCATCATGATTTCTTGCCTGGTTGCAAAGAGTGTTACTCTCTAAGCTGAACTGAAAAGTGACTTGTGACAAAGTGTTAGGAGATAAAGCTTTAGGTGACCCCCTCCTAGGAATATGTGTAAGTTCATAGACAATGACATAAAAGTTTTTTAAATCAAGAGATATGTCTGGTTAAAATTTAACTCCAAGGTAGTCTACTGGTGGGGGGGATGGGGAGGAAGAGGAAATGATATTTCCAGCCTACCATATAGCCCATTTCTCATTCATTCATCCTACTCATAAGATCAACCTTCCCACTCTATTCATGAGTCCATTGGTTATTACTTCTGGGGGCTTATGACTTTCATATAGTTTTTAAAGTAATCTCTTTTAAGGAAGTGTTCTGTAATTCATCTCTGCTGTGCGTACCATTTGCTAAGGCAACTCTCTGTCTCTGAGCTCTCTGGATGTTCAGGATCTCACCAAGTCAGGAACAGTATGTAAACATACTGGAAGGGGAAATATTATTTTTATATTGAATTGGGAAGGATGATGTATGGAATGTCTTCACCTGGTCAGCCTTAGATTTGATTCTTCTCGAATCAGTGACAGATTCATATGTGGAGAAAAATTGAGGTTCTCATCTGTATGTTGTTTTTCATTACATTATTTCGCTTCGGGCTCAAACGTATCAATGTAATTCAGACACTGTGGATGAAATCATCTGATTTCCATCAATAAATGTCTACTAAATCCTTTCGATTATAGGCAGTTGGTATTATTACACAGTTATAGGAAGACATGGGAATGCTATGCAGTAATTAATTGGAGTCTACATGGCTCAGATTTATACAGTGTTTGATGTTTATAGTTAGAGCCATGCTGTTTCTCGCTTATGTGATATAAGTAGATTTAGGTATTGAAATGGATTCTGTTTCTTGGTTTGTATATTTGTTGGAGTCTGTTACTTTCTATCTCTGCTCATTAGAAGTCAATTAAGAAAAGGTCTTTTCTGGCTTACCTTTTTTAAAATCATGAAAATGCTTACTCCATATGATTGAAAATGGTTGTTGACTGATTAATCACATAAGTTGATTAAGTTGGGGGATCATAAATCATGCACCTACACAAAAATTTGACTTTTGCTTAAAATCCATAAATGCACATTTATTCATCAGTGTTTTGCTGTGAAGCCAAGAACTTTTATCTATGTAGGGGGTTCAGAGGGTTGAATTCTGGAGCTTTTTTTGTGTAAATTGTGTCCCTGGAGAAACCTCTCAGATTCCAGGTTCAATTTCTTTAAAATGAATTAAGAATTTTAAGGCAGTGACCAAGTAACCTGAGTAGAATCTATGCGGATCCTGCCCCCACAACAGTAAAATTTTTAAAGCAGCTTTTCTTTATTGGGTCTTTCCAGAGCATTTGACTAGCTTCATGAAAGCAACAACTCCCTTTCCATGGAACTCATATTTTATAGCTCTACTACTTAATTACAACCTGTATAAATAGGATTGGGAACAAACACAAATGAATCTTGGTAAGCATACAACTCGGCCACAGGAGAGCCAAAGTAAGTTGGTGCACAAGAGAATATTCTCCTAGCCATGGTGTTTTATTGTCCACAGTCCTGTGGGTATCTCTGCAGTTCAGCTTAGATGTTTTATGAGGGAATGATCAGCATTAATTATTCCAGTGAAACAGTGAACTGAAAACCAATGTTCTATTTTTTTTCCTTTCCGAAATAAGACTACATGACCAAAGTTCATCCTTTTCAGATTTATCGCTCTTATCACACATGTTCTGTTTGTTTGTATTTGTTTTGTTTTTTGAGAGTTAATACACAGTCACCTCTGGTTTGTGGGCTTGATATATTATAGTTTTTTGTGAAGAAAATTTCTAAAGGTAAATACCTTATTATTAGCTTCTAAAAAGAAGAGAAAGTAAAAACAGAAGTAAAAGTTTATGGGAAAATGTCTTGGAAAATTTCATTGAGAATGGATTTAAAGTGAGAATGTATAATAAAATGGATGGCAGGAATTCATAAAAATTCTAGCCCAGGTGTTACGTGAAGGAGTGTATGAAATCCTACTGGGGGGTGACAGACCATCAGTTTTGTTCCACACCTGGGAAGTACTTAGCTTTGTACTTATTTTCATCAACATCCCTCTACTCTCCCCACCACAGATTTTCTTTTATTTTCTTCTCTAGATTAGATTAGATTAGATGTTTGTATCCCATAGAGCAGGTTAGAGTGCCAGATTCTGACATAATAGAATTCTGTGGGAAGGCATGGCTTAAGTTAATTGGAAAACTTTTGTTTTTTCCAGTCTTTTGATTCTTAACATGAAGTATCAACCCATACTTATTCTAGAGGATAAGGAATTTTCCTTTAAATCAAGGGAGGACTGATTGATGCATTTTATATAGATGTTAAGTTTTTAATATAATTTTTCCTTAAGGAAAATGTTACAAATTCTAAAACTCTTTCTTTTCAGTCTGTATAGTCTTAATAAGCTGCTTATTCTGAGGAAGAAGTAGAGGCTTGCTAGCAATTCTTGACTTGTAGATGCATCACCTCAGTCTCTGCCTCCAGTTTCGTGTGGTGTTCTATTTGTGTGCATTTGTCTTTGTGTCCACATTTTCCTCTTTTCATAAGAAAGCCAATCAGGTTGGATTAAGACCCACCTGAATCAGTTTGTTTTAGCTTGATTACCTATGCAAAGACCCCACATCCAAATAAGATCTCATTTTGAGGTTCTAGGAGTAGGATTCCATCCTATCTTTCTGAAAGGACACAATTCAACTCATAATACGGGGCATAGCTTTTAGCATTTGCATAAAGACTCTCCCAGTGGTGTCCCAAAGCAGGTTAGAATTTGTGTCTTGAAATGTCAGCATTGCAATTTGGCCAATGTGTAAGCCATGCCTTCCTTATACCTTATTTTCATAGTCAAAACTTACTTTAATGAAAATATTTACAACAATATGAATTCTTTTATGATTGCTTGATTTTAGAATCGTGAATAAAAGCTATGCTATTTAATAAGCTCCCATATTCCTGTATGTTCCTATTATGTTTACATTTTGAAGACGTGTACTTTATTTTATCAGTATTGAATTCATACCAAGCTACATTTAGTATTTGAGGCTTCATTTTGCTTTCATTAATTTCCTTGCTAAATGATAAGTGGCATTAAAGTCACGCTATTCTGAGTTAGCTTTCTGAGACAGAGTGACGCTGCATTATTGAACACTTTTACCCTTTCTTTTTAAAATTCATGTTTCTGTATCATCTATGGAAATTGTCACACTTAATGCACTATCTTATGAGCAGGAAAAACCCAGGCTGCAAAAGGAGGAGGAAATATTGGATTCCATGGGGTGTGGGTAGAAGATACTGGCTTGTAATGGAATTTACTTAAAATAATATTGCAAACTTACTTGATGCATGTGATAATACTCTAGAGAGAATATTTAATTTTATTCTTGTAATGACTCTATGGTAAGGGCAGGATGCATTGGTTAGGGTAGGCTAGGTTATGCTATGGGGACAAACAACGCCGGAAGTTTATTTCTTGTTCCCGTAATGCCTGTTGTTGGTCCAGGTGACTCTCCAGGACAAGTGCCCTTCGCAAGTTGACTCAGCATTCTGTCTAGTCTTCTCCGATGTTAAGGAACATCTTATCAACATACGCAGTCCCTGCAGTAGGGGAAGAATTGGCTGGAAGCCGAAGGCTGATGATTAAGCTCTCCCTTGGGAAGTGACACCCATCACTTTTCTTACATGTTATTGGCCAAAACATGACACGTAGTTTGACTGACTTTAGGGGGTTTAAGGAAATGCAATCTTGCTGTGTGCCTGGGACAAATGGGAATTAGATATGGATAAACAATAGTAAGCTTGAGATAATAATACCTCTCTTTTTTTAAAATTTTTATTTTATTTTTAAACTTTACAAATTGTATTAGTTTTGCCAAATATCAAAATGAATCCTCCTCTCTTTTACAGACATGGAAACTAGAGTTCAGAAGTGTTAGGTGACCTGCCCAGGGATATAGAGCCAGGTAATAATGGGGCTGCTCCTCACACCTTGATCTGACTCCAAAGAATATGCTCAACCACTTGTATCCCACCTTCCACAAGAACTAATTCAATTACCCTGAAATTAACATACCCTGATGTGACCAACCTAGATAGCATATTCAAAAGCAGAGACATTACTTTGCCAACAAAGGTTCGTCTAGTCAAGGCTATGGTTTTTCCTGTGGTCATGTATAGATGTGAGAGTTGGACTGTGAAGAAGGCTGAGCACCGAAGAATGGATGCTTTTGAATTGTGGTGTTGGAGAAGACTCTTGAGAGTCCCTTGGACTGCAAGGAGATCCAACCAGTCCATTCTGAAGGAGATCGGTCCTGGGATTTCTTTGGAAGGAATGATACTAAAGCTGAAACTCCAGTACTTTGGCCACCTCATGCGAAGAGTTGACTCATTGGAAAAGACTCTGATGCTGGGAGGGATTGGGGGCAGGAGGAGAAGGGGAGGACAGAGGATGAGATGGCTGGATGGCATCACTGACTTGATGGATGTGAGTCTGGGTGAACTCTGGGAGTTGGTGATGGACAGGGAGGCCTGGTGTGCTGCGATTTATGGGGTCACAAAGAGTCGGACACTACTGAGTGACTGATCTGATCTGATCTGATGTAATTCAAATGATAAAACTGATTGCCCCCAGTTTTCCTTATGGAGTCCTGTTGATGGAATTTGGAGGAAAAGAGGGAAGAGCTAGGTGATCTGTGAGACTGCCATTGAGTCTAGTCTTTGGGGAAAATTTCTGGACCTTTTCTCCTCTGGCTGTTCTCTCTTACCTTTCAGGGTAGACCTCCGAAGAAGCACCCACATATTCTTAATAAATGAGAGGAGCTGAGCAAGTAAAGATCTTGCTTTTGTCTGTTTTGTTAGAGGTGAAGTGGAAGGTATTAGATCAGATCAGATCAGTCACTCAGTCATGTCCAACTCTTTGCGACCCCATGAATCGCAGCACACCAGGCCTCCCTGTCCATCACCAACTCCCAGAGTTCACCCAGACTCACGTCCATCGAGTCAGTGATGCCATCCAGCCATCTCATCCTCTGTCCTCCCCTTCTCCTCCTGCCCCCAATCCCTCCCAGCATCAGAGTCTTTTCCAATGAGTCAACTCTTCGCATGAGGTGGCCAAAGTACTGGAGTTTCAGCTTTAGCATCATTCCTTCCAAAGAACACCCAGGGCTGATCTCCTTCAGAATGGACTGGTTGGATCTCCTTGCAGTCCAAGGGACTCTCAAGAGTCTTCTCCAACACCACAGTTCAAAAGCATCCATTCTTCGGTGCTCAGCCTTCTTCACAGTCCAACTCTCACATCCATACATGACCACAGGAAAAACCATAGCCTTGACTAGACGAACCTTTGTTGGCAAAGTAATGTCTCTGCTTTTGACTATGCTATCTAGGTTGGTCATAACTTTCCTTCCAAGGAGTAAGCGTCTTTTAATTTCATGGCTGCAGTCACCATCTGTAGTGATTTTGGAGCCCAGAAAAATAAAGTCTGACACTGTTTCCCCATCTATTTCCCATGAAGTGGTGGGACCAGATGCCATGATCTTCGTTTTCTGAATGTTGAGCTTTAAGCCAACTTTTTCACTCTCCATTTTCACTTTCATCAAGAGGGTTTTTAGTTCTTCTTCACTTTCTGCCATAAGGGTGATGTCATCTGCATATCTCAGGTGATTGATATTTCTCCTGGCAATCTTGATTCCAGCTTGTGTTTCTTCCAGTCCAGGGTTTCTCATGATGAACTCTGCATAGAAGTTAAATAAACAGGGTGACAATATACAGCCTTGACGAACTCCTTTTCCTATTTGGAACCAGTCTGTTGTTCCATGTCCAGTTCTAACTGTTGCTTCCTGACCTGCATACAAATTTCTCAAGAGGCAGATCAGGTGATCTGGTATTCCCATCTCTCAGAATTTTCCACAGTTTATTGTGATCCGCACAGTCAAAGGCTTTGGCATAGTCAATAAAGCAGAAATAGATGTTTTTCTGGAACTCTCTTGCTTTTTCTATGATCCAGTGGATGTTGGCAATTTGATCTCTGGTTCCTCTGCCTTTTCTAAAACCAGCTTGAACATCAGGAAGTTCACGGTTCACATATTGCTGAAGCCTGGCTTGGAGAATTTTGAGCATTACTTTACTAGCGTGTGAGATGAGTGCAATTGTGCGGTAGTTTGAGTATTCTTTGACATTGCCTTTCTTTGGGATTGGGATGAAAACTGACCTTTTCCAATCCTGTGGCCACTGCTGAGTTTTCCAAATTTGCTGGCATATTGAGTGCAGCACTTTCACAGCATCATCTTTCAGGATTTGGAATAGCTCAACTGGAATTCCGTCACCTCCAGTCTTGTAATTATTAAAAGAATAATGTACCGAGTCCAAGATCATACTGCTCACCACACAACAGGCCAGTAATCAAGAGATGAGTTGTTGGGACAAGGAATAACTACTATATTCTGAAAGCCAGCAGACTGAGGAGATGGTGGCCTCGTGCCCCAAAGAACCATCTTGCCTGAGTTAGAATTCAGGCTTCTTTTATGTTAAAAGGGGTGGAAGTAAAGTCAAACACCCCCCAGTTCCCATCAGCCTCTAGAGGGGTATATAATATTAATTTCTTCCTCTCTCAGTCATCCACAGGTAGACCTGGTGAGGATGTTTCTTGTGAGCTAAACAAAGGTATTTTAGCTTAATGCTCATTACGAGAACCTGGGTTCCCAGAGATGGGCCATTATGTATAATTTAATCTTATAGGAAACATCCCTTTAGTGATTAACTTGTGATAGAATACAAAAGGTTCTTCCGTATTACAATAATAATGGCAAGTTAGGACTGTCTATGGCAACTTATAGCCTATATAAATTGGCTATATATAATTGTTCATATATAATCTGAAGATGAGAGCAAAGCTCAGTGTACTAGTTAACTGTGACACCATATCAGCGAGATGTGGTTGTCAAAATAGCCAGTGGGACCTGGGACTGCATCAGTGAAAGGGGCTGCCTAGCACAAAGCAGGGATGGAGAATGCAGGCCTCAGTAGCTTGGCTACCCCCTGGCCCATAACCAGGCAAACATCTTTGTCTCTCTTGGACTTTTCATCTGTAAATCAGCAGCAAAAGATGACATCATAGTATGCTCATAAAGGATGAATGATGTAAGGTTAATAAAACTTGCAGTACCGGGTATGGAGGTCTATGCTCAGTAAATGCTGGCTGCTGTTATAATTATGGTGGTGGTTAGCATGGGGATTTTAAAAATAAGGCATGTGATTGTTAGTCTGTATGTGCAATGGTAGATTATAGCAGGATATTGCAATCATTTCTGGAGTATTAGAATCACTACCACTAGAAACAGTCAAATATATATTTGAGGCTGACATCAAGGATGGAGAAGTTACTGAACCATATTCCATGGTTTGCATATTCCATGGAAGAAACCTGCAAGTTCTAATGTGAAGGAGACAATTCAGCAGAGGCTTAAGGGCATGGCTGCTACTGTCTTTAGATATCTGAAGGGTTGTCCTACAGAACAGGTTTTAGTATTCTTTACAGAATGAAGTTCAGCCATGGAAGTACAATGAAGTACATCTAATGAAGTACAGCCATGGCAGGTGCAGGGAGAAGAATATCAACTCATTGTGGGACAAAACGGTCAACCATGGAACAAGATTGTCTTGGGAGGTAGTGAGTTTACCATCGTTGGTGGTGAGAAACTGTTCACATGGGTATTGGCAGGATCTTGGGGATTCAGGCATCAGCCAACTGATTAGTTTAGAGAAACTTTAAATGATACTCTGAGTTTTGTGACTGTAGTCCTGGGTCCTCAGTAGAATCATCCAGTGGGATTAAAAAATATGACAGGGTCTTAGGACCCATACTAGACCAGTTAAATCAGAATCTCTAGGGATAAGGCTCTTGTAACAGTATTTTCACAATCTTCCCGGTTGAGTCTATTGTGCAGTCATTTGATAACTACCGTTTTAATGGGAAAAAGTAGGTACTGTTGGCAGTAACACCAGCTGCCTATCTTAAAACTCTAGGTGATCAATTCTGAACAGCAGGAGACAGTATCATTCTGTGTGAGAAATAGTAACAAAACAGGGCAGAGTTGGGTTGGATTTGGCTTCACTGAGCCCCAAATATTGAGGAAAAGTGAAAGCGTTATTTGCTCAGTCGTGTCCGACTCTTTGCAACCGCATGGACTGTAGCCTGCCAGGCTTCTCTGTCCATGGGATTTTCCAGGCAAGAACACTGGAGTAGGTTGCCATTACCTTCTCCAAGGAATCTTCCCCACCCAGGGATCGAACCTGGGTCTCCCACATTGCAGGCAGACTCTTTTACCATCTGAGACACCAGAGTCCATCCCAACTGAAGCCTCTGGCCATTTTAGCTAATGGTTTGCCTAAAGGTCCATGAGGTCAGTTTAAATGCCTGTCATAGAACTTCCTAGAGGGGGAAGACGAGGGACTATAGATGCTCAGGATTCAACTACCTGAATGAGTCTATTTTCTCCCAATGGAACTTGCTATTATGCATGTTTACTGGCTGCTGAGTGATTCATGCTATGTTGGGGGAAGATGTGCTCAAATGAAATGTGTTGCTTCTATGTAAAGTAGCTTATTTCTTCCAGGATACTCCGACCCACTGATGCAACCCTGCAGAACAATGCAAATTCTGCTGTGTGTGTGTGCGTGTGTGTGTTTGGGGATGAGAGAAAGACAAGAGTGCACATAAGAGATGCATATTTCTAGGTCATGGAGCATGCCTTCACACTTCCCTCCTCTGACCTTTATGCCAGAAGCATAAGAATGACCCATTGTCCACTGGCCCTGGAGCTTGGTTGTTCCTAATCTCTGGACGCTCAGTGGCTGAGCTGGCCTTCTGCCTGGCCAGTTGGCAGCTGTCAGGGTAGCCCCATGTATCCCAAATTTGTTCCCGCGTGGCTTCTTCCTGCCTGATCCCTCATCCTCTGGCATGGCATTTTCTCCATGACAGTCTGCCCCTGAACTGCCCTCGCTGCTGCTTTGGTAAAGGCTTGCAACGAAAGAGTAACAGCCACTGGCGAATCCAGTTTGTGCAAGCAGCATCAGCAATGGATGAGACCTCCCCTAGACTGGAAGAAGACTGGAAAAAAGGACTTCAGCGAGAAGCGAGCTGGCAGGTAAGTGATGTCCTCAGCTCCAGACAGCTCCAGATCACTCTCTCATCTCTTTCAGCCCAAGTCTGGGTAATTCACATCAGTCTGTTTGCACAAATGCATTGTCTCTAGGCATATCTTTTTGGGAAAAGTCATCATTAGTTTCCATTTCTTTGTAAACCATGCAAATAAGATTCCAAATGAATTTTCTGTAGATTCTTGAGCAAGCTAATAGAGTTTTACAAATCTATAGATGTTGCTAAATTTATACTTTCTTAATAAAGGCCCTTGAATTAACAAGTTGCAGGTGTATATCAAAGAAAGCATGAAGATTCGGTTTGTGTGAGTACAAGTTCATTGCAATATAAAAATTTAATACAACACCTGTCACCACACTTACTTTATAGCGTTATAGTAGCTTGGAATAAGGGGCTTGGTTTTAACCTATTTTAATGAGGTGGCCATTCTTTTAATGTGGCTTGTGTGCCTTTCTTATTTATGCTGAACTCATAATAGGTAGAAGCTCTGTGGTATGCAGAAAGTTCAAGCTAAAGGATTCATTTTGGTGTAGAGGCAGTTTTCATTAAAATATGCAAAGCAGTAATGTTTATACATTACAATACCTATTTCAAATTAGCAAAATTATATGCTCCTGTCTCGTAAGCTGCCAACTGAAATCCCTTCCTAAATCCTGTTGAATGGCTTTGATTACTCTTCTTCACATTACACATTACACACCTCTAATGCATATTTTTACGCATCCACTCCATTGCCATTTAATTAGACAACAATATTGAAGAGCGATGCCAGAGCTTTTTTTTCTAATGCTGCTGCCTTATGGAAAAAGAACACTTCCGTGCATGAAGCATTTCTTATGGGTGGTGTTGAATAAAGTGCAACTGTGATTTTCCATTTTGTCTGTAGCAGACAGTTTCTTACAAAAGTGGTGATTCAGGACGAGTTGATTCTCAACATCAATTTTTAAAAATAATTCTCCCTTTTTATAAAAAGAGAAAATTTTCCTAAGAGTCTCCTTTGCAATAGAAATTTCTGTGAAACGTAGTACTGATATTGACAGGTATGTTCTGTTCTAAGCTATGTGATGTTCAGGAAGGAGCTTCAGAAAAAAACCTCCTCCAGACTGTCATGAAATTGGAGTCCTTCCACTTTGAGTGGGTGCGTTATTTAGGAAGCAGGAAGGCATACAAATAAATCTTTGTGTGCTACTTTGAGAATGTCACATGGTTGGTCCCCAGGGGGTCTAAAGAGATATTCAGATATTTTATGGTATGTTGATGTGACTTTTGGATTTTTGTCTTTTGTTTATGTGCTTTCCTTTAAAGAGCTGGCATCTTCTAGTCTTCAGAGGGGGATGAAGGGAAGAAGCATGTGAGGAGATGACTCAGAGATCTCTGTGGACAAAATATTTAAACTAGGAACATGAAATCCAAATGTTTATGTAAGAAAGCATGTGTCCTATCAATGGTCCTATCCCATGGACCTTTAGCTTAGTCAAAGGCAGATGACGAAAATGTTCTCTATGCTTATTACCTACAAAGATGTGATCCTGTACAAGTTGACCAATGTCATTTCCACTATGGTAACCGAAGTTCTCTCTGTAGATATTGGAGGTCATGCTTATCGGAAGGGCATCCTAGGCTTCCTTTGGCCTCTCTGTCTCTTGACCATGCATGGCATTGTATATTGTGGTGCATCAGCCCCTGCTTCACTGCTTCTGGAGCTCTACCCACAGTGAGGTCTGCCTGCTGCCCACATTGTCCAGCCATCTGTATTGCCATGCTGGGTCCCCAAGCATGGAGTCTCCCCACTTCAGCTAACACTCAAGCTGTCCCTAAAGGAGGAAATGGAATCAAATGGCATTAGATGTAAGACTTTCATCCTGAGAGTGACTTCTTTTGGCCGTTCATGGTAGTGATGGAGTTGAAGACATTTTACAAATTGTAATTGATCCTGAAGCTTCAGTTTAGCTTTAATTCTGCATTTCTTATTGAAACGGATTCAGTACTTTTTTACCTAACTGTTATTTACCAATCACAGTGCCAGGTATGTGTGTGTGTACTCTTTCCTAAGGAACCTAGCCGGTAGATATAATTACCCTCCTTTTACAGACGAAGAAATTAAGACTTAAGGAGGTTACATGACCTGTCCAAAGCCATCTAGTATTCAAGTCCAGTCCTGTTTGACTCAAGTGCCTGTGCTCTTTCCACTGTGCTGTGCCATCTGAATTGAATTTTATCTCATTTTTTATCTCATGGAATAATAGCTTATGAGCAGCTGTGACGTGGGCAGGCAGGAAGAAAGAGGAAGGAAGGGAAAAAGCATGACGATCTTCTAATGGAATAATCAGTCTCTGAATCATTAAGACTTTAATAAAATGTTTTCAATAGTTTATTTTTTTAACCCTTACTTTCTACCAGGCCCTAAGCTATGTTTCTAATTCTGACAAGTATGTTAACAGACAGATATTACTTATTCTTATTACACAGATGGGGAAAATGAGGCTCAGCAGAGTTAGGGAACATGCTAAGGGTTGCAGAGCTACTTGAGATGATGAAAAGGGATGTGATCCAAGTTGGACTGGCCCCAAAGCCTGGATTCTTGTTAAGACTGCCTCTCAGAATGTATTTCCAAATTATACTTTGATCAAAAATATTTTACTATCTCATCTCTCAGTGACATGATGGGATTTGGTCCTTGAGAAGTCCCCTGATGGCTTTTTTTTTTTAAATAAATTAAGAGTTGGGCAAAAATGCCTTGCTCACTCAGTTATTCAGAATGTATTTTAATTGGATGCTTTTTGCCTTAAATAAACCACCTTATCCACAAACTTGAAAATGAACTAGATGCAACTGCTCAAATCAACTGTAAATCTAAAGATCCGTTTAAGCCTATAACCTGTACCGGAATACCAAGAGCAGCTTTGCCAGAGTCATGACTCCTGACGCTTAAAGCCCACTTCAACTCTGGGAGAAGTTGTGAAATGAGGTGGTGGGGGCTTAGTTCATCAGGTAACCATCGGATGATTGGCAGATTTACTTAAGCATCTTTGCTTCAGTTGTGAACCAAGGCATTACAATTGAGTGGGGCATTGTAGAGAGGATGTGAGGAGGTACAGATGCTTATTTGCTGGATAATAGTCAGTTGAAAGATACTACGAACACGTGTACACCCGTGGTGGATTCATATTGATGTATGGCAAAACCAATACAATATTGTAAAGTAATTAGCCTCCAATCAAAATAAATAAATTTAAAAAAATTTAAAAAAAAGAAAGATACTATGGAGGGACAAATGGCTCATTTCTCATGATAATGTTTTCTCTTGGGGTGGTCCCCTTTAAAACAACCAGTGTAATAGTGGTCTGGCAGTGAACTCCTCTCTCAGTGTTGTCCACCAAGGTCTCCTCAACAGGAGGACAACTTCCTCAAGGACAGAGAGGCATGTTGCTTGTGTCTGTGCCTCTGCCTTCAGCACTAAGCCTGGCACACACTCAGCCCTGATGATGTTCCCCTAACCGAAGGGAACTGCAAATTTGATTCAGAAGAAAGCTAAAATGTAATGTGGCCCGAAGGCCCTGATTTTACACATGAAGAACCAAAGCTGAGGCAGGCTGACTGCCCTGAGTTCTACTGCTGGTTATTAAGGAGCAAGGATGGTGATCTCTTTGTTTAGCTTTCTTCCTTTTTCCTGGATGACTTTTCTATAAATTTCCAATGCCTCACCTTTGCCCTATGTAGAACTGGAATAGAATATATTATCTGTGTCTGTTTAGATACCTGTATTTATCATGGTACCTCTATCTGACAGGAGCAGTGGTATAAAGGTTAAGAACATGGGATCTAGACCCAGACGTCTGGATTCTAACCTCGGTGTCATCAATTTCTAACTGTGCCACGCTGGTAGTGTTTCTAACCTCTCTATGCTTTAGTTTCCTCACCTATAAAATAGAGATAATTATCCCAGCTACCTTATAAGAATGTTGTGACTATTAAATGAGTCCATTTATGAAAAGTCCTTAGAATAATTATTTTTATTTTTTCTTTTATTTATTTTTTAATATAAATTTATTTATTTTAATTGGAGGCTAATTACTTTACAGTATTGTATTGGTTTTGTCATACATCAACATGAATCCACCACAGGTGTACATGTGTTCCCCATCCTGAACCCCCCACCCACCTCCCTCCCTGTACCATTCCCCTGGGTCATCCCAGTGCACCAGCCCTGAGCATCCTGTATCATGCATCGAACCTGGACTGGAGATTCATTTCACATATGATATTATACATGTTTCAATGCCATTCTCCCAAATCATCCCACCCTCACCCTCTCCCAGTTCAGTTCAGTTCAGTCACTCAGTCGTGTCCAACTCTTTGCGACCCCATGAATCGCAGCACGCTAGGCCTCCCTGTCCATCACCAACTCCCGGAGTTCCCTCAGACTCATGTCCATTGAGTCAGTGATGCCATCCAGCCATCTCATCCTCTGTCGTCCCCTTCTCTTCCCACCTCTAATCCCTCCCAGCATCAGAGTCTTTTCCAATGAGTCAACTCTTTGCATGAGGTGGCCAAAGTACTGGAGTTTCAGCTTTAGCATCATTCCTTCCAAAGAACACCCAGGGCTGATCTCCTTCAGAATGGACTGGTTGGATCTCCTTGCAGTCCAAGGAGTCAAGAGTCTTCTCCAACACCACAGTTCAAAAGCATCAATTCTTTGGTGCTCAGCTTTCTCTTCACAGTCCAACTCTCACATCCATACATGACCACAGGAAAAACCATAGCCTTGACTAGACGGACCTTTGTTGGCAAAGTAATGTCTCTGCTTTTGAATATGCTATCTAGGTTGGTCATAACTTTCCTTCCAAGGAGTAAGCGTCTTTTAACTTCATGGCTGCAGTCACCATCTGCAGTGATTTTGGAGCCCCAAAAAATAAAGTCTGACATTGTTTCCACATCTATTTCCCATGAAGTGATGGGACCAGATGCCATGATCTTCGTTTTCTGAATATTGAGCTTTAAACCAACTTTTTCACTCTCCTCTTTCATCAAGAGGCTTTTTAGGTCCTCTTCACTTTCTGCCATAAGGGTGGTGTCATCTGCATATCTGAGGTTATTGATATTTCTCCCGGCAATCTTGATTCCAGCTTGTGCTTCTTCCAGCCCAGCATTTCTCATGATGTATTCTGCATAAAAGTTAAATAAGCAGGGTGACAATATACAGCCTTGATGTACTCCGTTTCCTATTTGGAACCAGTCTGTTGTTCCATGTCCAGTTCTAACTGTTGCTTCCTGATCTGCATATAGGTTTCTCAAGAGGCACAGAGTCCAGAAGACTGTTCTATACATCTGTGTCTCTTCTGCTGTCTTGCATACAGGGTTATCGTTACCATCTTTCTAAATTCCATATATATGCAGTAGTATACTATATTGGTGTTTTTCTTTCTGGCTTACTTCACTCTGTATAATAGGCTCCAGTTTCATCCACCTCATTAGAACTGATTCAAATGTATTCTTTTTAATGGCTGAGTAATACTCCATTGTGTATATGTACCACAGCTTTCTTATCCATTCATCTGCTATTTAGTGCCCCATAGTGTGTGCTATGGGGCTTCCCTGGTGGCTTAATAGTAAAGAATCCACCAGCAATGCAGTAGCCACAGGAGACACGGGTTTGATCCCTGGGTCAGGAGGATCCCCTGGAGGAGGGCATGGCAATCCACTCCAGAATTCTTGTCTGAGAATCTCCATGGACAGAGGAGCCTGGCAGGCTACAAAGGTCACAAAGAGTTGGGCGTGACTGAAGTGACAGCCTGCACGCCCACATGCACACACATGGTATGTGCTGTATGTGTTAGGTGCTCTCTATCATCTATTTAATGAGATCAACCATTCAAAGTTCTCTGAACAGGTACTGTGTATAAAGCACATCTACACTTAAGTGAGTGAGACAGTGTCTGGAGACATTGCCTTTGAACTTGAGGTCATGGTGGAAAGAGCACAGCAGGTTGTTATGATTTGAGAAGAGCCAAAAAATGCTGTGTGTGTCACAGAATCACTCAGGAGTGGTCTCCAGTGTCTAAGGGGACCCACAGAGGCAGTGATGCTGGCACTAATTAAACAAAGAGAAGGACGTAAGCCAGACAAAGAACTTGGAAGAGTATAAAGGCCAAAGGAGAACTTATCAGAGGCAGGAGGAGCCAGTTGTCTTTTGGTGCTGGCCTTTCAAGGTGAGGCAGGAGTCATGCGGGTGAGTCTGAAGGTGAGAAAGTTCCTGCGTGGTCAGACCAAACATCTTCAAACAGCAGTGGAGAGTCATTGAAGGGCTTTAAACAGAGGCATGAGATAGGGCTCAGTAATTTTTTAGAGACATATCATTCTAGCTTCAATGCGGAAGATAAATTAGACTGTAACAAGATTGGAGGCCAGAAAACCAGTTCAGAAGCTGTTTCACAACTTTAATTGAGGATTGGTAGGACCGTGGAAATAAGATGGAGATGGAAGGGCAGATTTGGAAATATCTAGAAGAAGTGGGCCTCTGGATTTGGTGATTGATTCAGGGGATGGGTGTGTGGAGAGTAAAATGAATCTGCAGGGTGGCTAAGTGGATATAAGTGACATCATCTGAACAGAGACTGCCAGAAAAGAAGATGGTCTGTGGGCTCAGGATGGGGTGGATAATAACTAACACAATACTGGAGGAGAGTTATAAAAAATATGAATAATATAGTATTTTATACTAGAAAGATGAACAAAACCCCATGAGGACTCAGAAAATTTGGAAAGGTAATAATATCAAAATACTAAACAATGACCAAGAGCTTACTTTGTGCCAAGAATTGTTTTAAAAATTTGTCATTTATTAACTCATAGAATCTTCACCATCATGGTATTAGAGATATGAGTTGTATCTTCGTTGTGCAGATGAGGAAGTGTCGGAGAGGTTAAGATCACTTAGCTAGTCCATGGAACCTAGGCCAAAGCAGCCTGGATCCAGAGCTTGGAAGCTCCTTAGGATTGTGTCTATTTGCATGAAGCTAGGGGGCCATGGAGCTAGGCCTTCCCAGGTGGTGCCAGTGGTAAAGAACCCACCTGCCAATACAGGAGATGTAAGAGATGCAAGTTCCATCCCTAGGTCTGGAAGATCCCCTGGAAGAGGAAATGGCAACCCATTCCAGTAATCTTGCCTGGAGAATCCCATGGACAGAGGAGTCTGGTGGGCTACAGTCCATGTGGTTGTCAAGAGTTGGACATGACTGAAGCGGCTTGGCACAACACAGAGGCCCAGGGATGAGTTCACAGAGAAGATGACACTGGAGCCAGCTTTTTAAGAAGGAACGCAAGCAGGGAAACCTTGAGTTAGAATCTGGGCTTTACTGATTTACTGATGATGGTTATGCTCTACTTGGGGCAGAGAGAACAGATTCTTGTATGAGTTCAATGGGTCTCCTAAGGCTGACAGACTGAGTTTCTCAAGGTGAGATAGGCTCCCCAAAGAGGCTGCATGTGATGAAGGCGGCCTCTAGTAAGGCTGCCTCAGTGCTGAGCGGCCATGATGTGTGAGAGAGAGTGGACCGGGAAACTAGAGGGCCTGATGGGGAAAAGGCTACTAGACTTAGATGTGTGACCTCAGGCAAGTTCCTGTTCTCTCCAAATGGTTTCTTGTTACTTTCTACCTTTCCTTCCGATACCATTTCCATTTTGTATTTCAGTTTCCATGTGGAAATGAAAAAGAAGTATGTATGAGGTTGTCTCCTGCTCTCAGGAAAGGATTCATTTCTTCATGTTTGGTACACCTTGCATTGGAATTGATGGAAGAGTGGTTCATATTTTGAGTTTACTCAATATTTAGAGAATTCTGCTTTAAGATACTAATGTCACCTATCAAATGAGCAAATTGTGATGATGGGGTAAAGTCAGCACCTGAGGGTATAGACTGACCAGTTCTACCTTTATGTCAAGGGTATGATGGACCTACCCTGGAGAAGGAAATGGCAACCCACTCCGGTATTCTTGCCTGGGAAAATCCCATGCACGGAGGAACCTGGTGGGTTACAGTCTGTGGGGTCGCAAAGAGTTGGACACGACTAAGCAATTAAGCACACAGCACATGATGGACCTAGCAAGAAATGGCATGAATGTAGAAACTGTAAGAGTGTAGGTTTCTCAGAAAACAAGTTCCTTTTTTCTTCCCTTGTTAGATTTCTGGCACAGTGGTATGTTTGAGAAGACCCCTTTTTTGCTGGTTATAACTTTTTGTTGCTTTTCAAATTATTTGGGACTCATTCATTCATTTGGTCCAGGAACGTACAGTGTTTGATGTATTTCTTGGATTCAAATGTCATCGATTTATAAGGCTTAAAGAGACCTTGGGATGACATGTCATTGTTTGTTTTCACCCCCATGTTCTTCACTCTGAGCAGAAGCAAGTCCAAAAAGCTGAAAACAGATGACCTTCTATAGCTGCTCTCCATAACTCATCCCTGGGTCTAACAAATGATTCTTGGGTTAAGGAAATTCTTCCTTGTGGTGGATTTAAACCTTACGTACCCGCTGCAGCTCAGGACCAGTCCTGCTCCTTCCTCCTCCCTGGAGGTGGAGAAAAACAACTCAGTCACTGTCCTCAGGAATCAGCCTTTCTGGCCTTGAGGATCATTATGAAAGCAGCCTTCAGCTTCTACTTCTCATGGCTAAGCACCTTAAATCCCTTAGGCATAATTCTTCATTTCCATCTTCTTGAGTCTCTCTGAAGCTTCTCCAGATCTGCTCATTACCTTAACTTCTGTAGTCTAGAACTTTTCAAGAGGATCTAGCCAGGGCTAACCAGTAGTGGCCATCTGCTCATTTATTTAATCAGCGAATGCACATTTATTGAGCTCCAGGGGTTTTAAATACTAGACCCCTGGGCAACGTCCTGAGGTGGCAAAAATAAGTAAAAACAGCCTAATGCAACACTAAGAGGTTGGCTCATATCATGGATCACTGCTTACCAGCTGTATGACCTTGAACACATTACTTAACCTCTCTGTCTCAGTTCCTTCCTGGGCAAAATGAGATAATGATAATATCTATCTCATTGGGTTGTTGTGAGGATTAAATGGATAAATACATGTAATACACTTAGAATAGTGGTCACTGCCTAGTTCTGGTCATGTAACTCTTTGCTAAAGAAAATAATAATGAAATAAGATGTAGATCCTGCCCCCTAATTGTACCCACTTTACTCAGAAGGATGAACAAATAAATAAACAGTTAATGACAGTTCAGTGCATTCCGTGCTCTGATAGCAGTCTGAGCATGTGGGATGGAAGTTCAGAGAAGCAAGAGGAATCATGTCCCAGGGCATCAGGAATGACTTCATGGTTCACAGGAAGTGGACTGTTGGATGCACGTCTTAAATTCACATATCGTTGATGTGAAAGGCAGGGAGAAACCTTGGACGGACATTTTCTTGTTCATTTTTATTGTACAGATGATGGAGTTGCCTCAGAGTAAGGGCTTTCTAGGTGGTGAGGAGGGTGAAAAGGTATCCTAGTCATAGGGAAGCTTATGAATAAAGAACTAGAAGAACACGCATTTGGCGTGTGTTGGGAAGATGGCAGGTGGCTTGTTGTGTCAGGGGGTGTTATGAGCACTGAGGCTGGAGGAGGCCTTAGGTTGTGAATGGAGCCATTTCCTTAACCTAATCCATGCTTATGGGGATTTTATTTAAAAAGTCACAGCATTTGAGATCTCTCTTCTAGGAGTTTTCTTACTCTGTCTTGGGTCGAGTTATGCGTCAATCCCTGGAGGCCAGAATCTGAATCCTATTCATTTTCCTGTTTCTCTCAGGGCTTAGCACAGTACCAGGCACGAGGCAGGCTTAAGTCATGTGTACTGAAATCAACTTTGCTGTGTATAGCAAGTGCCCTCATCTGCTTGTTCTAGGACAGCCAATTGTGCTTATGCATGGATGAACCCATGCTAATAAATGAATCCAGGGATTTTACAGTTTTCAAATTTGACTCAATTTTGAGCACCTCTTGGGAAGGGAACAGTTTTGTGTAAAACCCAAAGAACCAAGATGAGAAACAAATTCTCCCTGTGGAGTTTCTGCCTTTTACATTTGACTTCCTGTGTTCCTGTGTGCTGTATTCATGGCTGATTATTCTGATGGGGACCCAGCGAACACTGAGTTTAGGATTTAAGACTTAGACTCTTCCCATTTGGAACTCTTTCATGAGCATTGGCTCACATCGCTCCCAATCCATGCTGACACTGGCTACAGAAAACTCGAGATGTGAAGGGCAGATCTTAAAAGAAGGCAGCTCTGGACTCTCTAAAGAGACAAATATATTTTACATCAAGTTCCCTGGTTTAAAAAAAAAAAATGTCAAAAGAAGTGGGAAATACTCAAGTTGTAGCAGCTGGGTGAATGCAGTGATTCTCTCACTTAGGGCACAAACGCTGCAGTTTTCTATCTAATTCACTCCTCAATCATTCCATGGCCCCTGTCTCAAGCTCAATTTAAGCTCAGTCCCCAGTACACAGAGCCACTGCACAGTATATAAAGAAATGACTGGCCAAAGGGAATGAGGGGAAGACGGTGCCATGTGGTGACCAAAGCTTGAGTTAAAGTAGTTCTGGGGTCACACAGCATCTTTCCCCAGCACCTCTCACAGAGTCCGTGTAAAATAGGTCATTTCTTCTTTAGCCTTTAAATGGTAATTATCTCCGCCTGATAGGCTAATCTGCTTGGACATAGCCTGATGCTGCTGTTCAGATCCTCACCACGTATATTGGGGAAACAGACAAATTTACTGGAGACTTAAGAGGGTAGTGCCTGGATGGAAAGTTTGCTGCCTCCCGGGCTTTGAATTGAAATGGAACTGGTCTGGTGCTCTGCAGAACTCTATTACTGCTGATGAGTGTTTGTCTTTTTCAGAGGAGCTCGGGTGAGCAATAAATATGACTGCTCTATAGGGAGCGCGTCCTGGAAACTGTTGGATCTTTCTTTACACATGTCAAGCGTGTTTCAGTTTTCAGAAGCACATATCCATTTATACTGCATTTTCAATCTCATAGAAGCTCTATGAAGGAAATGGCAACCGTGTTATTATTACCAGTCATCAAATGCATAAACTGAGGGCTGATGGGTTAAGAGCCTTGCCCAGCAGGGCCAGGACAAGGACTTGAGTCTGAAGGGCAGTGCTGTGCTTATGCAGGCAGATCCCGCTTTCTCTCTGTTCACTAGTCAAGAGTGAATTTTTGAGAAACTTGTAAAAAAATTGTGTTCTTTAATGAATACTTAATTAGCCTCAATTGGTTGTTCTCTTCCTTGAAAAGGGTGATATTTAAAGCTAAAAACTTTTCTGTAGTCATTTCTGAGAAAGCACGCCCCTCCCCAAGCCTAACAATGAAAATGTCTGGCGAAAAAGCAAGATATTCATATTTCTCCATGCTATGCCTCACGCTTCAGGCAATGGCTTCTTGCAATGGTGAGAGTCCAGACACAGTCAATAATCCGGGGATGTGCTGCAGAAATACATAATTTTTTGTAGCACTGTAAAGACTTTTGAGTATTGCTGGATTCTTTTTTTCTTTCCTTTCACATTGGAAAAGAAAGTCCACTGTCTCCCGCAACCCAGCTTCTTGCCAACATATGACTTGAATAGCATCAGTTCAATTTAGTCGCTCAGTTGTGTCCAGCTGTTTGCGACCCCATGGACTGCAGCACGCCAGGCTTCCCTGTCCATCACCAATTCCTAAAGCTTACTCAAACTCATGTCCATTGAGTCAGTGATGCCATCCAACCATCTCATCCTCTGTCATCCCCTTCTCCTCCTGCCTTCAGTCTTTCCCAGCATCGGGGTCTTTTCTAATGAATCAGTTCTTTGCATCAGGTGGCCAAATATTGGAGTTTCAGTTTCAGCATCAGTCCTTTGAATGAATATTCAGGACTAATTTCCTTTAGGATTGACTGGTTGAATCTCCTTGCAGTCCAAGGGACTCTCAAGAGTCTTTTCCAACACCACAATTCAAAAGCATCAGTTCTTCAGTGCTCAGCTTTCTTTAGAGTCCAACTCTCACATCCATACATGACTACTGGAAAAACCACAGCTTTGACTAGACTAGACTTTGAATAACGTGAATCACCTCAATCCCACCTTTTGCGTGAATCAAAGTTTCAGTGACACAAAGAGTTGAGCTGTTGAGACCAGATGTTTTCTTTAGAAATTTTTGGAAACTGAAATGGCCAAGAGGTCACAGAGTATAGCTTTTGTTATTTTTGTGGGAATAACAGTAAACTCTTAGATGCATTGGTCTTTGAAATATACTGTTTTCGATAGTAATTGGTTTTGGGGCTCACACCTAACTTGAGGAACTATGGTTGCCCATTTCTTGCATTGTTACTGTACTTTTTACATCTGTTTCATCTGCCTATAATAAACCCACTCCTCTGTCCCAACTCCTTTCTCAACCAAAAATTTTTCAAAAAATCTCCTAGTCATCCTTAAAAACTCCTATCACCAACTAATATTTGAAGTTCTGGACTGTAATATTAGTTGTATTGTAAGCATAAGTTCTGAAGTCAAACCAATGTAAAGCTAAATTATGTTTTGCCATTGACTAGTTGAATAACCTTGGATATATTTCTGCTTTAAAGTTTTAAAAATTACCTTTAAAATGAGATTATAGTAGTAACTTTATTCTAAGATGATTATGAAGATTAAAGGAAATAATATACTCAAATCCTTTGGCAAAGTGACTAGCATGTAGAAAACACTCAGTAAAAGCCAGCAATTATTATTCCCATTGTAAAGGGTTTCCATTAAGACCATGGTTATGACAATGCTGTTCACAATCCCATTTCTGCCAGCTTACTCATACACAGGACAGAAATCAGACATAGAAAAAAAGAGACAAAAAAGTATATGATCAGGTAAAATTAATATCTATATAGTGAAGCAAAGTATTTGGCAAAACTGAAAAATTGTTTTAGAAAATTAGAGTTGAGTTAGTTGATTCAACAGAAAATAATGTGCAAAAATTAATAGCTTTCTGGTGTACTTCCAATAACCAGTTGGAAAATATGAAGATTAAAATCATTCAAAATAGCACTAAAATGTAAACTAAAAATAAATTCATTTAGTAATAACACAGATTCTGTATGAAACAAACAGTACAACTTTAGTAGAGGCATAAAGGAAGACTTGGATAAATGGAAAAGGAATCATTTTCTTAGAAAGGAAGAGCAAATACTGTCAAGATGTTAGCTCTTACCAAATGAATGTACATATTTAATGTAATTCTAGTCAAAATCATTTTACTGCTGTTGTTTTCTGGAAACTTGACCAAGTATTCTAACGTTAATTTTGAATAGTAAATAGAATGAAAGAGCTAAAAAATATTTTAAAAGAAGATCAGTAAAGCAGGCTTTTCTCAGGTAGATATTGTAATGTACTGTAAAGTTATGGTAATTAAAACTTTTGGATGTTCCGGAGTAAGAATAAATAGACAAATCAGGTTGAAATAGACTAGAAACAAGACTCTGGTATAAATAAGTGTTTAGTATATAGATGTGGTCAAGGCTAGATTACGTAGTAGTTGGAGAACTGACAATTCTGTAAGAACTGGTGTTGAGCCAC
Source organism: Bos taurus (assembly GCF_002263795.3). Lineage (NCBI taxonomy): Eukaryota > Metazoa > Chordata > Mammalia > Artiodactyla > Bovidae > Bos > Bos taurus. The sequence goes on along the minus strand of NC_037333.1, from coordinate 43,693,970 downwards.
CTGGTTAACTGAAAGGAGAAAAGACTACAAATTAAATTCCAGGGAGAAAGAATAAAATGTAAAAAATTCAAAAGAAGTAAAAGGAGAAAATATAGGATAATGTTTATCAGATCCTGGAACAATAAGGATTTCTAGGCATAAAGGAAAAGAGTGATCATTTTGATTATGTAAAAATTTAAAAATTCTGTATGTTGTAAATATAATAAAAACCCAACAAATTATAAAATGGGAAAATATTTTTTAATGACTCTGGTCTAAATGGCTTGATATATTTAAGAAATTAAGAGATTATAAGTAAGAACCTAATATTCCACTTGAAAGGAGTTTCATCCATGAACAATTAACAAGAGCTATATGTTACCAATAAATACATGAAAAATTGTAATCACATTTGCCAGGAGAGAAATTAAAATTACAACAGAATGAGAGACAACTGTAACGATTTTGAGAAGCTATTACGTTGGTGACACTATTGAGGATGGAATGCATCCCATGTAACTAGTCTCTGCCTTTGGGGGAGAGTGTGAATTATTGCCACTTTCCTGGAAATTAGCTATCTAATATAATAAATAACATAAAACCAATAGCTTAAAAATGTTCAAAAACTTGACTTAATACTATTCTAGAAATATATTTTAAGGAATTTACTATAAAGGTAAAACTTCATATAAAAAGATGTTTATTTTGATATTATTTATAATAAGTTTGGCTCATTTAAATTTTCAGTTATAGGTTGATTGTAAAACACACTATGATGCAGTCATTAAATATTGTTTTCTATATTTATTGTAGGGGGAAGTGCTTTTGATAGAATATTAGATGAAAACCTTAAACAATATACTTTAGATTAAATAAGGTAATTGACACAACAAAAGACAATAAAGACAAAAAGATTTAAACCCTAAAGGACAAAGAGAATGAAAGAGGAGATGACGTTGGTGAAGAAATGTCTACTGGATTTTGAAAGCTTGAAAGAAAATAAACGAAAAGTATCTGACTTGGCACAGCATTAAGATAATAGTGAGATTTAAGCTTTTGGGAGAGAATCAACAAAAAGCAGGCTGTTAGGCGCTGCCAAATTTTGGAAATGCTCAGAAACTGGATGTGTGGGTATCTTAGAAGGTGAGGGTGAGGAGTAGAATAGAAAATACACGAACAGGTTGAAGATGATAAGGAAAAAGCAAAGAGACCAGATCCCTTCTCTTACTCAGTGAGGGGAGAAAACAGTGTTCATCCTAACAGAGTTGAGCAAAGATCTGGGTTTGAGGGCAGTTGGGCACTGTGGACAGACAGGTAATGAATAATATGAAAATAAGAAGGTTTCAGGTGAAAGTCTGCATACAGAACAGTGAGACCACAGTTTTCTGTCTTCTCTTCCAAAGTGTTGGTGGCTTGTTTTATTCTCTGATGGAGAGGAAAGAGAAGGATTCCTTCCTGGAAAAACTGACCAGTCCAACAGAAAATACGTCCTGTGAAAAGATCAACTCTCCTCCATGGCACGCTGCACTAAAGCCCACTACGTATGACTCTTTTCCAGTCAACCTTGGATGTTTTCCTCTTGAATGACCAGACATTCCAACATGAAAAAGACAGGCTAAAACAGAAACAGATAAACAAAAATAACTGAGGCAAATGGAGGCAGTGCAGGCCAGAGGAAAATATTTTAAACAATCTTTATTTCAAGAGGTAAGATAACGTATTGTATTCAAAACATAAGAACAGGCCACTATGGAAAGGAACATTCAGAAAACCAGAATAAGCTCTTAGAAATAAAAATATGAATGCAGAAATTAAACAATTTAATTAGAAGAAGAATTAGAAAACACATTTGAAAAAAAATCTCTGACAAATTATGTTAAAATAAAAAGACAAAAAGAATGAAAATAAGAAGGAAGAAAAACAAGAAAATTTGATGAACAGCTCAGGAAGCCTAAAATCCAGAGGAGATTCTGAAAGTGATACCAGATAAAATGAAGGGAAAGAAGTAGGCTAAGTAGTATAAGAGAATCCTCTTGAACTGAAAGACTTCAGTTTATAAATATAAGTATCCATTTACTTAATGCCAGAATAACAGATCACACACACACACACACACCCTTAGACACATCACTGAGAAATTTCAGAACATTTGGAATAAAGAAAATTTACTAAATGATTTCAGGAAAAAAAGCAACAGGTTACATACAATTGAAAATCACATTGAAAATTACCTCTTGAAGTTAGATGAGAACAGAGGATGATATTCAAAATTTTAACTGATTTTCAACCTAGAGGTCCATACTTTGCTATTGCCCCTTATTGTTACAGGAGTAAAATTGGAGGCATCTTATAGGATTACATAATATAGTGAATGTAAAAGTTATTCAAATAAGATTTTTTCAGACTATTTTCTCAGAAAGCTACTAAAGGATGTGCACCATAATAAACAAGAAGGTGAATCAAGAAGGAAGAAAATATGGGATCCAAGAAATAAGAGAGACAAAGGATATTCCTAGGATGATGGCAGAAGGTAACTCTAGGGTGTCAGCTATGCTGAATGCCTGAAGAGAAGCTGGTCCAGATCAGAGCAAAAGGATTAAGGACTCCTGGAGGGATGCCTTCTGGAAAAAAATGGAACTGAACATCTGTCTAATGTGAATATATTGAACACACTAAGAAGTTTTATTTTATTTTATTTTTAGCTCTGACAGAGAGTTTGTCATTGGATCAGAAAAATAAAAAGGAAAGGTTAAAATGTAGACAACTATTAATTCCAGGGGAGAAAAAAGTAGGTAAGAAGGAAAATTTAATTATGAGACACTATATAGCTCAGCAGTGAACAAAACAAATAGTTCTTAATAATATAACATGAAGATTATTTGTTTTGCAAAATTATGACATGACTATGGGGCTTCACAGATGGCACTAGTGGTAAAGAACCCACCTGCCAATGCAGGAGACATAAGAGACATGGATTCTATCCCTGGGTTGGGAAGATCCCCTGGAAGAGGAACTGGCAGCCCACTCCAGTATTCTTGCCTGCAGAATCCCATGGACAGAGGAGCCTGGCAGACTACAGTCCATAGGGTCTCAAAGAACTGGACACGACTGAAGCGACTTAGTATATATTTATGAATTTAGGAAGATGGTGTATTTCTGTCTCACTTGAGCCTCCCATTGGCTTCTGGGGCTTGAAGGAAAGGAACAGGATGCTTAGAGCTCCCCTAGGTATCTCTGGAGCAAAAAGGTGGAGTCTGTGAAGAGTACCAGGAGGATCTTCCTTCTCTCTGCTTTTAGAGAAAGCACCCTGCCACATTGGGGAAGTGAAAGCTACCCACTCACTGTCCTCTATTTATGCTAGTGGTTCAAAAAAAAAAAAAAAAAAAAAACCTAAACATCTCATTTTGCAGAGCTGGTGCAGGAAGCACTTGGTCAGGCAAACGCTTCAGGGCCAAAGCATCCAATTATTTGCATCTCACTGCACTGGGCAAATCTTACTCAGCCAGTGGGAGAGATCACAGAGAGAATACTTTATTCAGAATTTCAGAGAAGTCTATGAAGAAGTGAAAGGGCAAGGCTGATTTCACAGTAGAAAGATTAGGGCATGAAAAAGGTAAGAAAAAGAGCATGTTGGAGAATAGACTTCTATGGAGACGGAAGAGATAAGGAACTTGGAGGAAAGGCAACTTAGGTAAAACTAGGCTCATGTGTGTGGTAGTTTACATTTAATTCTCACAGCAAGTGTGCAGATATAATTATGTAACAGTTTCCATTCTCAGATGGGGAAGTGGAGGATGGGAATGTTGGTTCTTTGAAGGGCACCCAAGCTCACAGAGGTCTTCTCAGATTTCTCATTTTCCTTCATCATATGAAAGAAATGATAGTTTCTTTCTAGGTATTTTACGGTTTATGGAAATGCTATTTTCTGGGGTGCTTCCTTCCCAGTGTTCGCTGTGCCAATCCCCTATTCCTTCTGGTGAAGACTTGCTTTTACAGGACCTTCTACACGGGCAAGGAGGAGGATCTGAGCATCCAGTCTGCATGCTATTTCCACGTCTGCCTTTGGGTGAGGGTCTGGACACCCACCAATATCCAACAAGGGGTCTAAAGACATCCCACCTCTTCCTTGCCCTCTCTCCTCCTCCCCAACACACTCACTACCACAGACTGAGGCCCAGAGTTAATCAGTGATTCCTCCGGATTGCCTGCATAGGGGAGAGGCCAAGTTTAATGCTGGCCAGTTGCATTAAATAGTCCAAATAGTGGTTCTACTTCTTAGAAGCTGTGAGACAATTTCCTAACCTCTTGTGCTAACTTCCCATGTTTTACCGTCTGTAAAATGACGATAATAACAGTAACCACTTCATAGGGCTGCTGTGAGGATTAGATAAGAAATTACATCATCATCATCTCACTACCACCCCCCAAAGAGCTGCACATAGAAGATGCTCAGAGCAGGTGGCTCTTTTCATCTGAGACTGGTTTTAGCTCTTTAAAGTTTGGATTTGTAGAAATAGGGGTGAGTTGAGGGAAGAGTCAGGGTTCAAGAGAAGGAAAAGCAGAAATAACACTTTTTATGAGCATAAGCTCCCTACTATGCTTGATGTTTCTCCACATTCCAGGCGCTTCTCTCATATGTCAAAACACACACACACACACACACACCACTCCATTTTTATTATGCATAAAGTCCACTGATCATCAGAATGCTCTGAAAACTCTCTCAGAAAACCTAAAAGTTTTCTGGATCACCTTTCTGTATTTAGTGAAGGAAGATACCAGGGAGCATTTTAAGACATCTAAGCCTCCATGCTATCCTGGCAGCTTTTGTTGATACATCTCTTTAGTGCAGTTTTAGTTAGACTTCAATTTGTGACTAAATGCAGGTTAGTCATTTGTGACTCTGAGTCATTGTGACTCTAAGGAACTTCTACCCAAAGACTTTCCTTTAGCAAGTCTCTTGCCCAGCAGTCCCCGTGCACTTGCATTGTGCCAATGTTTCCACCTGGTTTTGTCTCTCTGGCACTCGTGGGCCTTTCTAGGAGTTACTGAATTGCTGAGCACCTCTGAGCAAGGCTGAGTCACCCTCAGCCCTTTAATATACTAGAAACTTTCAGACCATCGTGGTCTACAATGTTGAGTCTGGTTGGGGTTGCCTGGAGAAGTTTTTGTGTGCACTTCAAGAAGGATGGCTTAGGAATCTTTGATCACTGGGGGCACAGGGCCTATAGATTCCCACTGAAGGGATGATAATACACTGGGGAAAATGGTTAGGCCATTAAGAATCACATTTTTCTTTTTGAGGGTGTGTTTGAATTTCTAACTTTCAGATTTATAAGAGCCAGTAATTATATCACCAATTAAATGAGTGAAAAAATCTATAAAACTAAAGAAACACTATTCCTGTTGAAAAATATATGTACATAAAATTAGAGCAATTCACAAATGCAGAATTCTAATGTTATATTAGATGGTTGCAACTGCAAAGCCTGCTTTCATATTTCCATTACAGCTCTGTTTTCTTTCAATTTGAGGAAATGTTTCTCTTAACAAAAAAACTCTAATACTTTATTTTAGCCTGAAGGGATAAATCTAATTCAAGATCTGTTTTAAATTATTTTTTTTAAGGTTTTGAAGAAATAAAATATTTTTATCTTAATCTCATTAATTTTTTTGTTGTTGTTCTGGGAAGACTCAAACATAAATGAACTTTAAAAGTTGAAACTTTCCACCTGCCTTGTTTCCAGGAAGAAGATTGTTCTTGAAATGTGAATTTTTCAAAGGGAAAAATGTGAGCATTGAGTGGAGGCCTAAGTATAGAATCTGGCTTTGGAAGGGACTTTAGGGTCATTTAACCCCACTTAGTCCTCTCAAGGACCCTTGGGAAATGGGTATAAAATCCACCTGCATGTCTAAAATTCAATAGTATGTCTAGCCCCATCCATCAAAGTATGAATTATAAGTAATCTAAAGTCCTTTCTTATTGTGATTGTTGTTCAGTCACTAAGTCTTGTCCAATTTTTTGCGACCCCATTGACTGCAGCATGCCAGCCTCCTCTGTACATCGAGTTTCCTCAAACTCATGTCCATTGAATCAGTGATGCCATCCAACCATCTCATCCTCTGTTCTCCTCTTGCCCTCAGTTTTTGCCAGCATCAGGGTCTTTTCCCATGAGTCAGCTCTTCACAACAGGTGACCAAAGTACTGGAGCTTCAGCTTCATCATCAGTCCTTCCAATGTATATTCAGGGTTGATTTCCTTTAGGATTGACTGGTTTGATCTCCTTACTTTCTAAGGGACTCTCAAGAGTCTTCTCCAGCACCACATTCAAAAGCATCAATTATCCAGTTCTCAGCCTTCTTTATGGTTCAACTCTCACATCCATACATGACTACTAGAAAAAACCATAGGTTTGACTATATGGACCATTGTCAGCGAAGTGATGTCTCTGCTTTTTAAAACACTGTCTAGGTTTGACACAGCTATTTCTCCAAGGAGCAAGCATCTTTTAATTCTGGGGCTGCAGTCACTGTCCACATTGATTTTGGAGCCCAAGAAAGTGAAATCTGACACTGTTCCCACATTGTTCCCATCTATTTGCCCTAAAGTGATAGGGCCAGATGCCACGATCTTAGTTTTTTGACTGTTGAGTTTTAAGCCAGCTTTTTCACTCTCCTCTTTCACCTTCATCAAGAGGCTCTTTAGTTTCTCTTCACTTTCTGCCATTAAAGTGGTATCATCTGCATATCTGAGGCTATTGATATTTCTCCCAGAAATCTTGATTCCATCTTGTGATTCATCTAGCCCAGCATTTTGCATGATGTACTCTGCATACAAGTTAAAGAAGCAGGGTGACAGTATACAGCCTTGACGTACTCCTTTCCCTATTTTGAACCAGTCCATTGTTCCATGTCCGGTTCTAACTGTTGCTTCTTGGCCTGCATACAGATTTCTCAGGAGGCAGATGAGATGGCCTGCTATTACCATCTCTTTAAGAATATTATACAGTTTTTTGTGATCCACACAGTCAAAGACTTTAGCATGATCAATGAAGCAGAAGTAGATATTTTTTTGGAATTCCCTTGCTCTTTCTATGATCCAGTGTATGTTGGCAATCTGATCTCTGAAAGTTCTTTCTAGCCTTAATTGAAAATTTTAAAAATCAAAAGAGTATGTGCATATATTAAAAAAAATATATTGGATATTTCAGAAGGACTCACAGTGAAAAATAATTGGTCCACCTCTTTCCACTTTGAGCCCTATTCCTTAGTGGCAAATACTATTACCCCTTGCTGCTTCTCAGACTTGAACAAAACAAAAACAAATACTCTGATTCAAATTGCCATTTAATATTTCAAATTCTTATATAATTCTAAACAATGAGTTAGAATCAATGGGTGGGTTATTGTCCTAGAATTAGGAACTATGAAAATGAAAAAGCTCCTCATGATGTAAATGAATTCACTTACACCTGAAGACAACAACGTCTAGAGTGACTTGTCCTCTGATTAGTTCAAGGTCAAACATTTAGTTTATGACACTCTATGAAATAAAACTTGGGTCTGATGCCCTTTCCCCTCTACTAGACTGTTTCTCCTGACATGTTTTCACACAATTCAGTTATATCCTGAGTAGTGCTGTGGTAAACTAGGTCTCTTCTTTAAACAGTGAGACTGTTTTAAAATGCTCGTTAATGTGAGTGCAGTGGGAGTGCTGCAGTTTTTATTTAGAGACTAATGTAAATTATAATGTCTGGCTTCCCAGGTGCTTCAGTGGTAAAGAATCCTCCTGCCAATGCAGGAGATGCAGGATACATTGGTTTGATTCTTGTGTTGGGAAGATCCCCTGAAGGAAGAAATGGCAACCCACTCCAGAATTCTTGTGGTAAAATCCCATAGACAGAGGAGCCTGGTGGGCTACAGTCCATGGGGTCACAAAGAGTTGGATGTGATTGAGCATGCACACATGTAAATTATAATGAGGCCATACCTATAAAATTACAAGGTGTGTGTAAAATTGATCCAGTTTGGCAAGGAAAAAAAAAAAAGAAATATGCAATTTGAAACCAAGCATTATTGGTACAGGAAACCATGTAATGTTAGAATGTATAATTGGTAGGAACTTTCTAATGTTAGTATTGAGTTCTAGTGACATCTTTCTATACTTGAAGTTTCCTTCAATTTGTTATTTGATGAGGAAACAGTACTGATGGCTCATGGACTATGGAAGACGGTGTAATAGAGAAAGTGAGAGTATAAAGAGTAGGGAACTAGAAATCAGAATTTGGGTTGCATGTATACATGGGGGGCCATCTATATATATAGCAGGGGTGATGGCAAATTAAAGGTGAGAGTCAAGAGAGTGTTCTGGATTTCTAGGAACTGTCTTGAACAGAGATGATACATTAGGAATCCAGTCTTAAAGTCAGAAAGAGTTTGGTCAGGTAGCAGCCAGGCTAGAGAGGTTACTTTCACCAACTGAAAGAAAACATGATTAGCCTAGACAAGTGGTTGGCAAAATTATTCTGTAAAGGACCAGAGAGTAAACATTTTGGGCTTTGCTAGCCAAAGTCTTTATTACCGTTACAACTCTGCTGTTGTAGCACAAAAGTGGTTATGGACAAGATGCAGACAAATGAGTGTGGCTGTGAGCCAATCAAACTTTGTGGTCACAGAAATGTGAATTTCATGTAATTTTCATATGTTGTGCATTCTTCTCTTTTCTTTTTCGTATTGTTTTCAATCACTTAAAAATACACAAAGCATTCTAAGGTTGCAAGGCCATACAGAACAGGTGGTCGGCTGGGTTTGGCTCAAGGATCCTGGTTTGGGGATTGCTATACTGGGCTAATAGAAAGTTAGGGTCCAGCATTTAAGTGATGATTCTGCTGTTTCAGTGAAGCAGTAAAGAGGAACTTCCCCTTTCTCTCTCTCTCTCATTCTGTGGTTTCTGGAATCTAAGTTCTCTGTGTTTTGCTTTGTTTTCTGTAGACCAGCGGTCTTGATAGAAGACAGAGTAAGATCTGTGTGTGATCTTCTCACTCTAAAACCTTACTTCCTGATCCACAAAGCACTCCAGTGGACAGGACAAAGAGGTTCTTTACTGCATTATACAGACTGTTTGCTGAATACATTTGCCATCATGACTATGGTGTAGCCCTTCCAAAAACATTTGTTGATCTGAAATGCATTCAATATTCAGATGTAGTTTTGTGTGGGAAAGGTTCTCCCACACATACCCCCATGTGTCCTCTGGGTCCTAACTTTTCCCCATATGTCTGGAGGGCAGGGGACTCTGCTCTGTTAATAATCCTGGGAAGTGCCCTCAGTGAAGAGTTCCGGGCTACACCCCTCACGGGTCACTGACATCCCTTATCTGTACTTGGTATGATTCATATTTCTAATCTGTATACTTTGGATTGATTCCTGACCCTTTTTTTTTTTTAATTACTATAATACTGTATCTGGAGAAGGAAATGGCAACCCACTCCAGTACTCTTGCCTGGAAAATTCCATGGATGGAGGAGCCTGGTAGGCTACAGTCCATGGAGGCGCAAAGAGTCAGACACGACTGAGCGACTTCAATGTCATGTCATAATACTGTATACTAATGGCATGCTTTCAAGGTGACAAGTTTTTTCCATCTAAAACTCTGATGCAGATGGCAAGCTGATACTCAGGAAAATCATGCAGTAGAAAGCTGTTGAACCTTAGTCATAGCCAGACTAGTCTCCCAATGCATTGTTCCTTCTGTTCAGCCATACAACCTTGCCTCTGGTTTAGAGTTTATTGGGATTGGGATCTAAAATCACTTGTAAACTCTGATATGATGAGGTCAATTATCCTTAAAATTTATTGCCATTAGAGAGTATTTATGTATTTTATTAATGTGTTTGCTTCCTCCTAAGTAAAAGTCTCGAGAAGGCAATGGCACCCCACTCCAGTACTCTTGCCTGGAAAATCCCATGGACAGAGGAGCTTGATAGGCTGCAGTCCATGGGGTTGCTAAGAGTCGGACACGACTGAGCGACTTCACTTTCACTTTTCACTTTCGTGCATTGGAGAAGGCAATGGCAACCCACTCCAGTGTTCTTGCCTGGAGAATCCCAGGGATGGGGGAGCCTGGTGGGCTGCAGTCTCTGGGGTCGCACAGAGTCGGACACGACTGAAGCGACGCAGCAGCAGCAGCAAGTAAAAGTCATTGACTTGAGATTGGGACCCAGGGATTGAAGCCTCATCTCTTAGCTCTCCAGCATCGGTAGGCAGGTTCTTTACCACTAGTGCTACCTGGGAAGCCCCATCAAGTGCTTGACACGTATTAAATGCTTGATTGATACCAGGTACAGTTGTTACTGCCACCGTCAAGCCCCTTGTCCAGGAGGAGGGCTGAGATCTGAATACAGGTCTGATCCTATCTCTGTGCTCATGAACTCCAACCCCATGGTGGAAGGTGAGTGAGTGGTCCTGAGGAATCTGGAACACAGAATGGGGTACCATGGTGGTTCCATGAGGGCCATGAGGAGAGAGGTATGAGGAGATAGAGCATCTGAGGTGCTGATTGGTGTGAGAGAAAGTTGGGTGTGTCAGGGGTGATTCTAGTGCCCCCTTCAGGACAGAATGCACTGCTCACTTGAGGTCATGATTTGGTGAACATGACTACGTACTTTTCCCTCTGATTTCAGTTCAGGCCAGGTGTGTGTGTCCTGTTCTGATACCACACTCATCCCACAATCCATATGCATGTGTGTGAGCGTGCACACGTGTGTGTGCGCGCTTGGACTAGATATAACAACCAAATGCTAAATGTGACGTGGACTAGGCCATGCATAGGTCCCCAGCATCAGCCCTCGTACCCTCACTGTGCTCCAGTTACACAGAATTAAGTAATAATTCCCTGAAGCCCCATGAGGCAGGGCCATATCCTTCCTCCCCCACTGCTGTCAGCCCTACCAGTTAGGGTAGCACCTGGTGTATAGTAGACGTCCCGTGAATGATGGCTGAAAAAGTGAACGGATGAGTAAATGATTCTTTTACACTTCCAAACTTCTGCACATCCTGTTCCCTCTGACTGGAACAGCCTTCCCACTTTCTGTTAACTTAGTTTTGTCAGTCACCTCTTCCAGAAGGCACGACCTGCTTCTTCCCTCCCTACTTCTTAAAACTGGAGTACCCAGAACATGTACACATGTACCCAGAACCCACAGTCACTCTCCCCTCAGCATTTATCACCCTGTACTGAAATCGCTTCGTTTTTGTGTATAGACACACACAAACACACATGCATATACGTATATGCGGGGCTTCTCTGGTGGTTCAAATGGTAAAGAATCTTCCTGCAATGCAGGAGACTCAAGTTTGATCCTTGGGTCAGGAAGATTCCCTGGAGAAGGAAATGGCAACCCACTCCAGTATTCTTCCCTGGAGAATTCCATGGACAGAGGAGCCTGGTGGGCTGCAGTCCATGGGGTAGCAAAGAGTCAGTCACGACCCACTCATTTACTTATACATATATGCATATTTTATTGATGTATAGTTGACTTACAGTGTTTCAGTTATGCAGCAAAATCAGTTGTGTGTGTGTATACACACACACACACATATATATTCTTTTTCAGATTATTTTCCATTGTAGGTTATTACAAGATATTGAATCTAGTTCCCTGTGCTGTGAAGTAGGTCCATGCTGTTTATCTAATTTTATACATAGTAGTGTGTATCTGTTAATCCTAAACTCTTAATTTACGTGTCCCTTCCCTTTTCCCTTTCAGTAGCCATAAGTTTGTTATGTCTTGTGAGTCTATTTCTATTTCATAAATAAGGTCATATTTATCATATTTTAGGTTCCACATATAAGTGGTGTCACATGATATTTATTTTTCTCTGTCCAGCTTACTTCCCCTGGAGGAGGAAATGGCAACCCACTCCAGCATTCTTTCCTGGAGAATCTCATGGACAGAGGAGCCAGGTGGACTGCTGTCCATAGGGTCTCAAAGAGTCGAACATGACTGAAGCGACCACGCATGCGTGTGTGTCTGACTTACTTCACTTAGTGTGATGATCTCTAGGTTTAGTCATGTTGCTGAAAATGGCAGTGAGATCCCCTCTTTATTAGTCTTTTCACCTCATTCAACCGCGGCTTCCTGGGGGGTGAGACAGAGGTTTTTTCCTCAACTCGGCATGCCCTGTGCCTAGCAGAGTGTGAGACCCCCAGGAGGGCCCAGGGCTTGTCTGTGAACACAGGTGAGTGCACACTCTCTCTCTCTCTCTCTCTCTCTCTCTCTCTCACACACACACACACACACACACACACGTCCTTCTTTCAGGAGCCCTTCTGTTCTGGCCCCTCCAAGAGAGAGTCACCCGGCTGCAATAGGTGACTCAGGGCGGTAGCAGATGTCTGTCCCTTCCTTTGCTGGCAGTGGGGGCGGCATGGCTCAGTGTCCACCTTAACCCTGGTAGTTGGAATTCAGAGAAATCAGCCGATGACAGCACGAGTGAGTGCCCAAGACTGAGGTCCAGAATCAGCCTCAGGCCTTTTAATGAGTGTTCTCCCGAGCAGAGTCGCTGAAAAACCACCCTGGACTCCCTTGATCACTTTAATTGGAGGACAGACGGTCTTAAACATTTTAAAAAGCTGACAGAAGGATCTAATTCCCAAGGCTTTCCCTTGAGCTAAACCTGTTCTGGAAGCTCACTTTCTCAGACGTGTGCAGTGCTTACGTTTGACCTTTGGTGGATTCCAGATCGCTCCGTGCCCTGCTCTGTTTCTGGACATGCACTTCGTTCTGTCCTTTTTGAACACAGTCAGGAGGATACTGAAGTCTCCATTCAACCTGATGGCTTGCAAGAGATTGCTTGGGGAATATTTTGAGGCCTGTGTGCACCCCAGATTTTATCTGTTTTCATAAAGCATATTTAAAGCTAATTCTGTCTTTTCACTCCCTATTTCAGAATCACTATAAAATTTCCCAGTCATTGAGATCCTTCTTTGCATTGAATGTGTTTTGTTTTTCTTAGCAAATTAAAATGCTTGGAAAATTGAATTTTTGTATTACTAATATGTATTATAGAAGCTGATAAATGTGAGATTAATGGCCAAAAAGAGACATTTCAGATGGATAATTTAGATTTTTATCATTTATTAATCATGGAAAGTAAACCTGCTGTATAAGTAATTTTAGTTTTATCAAGAAGACAAATGGTTCTGGCTAATGAACGTATAGATATTCTATGCCACAGGCATTTGGAGTAATCTGTTAATCATTTAACTGTGTCAGGGCATATGCTATGTCTTCATAAAGCAATTAAAACACATAACTTTCTCCACTGAAATGTGTATTGGCCTTCACCGCCTAAAGCAAATTAAAATGGCATTTATCTCAGACTATGCTTTGGTCGCACAGTATCTAAAGGCAGAAAAACAGGGGAGGCTATGGATGTCGTGGCAAAGAATGACTGGTTTAGTCTCCCATACTTGGGCCGAGGTTGCAAATCACTCTGAGAGTGGGACTGGACTAATGAGAAGGACTTTCTGGTTCCCACATACCTATCACAGCGGATGAGTTCCTGGTGGAAAATCCCAGGGGAGCATTTCCCTACTAACGCCTGGGGATTTACATCTGTATCTCCCATTAGCACTAATGGGTGCTCCCTGCATACAAACTGTCCTTTGCCTGATGGAGGAACAGACCCCTGAATAATATTCTTGCTCCATTTATCTGGTGTTCAGAGATGGACAGAGGGCTGCATGAACAGGATTTTGATAGCATTGTGCTACCATTACGCTAATAGAGATTTGTGTCAGCTCCTTTTCAGACGGTCATAATTCTACTTTTAAAACTCTTTCAGCTGAAATACATTTTTAAATATTATATTTTTTTGCAAACGAACCATCACCATCACCACCACCACAAAAAGATAAATGGCTACTTTAGTCACTGAGTAAGAGTTTGTGGAAGGCGATGTTCCCTTGACTTGTTTTCCAGATATCCTTCCACCTGGCTTGTCCTGAGTTCAGGGCTCAGCTTCAGTCATCACCCACCCCCAGCCACGTGGCTCTGTTGGTTATGAGTCTGGGGGAGGACCCCTGAGAGGAAGGGGTGAGCAGAGACCAAGACAGAGAGGTTTAGTGGTAGCTTGAGATTTGATGGAAACTGGAGGCTGAACCCCTTTTACACTGGATATCAGATTTCTGATTCCCAGGGTTGGTAGGACTCGAGTTCCCAGAGGCACGTTCCCCCAAGAGCTTCTGAGGAGGGGTGGAGGGCAGTCGCTCCCACCCGGCCTTGGTCTTGCAGACAGCACAGTGCACAGTGGTCTCTCAGTAACTGTGTGATGAATCAACAGGTGTGTGACTGGACACAAAGGTGGCTGCTGGCTTTTGTCTTTTTCTCTTCAGTTTAGTTCAGTTCAGTTCAGTTCAGTCGCTCAGTTGTGTCCGACTCTTTGCGACCCCGTGAATCGCAGCACGCCAGGCCTCCCTGTCCATCACCAACTCCCGGAGTTCACTCAGACTCACGTCCATCGAGTCAGTGATGCCATCCAGCCATCTCATCCTCTGTCGTCCCCTTCTCCTCCTGCCCCCAATCCCTCCCAGCATCAGAGTCTTTTCCGATGAGTCAACTCTTCGCATGAGGTGGCCAAAGTACTGGAGTTTCAGCTTTAGCATCATTCCTTCCAAAGAAATCCCAGGGCTGATCTCCTTCAGAATGGACTGGTTGGATCTCCTTGCAGTCCAAGGGACTCTCAAGAGTCTTCTCCAACTACTGGCTTCAAAATGTCCTCGGCTCTCAGTGTCCTTACCTGTAACCTAGGGAACTGATTTGCTCAGACCCTATGGCTCGTTTTTGGGGAGTCAGGGAGGTAAAGCCCACGGAGGCTATAACTCTTAGATATTGGTGGGAGGGGGTGGAGTGGGGTGGTGTGTTGGGGGGAAGTGGGGGTGGGCTTCTCAGCAGGGACAAACTAGCTCTGAAATGGCCTACAAGCTGTTCAACAGAAGCAAGAGATGGATTCTGTTAAATGCATCCCTTTTCTTTCCTTTTTTTAAAAAAATTGTTTAAATATAGTTGATGTGCAATGTTATATTAATGTCTACAATACAGCAAAGTGATTTAGTTATACAAACATGTATATTCGTTTTTCATTATGGTTTATTATAGAATATTGAATATAGTTCTCTGTGTTATAGAGTAGGACCTTGCTGTTTATCCATTCTATATATAACAGTTTGCATCTGCTAATTTCAAACTCCCAATCCATCCCTTCCCACCCTTCCCTATTGGCAACCATGGGTGTCTTCTGTATGTCTGTGAGCCTGTTTCATTCATAAGTTCATTTCTGTCATATTTTAGATTCCACATATAAGTGATATCATCTATATTTCCTTCTGACTTATTTCACTTAGTATGAGAATCTCTAGGTCCATTCATATTGCTGCAAATGGCATTATTTCATTCTTTTTTATGGCAGGTAAAGGTAAAGGCAGAATGAACATTTCAAAGTTAGCAAGATGTACATGGCAGTACTTTAAAAAATACAGAAAGGACAGGGTTTTTTTGTTGTTTGTTTGCTTTTAATTGAAGGATAATTGCTTTATAATATTGTGCTGCTTTCTGCCATACATCAATATGAATCAGCCATAGGTATATGTATGTCCCTTCCCTCTTAAACCTCCCTCCTCCTCCATCCCACTTCTCTAGTTTGTCACAGAGAACTGGGTTTGAACTCCCTTTGTCATACAGCAAATTCCTACTGGCTATCTGTTTTACATATGGTAATGTAAAATTTGTTTTGACGTTACTCTTTCAATTCATCCCTCCCTCTCTTTCCCTCACTGTGTCCCCAAGTCTGGTCTCTGTGTCTGCATTTCTATTGCTGCTCTGCAAATAGGTTCGTCAATACCATCTTTCTAGATTCCATATATATGCGTTAATATATGATATTTGTTTTTCTCCTCCTGACTTACTTCATTCTGTATAATAGATTCTAGGTTCAGCCACCTCATTAAAACTGACTTAAATGTGTTCATTTTTATGGCTGAGTAGTATTCCATTGTGTATATGTGGCACAACATTATCCATTCATCTAGGACACGGTTTCATGTAGATGAAATCTACAAAAAGGAAAGGGTGAAGGGAATTTTGAAGAAGAGTTGTTATAAGAGGATGAAGGGCCTGAAAGGGAGGGCAGCTGCTTTGTTTATACGTGTATGAGCATCTTCAGTGGGCTTTGGGTTGCATTTTGGGGCAGAGTCTAGTTCCATGGCATCTTCTCCAAATCCTGGCTTCTGCCCTCTGCTCGCTGACAGCTCTAACCAGATCTGATGGTCCTGGTTTGCCAAGTCTAGTGATAGCTCTGATTTTCCTGTCCAAGTCAGAGGGATGAGGGAAGAGTTACACCCTTTCTCTCTTCTCCTGAACTCTTCCCGTCAGCCTGTGGTCCACATTCCACGCAGCGAAACTATTGAAACGACACGTAGACTCACAGCCCCTGATCTCTATTCTGCAGCAGCCCCCCTGGTCCTTTTCCCTCAGTCAAGTCTCCAAAGACCTTCCAGACGCATCAAGAATGAATAATCACTGACCTGTTATGGAGCCAGAACTTTACATTGTAATAGCCCGCTCCCCTCCTTTCCTACGACCACTGAATTATCTTCCCACTTCTTTGTCCTGATGGATTCCTCTGCTACGTTTTTATCCTAGAACAAGACCAGCTTGAACAAGACCGGCTTCTTTTCTGGTCACAGAGGTCCGTGCATAGCAGTCTTTACTCCTCCTTGGTGCCTGGGGACCTGGGAAGTCTTTGCTGGGAGTGGAAGGAGAGTGAGGAGGAGCCACTTGGGCAGTTGTGGTGTGGGTGCCTGGCTGGCTCCATAAGGCTGGCCCCCGCCAGAGCCTAAAACACAGATTCCCTGCTGAGTAGCACACTGATGCCAGCAGACTGCCAGGCTGGATCCCTGATGTTTGGAGGACACAGGTCCATATCAGCGTTATGAAGTTCCATATTAATTTGATGCCAAATAGGGATTCTGACATTTGTAAGGGGGCAGCGTTGGGGAAGCAATGAAAGAGGTCACCAGTAAAAATGAGAGCCCCGGGCCTGGACTTATGGCAGACTTGCAGGTGACTGTCGGATGCCTTAGCAGGTGGGGACGCTCCACCAGAATCTGCCTGCTTTAGTCTTGGTTCCAGCCCAGTGCCCCCTCTCTCCTCTTTCTCATTGAATTTGATGCTTTATTGAAGCTGCAACGTCATAAAAATAACACCATGCTGCATCCTTCACCCCGGGATCTCAAAGCCCTCTATGGACATTAATATTTATCGCTAGGAACTTGGGATGTCGGTGAAGAAATATTATCCCAATTTTACAGATGAGGAACTTGAGATTGGGCAGTTAAGTGACTTGGCAGAAGTCACTCGCTAACTACTGAGCAGTGGGGCCATGCCCTGGGCCAGATCCCAGAAAAGTCTTTGGAGCCCTTGGCAGAATGGGAGAATGGCCTTTGTTTAAACCAAAGAAAGCACGGTGTGCCCTGAACCAGCTGGAGGGAGTCAGGACAGGCAGTCTCGTCTCCTCTCACTGACTTTGGTTTCCCTCTAGTCAGAATTGAGGAGGTTGACTCTCATGGCTGGTTTGGTTTTTCACTTCTCTGCCAGCTTTGGCAATTATATCTGCCAGCTCAGAATCCATAGTTGGAGAGTAGTGGACAGTTTCAGTTACAGAACTTTCAGAAAGTATGAAAAGAGCCCGCTTGGGAGAAGGGCATCTATAATGGTCAAGAAAAAGCGACCCTCTCTCAGAAAGGCAACAAAATCTCTCTCTCAACCTGAAAAGATGGTAACTGAGAGGAGAATGTAATCCAAAATGAAAGGGTCTTGAACATTCCAGAGAGAGTAAACCACTGATTATAAGGTCCAGAATTCTAGAATTATGGGTATATTTTCTTATTTGCCTTGAAATTGTTCAGGAGAACTAAAGGGTCATTCTAGATTTTTTCTTTGTATATGGGAGAACTTCTATATCTGAAAATAAAATACATGGATTTTAACAAGGGCTGAAAGACCTTTATAGATAAGGAATCCATTTTGAATGTACATGTCTGACTATTTGGGTTGCTGCATATGTGCTCAGTCGCTTCAGTTGTGTCTGACTCTTTGCAACACCGTGGACTATAGCCTGCCAGGGTCCTCTTTCATGTCCTGGGATTCTCCAGGTGAGAATACTGGAGTGGGTTTCCATGCCCTCCTCTAGGGGATCTTCCCAACCCAGGGGTTGGACCCATGTCTCCTGCATTACAGGTGGATTCTTAATTAATCACAAGCCACCGAGAAAGCCCATTTGGGTTGATACCAGGAGGTGATGCTGCAGTTTTATTTCCCAGCACTTTGTGTCTGAAAACAAAAGAGTGGCTGGGATGGTGCTTCACTAAGCATTTCTAACCACTTGTGAAGCTCTGGTGATGGGCCCTAGACTGTGTGGCACCAGGGATACAGATCTGTGTAGGATGGAGCTTCCGCCCTGCCTGTGGTGACCCTCAGGATGGATAGGAGAGGCATGCACACGCATAGTTACGGGGTTGTGAGATAAGCTGCCCCAGAGAATGGTCCATGAATGATCTGTGGTGCTGTGGGAGCAGAGAGGAAGAGGTGATTCATGTCAGGGAAATTCTCCTTGCAGATTATATTCTTCCCAAACTAGCTTTGATGAGTCTGGCACATTTTATCTATTAGGAATTCAATGGTGACCACCTGGTTCATTTAATGGATAAACAAAAGCTGTTCTGAAACACTTGATCTGGTTGATGTTACTCATGTCCTGTGTAATTTTAGGCATCAAGAGTCTCCTGCAGGCATAAGAAGAGTATCCTTGTCACCTGGAGAGCATCCGCAATACCATCATGGAAGGGCATCGATGTTGCTATCTTGGGTCCAAGTCATGCTATTTCTCTATTTCTCAGATCTTCAGTATCTTAACAATGTCCTACGATGGAGTTTGTGCAGGGCTTTGTTTATTACTTGGCGTGTAAACAGATGGTAGGATATGTTTTGTGGCATGGTGTGCTTGGTAGGGTCCAGGGTTCCATATGAGAAAACCTTGAGCAGGCCTGCTGGAGCCATGAGAACCTCTTCCCACGGAGTGCCTGGAAATGATTACATAGATTGCAAACTAAAGTGCCACATGAATTAATAACTGAGACTCTGGTCTCTCTAGACTCTGTCCTGGTACTCTGTGAAGGCAGGATGGAGTAAGAGACTTCAAGCAGTTGAGTCAACTTGCTATGAGCCCTTGGAATCCACCTTGTTGGGCATCCTGATCTCTGTGGCCTTTGTCTTGGGATGGTTGCTCTAAATTGATGTTCACAAGTGGCATCTAAGACAGGCTTAGAGCTGAAATAAAACCAAAAGAAAGGAGGCTGTATGTGACTCCCCGTGTGAGTAATGTCCTCAACCACCTTCTCTTGGTCCAGCTGCCTGACCATGGCCCAGCGTGTGATCTTTCTTCCAGTCCTGACTCCTCTCGGCAAAAAGGGAAATATTTCTTGTGTTGAGGACAGTCCGTGGTGCTTGGAGAGAAAGAGGATCTTCATTTTCCTCTGGTGGTTGATGTGAATGAAGGAAGTAGTGATGGGATGGTGGTGGCCATAAACGTTTTGCAGTTTTAAGACACTTGTCCAGCTTTCCCTTGGGCCATACTTCCCCTGCTCAGGTCAGCCTCTCCTGAGTTGTCTGCACACATGGAATTGAGACAATTCACCAGACAAAACCCAAATCCCAGTTAGCATGGCTGTCCTTCAGCCTCACGAATCCAACTGTCTTTACCCATTTAAGGCCAGAACAGTGAAAACTGGGTCAGTTTGTAGAGAAAGTTTATTGGCACTACATTAATATGGCAGTTAAGAGTTTGGCTTCTAATGTGAGGTGGCTCCTGGTTGAATTCCTGTATGATGGTTTGCATATCCTACAAGCCTTTGATCTACCTTTTTCTTCATTTTTTAAGACAAAGGTGTTGATGCCATGAGGATAACCATGATAGGTGCAGGGATGAAAGTAATAATGTATGTAACATATTTAGCTCTGTGCTTGGTATGTGGTGGGGCTTCTCTGGTGCCTCAGATGATAAAGAATCTGCCTGCAATGCAGGAGACCTGGGTTTTATCCCTGGGTCAGGTAGATCCCCTGGAGAAGGGAATGGCTACCCACTCCAGTATTCTTGCCTGGAGAATTCCATGAGCTAAATATGTTATATACATTATTACTTTCATCCCTTCACCTCTCATGACTATCTTCATGGCATCAATACCTTTGTCTTTAAAAACGAAGAAAAAGGTAGATCAAAGGCTTGTAGGATGTGCCAACCATCATACAGGAATTCAACCAAGAGCCACCTCCCTCTAGAAAAGCCTGGCAGGCTATAGTCCATGGTGTCACAGAGAGTCAGACACAACTGAGTGACTAACTCCCTCTCTTTGGTGTGTGGCAGGTGCCTTTATGTCCTCATCTCTAAAATGAGGGTACACTTTATTTGGATCTCACAGGATTTTTGTTAGGATTAGATGGGTTAATTCACATAAAACCCTGGCATGTCATGATCACTCCATAAATGTTATTTTTACTAAAATTACTCATTACTATTATTTTTATACATTTATATAAAATTTTCCAAAGAAGACCTCAAGAAACACTGCCCTTTTCCTCTCACCTGGCAAAAAGAAGGATTTGATTTGAGAAGTCCAAGTGGCAAGGACATTGTGGTCAACTGACAATCTGAAAGCATTCCCTTTAAAAAAAAATACATCTTTTCCTCAACCTAAGAAAGACTTAAATATTAAAATGCATTGCTTGGGTGCTTTTGTTTTTATAGTGATTTTGTTGTTGTTGTTCCACAAAAATACTTTTTAAAATAGCACAACCCAGTATTAGACAAATGTTTATCCGATTATATAGGCACATCAACCGAGAGAACATAATAAGGGAGAGTTACTAGAAATTCTAAACGTGAAAAACAGGCATATTAAAATGAATGAAAAATTATAGGTGTTACTGCAGTAAGCTGCTTGTAATATTCTTTAATGGCATATATTTCCTGAAACTGTGCTCTGTGGTGGTTTGCCTGCAAAATGAAAGAAAGCCTGTCTTCCAGGTCTGCTTGTGTGGCAGTATGCAGAACCAGCAAATACTTCCACCTTTTGGCTTGTCAAGTGTATCATGGTTTTGTTTGTTTTTAACTTCCTGGGTTTTAATCAGATGAAGTTCAGTCTTTCTCAATTTGGATCTTCAGCACTCAAAGCCATGTGCTACTGGTAAGCTCGAGTCTGGAAAAAAAAAAAAAAAAACCCAGCTCTGTGATGAACAGTTAACCTTTCTGGAAGGTAGATGCTGAATTCTCCCTGGTGTGAGGTGCCGGAGGCAGGGTTGAAGGTGAGCTTGTGTGTGATGGAGGTGGAGGTGAGGGAGGCGACTCCCAAATTCACTCCTCCTACAGTTGAGTCATAAGAGATGGGGCTTTGGAATTGTGGAGACTCTGAAGAAGCGATCATTTAGGGTCATGGTATCCTAGTTTTTGGTGGCTGCTGGGAATAACATGGAGAAAAGGGATCATTGTTAATAGGAGTTGAAAAAAAGCTGGAGACCCCCTGGGGAGGATGAGAGGGCACTGAACCCAGATCGTGAAGGCAGTTGGGACGCTGGCGACATTTGGCTGACATTCTGTGTTGGAAGTCGTCTTGAAGATGCCATTGTACTTTTCAGGGAAATGACCCCTGTCAAGAATGTGTGGCAGCCACAGCTGTACCCGGGACGGGGGGCTGGGGAGGGCTGAGCGTGGGTACAGAGTTGAATGCAGCTGGCCCCTTGGAAGAGGAGAAACACCTGGGGCTGTCCTTCCTTTTCACTCTCCCACACCAGAGATTACCTCGGGAGAGAGTTGGGGTGATTGTCAGTAAAACGAATCGCTAAGTATGAAGTTTGAAAACTGCTGGCTGCTTCCTGTTTGAAAGCAGTGCGCCTGGCCTTGTCATGGCGACGGTGCATCCCGAGGTAACTCGTGGGTGAGCCTTAAGCCTCCAAGACTGCACTTTCCACCTAAATAAAAGATACTTTCAGTGGATTTGTATCTACACGTTGGACAAATTCTGAGGAAGAGTCGTGTAATCCACGAGCCTGGTGAAGCCAGCTGCTGTTTCCCTTGGAAAGGTCAGGAAAGCATTGCGTTAAAAAGCACAGTTTTTGCTCCTGGTAACTCGTTATGCATTGTATTCAGATTTTCCTTCTCAGATAGCTCAGCATCAGCACGTTCTCTTTGGTTAAAGCAGTGCAGCTTGATTGAAAGAAACATGGAAGAGAGCTTAGGAAGAGATCTTTTGTTGGGGTATTTTGTTAAAACAATAAAAACACACATCCAATACCATGCCCCGGACCCCACACATACAGAATTATTTTTCCTTCTTCTAACTGGTCGACTGTATCCTAGAAATTCCCAGTCCTTAGCACAGACTCTCACCTGCAGTTTTATCCTTATTTTCTCAGCTATACTTGTCACTAGTTGCCCCGAACTCATCCGTTTGTTTTCTTTCCCAAATGTATCGTAGATCTCATCAACAGGAGGAAAGGGCTGCAAAAGCAATGTCTTCCTAGCAAGGTGGTAGGGAGAGGGGCCCCTAATTTGGGCTTATTGGCGAGGGTGTTGGTGGCAGAAGTGACATCGGCATGTCAGGAGAGCCTGTTTTCAGGGTCCTCTGCCAGAGAGCATGCAGAGTGCCAATTACAATCAATTTCTCAATAAAATTGTGTTCAACCTTCTCCAACACAATCTGAGACAGAAATGACAGAGAACTGTAGAGAACTGTTTTACTTTTAAAATTTTATTCTATAGAGTCAATTTCATTCTTGCAGGTTTATTATCATTATTAGCCTTGGACTATGAGACGCTCACCTCACTGGCCTTTCGAGTCACTGAAAAACAGGCAGAGTCAGTTAGGGAAGTGTGGGGGTGATGGCCCTCGCCCACCCCTCAAACCCCCGCCCTGCACCACTGCGGCCATTTCTCTAGAGCAGGGCTTCTCAGGGGCAGCCACAGTAAGAGGCTGCTGGCCCCTGAGATCCGAAAGTGCAGGAGTTCGCTCCCTGTGGTTCGAGTCACGTGCTTGGAACCTAATGGGCTGTTAATAGCAGATTGCATCCCTTCTCTCCAATCAATCATTCTCCTCTCTCTCCATCTTGAGCTCTCTCATGCACGTGCATGCGCACCCCCTGCCTTCCACTCAGAGCCCATTGCTTTGGGAACCACCAACGAACCAACCTAATTAAAACACATTTTTCCAATTGCTGGAGCAATTCCCCCAGTGCTCTGCCTTGCCACCACCACGCTGGGCTCGCTCAGTGCTTACCTGTATTTGGCTCCCACACAGGCTCATCTTCTGCAGCAGAAGCCTGTTCATTTCATGTTGCTTTGTGTTCTGAGATTGAAAGCGTGCCTCTTTCTCTCAGGAAGCCAGCATCTTCTAAGGAGGAGAAAAGTATGCACACTGTTTTAATGTCACTCTACCACCTCATCAGCAAATTTCCTGCCATCTTTACTAGTGGTTCAGCCATCATTGAACAATTGCAATGGGCCAGTCCTATGCTAAGTACTTTTTCTTTTTTCATTGCAGGCATTTTAAAGTGTCATTGCTTCCCATCCTCTAAGCTGGCTATCCCCATGGCTTTTTTTTTTTTAAACTATCTTTATCATTTTTAAGTGTATTATAAATGGTATTAAGCACATTCACATTGTCATCCAACCATCACCACCCTCTATATCCAGAACTCTCTTCAGCTTGCAAAACTGAAACACTATGTCTGTCAAACGATGATTGCCCATTCTCCTTTCCTCTAGCTCCTGGTAACCACCATTCTACTTTCTATGAATTTAACTTTTCTACGTATTGATATCACATGTAAGTGGAATCATACAGTGTTTATCTTTTTGTGACTGGCTTTTTTCACTTGGCATAATGTCTTCTAGATTCAGCATATTGTAGCATGTGTCAGACTTTCTTTTTAAGACCACATAAGATTCCACTGTACCACATTGGAATATACCACAATATACCACATTTGGCTTAATTTTTCATCTGTTGATGGACAGTATAGTTGCTTGCACTTTTTGGCTGTTGTGAATAATACTGCTATGAGCATGGATATAAAATATCCCTTTGAGGTCTTGCTTTCAGTTCTTTGGGTGTATACTCAGATGTAGAATCAGTGGCTCACGCGGTAGTTCTGTCCTAAACTTTTTGACGGTGCTCTCTACAGTTTTCCATAGCAGTGGCACCATTTTGCATTTTCACCAACAGGGCACGAGGGTTCCCACTTTCCACACCCTGGCCAATACTTATTATTTTCTGCCTTTTTGATAGTGTATGCTTAGTCGCTCCCTGGGCTTCCCCTGTGGTGAAAGAGGTAAAAAATCTGCCTGTAATACAGGAGCCGCAGGAGACGCATGTTCGATCACTGGGTCAGGAAGATCTCCTGGAGAAGGGCATGGAAACCCACTCCAGTATTCTTGTCTGGAGAATCCTATGGGCAGAGGAGCCTGACAGGCTACAGTCCATAGGATTTCAAAGAGTCCAACACAACTGAGGTGGCTTAGCATGCATGCTTAGTTGCTCAGTCCTGTCTGACTCTCTGCAACCCCATGTGCCTCTGTCCATGGGATTTTTCAGGCAGGAATGCTGGAGGAGGTTATGGTTACCATATCCTGACCCAGGCATTGAACCTGTATTTCCTGTGTCCCCTGCATTGCAGGCAAATTCTTTACAAGGTGGCATCCTAAGTATTTTATATGCCTCCCAACCACCCTGTGCAGTAGGCAATATTATTTTCCTCTTAAAGATCAGAAAATTGAACTTATATATTCTTACACAAAAAAGGTAAATATGTGAGGTGATGTGGGAGAGGATCCTTTCATAATGTAAGTGTATATAAAATCATCTCATTGTACACTTTAAATATCTTCTGAATTTATTTGCGAATTATACTTCAATAAAGAAAAAAAAAAGATCAGGAAATTGAGGCTCGGGGATGTCAAAACATATCGTTCAAGGCTAGAACTGGTTAACTCAAGTCTAGCTGCCTCTAGAGTCTTTCTAGGAAAAATAAGGTCCCTGTTCTGTAAGTTTCCCTTTACTGGCTATATTGACAGCATATCAGCAAAGAATTGAGGGCTTATCTTTTTCTAGTTAATGGTTAAAGTTGTCATATACTTTCTCAGGGAAACAGAACTCTACAATTGCATCTGAGCACAAAGAAGACATTCTTCTTTTCTTATGCTAAGGAAAACTAAGCTAAACCACAAGGGGGGGATTTATTTTCTATGCCATGATACCTTTCCTAATTGGAAGGGTAAGAACCAACCTGGTGACTCCTCCCAGAGTTGGAAGAAGAATGGCTATTTTCTGTTAGCCTAAGAAGAATATGCATTTATAAAGAAAAATTGGCACCCTGGAGGGTTTTATCTTGGGTCCAAGGTGAAAGACAGAGACACAAACAGATGGCATTTCATTGCCACTGGTGAAACTTTTGTTCAGCAATCCTATAGCTAAGCTCTAAGTTTGCCACTTTCTAGCTTAACAACATTTAGCAAATTTATTCACTTATTTGAAACTCAATTTTTTCATCTATAAAATGGGAATATAAATATCCCACTCATAATAGCTGTTCTTTTCTCCCCAAAGAAAGAGTGAGAGCAAATAAAACCTTTTATGTATCTTAGAAAGTCAAGCTCAGTACCCCCCATGACTCCTTTTGGTCCAGACTAACAAGGGGTCTCCCTGATGACTTTGTCACTAATCAGTCCTGGGGACAGCAAACCTCAGCTGAGTTATGATCTGGTACAAGGCACCCATAGAGAAGCAGGAGGGCACAGCAAAGATGACTCCTTTGAGTTGGATGGAAACATGAAGACTGGGGCAGAGGGAAATCCAGCAGACAGGTCCAGTCTTTGATTTAGGGTTAACTTAGTGTGTTACTTGGGGCATGGCACTGAAGCTCTCCCAGCTAAAGTTCTCTAATCTGCAAAAGAAGAGCTCTGACTTTTCCTAAGAAGTCAATCTAATTTTCTTAATCTTTCTGTAAGTTAGCATATTCAGTCTTTTGATCATTTTTATGGCTCCTTTTGTGAACTCTGGGCTTCAGTATAATGAGTCCTGATATATAAAATGCTTAACACTTTTCTTGGCGCTTAAGAGATGTTTAATAAAAATTTTCTCTTTCCTTTCCTTTCTCTCTCCTCTCTTCCTTTCTTCTCTTTCACTTTCACTCTGGAAATGACTAAAGTTCTCAACTGAGGCCTATGGAACCACTTTTATGATGCACATTCATTTTATTTTCCATCACTATCCATGCCTAAGTCATAGTTACTTCTTGGATGAAGATGGCTGGTCATATACTCTGAACTCATGAGACAGGTCCCTCATTAGAATATTTCCCCAAAGGACATGGGAACCTCTTAGAAAACAACTGAAGTTTTATCATCAAAGTGTACATTCTGGAATCACACAGACATGGGCTAGAATCCAAGCTCACCTTCCATATAGTCGTGTAAGTGAAGTATGTTCTAGTGAAGTGTTAAAAAATCTCAGATTTTTAAGACTTTCTCAGTGTAAGTTCTAGCTCTGTTACTTAATAGCTGCATGATCTGGGGCAATACTTAACTTCCGTGTTGTACCTTGACATCTTCATCTGTAAAAAGGGATAGTAATAAAAATTCATAGTGTTGTAAGGATTAAATGTGATAACACATTTGACATACTTAGAGCAATTTAGTAAGATTGTACCATACTATTACTACTGCTACTATTACAATTACTATTGTTACTTCTGCAGTTACTACTAATGCTATAATGGCATCATTTACTCATTTCATGACTGTTTCTTGGATACAGACATATCTTGTGAAATACACCTTAAAGCACCATTGCAAGGTGTTGTGTACTGGCTTCAAGTTCCACAGGGATTCCATTTCTTAATTTAAATAGGATCTCTAATATTATTAATAAAGTATGTTAATAGTAGCTCATTTACCAGTTGAGTGAGATTATGTTTTTACCATGAGAGTTAAATATGTATGTAAAATGTAAATTATGTAAATTTTTTACTCAGTTGAAAAGATATTTTCAAGCACCCACAACAGTACAGTGTAACTTATTTTGGAGCACAAATAAGATTAGTGGCATCGAGAAGAGAGTCGTATTTAAAAACCCTAAATAGACATATGCAAAAGATAAAGTTGAAAACTCAAGTGGAGTAAACATCTCCAAAAAACTCTCCTTTATCACAAGACATCAGTCTTAGGTTGTTATCTCAGATAAGTTACCTCCTCTAACAAACACATGTTTTAAGTACCCATACAATTTTTTTTTAAAGAGGATATTAAGAAGGGATGTGTTTCATACCCTCCCAAAGAACCTTTCCCATCCGCAACCTCAGGAACCAATAATAGTATGCATCGAAAAATGAGCAATTTTTTTCTTCATAGGATATCTCTTAAAATCACGTTCGTTCAGATTTGTGTAATTCCTGTACCTCAAACAGCTGGTTCTGTCCTCTAATCCTTTCTCCATTAGAGAATTCAACACTGCTTTGAGCAACACTGGTTAGCTGATGACCCAAATCTCCTTAATCCAGAGCAGCCATAACGCTAGGCAGTGACTAGGGGATTTTTTTTCTCATCTACTCCACACATGTTCTAGTTCCCTTTGTGTCTCCATGGTGTTCTGATGACTGAATGTTACTGAAGCAGCTAGAGATGTGTGGTTGGCTGAGGCTGGTGAGGAGTGAGGGGTTGAAGGAGCAGAACTTAGATTTCTTTGGATTCACTTTGGTATATAGTACATCTGGTAATGAGAGTAGCATCGACATATATACACTACCATGTGTAAACTAGATAAGTAGTGGAAAGCTGCTGTATAGCATAAGGAGCTCAGCTTGGTGCTCTGTGATGACCTAGATGGGTGTGATGGGGGTAAGGGGCGGGGCTCAAGAGGGAGGGGATATAATGTATACTTAGGGCTATTTCATGTTGTAGAGTAGAAACCAACACAACATTGTAAAGGGATTATCCTCCAATTAAAAATTAAAAAAATAAATGAGATAGAAAAATGTAAAAGAAAAATCATAGCTGCCATTTACGGAGCTATTTCCTGTGCCCCTGCTGATGCTGTGAAGTCGCTTTAGACGTGTCTGACTCTGTGCAACCCCACAAACCGCAGCCCACCAGGCTCCTCTGTCCCTGGGATTCTCCAGGCAAGAATATTGGAGTGGGTTGCCATTTCCTTCTCCAATGCATGCATGCATGCTAAGTCACTTCAATCATGTCCGACTCTGTGTGATCCTATGGACAGCAGCCCACCTGGCTTCTCCGTCCACAGGACCCCCAGGCAGTTGCTAAGTTTAAGCACATTATCTTATTTAATTTTTATAACTAACCTGAGGCTTTATCTCCATGTTACAAATGAGAAAACTGAGGCAGAGGGAATGGAAACATCTCATGGAATGACCCTTGGTCAATGACAAAAGTGGCTGAGATTCAAACTCAGATCTGTCTGACTTTGAAACCTTCATTCTTATTCACTGTAAATATAATGTTTGGAGGGATCTCTGGATCTTCCTGAAATTTCCATTTTTAATGGTCTCAGAGATTTAGGACTGATGAACCCTGAGTTACCTTTTTTTTTTTCCTTCTTGGTATTACATCTTTTATATTTTATCTAGGCTGCTTCTAAGGCACTGATGGTGCCTAGACATTCATGAATGTGACTACCCCAGTTTTATTCCATTTTCTCTTCTGTTTTGACCTTTTCACATATGCCTTATGTCCAGTGCACAACGTAAGACAGATTCCTTAGGTTATTTGAGTAACCCTTTGGGTCCTCTATTTGACATATTCTGAAGGAGAGTTACAAAACCTGGCATTAACCAAATAGAGCATTGGTGGAGTCTCTTGTTATCAGAGAACTTCCCATTCTCAGAGAATGAGAAATCCTGCTGGATTAAATATATATGTATATGGCTGCACAACAGGAGAGTTTCTTGGGAGTTACTTCTATAAATTTATAAATCTGGATGTTTGCTTGCCACATTATCTAAAATGACACAGAGTTTTAAAGAGGATATGGAGAAAGTGAGGCTTGGGCACAACAGGGGCAAAAAAAAAAAAAAAAAAGGAGCACAAGAAATGTAGATCATCTCCAGGGACAATTCTGTGGGATCTGATTCTCCTTAGGAGGCTCTGCCACTCCTTCAAACTCAGCTTCTCACGAACACTTCATTTACTCATTCACTTACTCCTCTATTCACTCATCCTTCTGTCCATGGTAAGAATGAGTCAAACTGACACCCATTCCTGATTTACATGACTTTCAATGATGACAATAATAATTACAAGCTTCACAACCTCAGAATCATTTATAATCTCCGACAAAGTCCCATATCCAAATCTTGCCCCTTGTTTTTCTATGATGCCCATTCTCTTCATTCAATTTATTATCCCACCCATAGACTACTGTTATTTTCTTCTCTTGAGTCTCAAGGCCACCAATTTTCAATTCTTTGTGCACATCACTGTTGAGAACAGCTGTGCCTGGTTGATACATTCTCCAGGTTCTTTCCTGCTCTGAGCCTTCAGTGCTTTCTCCCCTCTCTGCAGGTTTCAGAGCCTACTCTACAACCTGGCCTCCCAGAGGAGGCCAAAGCTACTCCCTTACCTGCGTGTCCCTTGCTTCAATTGCTCCTTGACTCAAACTTGTTGGGTTAAGCCATACTATTGTTTTCCCAGCCCCTCTTTTAACCAAACATTGATTGTGTGTCTACTATATGCCAAACACGCTCATGCTTATGTGGCAGTTTTAGAACTTAAGAATGCAAACACTGTAGAATGAATTCCAGCTCTGCCACAGGTGAGCTGTATAATTTGACCTAGTACATTAATTTCTTTTCATCCTCTATCTTTTTATCTGTAAAATGGGTTGGTAACAATAGCACTTAACTCATAGGGTGTGGTGAAAATCAAAAACGAGAATGAAGATAAAACCCTTAACACAGAGAAAGCCTGCATAAAGTATACAATAAAAATCTGTCAGGTATTACTTATGGAAAATATAGCCTTTAAAAAATGTGTTCTCTCATTTTTTTTCAAATATGAAGATGTCTCCTTTTAATCCCTTTTCCAGAAGGAAGGAACCATATCTTTTATCATATCCCCAGTTCTTAGTACACTACCTGAAATTCAATAAAATATTTGAATTAGTGAATAGAGTTCTAAGAATAGACTAGGTTTTAAATAAAATGTTTATTGGATTTAGTAAAGAGGCTGATAAAATTGGTTTTGAAATAAGCTAGTTGTCAATGAGTGTTAAAGGATCAGACTTGCCTCAGACAATTTGCATTTTTGCAGAAATAGATTCCACAATCCTAAGAACAGTCACCATAATATTTCTTCTAAGCAATGGAATTAGGAAATGAAGGAGAACAGGAGGCCAGACAGGCCACTTTATGTGAAGAGGGAAGCCAGACAACTAGAGAACTGTGATGTGAGGAATTAATTAGCAATTACTCCCCCCTTTAACTAAATTATACACAGACATATAGAGGAGGCAGAGTCAAGAAGATTTTTGGTGGCAGAGTCAGAAAGCTACATAGGAGGTTAAATAAAAGAATATTCTAGTCACTACACTATACCATATAAATCAGTAAGATCATATTATCTATTCCAAGTGTTCTTAAAGAGCTAACAAGGGAGTAATTCATGAAAAAAAAAATCTTCAGAAAAATCAGAGCATGAACATTAGAAACCATAGAAATGTACAGTTCTCTACACAGTCAGTCCTTGATTAAACACACTAATAGAGGAGAATTCAGATAAACCAAGTTTGTGGAAAATTTTGAAACTATTGGTTTGGTTTTGAAGTGCTTCTCTGCTTATCCCCTTCACAGAAAGAAAACACAACTTCTAATTATATTTGCTAATATCATTCCAAAATTTCTTGGTGGACATTGCCTGAGGTTGAGAGCCAGTGACTCAAAAAGGCATGCAAACATTAAAGTGGACCATTCTGGATTTGGGAAAGTGGAGCCAACTGTGGCCTTAGATAATGGAAACATGAATAATCTACATAGAATAGAACCTCAATAAAGCCGAAAACTTTCTCATAGCTTAGTCTTGGCAAGGCTCAAGTCAAAGGGAAATAATCATTGACATTGACTTAAGTTTTCATTATTAACTTTTCAACCAGTGCTCAGGAAATAGCACTTCTTTTCTCTATTCCTGTCTTATCTTACAGATAACCATTGCCCTCAGCACTCACTCCTCTCCATTCCCTCAAATCAACATCAGGAAGCTACTGACCTAACCCTCTACCACATTCCTGAGACTATTAGTTTTCATGTTTTTCAGAATAAATTTCATCCTCAGACCCTTTCAGGTTCTTTCCTCCCCAGATTACCCTAATATATATATTCTGGCCTCATAGGAGGAAAAGATGCTGATATTAGAATTTTTCTTTGCAGTGGAGGATTAAGGGAAGAGACGGAAAATTGTCTTTATAACAAGCATATGAATAATTGATAGTTTCCTTTATACAGAAATACGGAAAGTGGAATATCATCTCCATTTTACACAGAAAGAAACTGAGGTTCAGAGATGTCATGTGTTGACTAAAGAGAGGAAGATTTTTCCTTAGTTACCAATCCATCTGAACCAGCAGGGAAGCCCCAGTTAACATTAGTTCATCAAATTAATTGACGGATAGATTGGAAGAAGTTGGTGTCTAAGATTGAAGTGTGAGCACTGGATGATTGGGTAGAAAATAAGATTGGTGGACAGCTTGGAGAAAGTTATGAAAAGGCATGATAACAGGAACACAAAATAATTCTCTCCTTCATAAATTCTGTAGCCTCAGGTTGGGTATAGGCAGTGTTGTCCAAGGCACCATTTGGGATGAGATGCTTTTCAGCAGTGTTGGAAAGACTGGCTTGAGCCCTGTCTGAATTTCACAGGGGGCTGCAAGGGTGTATTTATAGATGCTTATATTCAACACTCTTGGAATTCTTAAGAAAAATGAACCACAAAATGTGTTGACTTGTGTACATTATAGCAGATCAAAGAGCCACTTGTGACTGTTGAAGATGCTTTGGCAAAAATGAGAAGGACAGATCTAGGTAAAAAAGTGAAGTGTTGACAAAAAAGTAGAGCTGAGGAACAGGCAGGTCAAAAATTACACCAACTGCTGTCAAGAGAGGATTCTGATAGAAAGTCTGGTTCTACGATGCCTGAGATTGTGAAGTGTGTGTGTGTTTAAACACGCGTTTGCTAGGGCACCATTTTGCTTTCAAGAAAAGATGAAAAGAAAATACTGCAAGCAAGGATGATGAGAATGATAAATGGATTAGAGGGCATGACTTATTGTACAAAAAAAGATTGAAGTAATATAGCATAGATAGCCCGGGGTGGGGGGACAGCAAAGGAAAACAGAAATTGCTACTACTTGTGAGCACCTGAGAGGCTGTAACGTGAGTGACGTTCGTTTTGGAACTTGAGCACATCAAAAGACATGCTTAGTATGGTCTGGAGATATATATATTTGCCCATTTACCAACTAAGTTCAATGACACTGAACCAGAAAAGGCAGGAAGTGAAGTGTAAAGTCTGAAGAGTTGGAAAGAAAACATTTGAAGTGTTTTTGTTACCTTCAAGGAATGATATTAACTTTCTGCTCTGTAAGAAGAGTGACATTAAGCATGGGAGATTATACAGCTTCTCTGTGTGTGTTCATGAATAGAATCTCTGAATGGTATCTGAACCTTCAGAGTGGCCTGGGATAGGCATAGTGATAGCTAGAACTTGAGGGTTTTTCTGCTGTTGGTTGAGAGGGACTCATTAGAAAACATTTATTGATTCATGAACTAGTGATTAAGTGCAAGAGTTTTGTATTCACCTGCTTAGGTTCAAATCTTGACTCAGTTAACATTCTAGCTGGTAATCTGGCAAGGAATTTAACCTCTCTAAGAGTTAAGTTTATTTATATGTAAAAACAAGGATAAAGAATAGTCTATCCTATATGATTCTTCTAAGTAGAGAGACCATTACTCTAATGAAATCAGTCAAGAGGGGCGTAATGAATTTGGTGGACTATAATAGTTCACTGAGGCAAAAAGATGATATAGGATGGAAAGGAGTAATGAATGAATGATGAGATGGGAGAAGTAGGACCAGAAAATGGAGAGACTCAAATGGAATATTGGTCAAAGTAGGCACATGGCCATAATAAACAAGTCAACAATATAGTACAGTAGAAATAAATACCTTAGTGCAGTGAGATAAAGAGATCTTAATACAGTAAAAATGAATATCTCACTCAAGTAGCAGATAGTTTTTATTATTCCAGGAGCCCAGATTTCTTCCATCTTATGGCTTTACCATTTCCTGAGGCCCCAGAGTCTTGTACTGGATCCTCTGTATCTAGTGACCAAATGGAGAAGAGAACATGAAGGATGGCATGGGAGATTTCTAAGTACTAGGTTGGATATAGCACCTGTCGGTTTTTTTTTTTTCGTGTTCCATTGACTAGAAACACACACAGTCAAAATTAGCTGTTAGGATGTCTTGGCCCTGTATTCCCAGGAGAAGAGATGAGTTTTGTTGAACACATAGCCAGCAGTGTCTGTCACATATGGCATACTAAGAATCTTAGATTTAATCCTGAAAGCAGTAGAGAGTCAGCGAGGTAATTGAAGCCAGTGAATGATCGAGTTTGTACTTCAGAAACATCAACCTGGTAGAAGAAGGATTTGTTTTGGTTATTGCTTAGTCGCTAACGCATGTGTGATGCTTTTGTGACCCCATGGACTGTAGCCTACCAGGCTCCTGTGGATGGGATTTCCTAGGCAAGAACACTGGAATATTCAGTTGCCATTTCCTTCTCCAGAGGATCTTTCTGACCCAGGGATCCAACCTGAGTCTCTTGTGTTTCCTGCATTGGCGGGTGAATTCTTTACCACTGAATCACCAGAAGGATTGGGTGGGACCAGAATTCAAGTAAACAAAGTGAATCATCTGAAACACAATGAGTCCTCAACCAAAGGAGTGGTGGGGATGCAGAAGAGGAGGCTTTTGAGAAATGTGGAAGAGTTTGAATGGGCAGGTTTACAAATTAGTGGATGGGAGCAAAGAAGACTGGAATTAATATAGAAGGACTAAGAACTCCCAACTGTCCTTCACTAGAGAAGAAACACAGAGAGAGAAGAAACTTCTGGAGGGAAATGAAGATTTTTGAAGACCAAACACCCCACTGCCTTTTCTTTTGATGCCTATGTTTTAGTGAGCCTGTTTTTTTTTTTTTTTAATTTATTTATTTTAATTGGAGGCTCAGTACTTTACAATATTGTGGTGATTTTTTCCATACATTGACATGAATCAGCCATGTGAGCCTGGTTTTGAAATCAACTTTGGGACGTATATCCTGACATGCACAAGTGAAGTTGTGGAGCTAGCACAGGACTTCTTTTGAAAAATCAAGAGTGTTATATATATATATGTATATATTGAGAAAGGGAGAAAGAAAGAGATGGGAAGAGAGAAAGGCAGTGGGGGAAGGAGCAGGAGAAAGGAGATTTATATTAAGGAATTGATTCTTATTCAGTGGGGCTGGGAAGTTCCACAATTTGCCATCTGGAAACTGGAGACTCAGAAAAGGTGATGTAGTTCTGGTCTGAGTCCAAAGGCCTGAGAACCAAGAGAATCAGTGATGTAAGTTCCAGTCCAAACTTGAAGGCCTGAGGACTTGGAGAGAGAATGATGTAAATCCTAATCTGAGGGCCAGAGAAGTCCCCACTCAAACAAGCAAAGAGAGCAAATTCCCCTTTCCTCTGTCTTTTGGTTTTATGCAAGCCTGGAAAATCCCATGGATGGAGG
Organism: Bos taurus; assembly: GCF_002263795.3. Taxonomy (NCBI): domain Eukaryota; kingdom Metazoa; phylum Chordata; class Mammalia; order Artiodactyla; family Bovidae; genus Bos; species Bos taurus. The sequence goes on along the minus strand of NC_037333.1, from coordinate 43,659,044 downwards.
AGCCTGGTAGGCCGCAGTCCATGGGGTCACTGAGGGTTGGACACGACTGTGCGACTTCACTTTCACTTTTCACTTTCATGCATTGGAGAAGGAAATGGCAACCCGCTCCAGTGTACTTGCCTGGAGAATCCCAGGGATGGGGGAGGCTGGTGGGCTGCCGTCTCTGGGGTCGCACAGAGTCGGACACGACTGAAGTGACTTAGCAGCAGCAAGCCCTCAATAGATTGAATGATGCTCACCTACATTGGAGAGGGCAATCTATCAACACTTTATACTCAGTCTACCAATTCAAACACCCTCACAGACATACCCAGAAATAATATTTAACCAAATATCTGGATACCTTGTGGTTTTGTTAAGATGTCCCATAAAATTTACCATCACTGAATTATTCTCCTAGAGCCGTAACAGAGGGCATAGCCCTGTTGATTTTGTACTTCTGTCTTCCATAACTGTGACAGAATAAATTTCTCTTGTTTTAATCCATGCAGGTTGTAACAGTTTGTTATAACAGCCCTGGGGGACTAATGCTGAGTGTGGTATCTAAGGGCACCAAACACAGAGAAATTTTGACAGAGTGATGGTTTATCTTTGCCCAGTCTCAAAATTAATTATTAATTAAAAAGCACTTTTATGTTACAACATAATCTGCATACATATTCTCATTCTCATAGAACATAAATTATTCCATAGAGCAGAAAAAACTAAGGCTCAGTGAGTTAAGAAATTGCCCAAGTTCCCACGACTAGTGAGTGGTATTGAGGTCCTCTGGCTTCAGTATTCACGCTGGAACTAGGGTGATCCCTTCCGTGCAAGAATTAAGATGTAGTCTCTTGCTAAGTCATCAGCTACCACCCAGGGAAATTAGGAGGCAGTGACCCTGTAGGCTGTGGGTAGTTCCCCTGAGAACTTCTGTGCTCAGTAGGGCTTACAATACTTGGCTGTGTGGAAAGGCTTACCTCTTCCCCTCCAAGAGCACTGGCTGTGTAAAAGACAAGAACAAGTGAGGAGGAGATTGTCATGTAAGCTGTACGCAAGGAGTTTTGTGACTCTTGCCCACTTGAAATGTTTCTTTGGGTGCTGCTCAAGTGACCTTGCGGCTTCTGAAGAGTGAAGTGTGCTTTCTAGTGGCCAGCCCTGCCAATTAGCCAAGGGCCCCCTGCTCCGGTAGAACTCTGTGTCACCATGTGTCATTTTGAGATGCACCCACTGCACTCTTGGCTCAGAGGTGCTGCAAGCTGAGTATACGATGCCTAAAATGTTTCAGAGCCATTGAATGTCTGTTAGTTCAGATTTTCCACTCCAAGCTCTGGATTAAAGAAGCAATCTTTTGACAGGATGAAACCTGTTTGTGCTTGGTCCTATTTCTTCCTAAAACAAATCCAACATGGCTGCCCCCACGCCTATGCAAGGTGTCTGGGAGGTGGCCATGATTTTGACTAATGAGGTTGTATTTCCTAATACTTTCTGCCGTGCTTGCAGGCATCAGAGTGGTTCTTTTAAGAGACTCATCACCGTACAACTCAGATTAGAATCTGACCCTCAAGGTCTTTTAAAAGAGGAAGCATTTGTGAGAAACTTCAGACCAGGATGACAAAGTGGCATCTAATTTGCTTTCTCGGTAAGTGAGAGCTCAGGGAAGCTGAAAAGGAAGAAAAGGGCCTGACTCAAAGACAGACTCAGTTCTTTCGGTAAAAGCAGCAGGGATCCTTGTTACACTCAACTGCCATCTTGCACAAAAGAGCCCCAGCCTAGGAGTTATGGCTGACATCTCTTAGAATTCAATTAGTGGTAGTGCAGTGACCCAATTTAACACTTTGTTAAGCGAAAGCCAGTGTACACATGTGGCATTTCCAGGCCAAATTGATCTACATAGATGATATACTCAGAATCGGAAACTGTTGGTTCTTTCTTTGCCCCCAAATTGAGGACATGTAGTTTCTTTCATATGTCCTTCTGTTCCTTCCTAAGTTATTTATACTGTGACAGGGATAGTGGAGGATACAAAAATCAACAAAATGACAATTTTCAAATTCTTTACTGTATGCTGCTACTGCTAAGTCACTTCAGTCGTGTCCGACTCTGTGTGACCCCATCGACGGCAGCCCACCAGGCTCCCCGTCCCTGGGATTCTCCAGGCAAGAACGCTGGAGTGGGTTGCCATTTCCTTCTCCAGTGCATGAAAGTGAAAAGTGAAATGGAAGTCGCTCAGTCGTATCCGACTCGTAGTGACCCCATGGACTGCGGCCTACCAGGCTCCTCCGTCCATGGGATTTTCCAGGCAGGAGTACTGGAGTGGGGTGCCACTGCCTTCTCCGTCTTTACTGTATAGTAACTGTTAAAAGATAGAAGCAATAACTATGACAACCATCACACACACACACACAAATCATAATTGTGTATTAACTATTCTACATATTTAATCCTCAAAATCATTTGGCATTGTTGAGCCCATTTTACAAACAGGTAAACTAGGTCTGGTAGTTTACAGAGAGGTAAACCAGCACCAGATAAATCACTGGTGTTGGGCTGGGGAGCAGTGAGCAGGAAGGTATAGAAAAGATGTCATACATGTTATAGATGAGGTTACATTTGAACTGCCTTGGAGAAGCCATTCTGTGTTGGTAGGAGAAAGAGACGAGCAAAGACATGGTTATAAAGTATATGGCACCTCCAGGGAATGGTGATGTGATTCATTTGGAATCCACAGTAACACAGCAGAGAAGGGAAAAGTCAGAGTAAAACTAGTGCCGGATTATTAAGTGTTCTGAATCCCAAGCAATAGAGTTCAAACAATTTCTTCCTTCAGAAGGACATGAGGAGCCCTTGAAAGGTTCTGAACAGAATGGTTGGGGGTGGGGAACAATTGGGGCTGTGCTTTTAGGAAGATGAATTTGGCAGCAGTGTAGTTGATGGCGTTGGGGATGTAGGATCCCTAGGTGAGCTAGAGATGACAAAGACAGAGCTCTTCTTTGGACTTCTGAGTCCAGTTGCATGCTTATTCTTTTTAAGATTAGACTTCATCTCCTGATTCAGTAGGAGAGGATCCGTGTGGTGAAAGGATGAAGGGAAGACATCACAGTCTGCTGACCCCAGGAGCTGCCTATAAGATTAGTAGCTTCATGGCAGATTAGGAAGTCATGAGGGACAAAAATAACATTTGAGGACTGTTGATGACTGATGTTAAAGGTCATCGCCAAAATTGTCAAGGCAATCTTGGTTAACCAAGAAAATAATGTAGGATAATTGAGGCACTCCATGACTATGAAGTATGTGAACTATAGAGTTTATGTATCCATGTATTCTTAGACTTTTTTTTAATAAATACTATTTCACCTTTAGTACAAGTGATGCATTCTAATGCAATTTATTTCATTCCATTCTATTTCCTTTTTAAAAAGGTCAGTTGCTGCCAACTAAATATCCATGTATTCTTTAAAATTATGAACACCAATGGTGTCTTTTCTGCTGATCTTATTTTAGGGGACTGAAGAAAGAATAATTTATATGCCCATAGGGCACATACAAGTTTATATAAACTATATCATGGTATTTAAACAAGTTTATATAAAAATGTGACTTTTAAATACAGGGTCATTAAGATGACTGCCACTGGAAGGAAACATCAACTAAGGTTTTTTTTCACATGGTCTTCTGTTGACATTAATATAGTCTGGTGTCTGTTGCATTGGATCTTATGTTCCCCTTTGAGCCAGTGCATCTTAAATTTTAATAGCAGCTGATAGAGACCTTAAGGGATTCAAGCACAATGGAGTGATGAACTTAAGCATTCATTTTTTGTCCTCCCCCCTCCCTATAGAAAGATGCTCATTCTGGACCATGGGGAAGGCATATCGGCAGAGAGGGTGACTATTTAAAATGGAATTTATTTTTCATCCCAATCCGTGCATGTTTCCTATTGGGGGTAACTTGGTGTATACATTTTTAATATTGTGAAGCCACCAGTGTTAATAAAAAACAGCTGAATACATATCGGAATCCTTGGAGATTAAGCTTTGGAAGGCCGAGTGAGTCTGGTAGATGGTAAAACTTAAAGAAATCTCTTTCAGAGATTTTTTTTAAAGACATTTACTTATCAGTAGACCAGATGGCACTTGAAATGATGAATAATAAGCTTTACAAGTAAGTAAAACATTGGCCAATGGAAAAACATTCTAAGGATATATGTGATAAATACTTAAATGATGTGACAAGCATGGAAAGCAGTAAAATTTAAGATGCATTATCTTGTAATATCTTTTATAATTCTTCTTTATTTGGATATTTTTAGGGATGGAGTGCTTTCTTGTAACTTTGTATTCCACAATCTAGTATCCAAATTTGTTCTCTTCAAAGAATATGGCAACCATAAAATTCTCTTCTAAACATTAAAACTGTTTTTTGGGATCCATGGGTATGCCTCAAGTTGTCTATCAGCTCTTTGAAATAGTATCAGAAAATTCACATGTGTGTGACTATATATTTTGGCAGAGAGAGATCTCTATTATAATTGTTTTTTTTTAATTAAGGCTCTCAAAGGGATCTGTAACCCACAACAGGCAGAAGACCACTGTGTTAATGGAAGGTAGATAATATCCGAAGTGTTCTAGCAGATAACAGATGACACATTCAAATGGGATTAGACCTTAATGAAGAAACTATTTTCTAGGATGTGGGAAGGGTTAAAGGAAATCAACAAATGATGAATCCCCAGGATTAGCAATAATGGGAGGCCAGGACCACCCTCAGACCTGAAGATGCCACGAAAGGGAGCTTTTTCAGAACCTAGAGAGCTGTAGCCAGAGCTGTGGATAGGGCACATCTCAACTGTGCAGCCTTTGCTGGAGGAATGAGGTCTCTTTCAATCTCTGCCCATCTAGGAGGATGTTGGAGGGAAAATATCCACTTCACTTTTCTTCTGGCCTTAGAGTTATTGTTGAGTTCTGTGCCTGCTAAATTGCTTCAGTTGTGTCCAACTCTTTGCAACCCTATGGAGCCCAGTCCACCAGGTTCCTCTGTCCATGGGATTCTCCAGGCAAGAATACTAGAGTGGGTTGCCATTTCCTCCTTCAGGGGATCTCCCTCACCCAGGGATCAAACCCACGTCTCTGATGTCTCCTGCACTGGCAGGAGCATTCGTTACCACTAGTGCCACCTGGGAAGCCCTACTATTAGTGCTTCCCATCTCTCAGTCTAGTCAAAAGTGGAAGGCAAGAAAGCCCAAGGACACAAACTCTAAAGATCAGACTCTGGAGTCAAGGAATAGAGAAGGTGACACACAGATCTTGAGGACCAAACAGAATGTTCAGCACAGTGAAACTTAGTCTGCTTTATCATAATCCCAGTGTCTGTTTTCCTATTGCCAACATGAACTGAAGTCAAGTTCTGCTGTAGTAACTTACTCAGTTTAGAAGTATTCATAGCCTGTGCGTGCATGCATGCTGAGTTGCTTCAGTTGTGTTCAACCCTTTGTGACCCCATGAACAGTAGCCCGCTAGGCTCCTCTGTTCATGGGATTTCCCAGGCAAGAATACTGGAGTGGGTTACCATTACCTTCTCCAGGGGGTCTTCCTGACCCAGGGATCAAACCTGTGTCAAATGTGTCTCCTGCATTGCCAGGCAGATTCTTTACCACTACACCACCGGGGAAACTATGTTTTTTATTTCAGTCTTCTACTTCTTAAGGAAGGTTTCTGTTTGAGCCATGTGAACAACAGAGGCTCAGCAGGTTAAAATTAATTTTGTGTTAAGATAAGTATTATGGATATTGGGGAAATCTTAAGGCAGGTAGATATCATGTGAGCATATTTTGCCAGAATGCTAGAGAAGCAAAGAAGACAGTCGTTATTTACTCCCTTCCAGTGAAACCAAACTATGACTGTCCTATATTCAACAGAATTTGTACTTTATTTTTATTGCAGTAAGAGACTCAGATCTGGAAGCTGCAGCATGGCATTAACTCATTGTACAGAGTTCATTATTGTAATTAGACTGCTTTTTAAGATTATTAGTGGACTCACTAATGTACTCTTAAAAAGCTTTATTTGGAAGGAAGTCAATAGCCAAAGCCAATAGAGCCGACGAGCTTGTGCCACGCGCTCTGTTGCTGAAAATCATGTTATCAATTTTCATGTGACTGTTAATCAATTAGAGTGACAGAGAGATGATTTGAAGTCAATTTTCTGTTTATTGCTAAATTAGCATTTGATCACATGTGCTTATTTTGAGTTTCAAAGAAGCCATGGTTTCCTTTGTCAAGAGAAAGAATGGAGGTCAGTGATGGGAATAATCATTTGTGATTTTTTAAATATTTGCATATTAAGATGCAACTTAGTTACAGAGCTAAACTGGCAGATGGCTGTATGTGTTTGAGTGGGGACAGCTGGCATAGGAAGCCTGACTGGATAAAGTGTTGAACCCAATGCAGGCATACCTAGTCAGGATATAACCCAAGAAATGAATCAAGCACCAGAGGTTTAGTGGGTGGATAACATGTTGTCTTCAAAACAAAGAGGGATCCAGTGTTTCAAATTGGGAAAGTATGCTGTAAGATTACTGTCTTTCGAATGGAAAGGAAAGATATTCTGGCTATGTGTGGCACAGTAACCACAATTATGTTGTGGCCAAATTGTTGGTTAGATATTGAGAGTGACAGTAGGATTTAAGTAAAAGGCTCTGAAATGGTACATGGCTAGCACTGGACAGGATGGTGGTTATGAGGATGGTGATAGTGGTGGTTGATTTGTTCCTGAGTGCTTATTGTGTCTAATATTATGCTAAGTGTTTTAGGAAACACACATTGTCAGAGGAGTTGTTCTCTATTTGTGGCTAATTGCTTTAGCAATTATCATCTCTGTTTAACAGAGGAAGAAACAAAGACATCTTTATTTAACTAGATAATAGTATCTAGTTGCTCTAGGAGTTACTATATTTAAGAAGTAGCAAAGGCTTAGAAAGATTAAGTGGCTTGTACAGTGTCAAGGTTGAATTTTGTCCACTTCCAGAGACTGTCAATTTGATTGTGATGCTGAACTTTCTGAATCGGAGTCAGAAGGCCTCTCTTTGCATTTTATAAGCTGTCTGATCTTTGAGCCTCCATTTCTCATGCCTAGAACAAGGGGTTAAGTGAGATGAGCTCTTAGGATCTTTGTAGCCTTAAATATTCAGATTCTAGAACTATCCAGAAGGGAGCAATTCCTCTCAAATGTAGAATATTATGCCAATATTCCAATTATAAATCAAATACTAGGGAATCTGGAATGCAGACATTATATTTCTCATAAGAACCTCAACTCCTTGTAATTGCGTATTTTCAATTACTCAGTGGTGTAATTGAATCACTAAAGTATGGCTCCTTAATTTATGTTGGATAGCAGGTGGACAAGTTTACTATCAGAAGTGTTGCACATTCTGACTTTTCTTTCTTTAAGATATGCTTCCAGTTGGAAAGCAGAATAAATTACCGAGGGTTTGTCGATGATTCACAGTTATGGAGGGAACATTAAAGCTTTGGGATGACAGAATGTATTTTGTCCATATATCTGGACAAGTGAAGTTGAGTTTAAATTACTTATGATAATATTTAATGGTGGGGCCAGTAAATGCACTGTTGTCTATTTCGTGAGTGTAATTAAATTGTGTAAGACAAGACCTCACTGTGGCTCTTAGCTATTAAATCTCTGTGGCGACGTGAGGTGAGGCCATCAGGGTTCTGTGGGGAATTACCAAGCCTGAGGAGTTAAGAAGGAGGATTTGCCGGCTTCTGCCATATATCACTTGCTTTATTTGGATTCTGGAATGCCTATCTCAGGGCAGTGTCTGGGGTGCACTTACAAGGTTTAAATAGAAATTAAACTGGAGATGGGTCCACTGCCGAATATAGCTGTTTGCTTTCATAAACATAACCGGAGGGGGAGAGAAAAAAATAAAAGAGTACTGAAAGGAAAAGTCCAAGCCACCAGCCATGCAAAAGGACTCTTTTATTATACTGGCCAAAAAGTTCATTCGGGTTATTCCAGAACATCTTACAGAATAACCCAAATGAACTTTTGGGCCAACCCAATACTTTGAGGATCCCAGAGGGAATATCAGTACTCTGAAAGAGAGCAGTTAGGATGGTGTCAGGGCTCTGATCTGGGGTGCTCTCACTCGAGACTCCCTGGGGGAGGGAATGAGAAGAACAGGCTAGATCCAAATAATTTTGGATGGTCAGTATCAGGAGAGGCAATTACTCTGGTACCCAGCTCCTGGATAATAAATATCATTTATAGACTTTTTTCTAAGCTTGAGTTATTTTCCTATTAAAGAAAGGTTTAGTCACTTCTACTGCACCCAGGTCAACTCCTCTTTGGGTTAGTACTGTGCACGCGTGTGTGTGTGCTCAGTCGCTTCAGTCGTGTCTGACTTTATGATCCCATGAACTGTAGCCTGCCAGGCTCCTCTGCCCATGGAATTCTCCAGGCAAGAATACTGGAGTGGGTTGCCATGCCCTGCTCCAGGGGATCTTCTTGACACAGGATCTAATCCACATCTTCTGCATCTCCTGTGCTGCAGGTGGATTCTTTACCATCTGAGCCACCAGGGAAACCTTTGGTTAGCCCTAGAGTTGAGGTAATCTCATCTAGAAGTGACAGAAGTGACAGAGAGATCCAGACTAGGTTTATAGAGGGAATGAAGATAAGCCTGAGGGCTTCCCTGGTGGCTCAGATGGTAAAGAATCCACCTGTAGTGCGGGAGACCTGGCTTTGATTCCTGGCTTGGAAAGATTTCCTGGAGGAGGGCATGGCAACCCACTGCAGTATTCTTGCCTGGAGAATCCCTATAGACAGAGGAACTTGGTGGGCTACAGTCCATGGGGTCACAAAGAATCAGACATGACTGAGTGACTAAGCACAGCAGATAATCCTCAACCAGAGAATTATACCCAGTGAAGCCATCAGCCCTTTATGTTGTTTTGTTCCACAAGGTCATAGCATTCTCTTGGTCATCTACTTATGTTTGGGCAGGTATTTACTTCACAAGGGGGCTTAGCTTGAGAGGGCAAGTGGGGGGCTGAAATCCAGTCTATCCTCAGCTTGCTAAGCTGTGTGTCCTGGTGTGGGACTGCTTGTGCTGGAAGAAAGGGGTGTCTTTGATTTTTCAAAAGCTGCTGTTTAGGCTAGCAGCTGCCTGGATCGTTCTAGACATTTAGGTCAACACAAATTGTTGAGTACCTCCTTTGTACCAGGCACCATGCTAAGTTCTGGGGGTATGGGATGAGCAAGCCATGGCTTCTGCTTTTTAGTAGTTTGTGGACTCATAGGGCTGGCAGCCAGGTAAATGGATAAAGGCGCTGTTGTGAAATATATGCAGTGATAAAAGTATTATATACACAGCAGGTCTTAGATACAAAGAGGAGAGAGACTGAGGTAGATTGGCAAGGTTGAGGAAGGGACATATACAAATACCAGTGCAATACACATTCACACGTGCAGAAACCTACACTGAGTTTTTTCTTATGCCATTGGCAAATCTGTCAATAACCAAGAAATGAATGCAAAGGTACAGCTAAGGGACACCCTGCTTTCTCTGCTGTTAATAGAAATAATACTTAAAAATGAAATCATAATTGACTGCCATATTGACAGGTTTCCACAAGCATGTCTGTAAATAAATTGGAGTTGAAACTCCACTGTGATCTTGAAAGATCATTTAGTCTATCTTAGGTGATATTTACTCAAACATTCAGAAACAGTTTAAATGAAGGTGAAACCAGGAATATGACTCAATTGTAACTAATACCTCTTGAATATTCAGTTTTAACCCTGATCATTCTTTTTTTCTGAAACTCAAAGATGAAGTCAACCTAAAAATAGTAATAGTAGCTAACTTTTTTTTGTTTTTTAATTTATCTGGCTGGGTCTTTGTTGCAATGTGCAGAACTCTCAGCTGTGGCACGTGGGATCTAGTTTCCTGACCAGGAATCAAACCCAGGCCCCCTGCATTGGAAATGCAGTCTAAGCTACTGGCTCACCAGGGAAGTCCCAGTAGCTAACTTTTTATAAGCATCTCATAGCAATCTTATGAAGCAGCTTCTATTATATTAAAGATATATTCTAATATATTAAAGATAAACCAAGACTCTGGGATGTTAAGAAACATTGCCAAGGCTTCTAAATGGCAGATCCAAGAATCAAAGACAGGTTTTCCTGGCTTCAGAGACTGTATGCTGAATTGTTAAGTCATGATGATGCTTCCTGAGGAGTGACCAGAACTGGTTAACAGAGGTCCTCAAATGACCTGTCCGTTCATTAAAATGGGGTCTGTATTTAATAACTTTTGTATTATCATAGGATATTTAGGTTCTCCAGAAGGGCTGTAGACTCTTTGAAATGAATAAAAAAATAGAATATAAGAGTAAATTACAATAGCACAGTATTTACTATGTACCTGACATTGTTCTGAGTACTTCGTATTACAATTTAATTTTGATCCACATACAAAAAATACAATAAAGTAGGTAAGTGCCTTAATATTGTGTATACTCAATGGATCTTTATATGTGTATACAATACTTCCAATATTCCAGAAGATTCCCTTGTCCCCTTTTCAAGTCAATACCCTACCCGGCTGGTTACCACTCCCAGAGGTCTCTTCCATCATCATCATTTATTTACATCTGTTCTTGTACTTCATGTCAACAGAATCATACGTTACTGATTCTTCTGTGTCTACCCTCTTTCGCTCAACAAATGCCTGTGAGATTTACTCATGATGTTGCACATATCAATGGTTCTTTATTGCACTGCTGAGCACTATGTGTTATTAATTTACCACAATTTACTTAGTCCATCTCCTGTTAGTTGTTTCCAGTTGGGGGCTAATATAATTAAAATTGCTAGAAACATTTTCGTACATCACTTTTGGTCGACATGTACTACTCAGTCCTCTTGGACGTGAACCTAGGAGTAGAGATTCAGGGCTATAGTGTAGGCATGTGTTTGGCCCTCATAGATACTTTCAAATAGTTTTCCGAAGAGGTTGAGCCAATTTACACCCACCACAGCGATATTTGAGACTTTAAGTCACACGTTTTAGTCCACATTTGTGCTAATACTTAGGACTGCTAGTCTTTTTAATTTTAGCTATTCTGATGGATATATATATTTTTAATAGTAGTATCTTATGTTTTTTTTTTCTTCTAAATGCTTCACATTTAATCCACAAAATAGTCCTTGGAGATAGGCACTAACATTATACCCATTTCACAGAAGAAGAAACTGGGGCACAGAGAGATTAAGTAATTTGCCTAAGGTCACACAGCTAGCCAGTGGCAAAGCTGATATTTGAACACAGTCTCATTCTACAGTCCACAATCCAAAACCTTTTGCCACACTATGGGGCACTTATAAGAAGTAAGCAGGTAGATGTTCTTTGGGATTCTTCTATTTAAGTCTGTGAATAGTATATTCAAATATTTTTGCCATGGCTGTTTACCAACAGTTTGAATATTTACTTAATTCTATTTATTTATTATTTTATTAAAATTTTTTAGTGGAGTATAGTTGCTTTACAATATTGTGTTAGTTTCTGCTGTACAGTGAAGTGAGTCAGCTGTACATATACATATATCCCCTCTTTTTTGGATTTAAAATATAAGTCATTATAGCCTCTTCTTAAGCTATTGCATCTATGTAAACACCAATTACTTTCATCTTAATAAATATTAAAAGTAAATACATAACTCCTAAATAAAAGGTGTTTGTGAACCATATAAAGTCACCTTACATGTATACCATTGTGGTACTCATAATTTGGGAAACACTGATTTAAACCATGTGATCATCTTCCTGACAAAAAGCACATATTCATTTCTCAGAAGTTTCTGAAAATTCTCTTGCTATATATATTGATGAAAAAAGCACCATTAAATTCAATGCATTGGCCCTAGAGGGACACAGACACTGCCTTAGTAGTTTCAGTAAGTGCTTTGCACACATTTACTATGTCCTAGGCATGGCTCTCTAGGAGGCAGACTGATAAACAAGACCCAGTCTTAGTTACAGAGATTATAGTCTAAGGAAAGAGAAGGGAGAATTAGGTAAGACCCTAGTGGTAACGAACCTGCCTGCTGATGCAGGAGACAGAAGAGATGTGGGTTTGATCTCTGGGTCAGGAAGATCCCCTGGAAAAGGGCATGACAGCCCATTCTAGTATTCTTACCTGGAGAATCCCAAGGACAAAGAAGCCTGGCGGGCTACGGTCCATGGGGTTGCAAAGAGTCAAACACAACTGAAGCAACTTGGCATGCATGCCTGCACAAGTAACAGTACTGAAGGCAGGATATGCCACATTGTTTAGAGCTGCTCAGACTTCTCCACGGCGTTGTCTTCAGACGGCTCTGTTGTGTCTTCTGGATGCGACTCAACACACTACTGAGACAGCAGTTGATGATTATCTGCGACACTTTTTTACCAGAGGCAGAAGAAGCCATTCCCTCTTTATCTTCGATCACTTCCTTTTTAAAATATTTGTTCTTCTTTAAAATTTAATCTATTTCACTTTTATCACAAATACATAAAAAAGAAAACAGTATAATGAACCAGTATGTACATGTTACCATCTTCAACAATTAACAATTCACAGCCAATCTTATTTTTCTAATACCACTTCCTCCTCTCATATCTTTGAAGCAATCCAAGATATTCTTTCTTTCGTATTTTACTGTGTATGTTTAAAGAAAGACAATCACAATGCCATTGGAAAATAAAAAAGTTTAGCAATAATTCTTATTATCAAATATGCAGTCGATGTCAAAACTTCCAATTATTTTATAAATGCCATGTTTTAACATTTTGTTTGAGTAAGGACCTGAACAAGGACCTAAATAAGGTCCATGTGTTGCTGTTGGTTGATTTGTCTTTTCAGCTTCATTTACTCTATAAATCCACCCCCCATCTCTTTTATTTTACTATTTAACATATTTATTGAAGACAGATCAAGTCCAACTTCTGAGTTTAGAGTAACAAACTGGAATATTAATATTGGGGCTTCTTTTCTCTGCATCTTCAGTATCTTGAGGGGAAAAAAGATCTCAGGACTGACTTTTGAGTTACTCCTTTGGAGAAGTAATGAAGCTTCTTTTTTTGCTGTTGCTGTTTAGAAATATATTTTTTGCATGCCCAGCAGACAGCTACATAATTATTTATTTATGTTATGACATTGTTAAGCTGTCCAAGACTCCGCTCACCCATGTGTTTAGGAAGATGAAGGCACAGTGGATCACTCACCATCCTAAGGCTTCCAGGCTAGATTTTGATATGAAAGGTATTTTCTGAAAGAAAATCGACCTGAAAGCAACCTAAATGTAGCAGTAAATGACTGTAAGTTGGAGTTAAGCAGCTGTCACCAAGTCCCTGATTGCCCCAGTCTCTCCCAGTCGTCTGAAGCCATGTCTACGGAACTCTGCCTGGTCAGTTTCACGCAGGTAGCAGCATGATGCAGGAGTAACCACTTTTATGCACCTGGGCATATGCCTTTGCCCCTCTATCATCCACTCAAAGGCATTTTGGAACAGCATTTTTTTCTTTTTTGGTAAGCAGCATATAAAGCTAAATTGAATTCAAGGCTAGTGAAAAAATGTGGCTTATGTTAGAGACAAGGATGTATTCTTTCAACTCTAAATGGAATCACAAAAACCTGAATGCAAGGTGTTATTTCCTGTGGGGAGAGAAGGATTATTTCCTCCTGTGATACCTCTTCACTGCACTACTTTTGACTTACTCTTACGCTGTTGTCTAATTGGTGTGTGAGTGTGTGTGTACATCTGCTTATTCCTTCTCTCCCCTTTATTATGAAAATAGTAAAGTGCTACCATTATGTTCCAGGCAATGTTTAAAGCACTTTGTGTATATTGACTTATTTGATCATCACAATAACTTTTCAGGGTAGGTATTTTAATTACCTGCATTATACACATGAGGAAAATGAGGCAGAGTTACTGGTCCTGGATCACACAGTAAGTGATGGAGCAGGAAGTCTGGCTTTGGAGCCTGTGTTTTTAACTACTGCTCTGTTCAGCCTCTCTAGACTTGCATATATATTCACTGTGGACCACATGCTCTTTCTGAACTGTTGCTGGGGCAATTCTATAGACTAGCTGTGCGACTTCGAACAAATCGCTTAAAGATCCCTGCTCCTAGGTTTTTATTATCGTTAAACTGGCAAAATAGCTCATGAAAGGTTTTCGTGAGATCAAATACTGTACTATTAAATATTGAAGTGTACCTGTCCCAGAGAAGCTGTTACATCAATTGAATTTGGTTTCACAAGGCTTAGTTGAGCATCTGTTCTGTACATGGCACAGAGGATACGAGAATGGCCGAAACAGACATGTCCATACCTTCTCTGAGCTTCTTATCCAGTAGAAAGAGGACAGAATCAATACAGTAGCCAATCTTGACAAGTGCTGAAAAAGAAATAAATTACTGTTAGTTTCCCTATACCCAATGAGCCTTCAGCTTGGCTTATCGGAGAAGTTGAGCAAACACTTATAAGTGAGATGAGATGGACTACATCAGCTGCTGAAAACCATCAGCAAATGTGACTTAAAGATATAAATGTCAGATGAGGGTGTGACCTGAAATGGCAGAGGGTGGAGCACAGCTGACTCAGATCAGGAAGACAGTTAGGGTAGTGGTCACTGGGAGATGGGTCCCCAGGAGCAGGGAGAGCCCTGTGAACAGATGACTGAGCAGAAAGACAAGAGGTGTCATAAGCTGTGAGCTCTTTCTCTGCTCTTGGCCTGCTCTGGGACCATGGACGAGGTTTGTAGTCCTTAAAGGCTTTTGCCTTTGGCTTCTGCCCTTCATTTTTTAAAAGTAGACTGGTAGTATGTTGTTGTTTTTCAGGCACTAAGTCATATCTGATTCTTCATGTACCTCATAAGATTTTTATAATTGTCATGTCAAAAGGTTATGAGAAAATGCGACCAGGTTCTTAGAAAAGTATCTGATATGCGGTAATTATTTTGTGAATGTTAGTTATTATTATTATTATAATTTGTTATTGCTGCTAAATCATGGTTAATTTCCTTTGTTTTTAGAAGCCTCAAAAAGTGTCATATAGAATCCTGGTGTGGTGGAAAGATTGAAGGACAAGAAAGATTCTTGTCTGGGGCTTATTCTACCACTGTTAGACGGTGGGACCTTTGAATTGCCACGTTGTCCCTTTGGGTTCAGTTTCTCCACAGGCAGAATCTCTGTTGAGCTGGGAAAGCTCCGAGGTCATTATTTGCACACCGGGATTCTCTGATGGTCTTCTAAGATTGTATATTGGACTCCTGAAGATACCCAGAGAGATGGATTATCAAAAAAGCTATCATGTATAAAGGTTTCGACTGTCTCCCAACCCATGGACACTTGGCCATGTCTGGAGACATGTTTGATTTCCCAGAATGGGGGCTTGCTACTGGCATCTAATGGGTTGAAGCCAGGGATTTTGCTAAACATCCGGCAATGCACTGGGGAGTCCTCTACAACAAAGAGTGACCTGGGCCAAAGTATCAATTGTATGAAGACCGAGAGGCCCTTCCTCATTATGTACCTTGTGTTTTCTGAATGCAGAGGTTGGGCCACAACTGTGTTTGCATCTCAGCCCCCATCCACAGTTGGTTCATTAGGCATCTTGGTCATTTGAAGGGTCACATACAAGCTTTGTTCTTGGGGAGCCTTTTCTTCTTGTTCTCTTCTGTCTGTGACAGACAGTTGGGAACAAGGAGGAGGTGTCATACAACATAAGAAATGGAATCAGGGTTCCCTTAGAGAGGAAAGCATGAAACAACTTCTGTATTAAATGGCCATAAAAAGAATGGAAGGGACTCCCCATCTCTCTGGCTAAGGGACTGATGGACAATTAGCGATTAGATTCTCCTGGGAATCCCTTTGTGCTGCTAATTCCTTCACTCACTGGTTATAGAGTCCCTATTGCATGCCAGCCTCTGTGCTGTTGCTGAGGGTATGGAGTAAAGGATGAAATGGAGCAAGGCTCTGCTCTTTTATAGGAGATTTCCTGTGCCTTTTGCCTTTTCATCCACAGGCAAGTCCTCCTTATCCTTCCAGACCCAGCTCACAAAAGCTTCCTTCTCTAACTCTCTGGAGTTGAGCAGACTTCCCTCCTGTTTCTTCCCACTGAGCCTTGCATTTGCCTTCTTACTTCTTACTATCTTACAGATAACTGAGTGTTATCTGCTTCCCTGCAGAGACCAGATCTGATTCTTTATTTCCTGAATATCTTGCCTCGTGCATCCTGAGTATCTTGCCTCATGCCTAGCACTGAACAGGCAAAAACTGTTGAAAGGATGAGCGAGAGAATGAATGAATGAACGGGGCAAGGCTTCACAGGCTGGTATTCATGCTGTTTTAAGAGTTCTCCTCCTTTTTACCTTCATCCCAGTCTATTCTGTGAATTCCAAACTGGAAAGAGAGAGGGGAAAGGTGAGGAGGACAGCTTTCCCATCAAAGTTTCTCTAAGGTTGCATAGAGGTGACCGTCACTTGGAGAAAAGAAGGCTAGTGGGATCTGAGGGCAGTTTGAACATAAGCAAGAACTGTGGATGAGCCAGTGTTGTGGGTCAGGAGCGTGAAGGTGATCAAGGGAAGTAATGAGACTGTATTATAATAGAGCAGGTAACTGCTCTATTATGGGGAAATATTAACGATCTCCATAAAGATGGTATATGACTCAAAAGATATTATTTTTAGTAGATGTCTTCAAGTTGTACGAATTAATAAGGAACAGCTTGGGTAGTGGAACTCATTAACTTCTCAAATCTACCTTATTTACACCGAATGTAAACCTTTCCCAGACTGGTGGCATCAGCCATTATAAATGATGTTCCCAGTGAGAACTGTATTTTCTGATAGAGATGATATTTTTACCTTAGGGTTTAGGGGTGGACAGGAAACTTTTGGATGCATCGGATACCTTTATGTAGGTGACTTCATCTTCTGATCTCCCCAGTCCTCACTGAAACCAAAAGTTTGGGCTCACTGCAAAGACACAACCAATCAAATAGCAACTGTTTTCATTAAACACTATTGTGTAGCAGTTAATTCTGTTCTATTAGAGTCACTTAGGTTGGTCAATGGTCTGTTGTCCTCATCAATAGGTTATTAGTGTTAATTTATAGTTCAGTTCCTCCCTTTTACTTCACCAGCAAAATCACTCTATCTGCATGGTGGGTGGCTGATTGTTGAGTGGGGAGCCTCTTTCTCATGTTGGTTTCTTCCTGAAAACCCCATTCCAGACCAACACACCTCCTTTATAGACTCCAGGGCAGCTTGTACTTCATCCAGCAATTGTTTAATATAGAACGTTTCTCTCAGGTCTTCAGTCAAATGGCCTTGTTTACTGACTTTTTTTTTTTTGGCAATGATATGAAAGTGTTGGCTTTTGTATTTATTATTTTTCTCCTATAGTCTAAGAGACATTTTGGAGTCTTGGTTTTAAATAAATAATAAGAGTGAAATGAGTCTATTGATGTAGTTCTCAGACTTTCATCATTTCCTTCTCCCCACCTACCTCCACCAACTGCTGCATCATCTGCTTTGCAGAGAATGGAGACAGCCAAAGGAGTCTGTTAGGGCTTTTCAGTATGGTGCCCTTTTTAACTTTGACTGTAAGGTAGGCACTGTCATCCCAGTTATTAAGATGGGAAATCCAGGATGCCAAAAAATAGATAATGCAAAGTTGACAGAGTCAGTAAGTGGAGAACTGGGATTTCCAATCCAGATTTATCTTTGCTCTAATGTTCTAGTGAACCCCATCAAATATTATCTGTAAGGGAAAGGAGAAGACCAGGGAAAGGGTAAGGCAAAGGATTTTATACCTGGAAAATAGGAGAACATTGGACATGGAATGCAGGGGAAAAGTTGAGGCATTGAGTTATTTTCTACCATTTCTACTCCTGGGCATCTTGGAAGTCCACTGAGCTGATCCAGCAAAATCCTCAAAACTTCCTCATGGTCTCTCCCCATATATCATGAACCAGATCTTAAAAAGAGTCAATCTCTGGTCAGTAGAGTTACCAGCATCATATGTCTTGGGATTTATCTTCTTGATGCTGTTTAAATTTTTAACTACCTTTCTAGGAAGTAGAGGAACTGTGTAGCAAATAATGATATCCTTAATACTGATATTAATGAGTTTACTGAGAACTTTAACATAACAGGTAGGCATCTACACTAGTGCTTCTTAAATTGATTGTGGAGAAGGAACACCCCTTCCTTTTTATTTCTGTTAAAAAATTTCAATATGTCATGGACTGTTGCCCTATTAAAATATGATAACAATTAATAAAAATTTTTATAAAATGGCTTGGAGAAAACTTATGACCAACATAGACAGCATATTAAAAAGCATAGACATTACTTTGCTGACAAAGGCCCTTCTAGTCAAAGCTATAGTTGTTTTCAGTAGTCATGTATGAATGTGAGAGTTGGATCGTAAAGAAAGCTGAGCACTGAAGAATTGATGCTTTTGAACTGTGGAGTTGGAGAAGACTCTTGAGAGTCCCTTGGACTGTAAGGAGATCAAACCAGTCAATCCCAAACCAGTCAATACTAAAGGAAAACATCCTGAAAATTGGAAGGACTGATGTTGAAGCTGAAACTCTAATCCTTTGGCTGCCCGATGCAAAGAACTGACTCATTGGAAAAGACCCTGATGCTGGGAAAGATTGGAGATAGGAGGAGACGGGGATGAGAGAGGACAATGATGCTTGGATGGCATCACCAACTCGATAGACATGAGTTTGAGCAAGCTCTGGGAGTTGGTGATGGACAGGGAAGCCTGGCATGCTGCAGTCCATGGAGTGGCAATGAGTTGGACACAACTGAGCAACTGAACTGAACTGAGCATATACAAGCTGCAGTTTTCATTATTGGGGTCAGTGGCCATAAAAATGATTCTCTCGGAAGGCTAATTTCAGTATTTATCTGATCATACACTGATGAAGACTGACATGGTCCATGGACCACACTTGGAGTAGCTCTTCCCTAAGCAACTTACATGTAGTTATTCTTGGGAGGATTGTTTTTCTCACGTTATAGGAGGAGGGATGGAAGCATGGAGGGATTAACTTCCCAAGGCTGAAGAGCTAGTGAGATGAAGAGCCCACACTGGAAGGTAGGCAGCTGGTACTAGGACTTTCCCTGTAAACTTCTTGTATTCCGTCTTGACACATAGTACATGGAGTTAGTTGGACTTAGAATGAGAGAGATTCCAGGCTGGTCTTGACTTGATGTTTTAGCACCTGTATGACATTAAGTTTACATGACATTTCAAAGGCTCTTAGATGGTCCCTGCATGACATAGGTGCTCAACAAAGAGAAGCCATTCATTTTGACAAGGATAAAATTCCAAGTGGCACTTTGGTGATTTAGGGTAGACTATTTGATTTGGTGCACTTACTATTCCACATGCTGGTATGTCTCAACTGTCGTGTTTGTCAGAAAACACTTCGTCAGTATTTTTTATTCCATGAGGTAAATTAAGTTTAACTTTATCATTTTAATCTCTCTGTGAATTTATTTCCAAACCTTGAGGAGAAGTAGCCAACTACAACACTTATTAGGAGAATGGATTTTGTTTCCTTGTGGAGCCAGTAAAACAACTAACTGCAGGGCCTGATGCCTGGTTCTAAATTCTAGCTTTTCCAATTACTAGCTGCATGCTCTTGACTAGGTTTATTTTTCCAAGCTTCAGTCTCCTTATCTATAAAATGGGGATAATGATTCCATGAGCTATCTCAGAGTGTTGCCACGGGGATTCAGTGAATCAATGCGTGCAATGCACATGGCACAGTGCCTTGTAGATAAAAGTGCTTAGCAAATAGTAGTCAATGTCATTGGTGTGGATTTGTGGAGAGAGAGGGTATTCCAAGATTCAGTCGATGTGGCATCTGGTTGAAAAGTTTTCAAAAATTGATGATAATATTAATGGTTAATTATTGGAACTATTTATCTTTAGCACTTACACATGCTGGAGCTAGGGCTCGTCATTTCCACACACGTTATTCTTGTAATTCTCTCAGCATTTTATGGACCAATAATTAAGTCTCAGGGGCTTCCCATGTGGTGCTAGTGGTTTTAATGAAATAATCTGCCTGCCAGTGCAGGAGATGCAAGAGAAGAGGGTTCAATCCCTGGATCTGGAAGATCCCCTGGAGTCGGAAATGGCAACCACTCCAGTATTCTTGCCTGGAAAATTCCACAGACAGAGGAGCCTGCCAGCTACAGTGCATGGGGCCGCAAAGAGTTGCACACGACTGAGCGCATGTGCACACATGCACGCACACACACACATACACACAGTTAAGTCTCAGGAAAGTCAAGCTACTTGCTCTGTCTTCCACAGTGAGTGCATAGAGGCTCCCCAAGTAGAACCCAAGATCCACCTGACTGTACCCCACACTGGCTTCCACTTAATTCTACTCAGAAGCAAAATTGATAATAAATAATGAGTTAGCATTTGGTTAGTCCTAATTATTGGGCCTTGTTCCAAGGACTTTACATGAGTCATCTCATTTATTCTTGCACAATCCCATAGGTACTACCATTATCCCTATTTTTACAGATGAAGGGAGAGAGTCAAAGGAATCAGGGGATGCAGGTAATGTGAAGGGGACCCCATGCTTTGAGTGCAGGCAGTCTGTTCTATTGCCCACACTATGCTACAAATGGGGACACACACACACACACACACACACACACACACACACAGAGCAGCCTGGAGCAGGGATATGTTGCCCTGTTTCTTGGATTAAATCTCTTCCCTCCTCTGGAGAACTGGAGGCTTGCATCAGGGCCCCTTTAAAGTCCTTTCTGCCTCTAAAAGCCTATGACTTTGTAAGTAGGAGGACAAAATACAGCTTTTCTTGTATGTTTCCACTGTGATACTGACCGCTAGACACTGGCTGTCATGTGAGTGGCTTAATTTGTACTTAGGCCCTATTTATACTATTTTGGGGAAAGGAGTGAAGATGGAGGCCCAGAAGAGCAATTTGAAGCACATTATCAGCTTCTCACTCAGGATTTAGTCCTGGAGCTCCAGTTCTCTTCCTGAACCCATACACCGGCATTGTGGGCTGAGAGACTTCTCTGGTTGGATTTCCTATCCCACAGCTTGCCTGTGCTCCCTGCTCCTTAGAGAAACTGCAGATGATTGCTTGTTGTGCAAAATGGGCGCTCCATGACTCAGAGAGAAGGACGGATGATTGCTTGGAGCAAGCGTGTATCTAAAGATTTGCCAATTTTCCCCATGGAGTCTTTGAATGTGCCATTGGTAGTGGCTCCCTTGTCGGTCTACAGAATAAAAAAATGTTTTTTGAAACTTGAGCTTCCTACACTAATCATCAGAATTCATTTAAAACGTGGTTTTGTCTTTCACTTAAATTCAAAGGGAGAAAGAGAGCTAAAAGATGATCATACACATTCATGTTGCTGACAAGGAAGCTGAAGATCTAAGAGCTGGCTTGGCCAAGCTTATGGAGCCCTCGATAATCTATACCAAGGGTTCCGTTCACCCCTGAACCTTTATTCTGAATTTTGTATTTACAAATATTTCTTGGAGGAAAAGATATGTGGCAGGTATCAGAAATACACGGTTCCACAGATCATGCACAAGTGGTGTAGTTAGGTGGAGAGCAGTTGGGACTGGTGGAGAGTGTGGCTCCCTGAACACTACATACCCCATTGAGAGGAAAAGTCGCAATTTAGCATCAAACAGTTGTTACTGGGTGTCACACTGACCTAGTATTATCAGGCCTTTAAATTTTTCAAGGGAAGTAAATGTTGTGGACTTTATGTAAAATATTTTGGTTTTGCATTGTCAATTCATTCAAATGTTTTTAAGACAGTGCAGGCCAAGCACAGCATGTTGGATTAGATATCCTTTATAGGTCCACAGGTTTGCAAACACAGATTTGTAACTCTCATCGAATTCTTGGATTCTAGAGAGAAGCCATGATGCAAGAAACGTAGGGAAATGCCAGTGCTGCTAAGGACAGTTACAGCGCTAGGGGACAGGTTTTTTCCTGCTTCTTTTCCCATTGAATTATATGATTTTTTTAAAAAGTCATCTAAACCTGGAGTTGTATTTAAGTCAGTTGAGAGCAGCTCCTCCTTCACTAAACATTACATGTTATTTATGACATTGTCTCTTATTTTCTCTCCCTCTGTTGTACTTGAGGCCTTGCTGATTTCTGTATTAATATCCATACCTTCTTTCCTGATGACAAATGCCCATCTGTGAGGGGGTGAGGCATGGGACCAAGGTGACTGGCAGCTCAAGATAAGTATTAGAGACATGTCAAACTCAGTTAAATAAGAGAGATTGGAAATGGGGCCTGGGGCGGGGGGAACAGATCTGTGATTCTTACGGAGGGAGGAGAGACTGTTCCTTCTAGAGAGATGGGAGAAATGGATGTGAAATGAAAGAGACTGGAAATTTTATCACTGCAGATAAATCTCGGCTGCACTCTCCAAATCCAAGCCTCAGCTGTGACATAAAGATGATGCTATGTAGTCAAGTGTATTGAAACTCCCACAGATGTTTATTTGAAGTTCAGTGTTAATAAAATACATAGATGCCTCTCTTTATTTCTCTTTCCCTCACGCTCTCCCTCTCTGTCAATTTATCTCATTTAGCACCTGAAGAATCCCTCTTTTCAGAAAACTCATTGCTATGCATGTACCATATTTAAGAGAGTCCAGGGACGAGGGATTATTTTCACTTAAGAAAGGAAATCCTGAGTTTAGGGACAGGGGCAATTGTATTGCAACTTTGTACTGGGGTAGGTTGTCCGCTCACTTGTCAAAAGGACTTTATCAGTCTTAGAAGTACTAAGTAACTTGTCATTACTTCTATAACAGTGGGAGATAATTAAATCCTACATGCTTTAAGGAATGAAGCCAGGGTCAGAGCTGTTTTGCATACAGCATGCACAGATTAGGTGAAAGTAGCCTGTTTAAACTGTCACTTGGTATTATATTAGCTATTAGATAAATGGTACAGAACTGTGCCGCACAGCAGATATTTGGCAGTGCCTCCCCATCCTTGGCTGTGCTACGGTGGGATGTAGGACTCTCTTATTTGGGGATAACTTGATACTCTTAGGCAGTTGGAGAGCTTGACTACTGGCTGGTCTGTTGAAATTGTCATCAGGCACCATCAGGCTTGGTGCTTTCCATTTCCAGGGAACCCTTGAAGTCAGTTTTTGAGAAGGAGCTGGACATGATGACATGGATCTAAATTGCTGCCCATCAGAATTTAGAGACTGACATGCTGGATTTTGACCAGCCATGTGACAAGGCTGTTGAGAAACGGCAAAACCAGAGATTGAGTTAAGTAGGAGGATGTGGGTGGACAGTAAGGATGGGGGAAGGAGCTGTTTTTTGTGAACTAAGCCAGGGAAGCACTGGCCCTTGATGTAATAGGAAGTTCTCGATTGATGAGATCAGGCACACATGGATTGGAAACCTGGGTCTGTTGCTCACTGGCTTGTGACTTAGCCTTTCGGGTTCCATTTCTTTGTAAGTTACCTGGGTCAGCACTTGGAACATAGACCATGTTTTTTACATGTAGGTCCTAGCAGAAGTCTGACCCTGAACTTAATAAGGTGTTCATTAGTGAGTTTAGCTTGAACGGTGATCCAAATAGAGAGGATGTTGGTCATTTTTTATTTGGTTGGTCTGTTGCTGTGTGCAGCCAGTGGTCCCCAGTCGTTGATTATACCTGTAACAAAGGCAGAAATAAGCAAATTATACCCCTATTTGCAATATGGACATCCCAGGACAGCATTTTAGCTATAAGCTTCCATTTAAGTTGGCTGCACTTTGAAATGCTCTCTGAAGAGAACCTAGATTCTGCCTGCTTGGGAGGTTTGTAACAAGGCAGTTTCAGCCATCTACTGTCAGAGATGCTCTGGGCTCTGATCACTCCACATGCTTTATTTTGACTTTCCTTTTGCCACTTTGTAATTCTACCTTGTGTTATAGTGTTTGGAGTTTTTAAAATCTCTTCTACACCAGATCACTGTGTGATCCAGATTTGATGCATCCAGAACATTCTTTACAGTCTCTGGGTACCATAGGAGCTAAGCAAATGTTCGTTGAAAGAATATAAACTTTCCTAAAAGGTTGGAGGATAGTTTCGTTAATCTTAGCTTCTCTTGCGTGTGTGCTAAGTCACTTCAGTCATATCTGACTCTTTGCAACCC
The DNA here is from genome assembly GCF_002263795.3 of Bos taurus. Classification (NCBI taxonomy): domain Eukaryota; kingdom Metazoa; phylum Chordata; class Mammalia; order Artiodactyla; family Bovidae; genus Bos; species Bos taurus. The sequence continues at coordinate 43,634,789 of NC_037333.1, read as the reverse complement.
TATGGACTGTAGCCCACCGGGCTTCTCTGTCTGTGGGGTTCTCCAGGTAAGAATACTGGAATGGGTAGCAAAATTTTCCAGGGGATCTTCCTGACCCAGAGATTGAATCTGTGTCTTTTTTGTCTCCTGCAGTGGCAGATGGGTTCTTTACCACTACCACTACCTCGTTCTTCTTACATCATCTCTACTTTAAGTGTTCAAGGGAAATGAGACTTCAGTCAGTGGCCCCAAGGGTATACACTTTAGAGTTTATATGATATCAACTCTCATATCTACTCTCATATCTTTGGGGTGTCACAGCTAGAAAATTCTGAAGCCCAGAAACAAGAGTGCCCTCAGTATTAGAGCAGAAGCCTCACATGCAGTGCCTAAGAGCACTGGTCTCCATCTCTTCCCACTTATTAGTGAGGATTTCAGTTGGCCCTGTCTGTTCTTTTGTAAATCTGTTTTTGTTCTGTTAACCTAGACTTAAGAAGCTAGACTTAAGAAGCTACAAAAAAAAAAAAAAAAGGTGGCCTTGCCTGAACCACAGCAGAATGGAGCTGTCAAGTGGGCTATGATCCACCCCTAGCTCCCGGGGCCCCAGGGCCTCTGGCTGCTCTCCAGTCTGGGGCAGCTGGTGATGCCAAATTCAGGTTTGCTGTTCTGATTCCTGCTTCAGGAGGCGTCCTGTGCTCCCGTCTCACACCCGCTCCTGGGCCAGTCATTCACCTTCACCACCAGAACCACAAACACCTGATTCACTCTGGGGTATCTAGCGTGAGCCAAGGACTTTTCTAGGTTCCTAGTATATGTCAGTGAACAAACAGGGAGAAAAGTCTTAGTCCTGTGGTGCTTGCATCTTAATGGGCAGGGGAATGGGGCCCAACAACATAAATACGATAGATAAAAGGTAGTTTTGTCAGGAGGCAGGAAGTGCTTTGGGGAAGCAGAGCAGGATGCTTGAGACAAAGCGAGAGGTGGATTGAGACAGAGGGGATTTGGAGAGTCACACGCACAGTGAGAGACAGACAACCAGAGATAAGACAGAAAAAAGGAAGAGAGAAACGTTGAGGAACAGCGAGAAGATGGACACATGGCAGAAAGGACAGAGTGGTTGAGCCAGAGAAGGGCTCTGCCTCCTAGGCGCTCGCCCATCCACCTGCTTCGGGGTCCACCCAGCCTTCTCCCGCAGCAGCTGCCTTTTTACACCTCGGCACAGCCAGCTTTGCACCGTCACAGCCGTCATCTCACATCACAGTCCGGCTGGCGAGCTGTCAGGCCCCTCCCAGTTGCCCTGAGGATATACTCACCCTAGCCCTGGCCATTCCCTCCATCTCTGCTGTCACTTCTTGCCCTTTCCCTGTCCCACATCACACAGCTAAGGCGTCTTTCTTTGACATAGAGATCTTGCATCATCAACTCTGAAGTAGCGTCTCTGACCTCCCCACTCTAGTCTGGGCTGGGGGCCCCGTTTTCATGGGCTGCCACCTTCTGGTCTGAGTTCCCTGTGAACTGAGACAGGAAGAGCTATGCTAACGGCAGATAACGCACAAGACAGAGACTGAGGACTAGGCACTCAGCCCAACACACTCTTGTAATAGCTGGTTTAATCCTCCTTTCACCCTTCACGGTAAGTACTATTATAGTCTATGGGGTCACACAGAGTCGGACATGACTGAAGTGACTTAGTAGTAGTAGTAGTAGTAGTTTGAGGTAATGAAACTATGGCACAGAGAAGTTAAGAAACTTGCCAAAGGTAACCCAGCTTGTGAATAGCAGAGCAGCCTGCTCTGCTAACCTGAACAAATATGTACACATCGCTCTCATTCCTAATATGCCATTTATCACCATTTTTGTGATATTTCTGTGCCTCCCTTCCCCATCCCCCGGATTATACATGCATACTCCTGGACAAGGAGCTACTGGAAGACAGGGCAAGTGTCTTTGGTGTGTGGCTTAACACTTGGCAGAAAGCCAGTTCTAAATCCATCCCTGAGGAAGGAAGGAATGCATTATGGCTAGAACACCCAAATAGGAGAAGGAATAGGAGGTGACCTCTGGACTTCTTAGCCATGGCTCTGCAAGACCTGCATGATGTTGTCCAGGGTCAGCCTGTCTGAGATCATAGGATTCCAGAGGAGAGATGTTCCTGGGTGAGGAGGCATTTGGAAATGGACGGCCTGTGCCCCTCCAGAGGCGGCTCCCTGGCCAACGGGCTCTCTGCAATTTCCCGTGTGCCTGAAAGAGGCAAGAGGGCCACATGCAGGGAACCCTGGTTCCCTCCTATGGAGCAAGAAGCCTGCCTTCAAGCCAAACCTTTCAGGTGGCGTCTCAAAAATTATAGAGGCGCTGCTATCCACAGGGCCATGCAGGTCTTTGCCAAGAAGCCTGAGTCATGGGCTGGAACCACTCAGGTACTTGCAGCCTCAGAGCTTTTAGATGATCACTGATGGCAGGAATGGTGACCAGGCCACAGTGACCCGAGCAGAGCCATGGATACTGCAGCTTAGCTCTTGTCAGCTAGCGTTTGGGTGGTGTTTGCATAGGGATTCTTGAGAGAATATTGGGTTTATGAAAGAACAGAAAGAGAATACAGAATCAAACTACCTCTAAAGCATTGATGTTCCCCAGGGGGAGAAAACTACATACATATCTAGATGTCCATGTGCTCCATGGAGGTTTCAAATAGACAAAGGGTGGGTAAGTTCATTTGTAGCCTTTTTTAGATTCCACATATTAGTGATATTGCATGATACTGATCTTTCTCTGTGTGATATTTCACTTAGTGTGATCACTTCTAGGTCCATCTGTGTTACTACAAATGGCATTATTTCATTCTTTTTTATAGCTGAGTAATATTCCACTGTGGGCTCAGTGGTAAAGAAGATACCTGCCAATACAGGAGATGCAAGTTTAATCCCTAAGTCAAGAAGATCCCCTGGAGAAGGAAATGGCAACCTACTCCAGTATTCTTGCCTGGAAAATTCTATGGACAAAGGAGCCTGGCAGGCTACAGTCCATGGGATTGCGAAAGAGTCAGACACAATTTAGCAACTAAACATATACACACATATATATAGGCTTCCCAGGTGATACTAGTGGTTTTAATAAAAGAATCTGCCTGCCAGTGCAGGAGATATGAGAGACATGGGTTCAGTCCCCAGGTCAGGAAGATCCTGTGGAGGAGGGCATGGCAACCCACTCCAGTATTCTTGCATGGAGAATCCTGTGGGCAGAGGAGCTTGGCGGGCTACAGTCCATAGGGTCACACAGAGTCAAACATGACTGAACTGACTTATCGATGGATATTTTGATTACTTCCATGTCTTGGTTATTGTCAATAGTGCTGCAATGACCATTGGGGTGCAGGTATCTTTTCAAAATATGGTTTTCTCTGGATGTATGCCAAGGAGTGAGATTAAGAGATACACATTACTACATATAAAATAGATAACCAACAAGGACCTGCTGTACAGCTCGGCGAACTCTTCAATATTCTGTAATGACCTATGTAAGAAAAGAACCTGGAAAAGAATGGGCATAGTATATGTATAACTGAATCACTTTGCTGTACATCTGAAACTAACTCAACATTTTCAATCAACTATACTCCAGTATAAAATAAAGATTAAAAAAGAGACTGGGGGTGTAAGAAATTGAACTCTGGGATGCAGAAGAAAAGAGGGTGCTCCTACCCTTCCTTTCCCACCTTCCTCATCCTCTCTCTACTTTGAGCACCCACTCCCTACTCCCTAGGACTGGGGAACTGTGAAATCACAGCATTTTACACACCCATCCTGCTTCCCTCTGGAGAGATGATTAGACCCATCTCCTTTTGAGCATCAGAGTGACTTTCTCTGGTAGCCAATTGCCTTAAACCTGTGAAATATTGTCTTGCAGGGCTAGCGAACATCGAAAGAAGAAGGAAAACCTAAAATAAATAAGAACTTCAAAGACAGGCTGTATTGATATTATACTTATAAGACCTAAAAGCCCCTGCTGACTTTAGAAAATTAATGATAGGTACAGTCAATATTAATTGTCCCTCCAAAAAGCAGAGGAGGGGGGAAAGCCTCCAAAATGAAGATCAATATAATCCCTTGCCAGTACCATATTGAGCCTTTCCTCCAAAAATAACTTTAATTTTTTTCAACCATTGACAGGATTCTTTAGGAAAACGTTTACTTAGTCCTGTTAATGGAAAATCATGATCATGATTTCTGAACAATAGGTTTTAGAAACATCAGCTCTTGCGTGGCAGGCTGGTCTCCCACCCAGTGAAGGCTACAGTTTGAAAGGGGAACAGCTTAGATTCAGGGATGGAGAGAGTTTGGATCCCCGATCACCCCTGTAGAGCTTGTTGTTGTTATTTTACATCTCTCTTGAATTATTAAGTGCAAATCTAGCAATGCAGGGGAGAAAAAGCAGATGATTTCCCTTTGAGTTTGCTGATTAGCCAGTTGCTGTGCTCAGGGAGCACCCCCGTGTTTTTAGTTTCTATATATGTTCATAGAAATGGAGCACGATCCTGACTGCATCTCAAGTGAATGATTTTTCAATTAGCCTGTAGTTCCTTGGCGGAATTCCCTTTGCAGTCCTTTGTGGGTGATGGAGAGCAAAGGTTTAAGAGGTTTTGGACAATTTATGTGATTTGGAGAGGTCGTTTGTCAAGAAACAATATCTGCAACAACTTTTATGTTCAATTTGAGTCCCAGGTCTTTTGCTTATTTTTATAGCACTGTGTTCTGAGGTGTGAAAGCTATCTTACTAGCAGTGTTTAAATGGCAGTGTTGGTGATATTTCTGGAGGGGGTTGGTGGTATTTCTGGAGGGGCTTAGAGAGTCAGGAAGTCTGTTCCTCTGGATCCACAGAGACAGTAGACTGTTTGACAAATCTCATCAAAATGCTTTGAACCATGGACATTGTTTGAGCTGAAAATTTCACCCCCAGGGTGGTAGAATGGTGTGGGTGGGAAAAATAATTGATTTTGATTTCAGCCAAATTTGGGAGATCTGGGAATACTACTTCCTAAGACATATTATTTATCTTCATGGTATCTCAGTTTTCTAACCTGTAAAAGTGGGATTGGTACCAAGGTTAAATGAGATAATGCATGACAAGTGTTTAGTCAGAGCCTAGTATGAAGTAGGAGAAGGCAATGGCACCCCACTCCAGTACTCTTGCCTGGAAAATCCCATGGATGGAGGAGCCTGGTGGGCTGCAATCCATGGGGTCGCTAAGAGTCAGACATGACTGAGCGACTTTACTTTCACTTTTCATTTTCATGCATTGGAGAAGGAAGTGGCAACCCACTCCAGTGTTCTTGCCTGGAGAATCCCAGGGACGGGGGAGCCTGGTGGGCTGCGGTCTCTGGGGTCACACAGAGTCGGACATGATTGAAGTGACTTAGCAGTAGCAGTATGAAGTAAGGGCTTCCCAGGTGGCGCTAGTGGTAAAGAAAGTGAAAGTCTTTCAGTCATGTGCGACTCTTTGCAACCCAGTGAAATAGACCATGGAGTTCTCCAGGCCAGAATACTGGAGTGGGTAGCCTTTCCCTTCTTCAGGGGATCTTCCCCACCCAGGGATTGAACCCAGGTCTCCTGCATTGCAGACGGATTCTTTACCAGTTGAGTCACCAGGGAAGCCCTTGTCTGCTAATACAGGAGATGTAAGAGACGTGGGTTTGATCCCTGGGTCAAGAAGTTCCCCTGGAGGAGGGCATGGCAACCCATTCCAGTATTCTTGCCCAGAGAAACCCATGGACAGAGGAGCCTGGCTGGCTATGATCCATAGACTCACAAAGAATCAGACATAACTGAAGCAATTTAGCAGGCATGCATTCAGTATGAAGTGAATCCTCATATATATTATTTCTATTGTTATTTTTGCTGGCAGTAGGAATCTAATCCAAGACACATGTAGGAACATTTACAAAGATTTAGTTGGAAAGATGTTCCTCACAGCATTGTTTATAATAATGAAAAACTGGATTGATTAAATATATCCTACTTCCTAGGTGGCACGGTGGTAAAAAATCTGCCTGCCAGTGCAGGAGACACAAGAGACTTCGGTTTGATATCTTGGTCAGGAGCATCACCTGGAAGAATGGCAACCCACTCCAGTATTCTTGCCTGGAAAGTTCTGTGGACAGGCTGTAGTCCATGGGGTCACAAAAAGCCAGACATAACTGAGCATGCACTCATATCATCTCAATATATCATGGCAAATAAATACATGGCTGTTGTGTTATTCGGCTATTAAGAGCCATGTTCAGTTCAGATCGGTTGTTCAGTCACGTCTGACTCTTTGTGACCCTATGGACTGCAGCATGCCAGGCCTCCCTGTCCATCACCAACTCCTGGAGCTTACTCAATCTCATGTCCATTGAGTCGGTGATGCCATCCAACCATCTCATCCTCTGTTGTCCCCTTCTCCTCCTGCCTTCAATCTTTCCCAGCATCAGGGTTTTTTCCAAGGAGTCAGTTCGCATCAGGTGGCCAAAGTATTAGAGTTTCAGCTTCAGCATCAGTCCTTCCAATGGATATTCAGGACTGATTTGCTTTAGGATGGACTGATTGGATCTCCTTGCAGTCCAAGGAACTCTCAAGAGTCTTCTCCAACACCACTTCAAGTGAAATATGAGGTCACAAAATAGTATCATCCTATGGTTTGTTCATACAGTAGCAACATAAGTTGCTATTGTTGATACAAGATAAGTTGATACTCACATATCAAGACATATATCTAGATGTTCAAGCTGGTTTTAGAAAAGCAGAAGAACCAGAGATCAAATTGCCAATATCCGCTGGATCATCGAAAAAGCAAGAGAGTTCCAGAAAAATATCTATTTCTGCTTTATTGACTATGCCAAAGCCTTTGACTGTGTGGATCACAATAAACTGTGGAAAATTCTGAAAGAGGTGGGAATACCAGACCACCTGATCTGCCTCTTGAGAAATTTGTATGCAGCTCAGGAAGCAACAGTTAGAACTGCACATGGAACAACAGACTGGTTCCAAATAGGAAAAGGAGTACATCAAGGCTGTATATTGTCACCTTGCTTATTTAACTTCTATGCAGAGTACATCATGAGAAACGCTGGACTGGAAGAAACACAAGCTGGAATCAAGATTGCCAGGAGAAATATCAATCACCTCAGATATGCAGATGACACCACCCTTATGGCAGAAAGTGAAAAGGAACTCAAAAGCCTCTTGATGAAAGTGAAAGTGGAGAGTGAAAAAGTTGGCTTAAAGCTCAACATTCAGAAAACGAAGATCATGGCATCTGGTCCGACCACTTCATGGGAAATAGATGGGGAAACAGTGGAAACAGTGTCAGACTTTATTTTTCTGGGCTCCAAAATCACTACAGATGGTGACTGCAGCCATGAAATTAAAAGAGGCTTACTCCTTGGAAGGAAAGTTATGACCAACCTAGATAGCATATTCAAAAGCAGAGACATTACTTTGCCAACAAAGGTCCGTCTAGTCAAGGCTATGGTTTTTCCAGTGGTCATGTATGGATGTGAGAGTTGGACTGTGAAGAAGGCTGAGCGCCGAAGAATTGATGCTTTTGAACTGTGGTGTTGGAGAAGACTCTTGAGAGTCCCTTGGACTGCAAGGAGATCCATCCAGCCCATTCTGAAGATCAGCCCTGGGATTTCTTTGGAAGGAATGATGCTAAAGCTGAAACTCCAGTACTTTGGCCACCTCATGTGAAGAGTTGACTCATTGGAAAAGACTCTGATGCTGGGAGGGATTGGGGGCAGGAGGAGAAGGGGACGACAGAGGATGAGATGGCTGGATGGCATCACTGACTCGATGGACGTGAGTCTGGGTGAACTCCTGGAGTTGGTGATGGACAGGGAGGCCTGGTGTGCTGCGATTCATGGGGTCGCAAAGAGTTGGACACGACTGAGTGAATGATCTGATCTGATCTGATCAATGGGTAATGGAATACAATTTTTTATGTTTTAATTAATTTTTTGATTTCTCTGAGATTTTACAGTATTCATGTGCTCTTCTTGAGTTAAATCTACTTTTGATCAGAAAAAGAAGTGAGGCTCCCAGTTGGAGACTTTCTCCTTTAGTGGTAAAAAACAGAAGTTACCATGGCAGTGTGGCTTTATCAGAGACTTCAGGATGTGAACTCAGGTATGCTGGCGATATGTCACTCTATCACAAAACACCAGCAAGGGATGAAAGAGCAGGAACATTTGAAAATGAGGTCTTGAGGAACGAGAACTACACAGCTGCTTGGCCCCATATATATATATTTTTTTAATAGGAGACTTACTGACATTTGAAAGATGGGGGCCTGTGCTACTGACTGGAGGTTGATTGGCATTTATGGGCAGTATAAGGCGTTATTTGCCCCCCATCCAAACCCTCACCCATCTAGCCTCTGAATTAAATTGGATCAGCTATAAAACTTTCTTTGGCTATTTGCAGAAAGACTAGTTGTCGTTTTCAAAATATGACTTATCTGGATAGAAATTTGGAAAAGTAACTTGTGACATTTTAAACACTTACTGACTCTTGTTAAAAAAGAAAAAAAAAGAAAGGAAAATTGTACTTGTTTATAGAGAGTAAAAAATGAAAAGAACTGAGAATAGTTTCATATCAAGTCATTTTTGAAATAGTTGGGTCTAAATCCCAATGGATTTTGTAAAAATTGAAATAATGTTTTGATGGAGCACATGATTGTTAAAAATATCCATTTATATTCATACCTCAGGAGTGGGCCAGTTCCCTTAATTTTCCTCATAAATCGAAAATTATTTTCACAAATGGAAGTTTATCATTTTTATGATGCCACAACTTGACCCTTAGAATTCTGGAATTTTCAGGTTTTCCTGCTGAATATATATTTTTGGAAATGGATATATATATGTTCACACTTAAGATGGTACCCTAATATTTATTAGCCCTCCTTTGTTTCTCTATAGGGTTGAAGCATATTTATGAATATTTTATCTTTCTTAACTGAGTTTCTTGCAAAGGAAAAATTGTATTTTCTTAAGAAAAATGTACTATCATACTCTCAAATTTATGCAGAGGCAGTTTTTCTCTCTGTTAAGGATTCAATTCCAGGAATAATGGGTTTTCTTTTGGGGTCCCAGTCATCTTCAAGACAACCCAAGATCTGAGCATTATAAAGATTTCTCTCTTGGTTCCTTTGTGCTCTCTCTCTCTCCTTCCTTCCCTCCCTCCTTCTCCCTCTTCCTCTCTGTCTTTTTCTGTCTCTGCCTTTCTTTTCTGCATTCTGGTGTACACCATTTTTATCTTTTATGTACAAAACCCTCTTCACTCTTCCAATCCCATCCCCTACTATGAAGATCTTAGTTTTCCCAAAAAGTTTACCCTCATTCATTATTCATTTTCTCAGAGCCCTTTTAGCCATCAGGAATTATATATTATGATAATTTCATGCATAGTATTAGGAGATGAAATTTTCAGTGCTTTGCAATCCACTGGTAGAGATCTCAACTGGTCACCTGGTGGTTTGCTTTGATTCAGATGTTCAAAAGTTTATTTGTTGCCAGGGCCTCAAGGTTTTTCTTGAAAAGTTGGGTCTTGTGAAAAACATCAGAAGATTTAACCATCTTGGATTCCTAGCCACATGGCAGTAGTGAGTTGAAGTGGAGAGGGAGCAGCTCCTGTCCTCCGTGCATCATAGTCTTTCCCAATCTTTGGGGTCTTCATTCATCTCTGTTCCCTCCCTGGTCTCAGCAGTCATGTGACATTACCACTCCTGTTCCCTTCCTTCCTGCTCATGTAATTTCCTCTCCCAGAACCCTCCTTTCTCCTCCTCCAAAAGACATGGGAACATTGGGAATTCTGGTTGCAACTGCTGGACCAATAAGAGGGGATACCTTTAGTTTGGGCTTCCCTGGAGGCTCAGATGGTAAAGAATCTGCCTGCAATGCAGAAGACCTGGATTCAGTCCCTGGGTCAGGAAGATCCCCTGGAGAAGAGAATGGCAACCCACTCCAGTATTCTTGCCTGGAGAATTCCATGGACAGAGGAGCCTTGTGGATTACAGTCCATGTGGTCACACAAGAGTTGGACACCACTGAGTGACTAACAATAACACACCTTTAGTTATCCCTCAAATGAGTCCTCAGCTTATATGCAGGCTGGACTCTAGAAAGAGAATGTTGACAGCTGTTATGAACAGCTTCTAAGGTTATTTGAGGTCACTGCTATCTCAGTCGATCAACCATTTAGACTTATTGGTATAATTTGTTCTCTGGTATTTTTCAGATGTGTTATTCATCTTTTTAAAGATTAGGAGGTCATGCAATGAACTTAAATATGTTTTATCATAATCTGAACCAAAATGAAAGTTCAAAGAACTTTAAAATTCTGTTGGTGCGTGTCTAGTATTCAATAACACACAACTATTCACAGTTCTTCTGGGATTTGGAAGGCGGTCTTTTATGGGGTCATATCTTACTCCTTGGAAGGAAAGTTATGACCAACCTAGATAGAATATTCAAAAGCAGAGACATTACTTTGCCAGCAAAGGTCTGTCTAGTCAAGGCTATAGTTTTCCCAGTAGTCATGTATGGATGTGAGAGTTGGACTGTGAAGAAAGCTGAGCGCTGAAGAATTGATGCTTTTGCACTGTGGTGTTGGAGAAGACTCTTGAGAGTCCCTTGGACCGCAAGAAGATTCAACCAGTCCATTCTAAAGGTGATCAGCCCTGGGTGTTCTTTGGAAGGAATGATGCTAAAGCTGAAACTCCAATACTTTGACCACCTCATGCAAAGAGTTGACTCATTAGAAAAGACTCTGATGCTGGGAGGGATTGGGGGCAGGAGGAGAAGGGGACAACAGAGGATGAGATGGCTGGATGGCATCACTGACTCAATGCACATGAGTTTGAGTGAACTCCAGGAGTTGGTGATGGACAGGGAGGCCTGACGTGCTGCAATTCATGGGGTAGCAAAGAGTCGGATGTGACTGAGCGACTGAACTGAACTGAATTGATCTGAGTTTTCCTTTTCCCCACAAATATTTGGTAACTTTTCCCTGGTGTTGCCCCTCAGATCTGGCTGTCCTGATCTCCCTGAATATGCCAAGAGCACCCCAGTCCAAGCCTATGCTTAGCATTCAGCAGATGTTTGTTAGATGAATGAACACTTCTATATGTGTTTGTGAAGCCGAGAGAGAGAGGCAAAACAACCTGCTTTTGGTCATACATGAAGTCATTGAGAAAACTGGGGTTAGATTTGGCTGTTTAGTTCAAACATTTATTTAAGAGCTGCCTTCCACCATTTCTTCCTAATTCCTATCAAATGACACTGTCATTCAGCTTTTTAGTAAAAGTTCAGTTTTCACTTGCCACGAACCTTTGAAATAATTCCAGGTATTGGTGATTCTTATTCTAATTCATGCTTCCAACAGAATTGAACTCAAACAATGGTTTCAGACTATTAGAACCTGGACAAACTGTTTCCTTGCCTAAATAATTGGTGAAATTCTGACATTTGGGGTTCATGATTTCCTATTCAGACTGCAAACATCACAGCTTATGGTTCCACTCTGTTGGCAGTGGGTTTACCCACCAAAAGTCTAGAGGATCACATATTTGTGTGGTGTCTTGAAAGTGAAAGTGAAGTTGCTCAGTCATGTCTGACTCTTTGCGACCCCATGGACTGTAGCCTACCAGGCTCCTCAGTTCATGAAATTTTCCAGGCAAGAGTATTGGAGTGGGTTGCCATTTCCTTCTCCAGGGGATCTTCCCAACCCAGGGATTGAACCCGTGTCTCCTGCATTGCAGGCAGGAGCCCGTTGCATGGGCTTTCCACCAGGGAAGCCCATGTGTGGTGTATTATCAGCCTGCAAACAATTCATGCCTTTGTGCTGTCCACAGATGCCAATCTCACCTCTTTTAGCAGCTCTTGGCCCTGAACCTGGGGTGTTTACTCTAAATTCATTTATGGTGTCTTTTTGAAGTTTTGCCACCTTACAAAATGAACACTAGTTTAGTTTTGCTTTGTTTTCTTGCTTTGGGTGAGGCTTTCTCTGTGCAACTTTGTATGAGTTGTACAGATTGCCTTTTGGACCTAACTTAATTCATGTGTCAGAAGTGACAAGGACTTTGGAGGCATTTCCTTCCAGAGTCTCCCAAGTGTACGTACACATGAGGACATCACACTCACGCACACGCAGGCTCACACATGCCATCGCGAACTGAGAATAGGTCAGTGTTGCTGAAGATCTAGTCAGTCATGGAAAAAGCTTTACCTAGAAGTGAAAGCCTGATTTGGAATGAGCTTTTCCTTGTTTGTCCTTTCCTTGAGACACTGTAGTTACTGCAAAAATGAAGATAAAAAGATCCTTTAGAAGGGAGAGTAAATAACAACTATTTTACCCATAAAACTACCGAAATCTTAAATATACATGATATGCACCAAACTGAAAAGAGTTTTCATGGGTGCCCCAGAGAAAGATTGCTTTAGGAGACTTCACTTCATGAAAACAAAATGGATTCACTTTTATCTCTATATCTATTTCATCTATACCAATACCTATATCTGGTTATATCTATGTAGGTATGTGTACGTATATACATACACACATTCTCACACACCCACTGTGTCTATTTGTATTGGCCAAAAAATGATGAACTATTGATGATTTTGTATGGTTTAGCCCAGGAACTATGATCACAGAATAGATTCTTTCCTCTCTTCCCAACCACTTGTTTCCTTCTATGCTAGAAAAATGACCAGGGGCTGGAAATGTCAAGAGAGAATTGAGATGTTGTGTAAACAGAATGTCATGGTGGCCCCAAGATTTCTACACCTTGGTGTGTGCACCCAAAATAATTCCATCCCCTTGAATGTAGCTGATATGTGTGAATAGGATGCCATCACTTCTGAGATTCAGTTCAGTTCGGTTCAGTCTCTCAGTCGTGTCCAACTCTTTGTGACCCCATGAACCGCAGCACACCAGGACTCCCTGTCCATCACCAACTCCCGGAGTCCACTTCTGAGATTAGGTTACATTATAAGACAAAAATGAAGGGATTTTATAGACGTGGTTAAGGTCCCAAATCAGTTGATTTTGTTTTTTAATTGGAGCATAGTTGACTTACAGTGTTGTGTTAGTTTCAGGGGAACAGCAAAATGAATCAGTTATACACATACTCACTCTTTTTTAGATTCTTTTCCTGTATAGGTCATTACAGAGTATTCAGTAGAGTTCCCTGTGCTATACACTAGGTCCTTCAGTTCAGTTCAGTCGCTCAGTTGTGTCCGACTCTTTGTGACCCCATGAATCGCAGCACGCCAGGCCTCCCTGTCCATCACCAACTCCCGGAGTTCACTCAGACTCATGTCCATCGAGTCAGTGATGCCATCCAGCCATCTCATCCTCTGTCCTCACCTTCTCCTCCTGCCCCCAGTCCCTCCCAGCATCAGAGTCTTTTCCAATGAGTCAACTCTTCACATGAGGTGGCCAAAGTACTGGAGTTTCAGCTTTAGCATCATTCCTTCCAAAGAAATCCCAGGGCTGATCTCCTTCAGAATGGACTGGTTGGATCTCCTTGCAGTCCAAGGGACTCTCAAGAGTCTTCTCCAACACCACAGTTCAAAAGCATCAATTCTTTGGCGCTCAGCCTTCTTCACAGTCCAACTCTCACATCCATACATGACCACTGGAAAAACCATAGCCTTGACTAGATGGACCTTTGTTGGCAAAGTAATGTCTCTTCTTTTCAATATGCTATCTAGGTTGGTCATAACTTTTCTTCCAAGGAGTAAGCATCTTTTAATTTCATGGCTTCAGTCACCATTTGCAGTGATTTTAGGTCCTTACTAGTAATCTATTTCATATATGCTTCTAAATTGCTTCAGTTATGTCTGAATCTTTGCAACCCTATGGACTACAGCTCACCAGGATCCACTCACTGTCCATGGGATTCTCCAGGCAAGAATACTGGAGTGGGTTGCCATGCCCCCCTCCAAAGGGGCAAATTATTGATTTTCAATTAATTAGCAGAGATGTTATTCTCAGTGGGTCTTAGTCAGGTGAGAGCCTTTAAAGGAAGGCTGGGTTCTTCCCACAGAGACAGACATCCTATCAGGATCTTGATGAAAGGATCAGATGCACTGTCAGCTGCCTATGGAGGGGAATGACTCCTAGGAACTCAGAGTCCCAGTCTTAAAATACCAGGAAACTGAAGACTGTCAACAGTCTGATTGAGTTTGGAGAAGGACTTGAGCTCCAGCTGAGGAGACAACCTGGCCAGCACCTTGACTGCAGCCTCCTAAGACCATGAGCAGAGGGCCCAGCCAAGATATACCCAGTGTGTGCTAAAGTTTTGGTCACTGGTTATAAAACAATAGAAAACAAACATAACAAGATCTGTGTTTTCAGATGGCAGGTCTAACTGCACCTGTGCCTGCCGCTGTCCGCGCCTCCGCCCTCCTGCTTCATCCCATCCCCAGGAAGCCATCCAGGCACAGATAGACCGTCATGTTCATGCTGGCTTCAGCTATTGCTTTTGCTCCCATATCTGAACTCGGCTTTATTCTTATGTGTTTCATTCTGTTACTGCAAAAGGGGGAAGTTATCTTTTCAGGAAAAAAAAATATTTAGCTGATTCTTGGTTTGGAACCATCAGACACTTGATGCTAGGAGTGGGGTCTTGGGGTGTTCCCTAAAAAAACATAATCCTCTAGCTTTGCATGTGGAAAAAGGCATGTGGCTGCCATAATATACTTCTTTTATTTCCTTGCTCTCTTTTCAAATGTTCTTTCCTGTTCAGGCATCTGGGCTTTTTCTTCCTCTTTCCCTTTGTGTGGTGGCATCTGCCTTGAATGTTGATGAAGAAAACTTGGTTCCCCACCAAGAACTTATTTGGGGGTAATTAATTCTTGGCGCCCTAGCAGTGCCTCACAACTGTGACTTTCTTAGGTATGAATTGACTGACTAAATGTCCAGGCATGGGATGTGCAAATTATTGCCTTGCCTTTTGCCAAATATTAATCATTTATTGAACTTGCTGTAGCAGGAATGGTAATGGCAATTGCGTGTGTGGGTGGATAAAGATGGAATTCACAGGAGGGCAGTGAGGGAATCCTTGAGAACATGGGTTTTGGTCTCTTAAGTCATTTTCTTTGCAATTTTATGCTCTGGAGCCCTGGAAGAGGACCATTTTAGGAGGCTGAACCATGCCCCCAGGGAGATTATAGTCTATTAGGGCAGCAACCATGCAAAGAGATCACTCATGGACTTTTGATAGTGCAACCACGAGTACAAAGAGGCAAAACGGAGGAGGCTAGGGAGACGCATTGTGTCTAGGGGGATGGAAAGCACATGAGAAGTGGTGCTTGAACTACACTTAGATGATGGAATTTAGCAGAAGAAAAGAAGTATGGAGAGATTAAGAATTTATTGATTTTTTAGCACACCTTGAACTGGATTTGAAACCAGATATACCTTCAGGAAAATTTTGTACTGTCCAATGCACGGCATCATAAAAGTTAATTAACCAATACTCTGCTATTTAGAATAGGTGAGTATTGGGAATGTAAATTCAGCCAGGGCAGCAGCCATCACCTCTTGTTCTCTGTTGGGTCCGCCATTCCAAACTCAGGGTTTGGCCTCTAGGGATACTCAGGTAAAGTTGGAGGCTCAGTGAATGAATCTCACCATTAAAAAGGTTTTCTAGTAAGATTAATTGTGTGATTGCATCTATAAAAACAAAAAAAGTAGGAAGAACAGAGTGTTTACATAGAAATGATTGCTCAATCACAGAGCATTGTTTCCCATTCATTAAAGCAGAGCTCCAAATGAATTCATTGATAGTCCAGTGGGATTCACTGGATTTTTCAATTTACAGTATATATGTGTGTGTGTGTGTGTGTATATATATATATATATATATATATATATATATATATATATTTTCCCCCCTCAAGAGAGTGTCTCATTCACTAGCCTACCTTCCCATCTCACCTTCTGAACAATTAAAGATTTCATGAGGCTTTGGCAGACTCTCCTTTTTGATATTTTACCAGGTTCAGGCATAATAATGGGCTTTGGAGGCTAAGTGGTCAGCCAGGTCTGAATTCAAGACAAGTGATTCAGATCTTGAAAGTGTTGTGAAGCAGGACTTCAGAGCAGTAGAACAGAGCATTTCCAGGTTATCAAGAGTCTGGGGCAGGGGGAAGAGGACAATCGAGATGGGCTGGCAATGGCCATAGGACATTGCCAATGTAGAAGACCAGGGAGATGCTTTCTGAAGTGGGGCCATGGAGGGGTTGTTAAGAGTGAACTGTAGAAATCCTATGTCCAGTTTGATTATCATGATGATGAGTCCTATGTCCTGATGGTCAGGAGCATAAGTTCAGGTCAGCCACTAAGAGCTGAGCCCTAAGTTTCTCTAATACCATCTTCACCAAGAAATGATCAGCTCTGTGCTGCGCAATGAGTTGGCTGGTTCACAGTAGACTTTTTCTCCCTGAAGGCTCATTTCCACATATACAGGCAGTTTCAGCTTTAACCACTCTAGACACTCTTCACAAAAATATTTCCTGCTTTCTAAGACTCACTGGGCACATGATGGCGGCTCCATTTGTAAAGACTCACTCTATCACTCATAGGACACAACAGTGTCCCCATGAGTATGAAAGGCATAATTGAAACCCAGATTTCTATTTTAGGGAGCAGGAGGTTATGTGCACAAAAAGCCTTTTTCCTGGATCTCATGTTAGATACCTCATTAACTTAAAAACAGAATGTGAATGTCAATTATAACCCTTGTTATTACTCATAACTGCAGTTCAGGTGAGTTGGCAGTTTTCCATACCTTCACAAACTGATAGCCTCCAGAATAAATGATATATCACCTGATGCCAATAGTCCTTAAAGAGCAATACTTGCGCACAAGTGGTACAGGTTGCCACAGCTTCCACTGGAAGCTGCTTGTGGTCGTTTATCCTCTTCCTGCTGTTTCTGGTAGGCTCTGAGTTGACTGAATTCGGTCTTGAACGTGAAAGAGCTAGAGTTGTTACCTTTGGCTGTAGAGACTGTGGGTCAGAGAAGGTGGATGAGAAGGAAATTCTAGCAGGACCTTAGGGATGCAAAAGAGCAGTTTCTGTGCAGTGTTCAGATGATCCCAGGTGACCCCCAGAGTTCACAAACTAGAAAGCCAAGGGACTTCGGTGTGTTCCCTCCTGGGCTTGAACTTCTTTGTTTACTGTCCAAGTGTGGGAGTGAAATGCTCCATCACTTGGATGAGAGTCTCCGGTATGCATTTGCTGTAGAGTGTGTATGAGTTCCATGTGCCTGAGTCCATGAGTGTATGCTTGCTGCTGTATTTTTCCATCAAGACTTTAACCTGAGAGGGCTTCCCTAGTGGCTCAGTGGTAAAGAATCTGCTTGCCAATGCAGGAGACATGGATTCAGCCCCTGAATCCCGTCCCATGGATTCAGTGGAGTCTGGGAAGGTCCCACTTGCCTCAGAGTAAACATGCCTGTGGCCACAACTACTGAGCCTGTGCTCTAGAGCCTGGCAGCCGCAACTACTGAGTCCATGTGTGGCAACGACTAAAGCCTGAGAGCCCTAGAGCCTGTGCTCTCCAACAGGAGAGGCCAGAGCAACATGAAGCCCAAGCACAGCAACTACAGAAAAGCTTGCACAACAATCAAGACACAGCAGAGCCAAATCAATGAATCAATAAAATTATTAGAAAAGACTTTAACTTGAGAAACCAGTGTCCTGATGGTGAATGGTAAAGTCCCTATATGGATACATTTACCAATGAGTTCTAGAGGGAAGGGATGGAAAATTTTGACTTTTGTGTAAAAAAGGATGCCCCTACTTTGTAGTCTATTAGTATTCAGTTTCCTTATTTCATAGCCTAAAGGAAAAAGAAGGGGTGCCCCCTGGAGTTCTGTCTTTCACCAGGATGATGGCGGCCACT
Organism: Bos taurus; assembly: GCF_002263795.3. NCBI lineage: Eukaryota > Metazoa > Chordata > Mammalia > Artiodactyla > Bovidae > Bos > Bos taurus. Next base: position 43,616,860 of record NC_037333.1, on the reverse strand, counting down.
TCCATTGGCTCTTCAAACTGCAGGGTCCTGCTTCCGCTACTAGCTAATCATCTATCCCAGCACACGCCCGAGAGAAACCCACTACCCCTCATTATTATAGTTGAACAGATGGTTCGGAGCAGTTTTCTGCATTTCTGTATGATGCCAAGTGAAAATGAACACTCATGGGGACTCTCTGTTATTCTAAAACCAAGATCTTAGTTTGGGTATTTGGAGACCCTGCCCAAGACCGGAATTTTCAGTAGTCCTAATTTCCAGCACTTCTCTGCTCCTTGGGCAAATGTTATGGGGAAGCTGTGTGCTCTGAGGAGGCTGTGCGGGCAGTTCTAATTTGTTTCTTTGCATTTCTTTATATTTTAGGTATATATTTATCAAAACTTATTATCCTATGATCAGAAAAAATGTTACATATGCTCAATGATTTGTAGAAAGCAATCCTAAATAAACATACAGGAAATTAATGAATGATTAGTTATTGGGCATCAGTGCTTTCTGACATTACAAATTTCCTGATGTGTGTGTGTGTGTTTTTAATCTGTCTGTCCCACTAGAATACAGAAGGTAGAAATCTTGCTCGAGTCAATACAGCTTTCTCAGAAGAAGGATCAGTTCAGTCGCTCAATCGTGTCTGACTCTGTGCGACTCCATGGACTGCAGTACACCAGGCCTCCCTGACCATCACCCACTCCCGCAGTTTGCTCAAACTCATGTCCATCAAGTTGGTGACGCCATCCAACCATCTCATCCTCTTTCGTCCCCTTCTACTCACACCTTCAATCTTTCCCAGCATAAGGGTCTTTGTCAATGAGTCAGTTCTTCACGTTAGGTGGCCAAAGTATTGGAGTTTCAGCTTCAGCATTAGTTCTTCCAATGAATATTCAGGACTGATTTGCTTTAGGATGGACTGATTGGATCTCCTTGAAGTCTAAGGGACTCTCAAGAGTCTTCTCCAACACCGCAGTTCAAAAGCATCAATTCTTTGGTGCTCAGCTTTCTTTATAGTTCAACTCTCACATCCATACTTGACTACTGGAAAAGCCATAGCTTTGACTAGACAGAACTTTGTTGCAAAGTAATGTCTCTGCTTTTTAATATGCTGTCTAGGTTGCTCATAGTTTTTCTTCCAAGGGGCAAGCGTCTTTTAATTTCATGGCTGCAAGTCACCATCTGCAGTGATTTTGGAGCCCCCCAAAATAAAGCCTCTCACTCTTTCCGTTGTTTCCCCATCTATTTGCCATGAAGTAATGGGACCAGAAAACGAAGATCATGGCATCTGGTCCCATCACTTCATGGGAAATAGATGGGGAAACAGTGGAAACAGTGTCAGACTTTATTTTTTTGGGCTCCAAAATCACTGCAGATGGTGTCTGCAGCCATGAAATTAAAAGACGCTTACTCCTTGGACAAAAGTTATGACCAACCTAGATAGCATATTGAAAAGAAGAGACATTACTTTGCCAATAAAGGTCTGTCTAGTCAAGGCTATGGTTTTTGCAGTGGTCATGTATGGATGTGAGAGTTGGACTGTGAAGAAAGCTGAGTGCTGAAGAATTGATGCTTTTGAACTGTGGTGTTGGAGAAGACTCTTGAGAGTCCCTTGGACTGCAAGGAGATCCAACCAGTCCATTCTGAAGGAGATCAGCCTTGGGATTTCTTTGGAAGGAATGATGCTAAAGCTGAAACTCCAGTACTTTGGCCACCTCATGTGAAGAGTTGACTCATTGGAAAAGACTCTGATGCTGGGAGGGATTGGGGGCAGGAGGAGAAGGGGATGACAGAGGATGAGATGGCTGGTTGGCATCACTGACTCAATGCACGTGAGTCTGGGTGAACTCCGGGAGTTGGTGATGGACAGGGAGGCCTGGCGTGCTGCGATTCATGGGGTCGCAAAGAGTCAGACACGACTTGAGCGACTGAACTGAACTGAACTGAATGGGACCAGATGCCGTGATCTTAGTTTTCTGAATGTTGAGTTTTAAACCAACTTTTTCACTCTCCTCTGTCACTTTCATCAAGAGGCTCTTTGTTTTTTTTTCGCTTTCTACCATAAGGGTGGCATCATCTGCATATCTGAGGTTATTGATATTTCTCCTGGAAATCCTGATTCTAGCTTGTGCTTCACCCAGCCCAGCATTTCACATGATGTACTCTGCATATAAGTTAAATAAGCAGGGTGACAATATACAGCCGTGATGTACTCCTTTCCCAATTTGGGACCTGTGTGTTTTTCCATGTCCAGTTCTTACTGTTGCTTCTTGACCTGCATACAGATTTCTCAGGAGGCAGGTCACATGGTCTGGTATTCCCATCTCTTGAAGAATTTTCCACAGTTTGTTGTGATCCACACAGTCAAAGGCTTTGGCATAGTCAGTAAAGCAGAAGTAGATGTTTTTCAGAAGAAAGATAGGATAGTCATTTCATAAATATTTGTTAAATGCATGGCTCAGCCATGAGGACTGAGTGAGGTAAGAAATGGTGACAGCAATGTTAAATTCCACTTTATGAGTTGCTCCCCTTTAAATCTAACCTGAAGAAAACTGCCTTGAAAGTTTGTATTTATTGAGTGGTCTATTGTGTTTCAGGTACTGAGGTAAGTAGTTTGTTGATATGAATGAGTTTTTCATTTGCAGTTCTCTGAAGTATGTACTATGATTATACCCATTTTTTAAATGAAATTACTAAAGTTGCAGAGGTTATAGATGTGCCCAAGAATTAGGACTAATAAGGTGAGTGACCGTAATTTGACTCCTGATTTGGCTAATATCAGAGCCACTGCTTGCTTTGACTTGTTTTTTCAGCAAGCCAATCAATGAAGCTACTCTTAGGGTTCTCTAATGGTCAGACACTGTGTTGGGTGCCTGGCAGTGTGGTCTCTGCATTTTCTACCTGCTAAGGAGGAGAGGAGTGCAGGGCAGGGATTGGGGGAGGAGGTACTGGTGCGTCTGCATGCAGCAGTAGTGTAAACTGATAGGTTTCAGCCAACTTACTTCCCAGATAGTCCTGATGGCGGGGACAATGACAGTGAAAGACCCCGTAGCTGGACCAGAGTGACAGTCTGTTTGCAGGACATGCTGTGGCTGCTTCCAAAACAGATTCTAGTGTTAAGTCTGGAACAGAGATCTTGTCAGTTTCTCTCTGGTCGAGTTAAACCCAGAGCTGTCCCTTAAAAATATTGACCCAGTCAGTGTTTTACCCACTTCACTTCTTCTCGAAATGGAAGTTTACAGAGAGTTGTTTGTTGTCAACGAGGAGGAGAGAGTGAGAAGGGAAAAGCCAGCAATACATCGCCTGCCCAAAAAAGTGCAGCGTCTCACTGCTAGTCATCCTAGCAGGCGGATCTTTCAGAACTGCTTATTAGTTTTCATTTCAGGGTGGATTGTTTTAATGTCACTCATGGTGCTTCATAATCATCACGCCCTCGCCAAAGAGGACACCTCTAACAAGAGCAGGATCAGATCCTGTTCTCAGAAAGAAGGGTGTGTTAGAATCTCCATCATTCTACCTTACTGGCTTCCTTTACTTGAAGATATAGTTTCAAAATGTTTCTGTTTGCTTACTAATACAAAGCTGTATAGGATAGACTCTATGTTTTATAATCACACTCTCAATTATGTAAAATTCTTGTAACATAGTGAATAATCATCAGAAATGTTTTGCCTTCCATTTTTTCCCTTCCCTGTATTTTTTTTTTAATAGGCTGCGGGACACATTGCAGCAAATATTTCACACGGGAGATTGTGCCACCAAAATAATTAATGCCAGAAAGTTATGTGAAGGTCTTCCTGTATTAAGTAAACTAGCCTTTGCAGAAAATGGAAAGATAAATGGTGGGAGAGTTGAGAATAAAGCTGCTATAAAAATGGCCTAAGGTTTAAGATATATAAACTACAGGAAAAGAACCCACATATTTTTATCTTGGCTGAGAAAGGTTACTATTTTTCTAAGACAGTAACAGAACAATAACATCTTCAGTTAGCAAATAATTGCACAACTGTGTGATCAGATGCTTATAGAGGTTGCAAGGAAAAAAAAATTAACAGGGACTGTGCTTTGCCCAGCTTTTGTTTGCTGCCCTTCTAGTGATTAGATTCTGTCAATCAAAGACTATTTTTTATATAAAAAGCAATTAGGAGTTAGATTTCAGTACCTCTGAAGGGCAACCAAACTTGAACGCAGCTAGAGATTGCAGTTACTCTATGGCTAACATTATCATGGTAGTGGATTATAGGTATTGGCGTTCAGCTTTGTAAACTGTGCTCACCTAGGGATTTTAATAAACCATGGATTGAAGTTTTATGTTTTCCCTTCCTGAGAGCATCTAGCATTTTTACACTGAGACTTTATTAGTTGTTCATATGGCTTCATCAAATCGCAATTCATACATAGAGGTACAAGGACTGAAAATAGATATATTCCAACCAGTGGAGTAGGATCGGTTTGTAAGTCGATATCTGCCGAGAAAAAAAAAGCTCCTAAGGACCCTTTGTGTTCCTTCTAAATAAACAGCTTTTTTTCTCCACGCTTCAAGTAAACTTTTATCTTCCCCAACTCAATGATCTAATGAGGACCATGGTAATGATACAATAGGTGGACTCAGAAAGTTCAGGGAAGGGTCCAGGCTTCTCACATAACATCCCAACCCAGGGAGACCAGGCAGACCACTCGGGCCATGCTTCCCTCCTCTCTTTGTGCATTCCCAAGGCCCCTCATCTGTCCTGCCTTATTTCTGGTTCTCTACCATCTGCGGCGGCAACGTCTATTGAATATTCTGACCTCATTCTCTGGGTATTGCTCCCAGGATGGCACTGCAAGGTCTGTGCACAGAAGAGGTGACAGGAACGGCTGCACTGCAGAGCTGAGGTCTGCATGGCTGAGCCAGTGAAGAGAGTAGCCCTAAGTCCACATTTGTCCATCAGATCCACTAGAAGGATCTTCTGGCCCATACCCTCCACTGGACCCCATGTGGCAACTAGAATGCTGGTTTTGATTTGAACATATTGTCTCTCCTACCCTTTCCATTGTTTTTATCACTTATCTCTTCAATGCTTTCTCTTAAGATAATAAAATAATAGAGTCTGGCCAGAGTGTGACTCCTGACCCATTTCACCCCACATTCATGTCCCTCTTGCTCTCTGGGCTCCAGCAACATGGCTGTCTCAAAGCATTACTTCTGTCTACTAAAGGACCTTTTGATATGAAGTTGCCTCTACACAAAAGCCTCTGCCTGTAACCGTCACCTTTAATTCTTCTCAAGCAGGATGTCCCAGCTCATTCTTCCCTTCTCAGGGGAGTCCTCCCAATGAGGTCGTCACCCTATTGTGCACTCCTTCTTAGCACCAGGCACCTCTCCTTTCAGGCATTTACCATGCTTGTACCTTTATCTGTCTCTCCTTAGTAGATGGTAAGCTTCATGTGGGCAGGGGCCACTTCTGTTTGACCTCATCATTTCATCTCTAGTGCTTAGCATAGTGCCTGCCACTGAGGAGGCAGTTGATAAATCTCGGTTAAAATGAGGAAAAGACAGAGAATGAATGAGAGGGAGTGGTAGATAGATCATGTGCAAACACACACTAGAGAGGGAAAGAAGAAGTAAGGAGGGAGAGAAGTGGAGAGAGATAGAGAGGGAGAGAGATGGGCAATTCACTCCCCTGTAGCCTACTGAAGAGAGTGATGACGTGGCTGTCCATTTCTGCTTTGAATACTGCATTTCACTGAATCTAAGATACATAATTGTATGATACATGATTACTTTCATCACAGAGAAAGAACAAACATAGCCTGTTAAACTATTACATACTATTGATTGTAAAATGCCAATTTTAGACATCAAAACTTCAGATGGCAACATGTGAAAAGATGAGCATCTTAGAGTTGATCCACATTAGAGCTGGATTACATTAAATCTAGTAAGAATGAGCTCAGTCAATAGTCAGATGGATGTGGGTTGAAGAATGATGGCCTTGAGGATTAATGCTATAGCACACAAGTTTTGAATGTCAGAATGCCACTGCTGACCTCAGCAGTGTTTTTTCCATTTTTTTCTTTTCTGTAGTGTGACTTGGATTAGGGTACATCAGCACTGAATTTCAGATGGTTGGGATTAGGAGAGGCAGTCTATATTTTTTTTTTAATTTTTTAAAAATTTTATTCTATTTTTAAACTTTACAAATTGTATTAGTTTTGCCAAATATCGAAATGAATCCACCACAGGTATACATGTGTTCCCCATCCTGAACCCTCCTCCCTCCTCCCTCCCCATACCCTCCCTCTCGGTCGTCCCAGTGCACTAGCCCCAAGCATCCAGTATCATGCATCGAACCTGGACTGGTAACTCGTTTCATATGATATTATACATGTTTCAATGCCATTCTCCCAAATCTTCCCACCCTCTCCCTCTGCAACAGAGTCCATAAGACTGTTCTATACATCAGTGTCTCTTTTGCTGTCTCATACACAGGGTTATTGTTAGTATCTTTCTAAATTCCATATATATGCGTTAGTATACTGTATTGGTGTTTTTCTTTCTGGCTTACTTCACTCTGTATAATAGGCTCCAGTTTAATCCACCTCATTAGAACTGATTCAAATGTATTCTTTTTAATGGCTGAGTAATACTCCATTGTGTATATATACCACAGCTTTCTTATCCATTCATCTGCTGATGGACATCTAGGTTGCTTCCATGTCCTGGCTATTATAAACAGTGCTGTGATGAACATTGGGGTACACGTGTCTCTTTCCCTTCTGGTTTCCTCAGTGTGTATGCCCAGCAGTGGGATTGCTGGATCATAAGGCAGTTCTATTTCCAGTTTTTTAAGGAATCTCCACACTGTTCTCCATAGTGGCTGTACTAGTTTGCATTCCCACCAACAGTGTAAGAGGGTTCCCTTTTCTCCACACCCTCTCCAGCATTTATTATTTGTAGACTTTTGGATCACAGCCATTCTGACTGGTGTGAAATGGTACCTCATAGTGGTTTTGATTTGCATTTCTCTGATAATGAGTGATGTTGAGCATCTTTTCATGTGTTTGTTAGCCATCTGTATGTCTTCTTTGGAGAAATGTCTATTTAGTTCTTTGGCCCATTTTTTGATTGGGTCATTTATTTTTCTGGAGTTGAGCTGTAGGAGTTGCTTGTATATTTTTGAGATTAGTTGTTTGTCAGTTGCTTCATTTGCTATTATTTTCTCCCATTCTGAAGGCTGCCTTTTCACCTTGCTAATAGTTTCCTTTGATGTGCAGAAGCTTTTAAGGTTAATTAGGTCCCATTTGTTTATTTTTGCTTTTATTTCCAATATTCTGGGAGGTGGGTCATAGAGGATCCTACTGTGATGTATGTCAGAGAGTGTTTTGCCTATGTTCTCCTCTAGGAGTTTTATAGTTTCTGGTCTTACGTTTAGATCTTTAATCCATTTTGAGTTTATTTTTGTGTATGGTGTTAGAAAGTGTTCTAGTTTCATTCTTTTACAAGTGGTTGACCAGATTTCCCAGCACCACTTGTTAAAGAGATTGTCTTTAATCCATTGTATATTCTTGCCTCCTTTGTCAAAGATAAGGTGTCCATATGCGCGTGGATTTATCTCTGGGCTTTCTATTTTGTTCCATTGATCTATATTTCTGTCTTTGTGCCAGTACCATACTGTCTTGATAACTGTGGCTTTGTAGTAGAGCCTGAAGTCAGGTAGGTTGATTCCTCCAGTTCCATTCTTCTTTCTCAAGATAGCTTTGGCTATTCGAGGTTTTTTGTATTTCCATACAAATTGTGAAATTATTTGTTCTAGCTCTGTGAAGAATACCGTTGGTAGCTTGATAGGGATTGCATTGAATCTATAAATTGCTTTGGGTAGTATACTCATTTTCACTATATTGATTCTTCCAATCCATAAACATGGTATATTTCTCCATCTATTAGTGTCCTCTTTGATTTCTTTCACCAGTGTTTTATAGTTTTCTATGTATAAGTCTTTAGTTTCTCTAGGTAGATATATTCCTAAGTATTTTATTCTTTCCGTTGCAATGGTGAATGGAATTGTTTCCTTAATTTCTCTTTCTGTTTTCTCATTATTAGTGTATAGGAATGCAAGGGATTTCTGTGTGTTGATTTTATATCCTGCAACTTTACTATAATTGATTAGTTCTAGTAATTTTCTGGTAGAGTCTTTAGGGTTTTCTATGTAGAGGCAGTCTTTAATATGGAAAGAGGAAGGCATCATGGCCATCAACAGACTAACCAATGGACTAGCAAGTTAAGTACAGCCTGCATGTGTCCTCAGTTGCTTCAGTCATGTCCGACTCTGCGACCCTATGGACTGTAGCCCTTCATGCTTCTCTGTCTATGGGATTCTCCAGACAAGAATACTGGAGTGGGTTGCCATGGCATTCTCCAGGGGATCTTCTCCATCCAGGGATCGAATGTGCATCTACTATGGCTCCTGACTTGCAGGTGGATTCTTTACTGCTGAACCACTGGGGAAGCCCAAAAACAGTACAGAGTGTTGTCCAAAGAAGTGTACAAGTGTATCTTTTCCCTGAGCTCCTAAAGAGTAGCATATTTATGCATCTTTTGAGGTTGTCTTGGCACCACACTACTCTGAAGAGGAGTAATGGATTAACAGTGGTTTCAGTCAATATTTAGGGGTAAATCTATAAAGTTGCAAAGCCATCACTCTTGCTCTCCAGCTGAAGAAGGAAGACTAACCGATCAATAGTCAAGAGTCTTCATTCTGATCCTGAGTCTATAACTAGCTGAGTGACTCCATCACCCCATGACCTTCAGTGGGATTCTATGTCTCTAAGAAAGCTTTCCAATACCCACTCTTAATCTGAGTCTCCTTTCCCATATGACAATGAAATTGTAAGATCTCTAGGGTTTGTGTAGACATGCTCTCTCTTCCCTACACTCCTCCATTGATCCGTCTTCATCTTTCTTTTTAATCAATCAACACATTTTCAGTGCCAGTTACTATGCCATAGGATGACTTCTGCTCTTCTCTGCTTCTTTTGCATTTTTCCTCATTTCTGTTATTTGTTCTATTCATAGGTCTGATGCTGTGTCCTTCCTGCTGGTTTGGTTGTAGCAACTCAAATCCAGAAGCTTCCAGTTATGTCTAGAAATTAAAATGTGAGCAGTATGGCACTTAACATTGCCCTCTTAGTCTTTGTGCCCTTAGGGTCATAGACACAGTGTATGAAAGGACTGAATCTGACAGAATCTGTAGGGATTGTCTTAGCTAATTGTCTCATTTAATGGAAGCATTGAGGGGGATGAGTTTCCAAAGGTTACCCAGTTGGTTTTGCTGAACTCAGAACAGGATTCTCTAGGTTTCCATCACATGCACTCTCTATATACCAAGCTGACTTCATTCTTAATGATACCCAGAACAATAGTTTCCTCTACCCTATTTTTAGTGTCTATTTACTTTGTCTTCTGAGTTTTGCAAACCTGTTTAGAAAAAGAATATATTTTTTCTCAAAAGCTCTTTTATTTCACGTTAAAAATATGAATATGAATTCCCTAAAAAGTTCAGCGCTTATAATTTTCTTTAAATCACCAGCTTCAAAATGCTTTGTTGCTGCATTTTGAATTTAAATCCCTTTTCTTGGGAATAACCTGAGGACCCAGGATATTTCTTCAGAATCCTGCTTTAAAGATTGTCATTCCCCTGAAGACTTTGTCTCTGTAACTAGATTGTCTTAGCTCTGGCTGCTATAGCAAAACGCCATAGACTGGGTGACTACAATAGCAAACTCTTATTTCTTACAGTTTTGAAGGCTGGGAAGTTCAAATCAAGGTGCTGGCAGATTCAGTGTCTGATGAAGGCCTGCTTCCTGACTTATGGTGGGAGGACAGGGGAGCACTCTTGGGTCTTTTTTTTAGGTGCACAGTCCCATTCATGAGAGCTTCATCTTCATGACCTAATCACCTCCCAAAGGCCCCAACTCCAAATAGTATCATATTGGGACCCAGGATTCAGCACATGAATTTGGGGAGACACAAAAATTCAATCAGTAGCGCAGATGGAGTCTTAAGTCATGAATGTGGTTGGAAAGTCCTCAAGGGAGAGAATAGTGGGCAAGATGGACTGGGGTGAACATTTGTTGTGTACCTACTATTTGCCGTAACAAAATGACCTTATTTTAACCTTCACAACAATCAGCTGTCAATATGACTTTCACTTTACAGATAAAGAAACTGAGGTTCAGCAAGGTGAAAATGAGGGATTTACAAGTTACTTAGTAAGAGATTGAATCAGGATTTAAACCCAAATCTGTCACTATATGAAGACTCGTGTGTGTGTGTGTGTGTGTGTGTGTGTGTGTGTGTGTGTGCTCTGTTGTGTCTGACTCTTTGTAACCCCACAGTTTGTAGCCTACGAAGCTCCTCTGTCTATGGAATTGTCCAGGCAATAATGCTGGAGTGGGTTGCCATTTCCTTCTCCAGGGCATCTTCCTGACCCAGGGATTGAACCTATGTCTCTTGTATCTCCTGCACTGCCAGGTGGATTCTTTACCACTAGTGCCACTTGGCAGAAAAGGCAGTGGCACCCCACTCCAGTACTCTTGCCTGGAAAATCCCATGGACGGAGGAGCCTGGTGGGCTGCAGTCCATGGGATTGCTAAGAGTCAGACACGACTGAGCGACGTCACTTTCACTTTTCACTTTCATGCATTGAAGAAGGAAATGGCAACCCACTCCAGTGTTCTTGCCTGGAGAATCCCAGGGACAGGGGAGCCTGGTGGGCTGCCATCTATGGGGTCGCACAGAGTCGGACACGACTGAAGCGACTTAGCAGCAGCAGCAGCTGCTGCTTCCCCTTGCCACTTGGGAAGTCCTTATGAAGCCTGGTATTTTTCTAGTAGTTTGTCTTTGCAGATCTAAGAACTTGGATTTTTCATAATGTGTGGTTAGTGTGGTTCTTGAGTTGTTGATTTAATATTTTATCTTACTGAAGACTAGTAACACGATCAGCAATTTCCCTAAAGAGCTTTACAAACCATCCCTTTCCATTTCCTTTTGTCTTATCTGAACATCCCTGGAAATTTATCATCAATAAGCAGCACCTTAGAGGTGAATTTTACCTTGAATTAATGGTGCAAAGTTACTACCAAAAATAAAGGGAGTTTGGCAGAAAGAAATTAATTGGTTTCAACTTAGTTGTGGGGCAAGACTTAATACTCTTTCTTTGTGGGAAATAACCAGTTGTGTTTTAATCACCCCAGCTGATCTGGTTCTTAACTCTAAAGTCATAAAATGTTGACTTTCCTCAATGCAGAGGCTTTATTTCTGTCCTTCAGACCACTCATTCCTCTTCTTTGTAAAAAAATTTTTAAAAAGTATCATTTTCCCTCTGTTAATTTGGGAGGCTAAGGTGATAGAATTCTGAAATTCTGAGCACCTGAGACTTGCCTGTGTTGGGTTTGGAGTTTCCCAATCTGCAGTAGTGACATAGATGGAGTGAATTCCAATGACAACCCAACCAAGGGAGGCCCAACATCAGTTTCATCTTTGCCTCTGTTTCAAAGATCTATCATTCAGGGTTTTAGAATATGGACAAACCACATGCTTTTGGCTACTGCAAGAGTTTAAGACATCCTCTAAGAAAAATACTGCATTATTATCTTTGAAGATTGTGATACTATTTATATAACAACAGCCACTGCCTCCATTTGGATTTCTCCTTAACTTTTTTTAAAAAAGAATTTATGCTATCTCAATCCTCAATCCATTTCATTCTTCACACTGCAGTCAAAATCATCTTAGAAAAAGCAAAACATTAATCTGATCATATCACATCCCTACTTAAAATCCTTTATTCACTTCCTGTTGCCATCAAAACATGTCAAATTTCTTTTCATGGTTTAAAATTTCCTACAGGAGCTGACCCCTGCTTACCTTGTACTTCCATCTCCTGCTGACTTAATTGTACCCTCTCTGGTCTTTTTCTTATTCTTGGGATTCATTTCTGCTTCAGGGTCTTTGACCTTCCTGTTCACAGTGCCTAGAATGCTTTTGGTGAAGATGTCTGTGTGCCTGGCTCCTTGATGCCTGAAATAAGTGTCAGCTGTTTAATTTCATGGCCTGGGTGATTTTCATGGATGTTTACTATTTCAGAACCCACCCCTTCACCTTCTTCTTCACTTAGATGTTCTTTGCATATTTTTTCTATTTTAATTTTGTTATTCCATCTATTGGACATCTGTTTTAGGTCTTATGTACCATTGAAAATATATTCCTAAGTTCCCATAGGCTGAAGTAGCACATCTTTGATTGTTTCGCGATTTCCAACTTTAGGACTGTTCACTTGGAGGATAAGAAAGTAAGAGGTTTGACATCATAGTGGAAAGAATATTGGATTCTGAGTTGGAGAGTTTGTGTCCTAGATTGGCCAACTTGATAACCAGTTGTGTGGTGTAGGTAAGCCATCCACCTCTCTGGGTCTTAGAGTTTCCTTCTGGAAAATAACATGCTTTGAACCCATCTTATTCTTTTCCTTCATGGACATAGTTTTCAAACATGACTCTGATTCCTTGTGTGATCATAAAAATGGATTTCTCTGTGGTAATTAAAAGAGGATCAGAGTAAATAAATCCAACAAGATTAGCATGAACATGGCTTTCCATTTAAAATCATTTCTATTTTGGGAAAGATTTAAGACCCTGTGAGGTAGAGTCAGTCCCATATAATGAAGGTCCATATTCTTCTTATAATTATGTTTAGCAGGTCTAGCTGCAATAAATCACAGCAATAACAACAAAAAATGGGACATATTTGTGTGTGCGTGTGGCATGCGAGGTATCTGGAGCCAAACTGAGATGGTCACACATAATGAAGGTCACTAAGAGGTATATTCTCTGGTCTTGTATCCTGAGGTTTCTATGGAGAGCTTGCCAATTCTATATTGTGTCTAGTTCTTTTTGTTTGTGTTTTTGTGGAAAACAAAGCTAGGAAAATATTGTCATGATTGTTAAAAGAAGAAAAAAAAAAGAGCAGCGTACACTTTTGGGAACCATAATTAATGCTGGGATTATGCCAGGATCTCTTGCTTGATTTTTTTTGTGAAACCCTTTGCACTGACTCAAAAGCAAATTGCAAGGAGATCAGTAATTTCTGCTCCCTGGAATTCACGAATCAGGTCAAATTGAGATTGTAAAGCAGAGATGAATTTCCAGACAGTCCGAAATGTCTGTCTTTCTCTTTTCTGGGTGGTTATCATTTTTATCATCCAGTTTGTGTGAAGCTGGACAACTAAATACCAAACTACATTGCCTGACTCTCTTCCTGATGGTCATGAATTTTGGCAGACTGACTGTGTCCTTCACTTCTTGGTATGTTTTGTGATAGATGTAGGATTTGGCTGGTGACATCACTTACTTCGTAAACTAGTAGAGTCATTATATCTCTTTGGATGCTCGAAGAGCGTCTGTTTCAATGCCATGCTCTAATTAAAGGCTGGTACCCAGCTGTAGGAGTCTACAGTTCTTCAACAGCTTTTCTTGTGTTGTCACAAGGAGTTAGGTCTCTCTGAAGAGAGTCTGAGTTTGTAGCCTTGAAGGAGATTACCGTAATTACCAGTGATCAATGTTTAATGTCTCTCCATCCAGTCCCCTCTTTGGCCCTTTACAAGACAGTACAAAGAAGGAAAAAAATCAGATCACAGCTTGACAGTAAGCTTGATTTAGTTTATAAGAAAACTGATTCTGATCTGGCTTTTGAAGTATACTCAGGCTCAGCAATGCACTGCTTCTGAGTGTTCTCTGCGATGTCAGTTGTTAGATCGTTACTATATTTTTACACAATGGATCAGGTTCTTCTTGAAGATATACCATGTTCTCACTTAAAAAAATTACATGGAGAAAAAAAATTGTTTGATTTCTCCCTCTCTGCATCTTGGAAGGACAATGTATATAGTTAAGTACGAGTTTGTGATTGGTACAAGCATTAGCTAAGCCTTCAAGGTACTGCAGAAATCCAACAGGGAAAAAATAAAGGTCCATCTTGGAGAGATGAATCATTTCCCCCGTTCTCAGTAATTAATAGCATATTATAACAAAGGGAATCATTAAAACATAAAGGTGTGTTTTTTCAAGTCACATTTATCAAACATTAGGTAAAGTAATCCCAGGCTCTATTTGTTCATGTGTATTTTTAACATGATATATGGAGTTTCCTTTTCTATTGTTCAAATGTAAAAATGTTTTAAAAAGGAAAAAAAACATGCTTTTATTGCCATTTTTAAAAAATATTGAAGGGGATAAAAAGGAAAGTGTAATAAGAGCAGTATATTTTTATGTCAAAAGTAACCTTTCTATGGTACTCTTTAGATAAAATGGAATACTGGGAAAGAAAGGGACAGATAAGTATTTCCTTTATTCATCTTAGTCCAAAACCTGTTTTACTCACGGCTGGTTGTTGGCATTGTGTGATGATGTGACATTGTACCAGGAGATCAGATTATCAGAAAATAAGGAGATTCCCAATTTAATAGTTACTCACCAAAATTTCCCCCTTATCTCTACATCACAGAAAAATAAGTAGTTGTTAAATTTCAAATCCTGCAGTCTTTCTGATTTATCATCAAATTGTGGATGCACTTAGCTGCCTAGCATCAGGGAATCCAATAAGTCCTGTCACATAAGAAGAAAAGGAAAAAACCCCATTGGATAATGGGTTACTTCTCCCCCACAGTGATTTATTTCTGTCACAAGACTTAATTTTATCATGAGGCAGATGCTCTGTCTGTATCAGTGTATTCATTTCTACATTTATCTGCTTCATTTAAAAAAAAAAAAAGAAGCACCTGCTGCCTTTGGGGGGATGTATTTGGCTTCTTTATTCTATGCCCCCATGACCCAATTATGTGCTACTTCATCACATCTTTAATTTCTCCCTTTTTATGATTTGAAAATTCCTTAGCTCTTTTATCAAGTGAGTAGTCTGATGTGAAGGGGTTCCACGGCAAATGAAATTGCACGGGGTAACTGTTACAGCGACAGAAGGTGTTAACATCTGAGCTCTCTGGTACCAAGTCTCTGAGATTCATGTCAGAGGGAATAAGCAGAGCTTACCAGGGTTATCAGGTGATACCTGGGATGAAGCAGTGACAGCCTCTGTTATGAATTAATTTTGTTGGCCTGCATGTGGAAGACATTTGCCTTTTACAAAAGGTGCCAGAGAGACTTCAAGATATATATGGAAGAAAAGAGGGGAAAAGAAGAGAGATGGGAAAGAAAATGATGAAAGGAAGGGGGAAAGGAAGAAGGGAAGAGAGGAAAAAAGGAAGAAAGCAAGGAAGACATGAACTTTTTTAAAAAAGGTATCATTTTTATTTGATCTAAGTCACTCTGCCTCGGTGCAGAACATTTTAATGACGTGCTTGTGTCTCATCAGCTTGACCCTCCCTCCAATCTGCCACTTAATATAGGTTCTGCTCCTCTGAATAATCGTCTTGGTTCTTGGGGGTAGCTGAGGTCTACAGGTTGGAATCCTCTGCCAACTGTCATCATTCCAGAGGAGCGGCGGCATCTGCCTCACCACACTGCTGGTGTTTGGTTTTTGCAGTTTCTCTCTGTGGCAGACTGCCTTCTCCCTTCCAGTGCAGGGAGGTCCTGGGGAGAGATTGTCAGATAGTGAAACTGTTCAATAAGCTCTGGATAGTTCCCCTTCCCATTCTGACATTCAGCCCATAGGACTCTCCTGTTGTCAGCTGCCAATGACAAGTGAAAAATGGGACTTCCAGAAAGCTTCTGCAAATCCGTTCTTTACCTTCTCATGGCTTCTTTCCATTCCTGTTTTCTCATCGGATTTCCCTTAAAAACAAATCAGCCCAGACCATTCACTTTTTTTTTTTTTTTGCATCAGAGAGGACACAGAGGTTAAGGTAGGTGGTGAGGCTGAGTTTCCCAGATTTGCATTTTAGTGGAATCACTGCAAGAAAGCTAATAGACAGGAAAGGAGACCAAGTTAATGACAATTCTCTAAACAGCTGTTGTACGATTCAGCTTCACTACTTCAGTTAATTAATCAGCACCTTGCTGGCAACTCTGGGGGAGAGACTCGTTAGATACTGGTAGCAAACAGACAGTGCTTTCATATCAAATATGTTCAACAACATCTAATTCAGCGATAACTTCCACAGAAGAGGGTAGGGAATAGTGCGGCTTAGAAAGGCACTCAGGAAGAAGCCCTTGGTATTCTTGTAGACATACACTTGCTGGAAGTGCTACATATGCTGTTTTCTTTGTTGTCTGTAACCAGCCCAAAGAAAACATGGGCAGAAGAATCTCCAGGGTTCTCTGTTCTCATGGATGCCTCTTTTTATTGTAATAAGTAAATATGTATTTGTAAGTTGGTTGATGGCAATATTCATAATACATAATAAATCAAGCATCTTAGTTTCTGATTTTAGTCACAGTATTTGGTTTAGGATTTTGATCATTGAAATAGTCCTTAAACTTGACAACAACTGAGGGAGATCAAAACATTCAAATATAGGCCACTCACCAAGCTACTGCAGCATTTAGTATGAGAGCTATTGACTCAAGTTTCTCCCTGACTTTTTATATTCTAAGGGGAAGCAACCTCTTGTTCTCACTAGGAAGTCAATAAAACCATACATATTTTATGAATGATAATGCACAGAAGCCTTAAACAGACAAAATTATATCTATATCTGGCCAATGTACTCTGCATTTTCTTATTCTTCCAAAATTGCTCTCAGTAAAATCAGTAGTGAGCTTAGTGTAAAAGTTGTGTTATTCCAAGCTTCCTGTTATCACATGGCCTTTCCATTGATTAATTAAGAGGATAACAGTTTGCATAGTTCTTACTTTACTTTCTCTTTGTTACTTCATGTTTTTACCATGTCATTATAAGAAGCAATGTAGAAATATGATGGCTAAAATATACCTTCAAATGATGCATATTTGTCCATTTAAATTTAAATTTTTTATTATTGACATATTGAAAGAGAGTATTGATTGAAATTAATAATTATATAATTACTATATAAACCTTAAAAATACACATGTATGCATGTGTTTATTATATCATTTTCCATTTTTACAAATACAATTGTGAAGTAGAAATTGTTTTATGTGTGTAAATATTGCCATGCTTTCAAAATTCCCTTTGAACTTCCTTCTCTGATATTCTCACAAGTAAAATTCAGTCTTGAGTTTCCTGCCTACATGTCAGGAGTCAGGTGGAAAACCTCATAGCAAGGACTTGGTTGTATTAACCAGTTCATTGGGACAATTTATCCAGTAGCCTGTATGTACTGATGGAAACAATTATAACTTCAGTTCTATAATGAATCCCACATTATGGCAGAAGAATATCATTGAATCTATAATACTCCAGGGAACTATAAAGAGAAATGTCCCTTTTAAATTAGCTGTATGGCACTGAAGCTTTATGTATTTACTTGCAAGTTTAATATTAACTCAAAGTGTGATTCTCAAACTGTCTCTGTTGTCGATGACAACATTGCTTATAGAAAAGGCTTTCTTGGCAGTTATTAATGGTGAGTCTCTTTAAAAAGAAAAACAGTTCCCACCTGCCACAGTTGCTTTTGCTACAGAGAGAGTAGGATGCTTTCTTAATCCTAGGTAATCTGGCATACAAACCTTAGATAAAAAAGGACTTTTGCTTAATCCACCTTCTCAAAGTGTGATTTACTTTTAGATTTGATCTATAGATATATTTTCTGACTTTCTTCTTTTTTCCATATCATGGGTTCTCTAGTTGTGAATCATTTAGAATAGAGGCTAGGTGAAATTTACTAGGGAAAGAGGTGATGGCGGAACAGTGGCTTGGAGATCACTTAACTTTGGTGGGTCTCTGGGCATTTGAAAAGTATATACCATTTCATGGCCTCTTTATAAGCTCATTTGTGTACTCAGTGCTCCACTGAAGATGGCAGATATGGCACGTGTCCCACCAAGATCCGCCTGACACCTATAGCAGACATCAATAATGGATCATAGATAGCATCTTTCTTATTATGCCCATAGATAGTCTTAGAGTCTTCATGAACATGGAGCTCCAGGAAGCCAACTACCACTCATTGATCAAATCTGGCACATGAGATGAAGTTTATTCATTGTCCTTGGTCTAGACCAGGACAGGGGTTGGCAAACTATAACTCATGCACCAAATGTGGCTGATCAGCTGTCTTGGAAAATGAAGCTTTATTGGGATACATCTGCATTCACTCATTTACATGTTATCTATGGCAGTTTTCATGCTAGGGTGGAAAAGTGGTGATGGAGATGGTATGGCTCTCAAAATCTAAAAGTATTTACTCTTTGGCTTTTGCAGAAAATTTTGTTGACTCCTGGCCCAGATCTTTAAAGGTTTCCTATGTCTAGGCTCTCCTTGTTTTGCAAAAACAGAATATGTTAAGAAGCTTTCTCAGGGGAAACATGGTAGAAGGGAGGGATGGAGAGAGAGAGAAAAGATAGGAAGGGTGAAGCAGAGGGGGAGCCTACTGTCCACCCAGCTTTGTGACCTGGTCTCTAGGTATTGAGCAGGTCTAAGAGGCACTGAGACTGAGAGGCAGTGAGTTTGCTTCATGGGAAGGCTATTCTGCAGTTCTGAGAGGGAAAGCTTTGTCTATTGGTACAGGTAAGACCAATAAATAAAAGAGTTTTCTCTTCTGTGGAAGCTGCTCTATAAAGAAAACATCTTAATTTTTCTTATCATCATGCGTGAGTTGGAGTCATGACCACTGCTCATTTCTTGGTAACTTTGGATTTTTGCATAATAAAAAGGGATATCCTTACCTCTTCAGGTTGTTAAGTGATATAACACATGAAAAGCACCTTAAGAGGTACAGCATTATCATGGTTCCTCCCCATCACCTCCATTTCATCAAAGGTAGAAAATGCTATCTCAGCTGTGAAAGTGCTAACAAATACAATGCCTGAGCTACTGTGTGTAGTTATCTTGCTTGTGATATTAGCCTTGCTGAAGATTAAGAAGCACATGCTTTCTCCTTAGCATCTCTGAAAGTTTCCAGATTTATATTCTTTCTTGCCTTTGAGGATCTTCTGTATTTGGCCCAAAGTCAGGCTTCCTTTAGAAGGCTGACTAGAATTGATCTCACTGTTTAAAGCATTCTCTATTGCTGAAAGGGACTGTTCATTGTTTCATTCAGCTAATCAATGAGCATCTAAAAGTGAAAATGACTCATTTCCTCCCCTCAGTCTGCCATAAGAAAAAGCAAGTCAGTGATAATTAGGATGAGGAGGGAAGAGGTAGGGCCCAGGTTATGCTCCAGGAAGATTGGGTCCCTTCTCTGGAAAGGCACTTCCCCACAGAAGGGACTCTTTAGGCAAATCTTGAGAGATGAGTAGAATGTTTAGAATGCAGAGGAAGGATGGAGTGAGGATTCCAGACCAGTGTATGGTAAGGAGATGAAAAAAGTCGAGATGAAATGAGAGGAGCTGCATGCAGTTGGGTACGACTGGATAGTGGGGGAGGCAGTAAAGCGAGGGGAGTTTGAGTCCTACTTGTCATCCCACTGAGGACCACTGAGGGGTACTAATGAGAACACTGACATCATCAGATGGTGACCAGGTCTTTAAAGGAAGAGCGTATTTCAGAGGTCAGATAGGCACTATAAACTGAAATATGACAATTGCAAGAATAAGCCCATGGCAAGTGGATAGACCTATGCAAAGGAGGTGTGTATGTTTCTCTTTTTCATCGAGTCAGTCTGTATGACTTTCCCACGTTATTTTTTACTGTGTAAGCCCACGATGTGTATAGGACCAGTGAGAACCTGCCAGCCCTTGTTTGGGTACCCTACTACTCTGCAGACCTGAAGAGTTTCGGTATAATCAACACCACTGAGGGTTTTAAACTGGAACCTGTCACTGAAAGAGATTGATTATGTAACAATGATTTAGACTCACACTAAATTATATTAAACTGCTAATTTAGGTAAGGCACAATCAATTTCAAACATGCTATTGTAAATGTGAGGTGGTTTTTTGGCCAGCAATCCTTCATGAAGGGAACTGGCAAATATTTTCAGTCTGAGCTTGTTGGTCTTGTCCCTGCTCTGTTGATTGTTGTTTTCAGGGTGTTCTGCTTTGTACGTTGAGTGACCAAATCCGTTTCTTGATAGTGTCTGGTCACTGATGTTTCTGACAGCACTCATTTGTGGCTTCCCTTCTTGCAAAACCTGACCAACTTCTTTTCTTATCCTATCATCTTCTTTCTTATAGTCTCTGCATTTAAAAATGCGTTTCTTCCTTTTGGCGCCTTCCTTCTGGATTACGGCTGCCTCTCTGGTCTTGAGGGAATGGGGGAGCATACGGGAAAGAATGCCAACTTTGAAATCTGACAAACTTATGGTGGAAACCTGGAGGTGTCACTTGGTACCTTTTGGCCTCAGGAAGAGTTTTATTCACATCTCCCATTCCTTCTTCAGTAAAAATGAAATGACTGGTTTCTACCTCAGAGATCACTGTCAGGTTTAGACCTGAGGAAGGTACCTGGCATTGTGCTTCCTGCAATATACATGCCTAGAAAACGATGGCTCTAGGGCTTTATCAGCAGTAGTGTGTTTCTTGCTTGCCTTCTCTGCCCAGTCTGGGTGAGTGTTTATTTCATTAGGAAAGTCTGCTTCATTAGCTGGAAGACCAACTTCCCTACAGATCACTTCTCTCCTCAACCCCCTGGAAGACTTTCGCCCCAGGAAACAAAACAGCTTTTTTCTGTAGTACTTTCTGACTGGTATACTTTAAAGTCTTTCTGCTGAATCTTCCAGGCAGGATCAAAAGAACTCTGGACTCCTGGAGCTTCAGAACGTTTTAAATCTGCTTGGGAGCCTTTAACTGGCGACTGCCTACACATGGGGATTACATAGACAGGGGCGGGATGGGTTTAAGCCGAGGCAGAGTGAAATGGCTAGTATGAACAGTATTTGTCTGGAAATGAGATGACTAGGGTTCTAATCTTCAGCTCATTACTAGCTCACAGCCTGGGTATCTGAGCAGACTGGGATATTTTACCTCCAATCCACAGTACCTGGAAACTTCTACTCTCAGGAGAAATTGTCAAACACAGATGACAATCTTTTGAATTTTGAAGTCCTTTTAGGAAGGAAAAAGTGTCCAGTGGCTTGTTTTAAACCCCTAGGATACCACTGAGAAAATTACTCTTAAATTATTTAAGATGCTGAATTTTAGGTATTCAGGTACTAAATGGCATCCTAATCATCCAAGAAATTATTATGTCTTTGCTGTGCTGTTAAAAAAAGACCATTTCTTTCTTTCTCTCCTAAATGTTTGCTGACTTTTCAGTAACAAGAGACCATATAGCCAGGTACTTTTAGCTTAGAAGCCACTAGGTCTTCCCAGGTGGTTCAGTGTTAAAGAATCTCCCTGCCAGTGCAGGAGACACAGGTTCAATCCCTGGTTTGGGAAGATTCACTGGAGGAAATGGCAACCCACTCCAGTATTCTTGCTTGGGAAATCCCATGGACAGAAGACCCTGGTGGGCTACAGTCCATGGGGTTGCAAAAGAGTTGGACATGACTTCAGTACTAAACAGCAGCTCAGATCTGAGAGTTTGTCCAAACCCTCTCTCTGGCCCTAAAAAACTGTGTGTCCTCCAGAAATTTATTCTGTCTTTTCAAGCGTCAGTTTTAACATCTGTAAAATGAATCTGATGACAATTTCCCTCATAGAGGTAGGGATATATATGCTAGGAACAGAATATATAAGCAGTTAAAACAGGTAGAGCATGGTTAATTTCAAACATCTTACTGCAAATGTGAATTTACCTTTTGACCATCACTCCTTCATAGAGGAAGTTGGCAAGCATTTTTTGACTGAGGATCATTAGATGCCAGGGTTTCATTCCTGCTGTATTGGTCCAGTGAGCTTTCTCTGCTGTTGCCATTTGTCATCTTCTCCATACATTGCAGGGGTTCAGTCTGATGGTTTTGCAGTGACTCGGTATCTGACATGATTCAGTGTTGATGGAAGAAAAATCTGTATAAAGTACTTGGAAGGTTAGCTGGTGCATAGAATATACTCAATAATTGTTAAATACTATGGTTATTTTTACCAGCTTATATAGAGTTTCTCTCTTGTTGTGTTTTATTGCTATGTACATGGAATTTGCTTTTTTTGGTTTTGTTTTGCTTTGTTTGTTTGTTTCAATGGTCATTGTTTTTTAAGGGAGGACAGAGTAGGATCCATTCCCTTCAGATTCTAGGATTAGGGGATTAGGCTAATTTATCACCTAAAGGGGACACAATTAAACAATCATTTAGGTACCAAGGGACTCTGATTAAAAGCACCTAAGGCTCTTTGAATTTTTCAGAAGGAAAGTGCCATGTGAATTAAATATTGTTTAATTGAAGGTAGAGGGTGTGCTTTCGTTGGCTTTTCAAATGTTGAAAGACTAGGGCTGGAAGAGCCTCCAGACTTCATTTTGATGCACACACGGAGGAGGGCAGGAGCAGTGGAGGGAAGGAGAAGAGCTGAAATGGAAGTAGTAAAGCTGCGAAGAGAATTGAAGAGATTTTGATACAAGTGGGTATAAAATTAATGGGCTATATCGAGCCTTTCAATCATTCTTTTAAAATGGGAACATGTAGCTTGTCAAAAGGTATGATTAGTAGTCACAAAGCCAGGCATCCTTCATTTAGGGGCAGTTAAGAAGATGGGCCTTAGCATCAAACAAGCTTGAGTTCAAATTCCAACTGTGCTGTGTTCTAGGTGTAACTTGATAAGCAAGTTGTATGACCTCTTGGCCTCAGTTTCCTGGTTATTTTAACAGGAGCCATATAGTACTCACTTTATGGGGTTTTATATGGATTAAATGAAATAATGTATGCAAAGCAATGTGTGGCACACAATAGGAATGAAACATGATACTGATAATATTACCTGATAGAAATGGTAATATAGTGGTGATCCAATCATGTATATTCCTGCCCTTTGTAGTAGCACACTGGTATCAGTGGAACTACTAAGAGAATTCTACCTTCCATGCAACAGATACAAGGAAATATGTTTGGAATTTTCTTTCCCAAGAACTTGAAAGAAGGGAGAAAAGTTCATTAAGCAACTGTTGATGCAAGTATCATTTATTATGTTGTTCAGTGCATGTTATAAAAAGAATACCATGGTAAAGTCTTCCAAAAATGCAGGACCTGGAAAACTTTTTATTCTATTGAACTGAGATCTTGTCTAGTATTAGAGAGAAAAGTTGCTCAATTTGAGGAGAGTTGCTGCTAAGTCATTTCAGTTGTGTCTGACTCTGTGCGACCCCATAGATGGCAGCCCACCAGGCTCCCCCGTCCCTGGGATTCTCCAGGCAAGAACACTGGAGTGGGTTGCCATTTCCTTCTCCAATGCAGGAAAGTGAAAAGTGAAAGTGAAGTCGCTCAGTTGTGTCCGACTCTTGGCGATCCCATGGTCTGAAGCCTACCAGGCTCCTCTGTCCATGGGATTTTCCAGGCAAGAGTACTGGAGTGGGGTGCCATTGCCTTCTCCATGAGGAGAGTTGGCACCAACAATTTTGTGCTCTGCTCTTGTAGCATTCCTTGACTGAGATTTCTTGATTTTTTTTTTTCTTTTATTCCATTCCCTTTTCTTTATATCTTGGCTTCTGACCTTTGTTACATGTTAATTTTTTTTATTTTATTAAAAAATTATGTTATTGGATTGTAGTTGATTTACAATGTTGTGTTAATTTTTGCTGTACTGCAAAGTGATTCAATTATACTATTTTTCTAGTCCAGTTGCTGAAATGCCTGGGGCATAGAGGAGAGAATGTGGCAGTGGGTTTCAGAAACCTGTACTGACATTTCTGCTCTGTCTTTTGTTTGTGGGATGTTTTGAGGAACCGATTTAAGCTCTTCCAGTCTGTTTCTCTGGAGAAGGCAATGGCACCCCACTCTAGTACTCTTGCATGGAGAATCCCATGGATGGAGGAGTCTGGTGGGCTGCGGTCCATGGGGTCGCTAAGAGTCAGACACGACTGAGCAACTTCCCTTTCACTTTTCACTTTCATGCACTGGAGAAGGAAATGGCAACCCACTCCATTGTTCTTGCCTGGAGAATCCCAGGGACGGGGGAGCCTGGTGGGCTTCTGTCTATGGGGTCACACAGAGTCGGACACGACAGAAGCGACTTAGCATTAGCAGTAGTCTGTTTCTCATTGGCCAAAGGAGGCTTTTAAAAATGCCCTTGCAGGGTTTCTGGGTAATAAACCCAGGTGGTGTAGGTAAGGTTTCGAGAGCAGGATTTGACCTTTGTAGGCTCTGGTATGTCACTACCTCCACTATCATTTTCTCCTTTCACACGCCCTTTGAAGGTCTTTCTGGGGGTAAGGACCTGCTCCATAGATGGAATCAGAGTCGAGGAGGCCCCAAGCCTGAGGGTAGAGCAGCTTTGCCTGCCTTTGAGTACTTTCTCAGGGTCAGAGGCTTCTCTCCTCTGGTTAATTTTTGTTAGTTCGAAGTTAATCAGTTGTTTTGTTCATTCAACAAATATTTATCAAGCAGTATTGTATCCAACCCTGGGGTTTCCAGGGTGGAGAAGACATAGTTTCTAACTTCAAAACACTTTTATTGCCTTGTATTCCTCAAAACAGCCATCTCTATCTGTCAATTGACTTTGACCCTGAAGAAACGGCTTCGATTTCCAATGAATGGAGTCACCCAACTGTTTGTGTCCGACCTTGGGGGACTGGGCTTGGGAAGGGATGTCCTTCCGGGTCAACAGCATGATTCTGGAGAGCTCTTCTATTTCTCAGTCTAAATGGAATGGATTGAAAACTAAATTTAAACAAGTCTCTGGCTTATGAGGACACTTTGATTGCAGCTGCCAAACTCTAACCGGGTGAGATGTTTAGCTACTTTTATTTTATTTTAGCATTTCTGGGAGCAGTTTTAGCAACAGATGTCAATTTCTGTATCAAGTGGTGATGCTTCTTTCTCTCTCCTACAGCCTTGGTTTTTACTTTGCCAGGTGGCCATGCTTTATTCCCCTCAATTACAGGAATTGCTTACAATTGTGCCAAAGTCTTCTATGTTCCTTATGGCTCTGTAGTAAAGAATCTGTCGGCCTATGCAGCAGATAGGGGTTCAATACCTGGGTCAGGAAGATCCCCTGGAGGAAGGAAATGGTACCCACTCCAGTATTCTTGCCTGGAGAACTCCATGGACACAGGAACCTGGCAGATTACCGTCCATGGGGCTGCAAAGAGTTGGACATGACTGAGTGACTAAGAACATATACACACACACAGAACTATATGCAATACCTGGTAATAGCCTATAGTGAAAAAAAATCTGAAGCTGTACACCTGAAACTAACACAATATTGTAAATCAGTTATCAGTTATAGTTCAGTAAACAAGAAACATAATAAAGTAGAATAAAAGAATAGTGTCCACTTTTTTCTTATCTGTCCTTCTTTCTGTCACTCTAATTTCCTTGCAGGATTTTTATGCTTGTCAAATGGGGCAATACGTAAGAACACTTTAGGGCACAAGTTAATCGTGTAAATCCCACAGTGCGGTCTCATGCCATGCCTCCCTTTTTCCTTTCCCACTTGTACTTAGTTATAAAGACAAAGCCTACATCTGAAAAAAAAAAAATCTGTCAAGGAAGTGATGCAGTGTTGAACTGCTACAGAAACCATTAATTATTGACATGACCTCTTGTTAACCGAGGATTGAAATGTGCATTATTAAAAGAAAACTCCACCCCAAAGCCTAAAGCCATTAATCTGAAAGTTTAGAATTATTAGATCTTATAATGATGGGACCATTAGAGACACTTTGACAAATACACACTTGCTGGCAACCTTTCCCACCTTGATTTTCTGTGTAACTGTGTCTGTATCTGGAGAAGGCAATGGCACCCCACTCCAGTACTCTTGCCTGGAAAATCCCATGGACGGAGGAGCCTGGTAGGCTTCAGACCATGGGGTCTCGAAGAGTCGGACACGACTGAGTGACTTCACTTTCACTTTTCCCTTTCATGCATTGGAGAAGGAAATGGCAACTCACTCCAGTGTTCTTGCCTGGAGAATCCCAGGGACGGGGGAGCCTGGTGGGCCGCCGTCTATGGGGTCACACAGAGTCGGACACGACTGGAGTGACTTAGCAGAAGCAGCAGCAGGGTCTGTATCGGGAATGTTTTTAAATGTAGGATTTGTTCCCTAGAGATCAAGGTTAGTATATCCATTTTATATACTAATTTTATATAAATACACATACATAAATACATAAACTTATGCTGTAAATTATTTTATGGTTAGAACTCTTTTTGTGTATTATATATATCTATTATACATATATACAAAGAATATGTATATACATATTTATGTGGACATACTGTATGTAATTTTCTCTGTGAAAAGCAGTAAACCCATATATACTATTGGGATGGTTTCTACTAATACAAAGCATAAATATATTCTAAAAATGCAAGAGAACAAGACAAGTTATTAATCTTCAGAACCGTAAATTTTTAACAAAATTTATCTTTCAAAGGTTTGTTTATTTGAGGACAGTTTTTGCATTGGAGTATTCCCAACAGTGTGGAACACTAGAGCTATTCTTTCTCATTCTTTTAGCAAGTATTTATAGATAACCTGCAAGACATTAGGGTTGAATTGGGAGTCATGAATACCATGATAAACAAAATAAGGTTCTACTCTCTTGGGGCCTATAGGTGGGGAGAAGGGAAATCAGTTATAGAACATGTGGTTATCACTTAGAAGTGTGATGCTCTAGAACCATATAGAAGAGGCACCTCCCACGGGCAGAGTGGTGCCTAGGTGGGGTTGGGAAATGCTTCCAGGATGTGATGACACACTGATACCTATAAGAGGCGAGCAGGGTGGACAGTGTGAGAGGAGTGTGGGGAAGTCTGGGCAGAGTGATCATGCGCATCTGGGAGGGCTCCGGGGGTTGGGGGGTGGGGGTGCCTTCAAGGGACCAAAAGTAGGCCTTGAAGACTGCAAGGTATTTGGGAGTGCAGAATGGTGAGGAATGAGGGTTAATATGAATGTTAATATGCAGGCAAAGGTTAGAGTCTACAGTGAAAGGAATCCTGCTGAAATGAAATCACTTCCCTTGGTCCTTTAGGTGTAGAGTTGTCATTTAGTCACTAAGTTGTGTCCTTTTGTGACTCCATGGACTATACTTCACGAGGCTCCTCTGTCCCTGGGATTCTTCAGGCAAGAATACTGGAATGGGTTGCCACTTCCTTCTCCAGTGGATCTTTCTGACCCAGGGATCAAACCCCCATCTCCTGCATTGGTGGGTGGATTTTTTTTTTAACCACTGAGCCACCAGAGAAGCCCCCTTAGGTGAGGAGGGAATCATATAAATGTTTTCTGTCACTTAAATGTTGATCTTCTTGAAAAGGAAGGAAGTGGGCAAACTCATTTCTTAACGTCGCTTTCCACAAGTGATTTTGTGATTCTGTGCCTTGGGTTTGGTATTTCTGCCCCATGGGTTACTGTAAGGAAGATTCCATTTTGCACCCATCAAATATCTATAATGTGTACCATTAGAAATGTTATGGGACTTGAGAGTTGGAAGTAGACTTGTACCTTGGGTTTACTTTTACGACTAGTTCTATGTTCTTGGTAGTAAAATTACTAATGATGTATTCTTTAACAAGTTATAATGGAGAATTGAAATATCAATAACCTCAGATATGCAGATGACACCACCTTTATGGCAGAAAGTGAAGAAGATCTAAAGAGCCTCTTGATGAAAGTGAAAGAGGAGAGTGAAAAAGTTGGTTTAGAGCTCAACATTCAGAAAACTAAGATCATGGCATCTGATCCCATCACTTCATGGGAAATAGATGGGGAAACAGTGGAAACAGTGCCTGAATTTATTTTTTCTGGGCTCCAAAATCACTGCAGATGGTGATTGCAGCCTTGAAATTAAAAGACGATTACTCCTTGGAAGGAAAGTTATGATCAACCTAGATAGCATACTAAAAATCAGAGACTTTACTTTGCCAACAAAGGTCCATCTAGTCAAGGCTATGGTTTTTCCAGTGGTCATGTATGGATATGAGAGTTGAGCTATGAAGAAAACTGAGCGCCAAAGAATTGATGCGTTTGAACTGTGGTGTTAGAGAAGACTCTTGAGAGTCCCTTGGACTGCAAGGAGATCCAACCAGTCCATTCTAAAGGAGATCAGTCCTGTGTGTTCCTTGGAAGGACTGATGCTGAAGCTGAAACTCCAAACTTTGGCCACCTGATGCAAAGAGCTGACTCATTTGAAAAGACCCTGATGCTGGCAAAGATTGGGGGCAGGAGGAGAAGGGGACCATAGAGGATGAGATGGTTGGATGGCATCACCGACTCAATGGACATGGGTTTGGGTGGATTCCAGGAGTTGGACAGGTGATGGACAGGGAGGCCTGGCGTGCTGCAGTCCATGGGGTCAGAAAGAGTCAGACACTACTGAGCGACTGAACTGAATGGAGAATTGCCAAGTTATTTTGGTTTGAATATAAGAAAGAGAAATAATATTCTTGATGGTGTTTCATATACAGCTAAATATTTTGTATGCTTCTTTCTAATTCCCTCTTTGAACATGTCATTAATATAGCATAGAGGCTCAATGACGTCTCATTGTTTATGATTATACTCTAGGATAGATAAAACTAGCATGGCTGAGTTTGTTTTTGTTGGATTACATGACCCAGGGAACATTTGACTTTTCTCAACTTGAAGTTCATCATCTGTAAAATGTAGCTGATACTACCATTATTGTGAGATTGAAACAATGAAAAGAGATCATGATTATCAAATGCCTAATGCAGTGAATGTTTCTGCATGCTTTCCTGCAAGTTGCCCTGCCTCCTATAGGGAAATTCAATTGCTCTGAATGTGTTGAGAAGCCAGGCAGAGCTATGTCCCCCTTGTAAATATTGCCCCGTTACTCTTGCAAGTAGAGCCTTATTTCTTTTAACCGAATGTTACCTGGAGTCATATATAAATCATTTTAATTTGAGAACTTGAGTCAAAATGTCACTGCATTTAAGTTTAATTGATGAAAATGCCATGAACCAAAGTAAGGGAAAATCTTCTTCTTATTTTTCTCTAGCTAATCTCGATTAAGTATATGTAAATATTTTAGACTTTTTAACTCTGCCTTAAGGCATTTCAATTAATATTGAGATGCATTCCAGTGAACACTTTACTTTTCCAAATGTTTACTAGAAATTCTCTAATTTTCAGATTGATGCCAAGGAGGCCTTTAATAGATAGCTTACTTTTAATAACTCTTCAGAGATTTAAAACTAGAGAGTTGTTTTAGAACGGGAATAGGCCTTTGACAGTGTCTTCTAATTTTACAGACAAGAAACTGAGGTCTGGAGAGATGAAAGGTTACTGCACAAGGTCACAAGGCTGGATGGACCCTTTGCTGTTTGCTTGAGGTGTAGTCTCAGAACTGAGGCTGCAGGGCAGGTCTTCTGATTGCTTGACCACTGCCTACAAGCTCATTTACTATTTTCTACCTTCATTTCCTCATTTGAAAAGTTGGTTGCTGGGTGATATATAACATGCTTTTGGCAAGATTGGCCTTCATGAGAAACAGTCCCAATAAGACCATTCTATTTTTATGGTTGTTTATTAATTTGACAATAAAGTAGAAATATTTAAATTTCCTCTATTCTATAATCCCTTGAACATTATGATTTGTGTGTGATTTTATATTTAGTTTGTTAAAATTCTTTCTCAAATTTGAAACACCTCCTACATAGACGATTGGTCAAAATCACCATAATTACTAGATGTGTGTTCACTTCTTCCTACCTGTTTAGCCAAAATATTTGCTGTCAAAAACACTAAGCATCAGTGTATGCAGTTCAGGAGTGATCAGCAGGAAAAACTGGGGGGATGTATCTAATTTTCTTAGTTTTTCCAGCTTTGTGCCTAGCAACCACCACCTCTGAGCATCATATGGTGCTGGTCAGCAAGAACCATCACAACTTGCCTCTTCTACTGACTTCCCATCAGATGTTAGGTGGGGAGCCCGCTCAGCCCTCATCATCAAGAAATAAGATGCCATACTCAGGGTGGATTCTACGGTCTGACATTCATTTTGCTCACTCAGTCATTTGGGTAGTAAATGGAGAGTGTGTCCTCATCCAGTTTGAACCATTTCCCATTTCTTTGGTGGTCTTCAGAACTGGAGAGCAGCTGGTTTCCCACACTTCATTTAACAAACATCAGTGAACTTGAAGGCGAGCCATTAGTAACTCAAGTCTTAGCTTCCGTCCTCAAAACTTTCACCATAGCCCTGCCATCTTTCCGGTTTAATTCCCAGGGCTTTAATTATTTTCTTTTCTGACCTCTGGCCACTCTGTAATGTTTGTCAATGTTATATGACATTGCATATAGGGGGTTCCGGAGAAGGCGATGGCACCCCACTCCAGTACTCTTGCCTGGAAAATCCCATGGATGGGGGAGCCTGGTGGGCTGCAGTTCATGGGGTTGCTAAGAGTTGGACACAACTGAGTGACTTCCCTTTCACTTTTCACTTTCATGCATTGGAGAAGGAAATGGCAACCCACTCCAATGTTCTTGCCTGGAGAATCCCAGGGACGGGGGAGGCTGGTGGGCTTCTGTCTATGGGGATGCACAGAGTCGGACACGACTGAAGCGACTTAGCAGCAGCAGCAGCAGCAACATTATAGGGGGTTCTTCTGATAGTTGTAATTCATACCTTCCCAAGAGCATTAGGCAGGTTCCCCCTGCCTGGGCTCCCTCACCATTCCTGCCTGACAGTGGGCTGTGTGGTCAGGGTGGGGGTGGGGACTTGGTTTCAAATTCTTTTTCTGCCACCAAATATCTGGCTTTGGGAAAATCATTCTAACTCTCTTTCAGTCCCTTCATCTGTAAAATGGGAATGAAAATTCCTGACCTCATCTACTTGGAGAAGTATTGGGATCATCTGATATGATTACAGGTAGAAAAGGCTTTTTGAAAAATGAAGATGCCCCAGAAAACAATATGTGATTATTCACCTGGCTTTATCTTGTCAGCAACCTTCTTGATAAGACATTTCTTAATTTCTAAATTTATCTTTACTAAGGCTTTGTTTTAAAGTATCCATTTCTTCTATAGAATGGCTTATGTATTGGTTTAATCAATATTTAATCAGATCTACACAATTGTGTCAAAGTACAAAGGATAAAGACGCGTGGTAAATAAAATAGACATGATCTCAACTCTCACAAGAGGGCAGAATAGACATTTAAGTAGATGTTCAAATCGGTGTCGGTGGGGCTGGCAGGGCAAAAGGGAGAAGGTCGTTAATTGAATAATTGCAAATGAGCATGTAGTTTAAGCTGTGATAAGTACCTTGAAGGAGAGGTAAGAAGAGTTATAAGAGCAAACAAGTACCTCATGGTGTGAAGGGTTCTCTGCGAAAGTGACCTTCAAGATGAGACCTGAAGTAAAATGAGTGCAGGGTAGGAGCTGGGGAAAGAATTTCCCGTCCTGGGAGTGTGGGAAAAATTTCAATATTATCTCTGTCAGAACTTTGTGTCTAGACTTTCACATTTCTGTTTTGTCATTTTAGAGAAGAGCATACATATATCATTTGTATAAATATATGCACATATATACGTGTGTCCTCGCCTACATGGATGTATACTGTGTGTACATATAATTTGTAAATGACTGAATATTCATGGGTGCTAAAGCATTTTTACTAATAGAAACATACAATTGAAAAAAGTGAAAGAATTTCAGCTAGATAGAAAAGGAGGAGGAATATGGGCAATTTAAGAAACTTAAAAAAGGGTAGCATGGTTCGAGGGCAGAAAGTGAGAGGGGCTGGCTGGTGGTGTGTAAGCAGCCACAGAGGGGGTAGGAGAGGCCAGTTAAGAATCTTCTTTATTATAAGAACATTGCAGGAATGCGTGCTAAGTTGCTTTGGTCATGTCCAACTCTATGTGACTCTGTGGACCATAGCCCACCAAGCTCCTCTGTCCATGGGGTTCTTCAGGCAAGAATACTGGAGTGGGTTGCCATGCCCTCCTCCAGGGGATCTTCCTGACCCAGGGATCAAACCAGCATCTCTTACATCTCCTGCATTGGCAGGTGGGTTTTTTTTTTTTTTTTTTTACCACCAGCAGGACCTGAGAAGCCCGTTTTAAAGGCACCTAAATTTAATATGTGAGCACCCCAAAGTGTGACACTTGTTTTTGTCACATGATGGCTTGTATACATTTAGTAGTGTTCTTGTGGGAACAGTGGTGAACATACATCAAGGAAAATAAAATAGGACTAAAGGTTCTTGGCACTGTTAGGTGCTTCACAAAATTTCTTTTATTTTTGAAATGATATGGTGAAATATGTATCATGATTTATTTGCAACTGAAGAAACAGAACTTATGTGAGTCAGAGAAAGTAAGATTTGTTTCACTTTATAGGTCATGGGCTAGCAAACGTTTTCTTAAAAAGACCAGAGAATAAATATTTTACACTTTGCAGGCCACAGAGTTTGTCTCACTTTCCCAACTCTATGCTCGTAGTTTGAAAAACCGTAGACAAAACATAAGTAATTGGGCACAGATATGCTCCAATAAAACTTTATTTATGAATTTGGCCCTCAGTTTGCCAACTCTGGTTAAAAATAATAAAGATATAAAAATTGTCCCCCGATTATTGTATTTTGTCCTATGCTTCTCAATATTGTACAGTTATAATCTTTAATAATTAAAATAATAATAATAAACTAAAAAAAAGAAATGTAAGGAGAATAATACTCCCTGATAGAGGAAATTAAAACTATCATAAAAACACTTTACAAAATCTTAATAAATAGTAACAATACAATAATAATGACTGTAATTTATCAACTGACAATTCTATGAAATCAAGTACTTTACATGCATTATTCCACTGAATCTTCATTGCCCTTCTATATAGCGTTTTTATGCTCACTTTATAGATATGGCAACCAAAACTCATCCAGAATAAGTAACATTTCAGAATAAGTATCTGGTCAGTGATGGCACCAGGATTTTGTCCTAGGTCTTTTATCTCTAGCCTTTTTAGCAAACACTTCTATTTGACCCTCGCTATCCATCTTTTCTTCTTTCCTTTAGTGTAGCAGCTCCAAGTTCTAGCTCAGTTCTTGGCTACCTAGCCACAGACCACATTTTCTTGTCTTTTTTGTAATGGGGTATGGTCATGGTTGAAGGGATATAAGTGAGCATATGTTTTCAACTTCCAGGCCTGCCCATAAAGAGAAGGAGCGTGCCTAGGACATTATCTTGTTCCTTTTCTCACTGACTGGAATGCTGTCATGATGGCTAGAGCTGGGATAGCTCTCTAGATCACGAGTTGAAAGCAAAATGCTGAGGATGACCAAGTACCTACCACTCAGGCTGAATACCTGAAATGGACCTAGAATTTCACGAGGACTACATGTTATTTATATTGCTGTGTGAAATTTTTTTCTTTTTAAACCACTGTTATCTTGAGTATCTTTGTCTTGGCAGCACATCTGTATCAGGACAAATATAAAAACCCATACTGGGGACAAAGGGTATATTCCAAGATGTTTCTCAGAAATCTCTTGCTTATGGGTGATGGTGGATATGCTTTCAATGTTTGAAGAGAAATGAGATGGAAACGTATTACTTTCTTGATGCATGCTACATGCTAAGTTGTTTCAGTCATGTCCAACTTTTTGCCACCCTGTGGACCATAGCCCACCAGGCTCCTCTTTCCATGGGATTCTCCAGGCAAGAATACTGAAGTGGGTTGCCATGCCCTCCTCCAGGGGATCATCCTGACCCAGGGATCCAGTCACATCTCTTCTGTCTCCTGCATTGGCAAGCAGGTTCTTTACCATTAGTGTCACCTAGGAATCCTTCCTTGATGGATCTGAGTCAGAACATCTTGCTTTTTGTCTGATTAATTCTGGGCCTCTATTTTGGTCTTGCATTTTGTTTCTTGCCTCAGGGCCCTTTTGTTGTACAAGCTCTTTCACTTGTACATAGCAAAAAAAAAAAATGTGAAACATTTTTTGGTAAGACCAAAACCAAACATGGAATAATAATAATAACACACAAGGAAAAACTACAAAGCTTAAAAAGCTTGTGCCATTTCTACCTTCGGATCCTTGGTGTTTGGTTGTTGTCTTCCCTCTGAAGTGTTTGGGTTTGTCATCTCTGATTCTGTGTATGAAACTCTCTTCTTCCTCCTGACCCCATTCTCTTTGACAGCTGATACTGATCCCCCTTTCCTCAAAATGCTCCTTTTCCAGCTCACACCTAATTTTCCTCAAGCTGCCCAATTGGCTTGCATGCCTATAAGAGACTTAGAGGGGGATTTCTGCAGCAATAGTATCCTAGAAGCATTCCTCCTCCACTTTCTTGGGAATGTGATGTCCCTTGGTTGATGTGCTGTCTAACTTTGGTCTAAGTTCTAAAAAAAAAAAAAGAGAACACGCATGTTGTGTGATTTATACTTTTCTA
Source organism: Bos taurus (assembly GCF_002263795.3). Lineage (NCBI taxonomy): Eukaryota > Metazoa > Chordata > Mammalia > Artiodactyla > Bovidae > Bos > Bos taurus. The sequence goes on along the minus strand of NC_037333.1, from coordinate 43,582,355 downwards.
GCTCTGAGGTCAGGAGGAGGCAATGGCACCCCATTCCAGTACTCTTGCCTGGAAAATCCCATGGATGGAGGAGCCTGGTAGGCTGCAGTCCATGGGGTCGCTAGGTCAGACAGGACTGAACGACTTCACTTTCACTTTTCACTTTCATGCATTGGAGAAGGAAATGGCAACCCACTCCAGTGTTCTTGCCTGGAGAATCCCATGGATGGAGGAGCCTGGTAGGCTGCTGTCTATGGGGTTGCACAGAGTCAGACACGACTGAAGCAACTTAGCAGCAGCAGCAGCAGCAGCAGCAGATATGAGGTCAGTGATTTGAGAAAACAGATACCAAAGGAAACACTAGTTCCTGACTTCTGCCCTCACGAAGTATTTCCTAGAATAATGTGAAGAGTGCATCCTAAGTAGGAAATCAGGCAAGTCATTCAACCTTACCAACACTCCCCTGCCTCCACATGGCACCCACTATCAGAAGTAGCAATGAGGAGAATTCAGGCTGTTTCTGGATGGTGGAAAGTCAATGGCCTCCCTCAACTGCCTTGGGTCCCCACTGAGCAGGCCAGGGATGTAATATGATCACTGCTCTTGATGGCTTAGCCTTTGGCCTAATGCTATTGGAGTTTCTGGGAAGTACATCCTTTGATAATTTCTCTTTTCAGCTAAAACTGGCACATATGGGTTCAGTTGTTTCCAGCTAAGCATCGTTGCTGATAAAGATTGGGAGACTTGTTAAATGGAACGGCCGAGAGAACATAATATACACTCAGAATAAAGCAGTAAGCAAGGAAGAATTCATATGATTTGCATAGATTTCTTGTCCTGGGAAGTGGGAGTTAAGTTTGGATAGACAGGGTGAAACAAGTTGACAAGAGACTTGAAAGCCTTGCAGAGGAATGAGGATTTTAAACCATAGGGAAGGGGAGCTACTGAAAATATTTGAGTGGATAAATGGCATCACTGAACATGAGTTTGAAGGAACAGAAAGACCAAGCTGTTGATCTCCCCTTTCTTCTGGCAGGTAGTTTGAATTCAAGCCACAGGAAGGGATGCTGGCTGAATTAACTAAAACAGACGTGAAAGGCTATGGTGTAGGTTACTGAATCAGAGGAAAACCTGAAGAACCAGGTTTCAATAAAGTAGGCACCAGAGCATTCCTGAAGCCCTAGACACTAGGAACACTGCTACTGCTACTGCTAAGTCACTTCAGTCATGTCCGAGTCTTAGCAACCCCGTGGACTGCAGCCTACCAGGCTCCTCCATCCATGGGATTTTCCAGGCAAGAGTACTGGAGTGGGGTGCCATTGCCTTCTCCGACCAGGAACACTAGACACTAGAAAAGCAGTCTTTTCAGTGGGCTGTGCTTATCCCATGGCTAGGAGAGAGCCTTATGTACCCTGGTTAACAGTTGCAGTGAGACCACCCATAGAGAGACAACCCATAGAAGAGAGATCTCTAGAGAGATCAGGCACTAGGAGTAGATGAGAGAGGAGGTGTCTACTGCACCTGTCCTCGGCAATGGCTCAAAACACATTGGACACAAAGTGAAGAGGTATAAAGCACATCTGAGTCCCTCTGAGTAGAGGTGAAACAAAACCATCTGAGTGGTTATTTTCCTTCCCTGTACCGCAGGGACCCATGATAACATCCCTCAATAGGTTTACAGCAGCTTCTTCTCCCCCCTGCAGGGCTGTGAATTGGGATCATTAAGTTTTAAGTTGTTCTGCGGCTTCCGTGTAAGTGATCATGTAAATATCAGGATGCTGGATGGGGGAAGCAAGTAATGGCATGACTCTCAAGATCTTGGATTATTGCTTATTAACTTACATCCAGAAAAACCTTAAGAAGAGTGCCCATCCCCCCAGTCGTAAGCGGAGCATACTTTATGAGCACTGCGTTAGAAAAGCAAAGCTAATAATTGTAACCATGTAGATGCAGAAACCATTAATGTTTCTCATGCCCTGTGGTAGGAAGAAATATATTAAAAATTGATTTTTGGTTTCTGCCTTTGTCTGTGTAACATTTATAATAAAGGATACAGGAGAAAGTATCCTTTAAATTTGATATTTTAAAGCATTTTGGGCTTGTTGGTGTTAAAATAAAATTTTTATTAATGGCTTCATACTGCATGGTAAAAGGTCAGCATCTGAATATGACAGTTTTATCTTCTTACAAATAAGATGCTGATAGGATTCTTCAGTAATTACATATAAGCCAGAATTTTTGCTACATTATTGGGTTAAACCATTTCTAGACGTGAAATTATTCTTTGACTAACGTGGGCTAAGGGTGAAGCTTGTATTTCTCTCTCAATTTTCTGTCTTTTTTTTTTTTTATTTTACTCTTTTTCTTACCTCTTTCTACGTGCAATAAGGTGTAACTTGTTTCCTCGGTGTGTATGCGTATGTGGTGAGACATGTGTTCACATTACTTCTTTGTCTCCAGGATTCTATTATCAGTTTACTCTTTCATAATTGAAGCAGCTTTTGCTCATCAGCAAAAACACATTGCATTTTATTTTGTTCCTGTTTCAACTTCTTGGACATGATGTGGTGAACATACAATCCTGCAGGTATTTTTTTTTCTCGTCACTTTAAATAAAATATGCTTCTAAAAAGCCTACCCTATTTGTTCTAAATGTTTTAGAATGTATCTTAGCTGTAATTCTCCAGAAATTAAATGGCATGATGCACTTTCTGATGGTTTTCATTAATCTGGTATAGTTTTGCTGCTGATTTAAGTTGATCAAATAGGGTTATAACCTGATGGAAATAACGCTGTCAAATGCTTGGATTTATCATATGTTTTGTAATTCCATAGATGATGTGGGCAAGATGGATCCATATCAGAAATCAGCCTTTGATTCAGAAGAGCTGCGAGGCTCAACACGTTAATTGCCAAACCACCTAAAGTGTATAAAGAATGACATTTTATGCTACCTCGTTCATCATATTTTTAGAAAGACTATGTGATGGATTAATAAAACATTGCAAATCTTCTATGCAAAGCAAATGTTTATAATAAATGGGGCATAATCTAACTGTTCTGCTATAAAATGAATTAAAGTAGTCTCTAGCCAGTAAATTCAAACAGAATCAAGTAGGATGGTTAGGTGACCTTAATAGGCAAGTATTTTACTATTGAATACATGATTTCCTTTCAAATGGTTCTCTCCTGTCAGTTTGGAGTAGATTCAGAATAATGCTGTCGTTTCTTTAGCTGGTTGTAAGCAAAACTGGTTGCACATTGGATGCTTAGAGGCTGAGGATAAGGGGCGAACTATGGCACTCATATCTGAATGGAGACCTTCTATAAATGCCAGCTGAAATTACTGTCATTTTAATGTGCTTCTCTGCCCTGTTGGACAATGTACTGGTAGTTTTTTAAACTTAGCTTGGCACCCATAATCTGTGAACAGATAAGACATTAATATAAATTGTGATACAAAATATACCAGGAGGCTTATAATATAGACATCTCAAAATGTACTTACTTTTTATTATTTTCAAACAGAAACCATGTTAGCCTTTAAATTCAGAAGAGAAGGGGTGATGATGCTACAAGTGGAATGCAAGTGAAAAATGCTTTGCTTTTCCATATTTGTATTTATCTCACTACTATCCATTTCTATCTTTAATTTTTCACTCTTTGCAGCCATATGCAAGGTGGAGAGCTTTGCTTATTTCTCAAAGCCAGGACAAGTTTCCAGAAAGCTAAGCTTCCATTTTATTGTTCTCTTTAGGGTAGAGGTGATGTTATTTAAAATACCATTTTGCTTTGGGCTCAATTTCAGTGAAGGCAGTAGCCAGGGAAGCTACTGGGTGAGAGAGCCTCATGGTTTTAGCACATGTGCAGAAAAAGGCAGAATCCAGACAGCAATTCTTGTGGGACTGAGCGCTGTAGAGAGGCAAACTCCATCCTTGGTAGAGGGTCGTGGGAAGATTTTTCAGCAGTGATGATTTTATATTGTGGTCCCCAGTAGATACTAAGAAACATCGCTCTTTTCCTGCTGTACCTCTCCCTCTTCCTCCTGTTTCCCCTTTTCCTTATATAGTTCCTTCTAGCTTTCCTCTTTCTTCAACACTTGTGCAGAGGAACTCTTCTAAGCTTACAAGTTCTCACTGCTGCTGTGTCACATTACTCTGACTCCCGGAGGTACCACAGTCAGTCATGGTACCATGGACGGACTGACTTAACCAACAGAAATTTATTTCCTCTTGGTTTTGGAGGCTGGAAGTCCAAGATCAAGGTGCCAGCAGGATGGTTTTCTTCTGAGGCTGTTCTTGGCTTCTAGGTGGCCGCCTTCTCCCTCTGTCTTCACGTGGTCTTTCTCTTTGTTTCTACTCATTTCTGGTGTTTCCTCCTCCTCTTAAAAGGGCGTCAATACTATCAGATTAGGGCCCTACCCTTATGATTTCCTTTAACCTTAATTATACCTTAAAGGCTCTAGCTTCAGATACACTCATCTTGAGTGTTAGGACCTTAACATGTAAGTTTTAAGGAGACACAATTTAGAATATAATAGCTACAATAAAGGCTATCTGGATAAATGTTCCATTTAGACCATTATATGAAATATATCTTAGATTTTTTTTGTGTGAGTGAATGTTGTATCTCTCACATCCAAGAGAGAAAAAATTGTAAAGGAGTTAACAACTCAACCTCCACTTCCACTCTTCTTTTATTAATAATAGCCCGCTTTTCCACTTTACTCTGGAGACCAAGAATCCTTTTCTTCAGGGTCCCAAACCCAATTATTGTGGGTGGGGGATTTAACAGAATTGTATTTTAGGAACCTTCTTTATTTAATGACTAAGTAAAAGCTACTTCGCTCTTCTTTCCCACCCCACATCAAAGTTTACTTGTCCTTTTGTTCATTCATTCTACACTTTGTCCTTCATTTTTTTGTTTGTTTGTTTTTTTGATGTCTTGCATCTGCTTAATTAGGGCTTACCTTGTGGCTCAGCTGGTAAAGAATCCACCTGCAATGTGGGAGACCTGGGTTCGATCCCTGGGTTGGGAAGATCCCCTGGAAAAGGGAAAGGCTACCAACTTCCAGTATTCTGGCCTGGAGTATTCCATGGACTGTACAGTCCATGGGATTGCAAAGAATTGGACATGGCTGAGCAACTTGAACTATCTGCTTAATCAAACCTGATGTATGTGTATACTGAAAATTTCAAACTCCAAAAACTGTCTAATAAAGGACTATTATCAACTTTGTGACAACCATCATCATTGATCACATTTATTTGATCCTCGCAATAACCATATTCAGTAGTCACTCTCATTATTCATGTGTTACTATTATGGAAACAGACCATTATGTCATTGTTGGCATATCAGAAATTAGAAATGAAGGCCCTTACAAGCTTAAGTGCCGTGCACAAGATTGCACAACTTTTAAGTGGCTGAGCAAGAATTTGAACTTGGAAGGCTGGCTTTAGCACCTGCACTATTAACTGTGATGCCTGGAGTAGGAAATGGCAACCAACCCACTCCCGTATTCTTGCCAGGATAAAGAGGAGCCTGGCAGGCTACAGTTCATGGGGTCCCAAAGAGCTGACGTGACTGAGACTGAGCAGATACGCACACTGTTAGGAGCAAATAGCACAGTTGAGATCGGGAGGAGACCATAGAAACCTTTCACGATTCAACTCAGCATTTGAGACTGATGAAGAAACCTGGGGCCCAAGTGGTTCTTATATACACATGGTAATACACTGAAATGCCACACAACAAACTCCAGGCAGCTGAGCTTACTGTTTTTATTTTTGTTGTTTAATTGTTAAATCATGTCTGAATCTTTGCGACCCCACAGACTGTGGCCCACCAGGCTCCTCTGTCCGTGGGATTTCCCAGGCAAGAATATTGGAGTGGGTTGCCATTTCCTACTCCAGGGGATTTCCTGACCCAAGGATCGACTCCATGTCTCCTGTATCAGCAGGTGGATTCTCTACCAGTGAGCCACCAGGGAAGCCCACTGTTTTCATTACACATAATAAAAAATAATGTTTATCAAAATTTTGAACACTTAAATACCACTTTGTCTATGTAACTTCAAACTTTCACAATTGAATATGATGGATTTCAATTTGCCCATTTTACAGATAAAGAAAATGAGGCCAGCAAGGAGGCTAAGGATTCACAGTTAGGTATGCTGCTGCTAAGTTGCTTCAGTCGTGTCCCACTCTTTGCGACCCCATGGACTGCAGCCTACCAGGCTCCTCTGCCCATGGGATTTTCCAAGCAAGAGTACTGGAGTGGGGTGCCATTGCCTTCTCTGACAGTTAGGTATAGTGGACCTCAAAATCAGACTAGGTGGCTCTTTGTCCTATAACTATGCTCTTTCCTCTCTCCTGATTTTACACTCTTCCTACAACCGTGACTCCAGATCCTGAGATCCCATCCCTTATAACCTTGTGAGGAAAGTTTGTCTCTCTGTCCCAATTTAGGCAGTTTCCCCTAAATAAAATACAGACACAGACAGTCCTGGCTTCAACTCAGCCTCTGCAACTACTAGCCGTATGGTTCTCTCATCTCTTCAAGGCTCACCGAGACTCAATTTTCTCTTACACAAAAGAGGAAGAATAATGGGAACCACATCGTGCTTTAGTACTAAGACACATTAGTCATGTGTGACTCTTGGCAGCCATATGGGCTGTAGCCCACCAGACTCCTCTGTCCAAGGGATTCTCCAGGCGAGAATACTGGAGTGGATTGCCATGCCCTCCTCCAGGGGATCTTTCCCATCTGAGGATCAAACCTGTGTCTGCTGTGACTCCTGCATTGCAGGTGGATGCTTTACTGCTGAGCCACCAGGGATGCCTCATCAAGGTAATATCAATTAATTCAATGAGTATTTATTTAGCACCTTTCATGTGACTACGACCACTATAGAAGAAGTTTCAGCCTCAAAGGTTACCTATGAGAATTTAATCATACAAGCAAAGGCTTTAGCATAGTTTCCTGGAACATAGTAAGCACCGAACAAATAATATGAACTGGTACTATTATTGCTATCGTATTATCTTGAGTCCCCTGGCAGTTGTCTGTTCTGTTTACATACAGTATTATCCCAGGTATTTTGTGGGGAAATACACACACATTCTTAAGCATTCTTCAATAAACTGTGGTCCCAATACAACTAGTTTTCCCTCTCCATCTATCTATTGCTTAGACCTGATCTTCATGGCTTTGTAGTTATTCATCTCCTTTTCATCTTCCAGGCCATTAGAAGCCCTTATCTTTGATCTCCAATAGCTTTCAAAGAAGCTGGAGGTATCCTTTTAGCCCATAAGCCAGCCTTTCCTCCTCTGCATCCTACCATATGCTCCCCTTTTTATTACTTGGCGATGCAGTGCCTCAAAAGGTACCCACCCATCCTTATTACTAATCCAACCCAGCACCAATTTTGTTATTTTGTTTTATGAATATTAGTGTCCTTCACCAGTAATGTTCTGTGCTTTTCCCAGAGCTTTTGATTTTGTTTCGGAAGTAGATCCCATATATTCAATTAGGAACACTTAGAAAAACTTCTTTCTACTGGTTTATGGTCCCATCTGGAGGAAGGGAGTTACTCTGCAGAATAAATTGAGTGTAAAATTTGGCTATGCAATAAGAATTCACTTCCGTTAAGGCAAAAAGAAGAGATGCATAAAATTCAAATCATCCATAAATAAATGCTTTATCTTTAAGAAACATATAAATAGACATCAAACACCATAAAAACATAGAGGGTTTCCTCCCTCTGTCTCTGTCTCTTTTTAGAAACAAATTTGTGCAATTTCATAGCAAAAACTTTGCAAGGAAAGATTATGTATGTCCAATGCTGATAAGACTGCCCAAATATAAATTTTATGATGCATTTCTTTCAGAATGCCATCTTTCCACCAGCATAATCAAAGAAAGGAAAATAAAGTTTGAAAGCTTTTGGAGAGCCAAGTGCAGGCACCTGAGGAAATCAGGAAAGAATGAGAACCTGATATTGTAGCTAATTTGTAACATTTTTTGCTAAGGCTGCTCTCCTTAAAAGAAGGCACTTGCTCAAAATTTTCTTTCCGCCTTCTGCCACAGGACTGCCCTTCCTGCTAACACTTGCCAGTGATAAAAATGCAGGGTAGGAAGTGAGGGGGAGTGAAGCAATTAGGGGAGCTTGCTTGCCAGCATCCTGAACCCAGGAAGACTACAGTGGGAGAATTTATCTGATCCTTCAGGGAATTGACCATAGGTAGAATCATCGCTATTGAATAATATTGGAGTTCATCTTCACTTAAGCAGTAGCTGAAAGACTCTCAAACCATCACTGGTACAGGTAAGAGTTCACAAATGAAGCCTGAGAGGGTGCCTTTGAGGACACTTAGGGTCAGACACTAGAAGATGTGCACAGAAAATTTGCTTCAGAAATTTTTCAGTAGCAAAATGATAATTCCTCATATTTTTCTCTTGTAACATCCCCCAAATTGTGACAAATAAAAGTGTTTTCTCTGCTCAGATAAACTTGGGAAATACTGATTAAAGAAAGAGAAAAAAGTTGAAGAAAAATGTATTGCAGGACTTTTCAGAGCCTTTAATAGATTCATTAACATTGTGACTATATAAGACAGAAATGGTGTAAAATAGTAGTTTGATTTTTCACTAAGTATCTAACAGGTCTTTGATTCTTTGGAATTCACTAGAAGATACACTGGTTTAGTGCTTCACCAAGCACTTTCATACAGATTATGTCTGAAAAGTGAGCACATGTATATTTCATCAGGGATGTGTTAATATACAGTCTATCGGTTTAATAAAATCCCGGCTACCTGTGGGGTTACAATCCCTCATCTGTAATTTCACAGAGTTACAAAAAGTCATACTTTGACCATCACTACCTATGAGCCCCTGAAACTTTCTGGCTCTCACGTCTGTGCTTTCTATTTTTAGAAAGTTCTGTTTATTTGCAGGAAATATTGGATTCATCTTCCTAGGCTAGGTTTACTCTACTGGCAAGAGATTTCAGATTTTCATTTTTATCATTATCTCTTTAAACCTGATTGTGTTTAACTTCTTACAGTTTCATTATTTCTAAGCACCACCTCTGACGTTTTACATTTCAAATTTTACTTTATTTCTTTAATGTCTGTGCCTTTGTCCCTGTGTCATTTGGGGAGGATAAAACTTCTCTCTTCCATCTTGCTTAACCACCGTCATTGGAGATAAGCAACTCAGTAGGCTTAGCATGCTGCTTCTAAGTATATATGATGGTCCAGATGACAGGTCTTGTCTTTGGTGAAAAAGTGCTCTTTTCTGCTAAAAATATGAATTAGGGAAAAGCTTGATCACTTAAGTCAAATGTCTGAAAAACAGGTCCAAGAGAGGTCTCTATATCATTTGAGGAAAGCCCTTTGCTACAGGCAATTCCCCTGCAGAAGTGCATTAACCTCAAGTAAATGGGAAATTAGGTAATTATGAACATACTATGCCCCAACCATATTGGTTACATGAGTTATTACTATAATATTATCTTAAATGTATGTGGAGCCTTGAAACCTTCCAAAAATCTGTAAAGATTCTTGCATATATTATTCCATATATTCTAGAATGATGTTTGGAATAGATAACCACAACAACTAGGGAAATGACCAATCAAAATAGACCCAGGTCCAGCCCCAAGGGAGATGGTGGAGTGTCCCCTCCCACTGCGCTGTTAGGGTGCTCCCTTCTTAGCTGTTACATCCAAGAAAGTTTGCATCATGTCATAGGGTGATCATTGTGACACCCAAAGAGCTGGCATGGAAGTGTCATAATATTTTAACAGACAATGTAGCTTTACAATGCTGCAAATCAAGGTGGTATGTATCATGAGACAGATACTAGGAACTAGACAGAAGTGATACCACTTTTCTTATTTTAGAAAAATTACAAAGGAAAAAAAATCTGGGGTATAAAAGCCTTTTGACCTTTAACCAAAATGATAGTCACGGACTGTAGTCCAAATAGGTATCAACCTGCTATTCTCTCCACTGAGGCAGGAAGAAAGGATGTACATCAAGTAGTGACCTGTGGTCCCTCAGCTGCAGGTAACACATTTTGCGTGGATTGGTAAACACTCAGGAAGATAAACTGACCAAGGCAAAGGCCGTAGCATATGACTCCACGAATTGTATCTGCTATTCTCTGAGAGTCGAATTCATGCTTGTTAATTGCACTGAGTCTCCAGGTGGTGCTTCCCCATGGTCACCTACACCCTCGTGTAAGTACACATTACTGTGCCTATCCCAGACATAAGCAGCCAAGCATCCAGATCATGATTTGAAAAATTGGAGGGGCTAGGCCAGGATATGTGGCTAACAGCTTGCTTTCTGCTAAGTTGCAAAATAACAGGGCTGCAATTCCAGTTGCAAGGTTCATCTGACCTCAGGGCCCATCATTAAGCCATTTGACCTCAGCTCCAGTAGCAAAGTCCGAGGAGTTTGCAATGGGAGCACCTTTAGACCTTTGCAGCAGTGGGGTAAGGGTTAGGTGTATCATTTGGCTTCCTAACTTATCAGATGATGAGTTGGAATTTGTTGTACTCAAACTTTTTCTCCAGTTGGCTGCAGACTGATGTAGGAATTCTTAGACCCAGCTGTTGAAAGGCTGTCTAGTAAAATAAGATGTCTGTCTAAATGTTCCTGAATCCACATTGCTTTCGGTCACTGAGAAGTGGGACAGTCCACTCGAAACAACCCTACAGGATATTCACGGAAGTTGGCACATTTCTTTATCTTGTGTCATGGTTTTGCTGTTGTTTGCTTTCGAAAGGTTAAGGAGAATTGTTTTCTCATCTCTGTGGGAAAAGAAAAAGGGAACCAAGGGAAGTCCTTACCCACCCCAGGAAAAAAGATTGAGGGACATAATGGGCTGTTTTGAGCAAGTGGTATTGAAGGTACCTCCTGCTGAGATGTGTGATTTATGCTGAGAGGCTGCTCTTGAGGCAGGCATATGTCTGCAAGTGTCAATGTGGGTGGGTCTGATAGGTGACCCTGTGACAGAAAGAAATAAAATAACAGAATGCCCCAGTCTAGGACTGGGACTGCATATAAAGAGATAGTAGAGAAAGTTGACTCATCGACAGCCATGACCATTAGGAGAATTTGGAAGAAATGAACAATCGAAGCTTTCCAAATTTCAAGAAACTTTAACTCCCTGCAAGAGAGTAAACTGTTGAAAGATAAATACTCATTGAGCCTCTTCAGTATTCATTGTGTTCTTCCCAACACTGGAGGATTCTTGACAAGTATAAAAAAGTTTTGTCATCAGGAGAGGCAGTGTGCCTAAGGGCTCTGAATACACTGTAGGCTGGGCCTCCGTGTGGATCACAGCTACATCTCTTAACTGGTGAGCGCAGGCAGACTGTTTAACACTCCTTTGTCTCAGTTTCGTTGTCCATAATAAAGCACAAATGGTAGCCCCTGCCTCATATGATGATTTTAAGGTTAATGTACCTCGTACATATAACATTTTTAGAACATTCCAATAAGCACTCATTGTATGCCAGCCATTTAATCAAGACTCTCACCAACTGTTTATCAAGGATCTAATCTTGGCTATAAGGTTTGAGGGCTTCCCCAGTGGCTCAGTGGTAAAGAAGCTTACCAATGCAGGAGACACAGAAGACTCAGGTTCGATCCCTGGGTCAGGAAGATCCCCTGGAGGAGGAAATGGCAACCCACTCTGGTATTTTCACCTGGAAAATTCCATGGACAGAGGAACCTGGACAGAGTTTGAGCAAGCTCCAGAGATAGTGAAGGACAGGGAAGGCTGGTGTGCTGCACTCCATAGGGTCGCAGAGTCAGACATGACTTAACAACAACATTGAACAACAACAACAACATTGGGTTTGAACCCTCCTATCAGCTCACCCATGAAGCAGCTGTGTTGCTTCAGATGCCTCACAGAGCTTCTGTCTTCTCCAAAGACAGCACTCTCCTCAGTAAATTGAGGATCTTGACAGTTGCCCTACTGACTGAGGGGATTGTTCTGCCAAAATCTGTAACAGTCCCTCTGGTAGAAGCCCTTTGCCAGCTACAAGTGAAAGTCACTCAGTTGTGTCTGACTCTTTGCGACCCCATGGACTATACAGTCCATGGAATTCTCCAGGCCAGAATACGGGAGTGGGTAGCCTTTCCCTTTTCCAGCAGATCTTCCCAAACTAGGAGTTGAACTGGTCTCCTGCATTGTGGGCTGATTCTTTACCATTTGAGCTATCAGGGAAGCCCCTTGCTAGCTACACAGTTCTGGGCAAATGGAAAGTCTCAGTAACTTTTATTTCAATAAAGCCATTTATTATTAGGAATAAGTTTTTATGATCTAGTTGCAGAAATAAGGTATATCCAAAAAAAAAAGATGACTTTATATAAGAGAATGAGTGGTGAATGAATGGAGAAGAAAAAGAGAGCTGAAGGTACTGCTGGTGACGGTGAGGTCTCCAGTGATCCGACAGGGCTTGCTGGGGCGGTGGGATCAGCACTGTGACCAGAGGTAAGGGATGGCGCTAGATCTGATAGGAGATGACAGCCCAGTGGCCAATTTAGTGAGAATGATGATTATCATGCCAAGAACAAAGTAGCTGCCCCTGCTATTTAGGGGGCTTCCCTGGTGGTTCAACGGTAAAGAATCTCCCCAGAACTTGCCACCACTGTTTTCTCTATGCATCTGCTTTACCTGCCCAACTGATGTGCAGGCCCCATTGCTCAGAGCCATTGCAGCCAATTTGGTCGATAATCTGCAAATTAAAAATTCAATACATTGTTCCCAGAATCATTTTCAAAAGCTGGGACATAGAAATTAACAAGTTAATAATCAGTGCATGGTGGGGTGGGTTTTTTGCTGTGAATAGTCCTTGCTTTATTTTGGTATCATGAAAAGGCCACAGGGTGCGTTCCTTTAATTTTGCTGCACAGAGTGTAGGCTTTTAGGGGTGTTCAGTAAATATCTATGTGGGTAATGATATTGCACATGGATTTTGTGGTAACTTGGGCAGGAAATAAATAGGGTGTGGTAGGATTCATCAGGGTTTCCTTTAATCACAAGATCTTATATCTGAGCAGCCCTTTTACTCTTTAGCACATCTTCCCATGGATCTCACACATGCTCCCAACAAACCTATGAGGCAGCAACCAGCCTGGACACACAGATGAAGAGATGTGTCCGAAAGTGCAGGTCCTCACACCAGCAGCTAGTGGGCAGTAAGGTGTGATGAGAAGCTAGCTCTTGCCATCCCTGGATAGAGAGCTTTGCAGAACTAGGTGTTGAATATGAACCCTGCAGTGCTACCAAATTCATGCAAACGTTGCCCTAATGATTAGGAATAATAACCTGAAGCCAGAATGCCTAGTGTGAGCACCACTGTGAGAGAAGCAAAGCTTTGACAGACAGATCTGGGTTCCTGTCTCTGCCCCTTCACGTGTTAGTTGAGAGACTTCAGAGTTGTCACTTAAACTCTCCCAGCTTCAGGCGTGCATGTGTGTGAAGTCGTTTCAGTCATGTCCCACTCTTTGCAACCCCATGGACATGTAGTCTTCCAGGCTCCTCTGTCCATGGGATTCTCTAGGCAAGAATACTGGAGTGGGTTGCCATGCTCTCCTCCAGGAGATCGTCCTGACTCAGGGATTGAACCCATGACTCTTACGTCCTCTGCATTGGCAGGTGGGTTCTTTACCACTAGTTCCACCTGGGAAGATTTTCAACTTTAGGGAACTCATTTAAATGATGTAGATTGTAATAACTGCCCCATAGGGTCAGTGTCAGAAGGAAAGCAGAGTGGACAAATGAGAAGGTACTCAGTGCATATTTACTATGATTGCTGGCATTTGAAATTGAAGACGTGTGGAACAAGATATTGAAAAGGAAGACACATCAAGCCATCACTATAAGGTTGTACCCATGGTAGCCTCTAGCCCCCTGTTCCTCTGTCTCAGGACTCACATGTCAAGTGTGCAATAGCCACCTGGGACTAGCGGTGACCATATTGGATGGCAAATGTGTCTACAGAGAACATTTCCATCCTTGTAAGTTCTACTGGACGCTACTGCTGTTGGAGAAATTACTTCCTCAGGGAAACAGGCAGGGGAGATGGTATGCAAAGCTGAGACTTCACGTTGCCACAGAGGAGGCCAGCACGAAGACCTGGACCTGTGGGTCCCCTTCCTGTGGTGTGACAGTGTCGTTTACACTGCGGCTGTGTAAATTGTGCGTGAGGAAGACAGCGTGGCGCGGTGAACAGGCCCACTCCACAACATCCTGCTGGTAATTGTGTGGAGCACTGCAAATGGCGGGTAATTTCCTCTCAGGTGCCTGTTCTACACGCTTGTTTGGCATGCTTTATTGCTGGGTGGATTTACACTGTGCATTTGCCATAAAAACTGTTTCCAAAAGAAACAAGGAGCGTGGCAAGATAAAAAGCGATATAAAAAGGGTATTTTGTGATTTATTTATGTCAAATTTATGGAAGATGACAGGAGGCATTACAGTGCCAAAATTAGTTGTCACAGTCAGGCTATAAATCCTGCAGGACAGGAGTTAGAGGAACAGGTTGGGAACCCGGACCCCTGGGTCTATAAGGGGCCCATAGGCAGTCCAAGCAAAGCCAGGACTTTCTAAAACCCTCCACAGAGGGGCTCATCAGTCATTGAGCTGAGAAGCTGGCAGTTAATTGCTAATGAGTATTGGATGCTTGCTATGTTCTAAGCATCTTCCATTTATAATCTCATTTAATTCCCACTAGCTCTATTTTCTTAATTTTATAGAGGTGGAAAGTTGATACGGTATTTCTGCACTGAGGTACAGTGACTAAAAGGTGAAGCCAGAAGAAATTTGGAGGCTGACTAGAATTTATCTGTTAAGCTTTCACTAAAGTTTTAAATGCATTCATGGCCCACAAGCATTTATTTAGCACCCCCTATGTGCCAGACACAGCACAACGAGAGTGTATGGTAGAGTTTCATGGATGTGGTAGTCTTTCAGATGAAGAATAGGTGAGTACTTAACAGACATGGAGAGAGGGGTGAACCAGCTGATCTTCCCTTAGCTTGTGATGTGAGTTTCCCCCAACTCCCGCCAGGAAATGAGCTGGCATGGTACAAATCCATCTATACTTAAATTCCTTGTATATTCTGATGACTGCCAAATGTATAAAACCCACCCTAATTTCTGTCTCTTCACTTTCTGCCATAAGGGTGGTGTCATCTGCATATCTGAGGTTATTGATATTTCTCCCAGCAATCTTGATTCCAGCTTGTGCTTCTTCCAGCCCAGCGTTTCTCATGATGTACTCTGCATATAAGTTAAATAAGCAGGGTGACAGTATACAGCCTTGACGTACTCCTTTTCCTATTTGGAACCAGTCACCGACCCTTATGGCAGAAAGTGAAGAGGAACTAAAAAGCCTCTTGATGAAAGTGAAAGTGGACAGTGAAAAAGTTGGCTTAAAGCTCAACATTCAGAAAACAAGATCATGGCATCTGGTCCCATCATTTCAAGGGAAATAGATGGGGAAACAGTGGAAACAGTGTCAGACTTATTTTTTGGGCTCCAAAATCACTGCAGATGGTGAATGCAGCCATGAAATTAAAAGACGCTTACTCCTTGGAAGGAAAGTTATGACCAACCTAGATAGTATATTGAAGAGCAGAGATATTACTTTGCCAACAAAGGTCTGTCTAGTCAAGGCTATGGTTTTTCCAGTGGTCATGTATGGATGTGAGAGTTGGACTGTGAAGAAAGCTGAGCGCCAAAGAATTGATGCTTTTGAACTGTGGTGTTGGAGAAGACTCTTGAGAGTCCCTTGGACTGCAAGGAGATCCAACCAGTCCATTCTGAAAGAGATCAGTCCTGGGTGTTCATTGGAAGGACTGATGCTGAAGCTGAAACTCCAGTACTTTGGCCACCTTATGTGAAGAGTTGACTCATTGGAAAAGACTCTGATGCTGGGAGGGATTGGGGGCAGGAGGAGAAGGGGACGACAGAGGATGAGATGGCTGGATGGCATCACTGACTCGATGGACATGAGTTTGAGTGAACTCCTGGAGTTGGGGATGGACAGGGAGGCCTGGCGTGCTGCGATTCACAGGGTCGCAAAGAATCGGACAACTATGCGACTGAACTGAACTGGATCGCAAAGAGTCAGACACGACTGAACGACTGAACTGAATTTCTGTCTTGAGGTCCTGATCAATGTATGCAGCCACCTATTTACCATTTTATATCTGAATATTCTACAGATGTATCAGACTTGCTCTTCTTTCCGAATCTGCACCACCTAACACCCACCACTGTGAGAGATACCGTGGACCAGTGCTCAGGTCGAAACCCCAGGGAACCAGTCTGGATTATCCCTTCTCTTCTCACCCATACATCCTTCCAGGCACCCAGTCTGCAATGTCTCCATTCCAAATCTATGGCCTTAGTAGTCCATAATTGCTATTATTATAGGAGTAATGAGCAGCACAGTTCTGCTTTCTTGAGTCTGTTGTTTGAATTTTGGCTCCATACCTTCAGTTACAAATCTCTGTTCCTTAGTTTCTCCACCTGAAAAATGGAGGCAAAGTCTAATATCTGCCTCTTCAGTTGGAAGATTTAATGAGTAACAGAAGAGAGCCCAGCAGAGGTGTGCATTATTGCAGTTTTTGCAATTATAATGGAACATTTCTTGCACTGAATATGGTCCAGAGTGATTTACTTTTATCTTATAGAATCTACACAGCATATAGGGACTTTTGTTAGTCCTGTTTAACAGACAATAAAAATGAGTTTCTTCAAAAAGGGAAATAAAGAGCCCACATATCTGGTGAGTAACAAAGCCGGCATCCCAACCCATGACTGAGTGATGTCAAAACTAGCGCCCTTAGCCACTGTGATCTCTAGATTCACCCTACAAAGACATCCTAACTGGTCACCTGGCCTTCACCTTCACTTCCCTCTAATGACTTCATCACAGTTACTTGACCATGTTGTAAAGAATATTTGTTTCAAAAAGATTAAGGCATCGAAAACTTCAATATTTCCTCCATGGCTGGCCCTTCCTCATTCTAGACATGCTGTGCTACCCTTATTTTCCATCTCTTTGGCCAACTTTCCAAGAGTGCCCAGGAGTGAATGCAGGACTGTCAAGGTTCATAAATCCAATTATGTGGTTAGTAGGGACTTAACAATTATGCCCACACATTGATGGACAGTTAAGCTGCATGGAGAGGGTTGAGAAATGTATTGATCTCCCTCTAGGGATTGAGTCAAGACTGCCTCCATGTGGGCCTGCAATCCTTCCAGAGTTTCTCCATCCCTACAAAGGGATGCCATCTCTTATTTCAAATGGACTTGAGGCTTAATGAATGATTATTAAGGGCTTACAGGTGCTGGAAGACAAAGGCATTACTTAAATACACATGTAATATAAATCATATGTGGATAAAAGAGACAAGTTAATTAGATGAAGCAAAGGTCACACATTAACTGAACTGGGCACTCCGAAAGTTCATCCAGGATTGCTTCTTGCCAGGAGTGAATGGATTTGAAAGTAAAGATTGTCAATGGTATTTTGCTCACAAAGGGTTTCCGCAGCAGGTAAAGAATGATATCGGACATGGTAATAGCAATAAGAGAGGCTAGCGAGGGAGAATAATTTGAAAAATGAATGTCTCTTGCTATTTTCCTTTGACGAACAATCATGAAAGATTGTCTAGGTTTAACGCTAGGTCCCAGTTTCTTGAGCCTGTGTTTTAGAAACTGATTGTAGTTTTTCACTGGGTCTCCACCAAGTCCCAATCACAAAATGTCACTTTGCAGTTAGATGGCCCCCATCTGAAAGGCACCGAGAGATGCCAATTGCAATTCAAAAATCTCAATTTTCAAATATACCTTACAGCTTAGTCCTGGTGAGAAACACTTTCCTCCCCTCATGGGCATGCTAAGTGTTGTGCTGAGAAAAAAGGTGGAGAGTGTGCTTTTGAATGAAAGGAAATTTGCAGCTAGGAGCTCAGGTCCCTGGAGCTTAAGAGGCCTCCCTTCTTTTAGTGTTTCTTGCTGTGCAGCTTTCCTGTGGGTTCAGGAAAGAGCAAGAGACAATTGAAATGGAAGAGGTGAAAGGCAGACTAATGGCAACTGCCTTCATCACCTCCTCTATTTGGGCTTCAGGGAAGGTTATAATCTCTACATGTAGGTACCCAGCAGGATCTACACTCTCAGGTCCAACCAAGTTCAGGCAGTAAGCTCTGGGCAAAACAAGAGTCTTGTATTGACATCTGGGATTGCTCAGAGTCAGACAAATATCTTCCTGGCTAGGAAGAGCCAACCCCAAGTTCCAACACCCAGTTTGGATTTGGGAGTGGAGAAGCATCTGTTGCTTAGATGCTTAGTCAATTGTCTGGGATGGTCCTGAACTCAGAGATGGTAGACTCTAGAGAGAGCTTCTAAGCCAGCAGTGCCCAGCCTTTCTGGCACAGGCAACAGGTTTTATGGAAGACAGTTTTTCCTCAGACTAGTGGGAGGGTTGGTTTTTGGAGGATTCTAGTGAATTGCCCATTTATTGTGCAGCTTATTTCTATTACTGTTACATCAGCGCCACCTCAGATCATGAGCCGTTAGATTCTGGAGGTTGGGACCCCTGCTCTAAGCAATGGATCTGAAATAGTCGAGCAGTGAGGAGACACAACATGATGTAGTTGAAGGTGTTGCTTCCCGGTGTTCTCACTGGGATTGTTTGAAGTGAATCATTCACCCTCTCCGAGCTTCGGTTTTCTCCTCTTTGAAATGCAAGTGTTGGGCCAGAGGTTGTCATGGTCCTAACATGCTGTGCTTAGGTGACAAACCTAGGTTCGGTCCCTTTCAGCCACGCTTTGCTTTCACCCACAATGTACAATAGAATTTGATAATTTTGCCAATTGGATATTCACAATTTTCAGTCCTACAAAGTTTCGTGTGAAAGAAAAACTGTCCCCCCACCCTGGTTCTTCTGCTTTCTTCTTGATGCTATTAAAAAAAAGAGAGAGAGAGACAAGGCGTTATGGAAGATAGATGTATGTGGGCTTCTCAGCAGATTTGCTGTTTGATTTTTTCCTGGCTCTTTTCTTACTAACCAGAGGGTTTGATTTAGTTGGAAATGGCATCTAACAGTGCAAATGCTCATTATTTTTATTGGTCATGATCCTCGCACCCATTTCTTTGCCCGTAGCCCTCAAAACAGCCTATTAGTTAGAGTACTCACTCAGACACCTTTAGGGCTGGTGTCACCATATGGGGAAAAGGAAGATTTTAGGGAAGTCCTCTGTGATGGGCATCTCATCACTGCATAACCGGCACAGGGGGGCTTGTGATAGGCAGGGAGTATGGCCACTCAACACCTGTCCCAATCGTCATAGTGAAAAAGGCCAGTTCTTGTTCCATGTGGTTATAATGCACTAACAGGGGACAGGGGAGGGTGGGGGACTATGTGGCCTCATCAGCCAGCCTGGTTGTTGTTCTAGGAACTGGATTTATGCTGAAATTACCCACAAGTGTGCTAGCCTTTATGGGAAGGGTCAGTAAGGGAGATGGCTGGTATCTCCAGTAGGATTTCTAAGTACTGTATGGTTTTTATGGAAGCACGGGGCTAAATCATGTGATGTAGTTTAGCTGCATTCCTGAAGTCCTCCACTGGTGGAACTGCCCTGCCCTGGGACTTGAGTTAGGATATTCTGACCCTCTTTCAAGTTTGATGAAATTTTACTCAGAGGGAAATTAAATCGAAATCATTATTCTGTCATCAGAGCTTCTGCTATGGTGGCAGATCTTTTCTGAAGAGACAGCATTGCTATGAGATGATAATAGTAAAATGGTGCAACTGCCCCGTTCTTGACATTATTATTAGCAGCCTAGACCTGTGATTATTTTTTAAAGAAATATCTGGAAAAACTACACATGCACATCCTTTTAGTCTTTTTTTTTTTTTTGCCTTTTCCACCAACATGAAGACCAGCTAAATTGAAACGTAGAAACATAAATTATAGCAACTCTTCCTAGATTATTTCCTTGATACCTGGAAGTGAGAGCACCCAGTGATCAGAGCTGATAGATAATCTAACTACTATTGTTCTGTCATGTGCTTATAAGCCCACTAGTCCATCGGGTTCCCAGAGAAAGTGGAACGACTTACTTTAGTGATACTTAATTTTGTTATGAATTGAGGCAGATTAAGGGGAGCTCGAAGCCTCAGGCACTGAAGCAAGGTGATGGCTTTCACCCTAGGTGGAGGCAATAGAGCTAATTGGGCATGCTCGTTAAAACCTCCCCATCTGCAGGACACGTCGCACCACTCAAGATGATGGGGCTCTCTGCGGGAAATAATGATGATTTTACTCCTCTTTCCATTTAGTCGTTTTCACAGGACAAGTGCCTGCCCGACAGGACTTCATAGAGGATTTGACCCAGGCTTGCTCAGTGGAATGCTAGTGGATTGTAGGTTTTGCTCAGTCCTGCTTCTCAAATTAGGAGCCAAATTTTGCCAGTTCACTCCTGTTGGTCAGACTAGCTGTGGTTTACCTAGTTTTGTGCCCTCTAGAGAAGGAGTTTTTAAAAAGTCTTTATTCATTTTGTTACAATATTATTTTTTTCAAATGTTTTGTCTTTTTGGCTGTGAGGCATTTGGGGTCCTAGCTCCCTGACCAGGGATCAAACCCGCAACCCCTGAGACGGAAGGCAGTGTCTTACCCACTGGACCACCAGGAGTATCCCACAGAAAAGGAGTTCTTAATACTACCTCAGTACTATTGACATTTTAGGCTATATAATTCTTTTTACGGAGAGGGGCATTGTCATATGCTGTAGGATGTTGAGCAACATCCTTCATCTCTATGTATTAGATGCCAGAAGCCAACCCCACCCCCTTGTCGTCACAACTAAAAACGACTCTCAGTATTGCCAAATGTCCCTGGGAGGCAAAATCGCTACCTCTCTAGAGATGTTTCTGAAACAAAAGGATGGAAATTTAGGCCTTCATATCTAAAATCGAGGCTGAATCTATCGGGCTATGTTATTGGGAGATTTCAAATCAGTGTTTAAAGGTTAGCCTAGATTGCTACCTGATTCAGCTCAGCAGGAAAAATCATACCATGTTGCGTGTGAAGTGACTATAATTTATTAGCTCATTAGTCTGGCCTTGAAATCGCCATTTTGAGCACTTGCCCAGGCTGCACAAGCTTAGAGGCTGAGTTGCTTTTTTTACAGACTCAAGGTTTCCCCTCTGCTCCTGGGCACTCATTATAGAAGCTCGCTGAGCTCACCATGGCCTGGTGCACTCCCTGATAAGCAGCTTTTTACTTGTGCATCCAATGATTCGCCATCTTCTGCTGCCATCACCTTCCCAGCTGATATAGAAGTTCTGCTTTATAATTAAGAAGGACAAAGAAGTGCTGATCAGAGAGCAAAGGAGGAGAAAGATGGACCTGTCACATGCTCTCTCCTCTTCCTACCTTCATAGTAGAGTCCCAGGCCTCCCAGCCACCTGAGGGCTTAAAAGGGCAGCGAGCATCACAGCAGTCACTGTTGGTAATCTTTCCAAATAGTCAAGAGGAAGCTGGGGGTGTGGTGTTCTCCAGAGCCACACTGGGCTGGTCTGAAGATAGAGAGACCAGCTGAATAAGTCCCACTGAAGAAATGGCGGAGGGGGAGGGGTCTAAATTTCTAATCTCTTAAACTGTTCCCTCATATCACCACCTTCTGTAGGATTAAAAATCATACTGGCCAGTTGAGAAGAGTTTTGTCATTCAGGGGTATGTCATGCACATTCTAACACCAGGTCTAAATTTCTAATCTCTTAAACTGTTCCCTCATATCACCACCTTCTGTAGGATTAAAAATCATACTGGCCAGTTGAGAAGGGTTTTGTCATTCAGGGGTATGTCATGCACATTCTAACACTAAATTACTGAAATATGCAAGAGTGGCACATTTCATTTTACCCTGGACTTGGTGCCTGCAAATAATTTGGAGACTGGGAAGCCGATTCAAATATCCTGATGGATTTTTATCTGACCAGGTGTTCACTTTGTTTTCTGCTTAGTTCTGTGTCAGCAGAGAGCCCCTCCTCATGTTGACTCCATTGAAGAGGGCCATATGGTGGGCAATGCTTCCCCTCAATCAAAGTATTCATTCCCTGATGAGACAGTAAAGGGGAGACTCCTCTCCAATGCTGAACACCTTACGCTTGGAGGGGGACTGAACATAGAGTGCTAAAGGCTTCATGTATTTAATTTTTTTGTAAATCAAGGGTACTAGCTAAAGTCATTTATTTGCATACTGAAGTTCCAGGATATCTTCCAAATTCTGCTCCTCCTGTCAATATTAATGGGCCCTTTGAGGACAAATAATACTAACACTCTTTAAGAAATTAAAGCAACTAGGATTCTGTTTGGGTGTATCTCTACAAACATTTTCTAGCCTCCCTTAGTGGGAAAAGCATATTAACCTATTTTTATTTTATTTTATGTCTAAGACTATGCTAAAGATAATCTCATTTGACAAATACAGTTAAGCACTTTCTAGGAGTAATTTTACTACAGATATTGCAAGTACAAAACCTTCATTTTCTATTACCTGTTTCCCATTAACCATGTGAAGAAAATGTGTTTCTATAAGAAAAATATTTTATATTTCTTTATTTGCTTACAGAAAGGGCGATGAGCTACAGTCACAAATATAGATATTGATATCCGCATAAGATCATTTATTTGAAAACTCACTATACTTGAGCAAAATTGATACCATTAAGGTTAAATGAATTGTCAGAGTGATTACAGTTGATACAAATTACAATTGATACAGATACTTAAAGTAGAATGTTAAACATGGTAAAGAAAATTCTGAGTTACAAATTGAAAGCTCTGTTTAGGCCCCTGCATTCATATCTACTTTTGTATGAATTTGTGGTTGGTCCGAAGTCAAGTTTTCAGCTATTTTAAATCTCCATATACTAATTTACAAGTTTATCTTGCCATAGTTTTATGAAAATTTTATAAACATGTCAGGTTATATATACTTTTTTCAATAATAATACTTCTATTTCTATTGTAACTACAGTTCTATGTGCAGTAAAAATGACCAGTAAGTAAAATGAAAAGTAAGCAAAATGATGATTATTGTTAAAATAATCCAATACTTGGAACTTAATTTAAACTTGAATAGAGTGAACTTAAATCATTTGTGCTTTTCATATGCAATTCAACAAGTATAACTTTCCATTTCTCCACAAGATAACTGTTTCTTAAGCCACAGAAAGTTGTTGTTTCATATCTCTTTACTTTTCTTATTTTCAGTGTCGTTATTTGAATGCACACTCAGGAATGGGTTGCTAGCAACTAAATATATCAAATGCAAAACTACTACAGTTTTGAGGCTGTAAACGGACAGTATAATCAACCTAACCTAATCTCAAGTGTCCTTCTATCCACCTGCCAATGCATGAGACACAGGTTTGATCCCTGGGTCGGGAAGATCTACTGGAGAAGGAAATGGCAACCCACTCCAGTATTCTTGCCTGGGAAATCCCATGGACATTGTACACATACAAGTTGATTAATACAGTTATAAATTACACCTGTAAACAGCAGTCTTTTTTGTTATGTGTATGTGTATATCTGTCTAAAAGAGTGCTCCTTCAGTCAGTTTTGGCAAGGATTTTCCTCTCTCTGCTATTGTATGGTCAGGACCTAGCATTGTGCCCAGCAGGCTGAAGACACTAAATAAAGGTGTGAAATGAATGAATAAATATATGATTGGTCTTGATGAAAGTAATTTAGAACTTTTCTAATTCATTCCCTTCTTTATACAAATAATTGGCTAAGAGGGATTTGTTAAGTTGAATTCCTACCCATTCATTTATTCCTCAGTCCTGTTGTCCATCTGTCGAATATTTATTAAACGCTTACTACTTATCAAGCATGGTATTAACTGATGTTGGTACCAAAAAAAAAAACCAGAACCCCTCCCCTTCCTTAAGGGAAGTCAGTGCTATAGGGGAAATTGACACAGGTTAAATAATGACTCTGTGGTCATGTCTGTACTGTTGGAAGAGAGGGAGGCAAAGGAGACTTTAAGAGGGGGCGACTTGTGAGTTGAGTGCAGAGAGAGGAGGGGACACGTGACAGTGGCAGCAAAGGAGGCTGTAGGCAGGGAAGAACCTCTACAAAGCTGTGGCATGCATCGGGGACTCCAGCGGTACAGTGTGATGAACGCTTGGAATGACTTTGGGAAAGAATACACCTTCGTGGTTGGCTTCCCAAGTGGCTCAGAGGGTAAAGAATCCATCTGTAATGCAGGAGGTGCTGAAGACTTGGGTTTGATCCCTGGGTTGGGAAGATCCCCTGGAGGAGGGCATGGCAACCCACACCAGTATTCTTGCCTGGAGAATCCCATGGACAGAGGGGTCAGGCAGGCTACAGTCCATAGGGGTTGTAAAGAGTCAGACACAACTGAAGCGACTGAGCACACATGCACACCTTAATGGTTGGGCTGTGGGCTTTAGTCAGAATGCCTGGGTTCAAATTCTGGCTTTATATGTATTGGTTATGAGCTTTATAATTTGGGGCACCTTAAGATCTACATCTTAGTTTCCTCATCTGTAAAAATAGAAATAATAGAACTTACTTCATACAGTACTCTGGAGCAAAGGTTAAAAGAAATACATTTGTACCTTCTACATGACAAGAGCGTCACATAAGTTTGGGGCTACTATTGTCTTTATTATTAGGAAATGGTGCCAGACAAGACAAAATCGGTAAGGTGGGTTAGGTGAGACTGTGAAAAACAGCGTTTGAATCTTATTCTGTGTCCATTGGACCACAACTGGGATGACTGTGAGTTAGGGAGGGAACTATTTGGGTTTTGGGTGTCCCTGGTGGCTCAGTGGTAAAGAATTCTCCTATAACACAGGAGACATGGTTTGATCCCTGGGTCAGGAAGATCCCCTGGAAATGGAAATGACAACCCACTCCAGTAATATTGTCTGGGAAATCACATAGACCAGAGGAGCCTGGCAAGATACAGTTGATCGGATCTCAAAAAGAGTTACACACAACTTAGCAATTAAACAACAAAATTTGGGTTTTATTTTTAAAAGAAAGAAGTTCCAGATTGCCAAATAGAAAAGAGACTTCAGAGAGAAGGGACTGAAGACTAGAGACCTGTCTGGAAGGTATAATTGTCAGTGGCATTGGGGTACAGAGGAGGCAGAGCCTCTAGAAAGATAAATCAGATATGGAACAATAAGGATGGGGGTGGGTGGGTCTCGAATCTTCCCAGCCTGGACAACTGTATGCTTCAGTGAGGTCACTAGCCAAAACTCTGAGTGTGGGAAAATTAGCATCTTTAGAGATTCCTTAGGAGAGCTTTATAGTGCAGAGCTTTGTTCTTCAGAGCGTGGTGGTCCGTGGACTAGCACCACCTCGGAGTAGGATAGAAATTCAGAATTTCCAGACCTCTCCCCACAGCTCCTGAATCAAAATTGCACTGAACCATATCCCCAGGTAATATGAGTGTACAGTAAGGTAGAAAACTACTAGAACAGAACAGGTTTTGCACACTACAGCCCTTTGACCTAATCCAGCTTGCTGTCTATTTTTGTTTTTAGCTTGAGAGCTAAGAATTTTTTTTGGAGTATAGTTGATTTATAATAGTAGGTTACTTTCAGGTGTACAGAAAATTGATTCAGTTATATCCCTACATATATATTCTTATTCGGAGAAGGCAATGGCACCCCACTCCAGTATTCTTGCTTGGAGAATCCCATGGATGGAGGAGCCTGTTAGGCTGCAGTCCGTGGGGTCGCTAAGAGTCAGATACGACTGAGCGACTTCACTTTCACTTTTCACTTTCATGCATTGGAGAAGGAAATGGCAACCCACTCCAGTGTTCTTGCCTGGAGAATCCCAGGGACAGGGGAGCCTGGTGGGCTTCTGTCTATGGGGTCGCATAGAGTCAGACAAGACTGAAGTGACTTAGCATAGCATAGCATATATTCTTATTAATTTCTTTTTCCATTATAGTTTATTATAGGATATTAAATATAGTTCCATGTGCTATATGGTAAATCTTTGTTATTTATTTATTTTATATATGATAGTGTATATCCATTAATCCCCCATTCCCAATTTGTACCTCCTTCCCTTCCTTATGTTTGTTTCCTATGTCTGTGAGTCTGTTTCTGTTTGGTAAATAAGTTCATTTGTACTATTTTTTTCAATTCTACATATAAGTGTAACATATTTGTCTTTGTCTGACTTACTTCACTTGGTATGATAATCTCTAGGTCCATGCATGTTGCTGCAGATGGCATTATTTCATTCTTTTTTTATGGCTGAGTAATGTTCGATTATAAAGTCTATTATATATATACACACACACACATATATATGCTACATCTTCTTCATCCATTCATCTGTTGAATGCCTTTTATATTTTTTAAATGGTCGGAGAAAAGGAAGAAAAATATATCATGACATAAAAATTATATGGAAGTCAAATTTCAGTGTCCTTAACTAAAGTTTTACTGGAACACAGCAATATTCAATCCTGACACATTGTCAATTATTGCTTTTGCTCTGTAAGTGTAGAGTTGAGTAGTTGCCACAGAGAAGGCACAACCCACTAAGCCAAAACTATTTACTATGAGGCTTGTAACAAAAAGTTTCCTGATTTCTGATCTAGAGAAAGAACTTGGGAGTTAGGAATACCTAAGTTCTAGTCCTGGAGAAGGAAATGGCAACCCACTCCAGTGTTCTTGCCTGGAGAATCCCAGGGACGGGGGAGCCTGGTGGGCTGTCATCTTTGGGGTCGCACAGAGTTGGACACGACTGAAGCGACTTAGCAGCAGCAGTAGCAGCAAGTTCTAGTCCTAGGGCTTCCCTGGTGGCTTAGTGGTGAAGAAGAGACTCGAGTTAAATCCTAGGTTGGGAAGAAACCCTGGAGAAGGAAATGGCCTCCTACTCCAGTATTCTTGCCTGGGAAATCCCATAGACAGAGGAGCCTGGAGGGCTATAGTCCATGGGGTGGCAAAAAAGTCAGATAGGAATTAGAGACTGAGCAACAACCAAATTATTTAAAATATCTTTTCTGTTTTTTTTTTTTTTCCACTTGTAAAAGAAGATATAATTTCTGCCTTGAAAAATCATAAGAATAAATAGGAATGATACCTATTGTACTTACCCCAAAGGCTAGCACATATAAGTACTCAGGACATATCAGCAATTATTACTCAGTAAAAATATTAGTAAATGACCAAGGTACACCCCAGGGCTTTTACTGAATCCTACATCATGCAGATTTCTTTTCAGGCACATCTAACACTGTTGCTTTTTTGAACATTTACTCTAAGTTACCTAGATTTCTACCCTGTCAACTAATCGATTTTAGAGGAATGTGTAGTAATAAAGAAAATTACTGCTTTACATCAGTAGTTAAACCTGTCATGAATAATGATATTAATAACTAATAACCTACAATGTGGTATAGATACTAGGGAGTAATTTATTTTGATATTTTTATGCCATCATAATGAATTTGTTTGTTATTCATTGTAACTCTACATTCAAGGCATAAATCAATATTGTTTTATATTCTGGGCAGATGTTGTGTGTATTTCCAGAGGTTTTCTAGGGTAAAGAATTAACATTTATTAATAGTAACAGAAGCATGGGGGTGTTTTGAATACATTTGAAAAGCATCAATAAAAGAAAATCATTGTCATAGGTTTTTTCCCCCATTTTGAGGGAATGCTGCAAATAACCATGCTGGTATTTAATACGTGGACCTTGATTTGAACTTAAATTGAATGTAGATAAACGTTTTGGTTATCTCCTCAATTGAAGTATAACTTTTCCTCAAAAGAAAGATACTGTTTCAAGAAAAATGGAATGTTCCTGCCTTTTTACCTTGGCCTTTTCTTATTAGCTTCTCTCTGATATCTCTTCTAGCAAATAGTGATATCTGGGGATGCTTAGTGCAAAGAGCAAGACAACAGCAAAACTGAGGATTTATGTGCAGCTATTTCCTGGTTGTGCATACAAGATTGGGCCGTGGTGTTAAGTATCAGATAATTTTCTTTGATCTTCAATTATTGTAAATATCTTCTCTTAGCACAGCCTTTAGCGGTTAGGAAATAGAAAAACCGACTCAGAGATTTCTAGCATGTTATAATTATGACAAGTAAAAAAGAACAGAATATTGCCTATTAATATGAAACAAATCTATTTCTTCACAACTTTGTAGAGATAGATACATATATGCTTTCTATTTATATTGTTATTCTCCATTTAATTTGTTTTGTTAATCAACATTTATATTACTAGTTGGTCTCTACTAGAATTATGCCAAAATTATGTTTATACAATTGTTGAGAATATTTTGAACTTTTATTTAAACTTCTTCAAATTAAAAATTTAAATGTGAGCTCTTTGTAAAAGATCTTAGGTTGAAAACAGCATGGAAGAGTTCTCTAGAGTTCTTTTAAATATAAAAGAATATCTATTACATTTAAATTACAGATAGTACAGAAGTATCTAAAAAGCCTTTAAAATGACTATCGTTTAAAACAAATGTGTACTTGTTTACTAACATATTAATAAACATGCAAGTTACTAATTAGTAAATTTGCAATAGGTAAAAATTGGATAGTCCCATAATTAGCGTTACTAAACTGCTAGTGAAAAAAATAAACGTGCTTATTTTCAGTACTACATTTAGGATGGTGAACTTGCTATGAAGATCTCATCCTCTTGTTTCTGTCTTTTCTATACTAGAAACACTAAGGCAGTAAAAATTTGATAATGGAAATTCCAGCTTGGTTGGGCAAGTTAAGCAATCTAAACACTTAGTTGCAAAGTTGCTATAAAGAGTTAAAAACAAAAACAAAAACTTACTGTAGGGAATTCGGTAGATAAGTGATGATATGGAGGGGAAATAGCCATATTTCAAAGGAAATTCAACTGACTATTTCTTACTGGACAGTGCAGTCTTATGAAACATTGCTAACAATGGATGTGTTGTCTAATTTGAAGCACATTTATCATATGAGGTGACTGGAATACCATTGTATATTTCCACATGCGACAATGTAGCCTTGTATTTTCTTCTTGGCACATAGCTCTTCGAGTTTCTAACTTTGGAAGGTGAAGTTGTTTGACGACTTGAATCAATTGTAAAATGGTCACCCTTTCTTTTGCTACTGAGTGTTCAGTCTAGGGACATTAGGAACTTCTGAAAATTTAAAAGAAACAACAGGATTGCAAAGCATTATTGCAGGCTTAATCTGAGTGGATTTAGATATTCAACGAACTGAAACCCTTGCTACTTCACTGGGGCTTTTGCTCTATAACCTAATGATGCAGACCCCAGATATTACCATAAAAGAAAGAGGCTAATGATTCAAACATTTGCATCAAATACCTGCAGAATAGTGTATATATGTGTGTTAGTTGCTCAGTTGTGTCCCACTCTTTGTGACCCCATGGACTGTAGCCCACCAGGCTCCTCTGTCTGTGGGAATCTCCAGGCAAGAATACTAGAATGGGTGTCCATTCCCTTCTCCAGGAGATCTTTCCAAACCAGGGATTGAACCAAAGTCCCCATTCACTGCAGCTAGATTCTTTACTGTCTGAGCCACAGGGAAGCCCATATTGTTATGCTTAGAGTCAAACCAACATGATTCCATAATAAAGTTTTTCTTTCTGTTTCTGTAACATATAATGCTTTGTTTTGGGTGGTTTCTAAGATGCTTATTCAAAAGGAGCAGCAAGAAAAATGCTGGATAGCTGCACTGCAATTACAGCTGCTAAAAATCACAGTTGACCAAACATATCTTTGGAAAGGTGCCATAATATTTCTTTTATGCATCTAGTGAGGATAGACCCAATGCATTTAGCTTGTGACTTGCTTGGAGAAGCTTGTAAGAGAATAAAGTATTTCCTTCTAGTTTTTTCTTTACTGCTTTTAGAAAGAAAGACTCAAAATTTAGACTAAGACATAGGAAACTTTCATGTCTCTCAGGGGGTAGCAGAAAAGAAAGAAAGCAAAACTGTCTGTCATATCTTTACATAATACGTTAGACTTAGCTTACGGGCAAGGATTTTTGCAGGACTCAGAATCAACACAGATTGTATACACAAAGAAACTTTAATGAAGGGCTTCCTTATAGAGGCATGATCTTATAAAGAGAACAAACAGGTATGTTGGGGCACCACGAGACTGGTCAAAGCAGGAAGTCTTCAGCAGAGAGGGGACTTGCCATCAGCCTTCCTGGTGACTCAGATAATAAAGAATCCGCCTGCAACGTGGGAGACTCATGTTCAACCCCTGGGTGGGAAGCATCCCTGGAGAAGAGAATGGCTATCCACTCCAGTATTCATGCCTGGAGAATCCCATGGACAGAAAAGCCTGGCAGGCTACTGTCCATGGGGTCGCAGAGTCAGACACGACTGAGCAACTACCATAACACAAACCAAGTTTAGGCTTCAAGGTTCCTCATTCCATAGACTCTTTCCAAAGCCCAGAGCGGAGTCAGTGGTATGTTCTCATGGTCGTAGATTTTAAAATACAATTTACAGGTTTAATTTTACAAGTTTTGGGCTTTGTAAAACCTGGATACGAAGCGAAGAGCTGATTTATTAGAAAAGACCCTGATTCTGGGAAAGACTGAAGACAGGAGGAGAAGGGGACGACAGAAGACAAGATGGTTGGATGGCGTCACCGACTTACTGGACATGAGCAAGCTCGGGAAGACAGTGAAGGACAGGGAAGCCTGGTGTGCTGTAGTCCATGGGGTTGCAAAGAGTTGGACACAACTGAATAATAGCAAAACCTGGATATGTCTTGGGTCACAGGATTAGGAGAGTACCAAGTGTTACCTGAGAGACGTGGAATCATGGGGTTAATCGATTGGGAGGCCACTTCACAGGAAGTGGAGTTGTAGAGAGACATGGCCGCTTCTAAGAACACAGCCCAGGACAGGGAGGAAGTGAGAAATACTTTGAATCCTCTCTCATCCCCCTTTCTAGTTTCCTGATGACACTTACCATTGGCTGAATCCAATATGAAGTCGGCAGATAAAAATCCCAGGTGAAGCTGTACGAACACGGGCATCCTAAGATGTCGAGTTGAGCAGAGAGGGATGCAGAATGGACTGGGGTGAGGGAGGGGTGGCAGAAGAACCAGGAAAATTGTGAAAAATAAAATCAAACTGGTGTCCTGCTTTTTAATTCCAATATTTTAAAAATTTTTATTTTATTTTTAAACTTTACAATATTGTATTAGTTTTGCCAAATATCGAAATGGATCCGCCACAGGTATACATGTGTTCCCCATCCTGAACCCTCCTCCCTCCTCCCTCCCCATACCATTCCTCTGGGTCGTCCCAGTGCACCAGCCCCAAGCATCCAGTATCGTGCATCATACCTGGACTGGCAACTCGTTTCATACATGATGTTATACATGTTTCAGTGAAATATACAATTTCATGTATTAGATTCTCTTTTAGAGACCACTGTGAGCCTAGAAATGTATGGGGAAGGGGGTTTCTTATCGTAGATTCTGAGAAGAATAATGTGCAACATAATGTTTAAAGTTGTACTGCGCACTTCAGTTTGTACAAGAGACTTGGTTAAAACAAGTAACAGAACACACAGAACAACCATGGGCCCTCGTGGTAAATTGTGATGGGGAGGAAATGACTGTGAGTTATAAACAGAGTTATTCAATCTACAGACACTTTCCAGATGAGCAACTACCTTTCGACCTGAGCTTTCATTAATAAATGTTCAAATATTTACATGTATCACTGATAAATGGGTAGGAATGTTAGCCTCCTGAAGTGTTGTCTTGGAGATGAAGGCTTTTCTGGTAGGATGAGGGGGAGAGAATTTATTTTTCATGAATGGGCTCTAGACTGAGGGACTGCCAGTTATGCTAGTCAATAAATGGAGGACGTTACAGCGGGATTGCTAAGTTTGGGGTTTTTCCTTCCAAACTCCAAAGTAGGTTTTTTGTTTTTGTTTTTTCCCATTTTTGTTTTGCTTGTTTAGGTCAGCTTCAGTCAAAGGAAGTCAGCTTTTCAGCATGCCTGAGACTATTGTCTCCATCTTTGTATATATCCCGTTGTTCCTTATTTGGGTAGTAGATGTCTTCTTTGGAATCTATTGTAAACCTGGGTTTTACAAATGGGAATGCATTTTGCCTGTCTGTTTTGATCTTCATTTTAAGAAGAACTGTGTGATGTTGGATGGTAAAGAATCCTTTGATGTCGTGTGGCGCTATTTCTCCTCTTAGGTTATCTGTTTGTCGTCCTCCCTAGCCTCACGTCCCGGGCCTTCTCTTTCATATTGATTTCCCAGTACAAAGGCATCTTGCTCCCCACAAGAATTTCATGCAGGGCCCTGTCAGCGCTTTTCTCTCTGCCTGACATCCCTTCCTGTTTTGAGTCACTCACCTATCTCTTACTCATCTTAATTCAGACCTGGCATCCTTACAAGAAATCACCCCCAATCCTCTGTGTACCTCTATGACATCATTTACATAGCATATATCGCATCATATCTGTGTACTTGACTTTGCCTCTTGGACCACACGCCCTTCCAAGTCAGGGAAAGGGTCTGATTCCTACCTGTACCCAGAGTGTGTAGGATCTGGCATGAAGCAGATCATTAGTAAGTATTGGTTGAGCTGAACAATTGTATAATTGTACAGATTTCATTTTCCCCAAAGCAAGAAACACTACGTAATCCTCAAGGTAGCTCTAGTGTCCTAGTTAAAACTTAGTCCAATGTGTAAAATTTAATTATCTCTCTCTGATTAATTGGCTCCTGAGATGACTTTTGGATTTTCCCTGTGCTTGGGGTAAAATTAGACCAGTAAGTGTCTGCTCCATCACACTGAGCTACCTGAAAGAGTTAGCTATACTTTTTCTTAAGTCTACAGTGCAGATTAGGTAATACCTTTTATATGAAACAGTAGAGAAGGCAACTAACCTGATGACCACTCTATGCCAAGTCCATAGTGAGTAAGGTGGCAATGACAATATCCATTATCACACGGGTCTTATGCCCACTCTGTTATATGGAGAGAATATGGATCTTATGGTCATTTGTTACCCAGCAGAGGTCAAGTAATTTCCCCAAGATCAGCATTCTGGAGGCAGCAGTATTTGAACCCTGCTCTTCCTCAGTCAGGTCCAGTGCTTTCTATTCTTTATTCCATCTCAGAACTGAAATCCATCATGATCAGACATTATTTTTACTTTCATCTGACCAGTACTCAATACTTATATAGTTTTCAGGAGGTTTTGGCCTCTTCCAAAAAGCCATATCACGCAGTGGGCAAATGATGTACATTTTCAGCAATTTAATGAGAATTGACTTTGGAGGTAGTGTTGGAGAGGAATGAAGACTTTGAAAAAGATAGATAAAGAAATGATTGAGACTAATGATATACTGAATATAGAACTTAGGGCAAGGAAACATACTCTTAAAGATAAGTTTCTCAGGGAAGATGTTTATCAGTGTTCCTAAAAATGCATGGGCTCTGTACCCTCCTAGGAAGTGGACTGGAAATCTGCTTTGGGTCTATACATATGATGAGTCAATTTGCCAATGAAGTGTTTGGGGTTGAACTATTTTCTATCTGCTTTTCTAAGTACCTGAGTGTTTTATACCTTGCTAGGCATCATCTATTTCAGACGAGAGCACTTTTAAAATGGGTTTCCCTCTAAACTCAGTCACATTTTTAGTGCATGGTGAAATTCATTTGAATAATGGGCTTTATTTTCTGTGTGCTTTCAGCAGAATTGTGAGCATGGAAAGAAAACAAGGCAGATTTGTAGGGTAGCTGCAAAGTGAAAAATATGCATTTGAGTGAGTGATGGCATGTGGTTGATTTTATTCCCCCACTCTTGATGGATCCTTCCCCAGGGTTTCACAGATGGGGGAGGGGTGGCTCTTGTCCTTGAATTCACATCAGGATATTGTGACACTTCACACGATAGATTCTAGGGAGAAAAACATCCCGAGATTTGCAAAGACTAAAGAGGCCTGGCAAAATGGAATCCATTTGCTTAAAATGGTAGGGAGTTTATTTACTGGATTAAGTGTGAGGTATGTTGATAACAGATGGAACGAATGATCACATGACATATTTAAATAGTCTAAGGATAACCTCGATGTCCTGGTCAATGTTCCTTCTCTCGATTAATGCCAGTGCTAATTAACTGGCACAAGTGTTCCTGGCCATATGGGGGATGTTGCTGAAAGCCGGCTGGCAGCCTATATCCAGCCACTACCTGTGCGTAATTTAGTGCTTAGCTCGGTGCTTTGGGACTTCCATAATGGAACAGCCCAGTACAGAGAGAGCCAGTGGTGGCAAGCGTCACAGTGTCATCTTTGTTTCTTTGGTGCACATCATTCCATATGTGGTTGACAAATTAGACCTTGTGTTGACTTTTTGTGGGATAAGTGACGCTGTACTCAGTCCGCGTTTGTATGTTGGCTCCTTGAGTTCCTGACTAGTCTGTTAAGTTGATTTTTATTCTGACCTCCTAATAATAGGCAGTTAATTCAGAAATGATCTTCATTGAACTGATTCTATGCCAGTCAGCAATCTATCTGCTTTATGACTTGAAATATGAAAGGAAAAACTAGTTTAGGTCAACAGAGTAATGTGGTTTGGAATTTAGGTTCCATGTTCATCTCTCACTGTGATTCTCATAGGAAGCAAGTGTGCTGGGGGGAAGACTGCTGGATTTGGAGTCTCATGATTTGGGGAAGAATCCCACTCAGGTTGGTCATTGAGCCTTTGGGTGCTCCAATGGGCTGGCCTGGGAAAGAGAAGATTTAATTCCTGCAATTTCCTCAAGTCTTTTCCAAGCCAATTCAAATAAGAATAAAGTTGAGGAACTTTACATGTGGTCCAGTGGTTAAAAATCCTCCTGCCAATGCAGAGGACATGGATTAGACCCCTGGTCTAGGAACTAAGACTCTGCATGTCACAGGGGAACTAAGCCCATGTGCCACAACCACTGAACTCACGTGCTGCAAGTCCTGAAGCCTGTGCGCCCTAGAGCCTGTGTTCTGCAACAGTAGCGGCCACCGCAATGAGAGGCCCTTGCACCACAACCAGAGAGCGGCCCCCACTCACCGCGTATAGTGGAAGCCTGCATGCAGCAGTAAAGAGCTCATGTAGCCAGAGAATAAATCCATAATAAAAGCAACACATTTCTCTCTCTTTAAAAGAAAGAGTAAAGTTGAAGTGAAAATAGGATGCCCATGTAATTTGTCATCAACATGGAACACTTAAAAGTGAAGACTTCATTAATAATTATTCAGGGACTCTGGCATAAGACAGGCCTGACCTGGAGACATTGGGATGTGTGCTATCTGTAAAAGTCAGGGCACCACACTCTGCAAATGCAACTTGGAGACAAGCCCTGGAGAGTTCCCTAGTCTGACTAGGGAAGAGGATTCCAGCCTCTCAGGGCCTCCCAGATAGGAACTGTGAAGCCTTCATTGTCTTGGGAAAAGCTGTTTTGAACCCCTCTTTACCTCGGTTGGCTATGAAAGGGGGGGTTAGGGTACCTGTATCTCAGAACTGGGGAAAGGAGTAAATTAGATGTGCATAGAGCACCTAGGACAGGGACTGCCACTCAGGAATTGTTCCTTAATAAATATCATCTTGTCCTCTTGCCTCCTTCCTCCCCCTCCTCCCTTCCCCACGGAGACAGCTGCACTCTATAGAATGTAGAAATATGCATTTTTAAAGGAAGGGACCAGAGTTTGTATTCTCTAATTGACGCTGACCCCTCTGAAGTTAGCCATAGTGTGTTATTAATCATTTATCTTAGTCACATGATTCCCTGGGACAGAGTAGTACTCAGTAAATATTCGGTGAATAGATGAATGAATTCAAGAATAAAAGAATCGTGATTGTTCCACAGTAGAGGTTTCTCAGACAGAGAGGAGTGTGGCTGCATTCTTGGCTGATAAGAATTCAGGAAGCACGAGAACACAGAGTGGTCTCTCCCAAATGGAAACTTAAGCTGAGTGGCAAAATAAGGCTGTTCACGAGGGTTTGTCATAACCAAGGAAGAACTGGCACTCCTGCCCCCACTTGGCTCCCAAGTTCCTGCTGAGTTTCTGAGATGGAGAGGAAGCAAATATGGAGCCCAGCACAGCGGGGAGAGAGAAACACATGTAATTTCCCTTGTGCCCACCCTCTGCCTCCCACACCAGCAATTATGTCGCTTCTAGCCACTATGCTGCTCTAACAGGCTGCTGCATGCCCGGCTTACGATGGTTGGACCCAGGAGCCTGAGATTATCAGCTCTTTGGACCAGACAGGAGTTTGGTGTCCACATCTCAGGTCTGTGAAATCTGATGGCCCTCTATTGACTTAGTGGCTTTTGTTTCCTGTCTGCACTAAGGGGTGGTAAGGAAGCTCTGGGGAGGATGTGGATAAGATCTGAGATGTGGACCAGAGTGTGGGCTCTGGGGTGACACTGCCCAGCTCTACTGATTACAAATTCCAGCTCTACTGATTACAACAGTGTGACCCTGTGCAGACTGATCAAATTCTTTACATCTCCATTTCCCCATTTATTAAACAGTGATAATAATTATATCTTCAGACATGACTTAACAACTGAACAGCAACAATAATAATTATATCTACCTTACAGGGTCATTTTGAAGGTAAAATGAGATGATTTATGTAAAGCATTTAGGGCTTCCCAGGGGTGCAGTGGGCTTCCCTGGTGGTTCAGATGGTAAAGAATCCTCCTGCAATGCAGGAGGCCTGGGTTCAATTCCTGGGTTGGGAAGATCCCCTGGAGGAGGGCATGGCAACCCACTCTAGTTTTCTTCCCTGGAGAATCCCCATGGACAGATGGACAGAGAAGCCTGCCGGGCTACAGTCCATGGGGTCGAAAAGAATCAGACTCCCCTTAGCCACTAAGCACACACACACAAAGCATTTTGTATTGTGTTTGACACATAGTAGGCACACGATAATTATTAGCCACCATTTTCCATATTAGTGCTAGTAGGATTGTTGCCATCATTGTTAATGGGGCTTGAACCTGACCCTTCATTATACTGAACTGTCTCAAAGAGGTGATTGCTCCCAGTTAGCCAGCACCAGGGAACCTCCAGGGGAAAAAGTAGATATCCTAAGACAGGGAATTGTCACATCTAGTATATTACATGCTTCAATAGCCAGGAGCTGATTAGTACAAATCTAATTTTGCACTAACCTGCCACAGGCTGAGTGTACAACTGGGCTGCTTGGGTTCAGTTTGACTGTTGAAAGGAGATATTTACATGAGAGGTACCATGTGAATATTCAGAAATACCACCTAATATCAGTTAATAAGAGCAAAATCCATCTATACATACATACCTAATATTAAAAAAAAAAAAAATTAACCTCCCCACCAGGAAAGAAATATACTGAAACTACTCTCAGACTTGAAGCTTGAAGGGCACAATCAGCCCTGGGGGGAGAAAACCAAAAAGATCAGAAAAAGAACTAATCCCCTATGCTTTTGGAGCTGGCTTTATCCGTGTCCTCTTTTCGTTCTTGTGTGTCTGAGTTGCGCTGTACCTTTGCTGCTCCTGCTACTAATACTATTCTACTGTCAAGTGGCTGGCACGCCAGACGGAGAGAATTTTTCGGTACTTTGAGCTTGAGCTGGGCGCTGGGACATCCTGCCGTCCTGGATTTGGGGCCGCACGACGCCATTCTTCCAGCAGAAGCCTCGGCGCCCCCGCGAACGGCGTTCTGGCGACTGTGGCAGCCAGCCCCGCTTTGGTTGGTGAGGGGCTCTGCCTGATGGACATGAAAAGTGAATTTCGCCTTTGTGCCTCCACCCTGCAGCTCTCTCACGATGAAAATAGAACCGGCTTTCATCTTGCTGGGCCTGACGAAGAGATAGTTCCCAGACTGCAAGTCAGCATTTGTGGGCATGATTGTGTGGCAAAATCTATTTTTAAAACTCTATAAGTTCTCCTGGTAGACAAAATGGGTACTCTTTTCTGGGAGCAATGGGAGACTAGGTATCCATGATGGGCTGTCAAGTAATGAAGGGAGATTAGCTCCCCACTTCTTTTCACTGGGAGCCTGGCATCCTTAAGCTACCTCGAGCCAAGTTATGATATGGAGAGTTGACTCCCCCCGCCGGCCCCCGCCACCCCCGGAAGGAGGGAGGGATCGCCGGTCACTCCGTGTCCACTTCCAGCTGTTCTGGGTGGTGCGGGCTCTGCATCTTCAACCTTTGTGACTCACATCCGCAAGTCACATGAGGTTGACCATCCTGACACGAGCGTCACTGGCATGGAAAAGTAAATTAAGAAATCAGGTTAGGCTTCTTTTGGTCTTTTGTTCCTCTTTCTTTGTAACCTGAGCGGATTAGGAAGACTTGATGACGGCTTGATTAATCAGGAGTTCTTATAAAAACAAACTTGGGGACTTGAGGTACAATTAAAAACCCTGGATGAATGTAAAGTTACACAAAGCAGGCTGCGCGCTTCTCATACCCGAGCTTCCCCAGCTGTGCCTGTGCTTATGCTGTCCTTCCTGCCGGGATCACGATCTCTGCCACTCTGTCCCCAGGTGGGGACATAGCCTTATCCTTTTCCTTTTCTCTCAAGTTCTGGCCTAATGATGGCTCGATCTGGCCACTTGCCTGCTCATCCGAGATTATTCTAAGGCATCTTTCATATCGCTTTCATATTGCAGAGTGGTTCTCCAACTTTTCAGCGGTGGTTTTGTCCCTTGCCTCTTCAGTTAGTTTGTAAATTATTTGGAGGGCAGAACGATGTTCTGTGTATCTTTGCTATGTCTCATTGGTGTATGTGTATGTATATTTCCTTGTTTTCCTTCTTCTTATTTTTAACAAGTGTAATACATTTCCCTTATCTAAAATTATGAATAGAGTTAATAAAAAATAAATTGAAAATACATGTCTTAAAATGGCAAACATTATTCACTTTAGGGTATGTAACTTCTAATATGTATATATTTTAATTGCTTTAGCTGGGTGATGGAGAGACAAAGAGAACTGGGAGGAGGGAGCAATGCATTTTATACATATTAACCCTTGGATCCTCAGAACAAGCCTATGGATTATGAATAATGATCATCTTTGTTTTAAGGATGGAGAAACTGAAGCTCAGAGCTCTGAACTGTCTTGCCCAAGACTGGATAGCTAATAGGTGATAGTGTGTGCTATACATAAAGTGAAGCTGCTCAGTCGTGTCCGACTCTTTGTGACCCCATGGACTGTAGCCTACCAGGCTCCTCCGTCCATGGAATTTTCCATGCAAGAGTACTGGAGTGGGTTGCCATTTCCTTCTCCAGGGGATCTTCCTGACCCAGGGATTGAACCCAGGTCTCCTGCATTACAGGCAGATGCCTTACCGTCTGAGCCACCAGGGAAGTTACTGAGTGCTATACATAGTACTTTGCAATTTATTATTATTCATTTTTACTTGACAACATAATAATCCTGTCATTTATTTACTAAGTTCCTGGTATGTGTCATACATAATGTTAGGAGAATTTTGCATGGAACAGAAATAGCCTCTGCTCTCATGAAGTAGGAGACAGATAATTGAAAAATCGAAACCATGTGATCTATGCTGTATGATAGGAGAAGTTCAGGGTACTGTGGGGACATATGACAATACCTAATTTAATCCGGAAGTGGTGCACACATTTATTATCTTCATTGCTCATGACTGTATTATTTCAAATAATCTTTTTATTTTAGAATAGTTTTGAATTTATGGGAAATTTGTAAAGATAGTACAGAACATTTTCATATACCTTTAACCAGTTTCACCTAATTTGCTGTCATATGACTGTGGCACACTTGTCACAACCAATGAACTCATCTTGGTACTTTGCTGTTAACTGAGCTCTATACTTTAATAAGATTTCATTAGTCTTTCCATAACATCCTCCTTCTGCTCCAGGAACTCATCCAGGAGCCCATATCACACTTACTTATCATGTATCCTTGGGCTTCTCTGGGTTGTGGCAGTTTCTCAGACTTCCCTTGCTTTTTTGATTCCCTTATTATATTTGAGGAGTTATTGGCTAGAACAATTATAGAATGTGCTTCAACTGATGCTTCTTTTGTGGTTAGACTGGGGTGATGGATTTTGGGGGAACCCCACAGAAGTGAACACCATTCTGAATACATCATGTCCAGAGGACATGCTATCCACATGAATTATGAATAAGTTGACTTGAATCACTTGGCTAAGGTCTGTGTGTGTGATTTCTCCACTATAAAATTACTCCCTACCCTGCATTCCAGATTGTACTTTTAGAAACAAGTCAGTATGTAAAGCCTGCACTTAAGGGATGGGGAGTTAAGTTCCACTTCCTTGAGTGGAGCGTGTGGTTGCATTGTCACACGACATGCATGTTCCACCACGGATTTCCCTAGTGCCCTATTGATAGACATTGAGCTTTTCCCATTTGTATAAAATTTTAAAGCAATGCCACAAGAATATCTTTTATGATTATCCTGGAAGTCCTCAAATTATTTTCTTTAGAAAAATCGTTCTGTAAATAAATTTGGGTCCGAGAGTAGGTATTTTTTAAAAAGACTTTAAATTTTGGTGGTGAATTAACTTTATAGAAAGGGAATACCAATTTACATTGGTGAGTGTTATTTTTACCAAACCATAGAAAGGATGTCTATTATTGCTTTTAATCACTGATGATTTGATAAGCAGAAAATTTAAGCATATAGCGGGTGTACAATTAAAAGAAAGATATAAAATCAAAGTCCTATTTTGACTGAAAAATCGTCATCATTCTTTTGTTTTGCAAGGGAACAAAATGTTAATTCAGTGGGTATTTGCTGGACCATGTTCTCGATAGGTAGATAGTTCCCACTCCACAGGATATTTTAGTCTAGGAATGGAGGTAACATTAAAAAAAGCTCAAATTATTTCTGCAACTCAAATAATACCTCCAATTCAAATTGTGCTTATATTTATTCTGTTAAAATTTCACAGAATTCCTGTTTAGACTGTCTACATGACTTTTCATGTTGAAAAAAGTGGTGAAGATTGCTTGAAGTATTTCTGCAGTGCTAAAATTTATTTAACATGAAATTTAGAGACCTACATAGATGGAGAGATTATTGGTGCATGAAAGAAACTTACACTCCAAACAGAAATTGTTTATGTAAATATCGGACTCTGAACAGTTCTTCACTGAGGAAATCTGCCTTTGTGAGTTCACAGATGCCAAATGGGAAGTGATTATGAAAGAATTATGAATTCCAAGATGTAGTGTTACGTGCGCCTAAGTTTAGATTCCCAAAGGGACCAATTTACTAATACTAAGTGGATGAGCACAATGGGATATGGTGGAAACAGAACTGCACAGATTCAGTAAGTGTGGAAGTGAATTTTAAACAAATAACAGTAATGTGGGTGTTTCAAAGGACGGAGATTTTTTGTCCTAAACCCTATACTTATTTGGGATGATCTTAATGTACTATATTTAGATTGGGGACCAGAGGAAAAAAGTTCTGAGAGTATTAATAGCGAAATCTACCGATTCTGTGAAATCTGACTGGGCAGAGTGATAAGAAATTGGAAATCATTTAGAGACAATCAAAATCTAAAAATGGATACGGATTCCTTTCTTAGAGGGACATTTTCAGCTGTTCTTCAGTGAATTCAATTACTTTTCTGCCTCGCTGCTCATCAGTTCCTTGTTTATCCCAAGGAGAACTGTGCCGTTGATGGTTCCGTTTTAGAAAACACTTGGATCAGTAGGACAAGAGGTGAAATTTGAAAACTGTTTCATTAAGGTCAGAAATCTATGAAGCTCTGCCCCTTCCTCTGTTCCTTCTCATTCCTCCTTTTCCGCTTCATCTTCCTCCCCCTTCCCTCTCCTCCCTCCTTCCTCTCTGTCTCTCTCCTCCTCCTACCCCTTCTCTTTGTCCCCACCTCCTCCTCTTCCTTCTTTCTTCCCTCTCCCCCTTCCTCCCCTTCTCTACCCTCTCCTTCCCCCTTCTCCTCCTTTGTCTTCTTTTCTTCCTCTTCATTTGCTTTTGCTACTGCTGCTGCTAAGTCGCTTCAGTCGTGTCTGACTCTGTGCGACCCCAGAGACAGCAGCCTACCAGGCTCCCCCATCCCTGGGATTCTCCAGGCAAGAACTCTGGAGTGGGTTGCCATTTCCTTCTCCAATGCATGAAAGTGAAAAGTGAAAGTGAAGTCGCTCAGTCGTGTCTGACTCTTATCGACCCCATGGACTGCAGCCTACCAGGCTCTTCCGCCCATGGGATTTTCCAGGCAAGAGTACTGGAGTAGGGTGCCATTGCCTTCTCCATCATTTGCTTTTACTGTTTGGCAATCAATCATCTTCTGTAGTAGAAAGACTGTGTCTGCTCCTATTATATGGTATTCCTGGGTAGTTGATTTTAAGAGCTAAACTCTGCCTAGCTTAAAGTACAGAGGACAAAGAGCTCTGGCTATCCTCTGAAACCATGGTGGTTTTTTAGTCTCCAAGTCCAGTTAAAATCATTCTTAGTAGAACAGGTAAGCAGGAGACGGGATGGGATTGTAGAAAACATTCTTCATAATGTAATTGTAGCAGTGGTCAGTGCTGTGGCTTTGGTTCATGTAGCGAACCATTATTTTTTAGTGATAATGCCCAACATGTATCCAGGGAAATGATACCTGGAAGAATCAATGGGTACAAAGCCCACTTTGTGGTGACACTGTGCCCTAGGACAGTCCATGGCCCCATAAAGCTAGAATGGTCTTACATCACAATTCCTGCCCCCAAAAAGCAACTCCAGTGCCCTGTGACTTGGAAATCCATCCCCAGAGCCATTCCCCTTTCTAAAATGGGTATATGTGAAATGGAGTTTAAATATTTTCTGTGTGGAGTTTGTCCCTTCGGGAATGAGGTTCAAGGGCCATTATTTCCATTTAGAAGATAATCCTGAAATTCTTTGTTTATATCACTGGCCTGTCTGATCTAGTCTGATGGATAGCACATTCTAATCTAGAAGTTATTTTCACTTTCTCTCTTACAAAGTTGTATTGATTGGTTAATCCATGTTAGATATAAGGCGTTACAAAATTATTTTCAGTGATTCAGAGTTCTATGTTTACCAAAGTCTCTGTATAACAAACATTAATTTCATAAGGCATTCTAAACAAAGCTACATTTTAACCTATAGTTTGGAAACACTACTTTACATCTGGGCTTTACAGATGTAACACCTATTTTCTATGGAGCTGAGTTGTGTTCTGGAGTCTGGAGCCTGGAGCAGAGTAATCTTACGCTGGGCTTTGAGCAGAAAGCCATCAAGAAGGATCCTGGCAAATCAGAACTGGATTTTATAGGATGATTCTTTGTGAGGCCCAGTTCTAGTTTGTCAGAATGCCTACAAAACAAGACAATTTCATGAACTAAGTGCAAAACAAAAAGCAAAACCAGAAGCAAAAACACATACATAGACACTTGAACTGCTGCTGCTGCTGCTAAGTCACTTCAGTCGTGTCCGACTCTGTGCGACCCCATAGACGGCAGCCCACCAGGCTCCCCCGTCCCTGGGATTCTCCAGGCAAGAACACTGGAGTGGGTTGCCATTTCCTTCTCCAATGCATGAAAGTGAAAAGTGAAAGGGAAGTCACTCAGTCGTGTCCGACTCTTAGTGACCCCATGG
Organism: Bos taurus; assembly: GCF_002263795.3. Lineage (NCBI taxonomy): Eukaryota > Metazoa > Chordata > Mammalia > Artiodactyla > Bovidae > Bos > Bos taurus. The sequence goes on along the minus strand of NC_037333.1, from coordinate 43,538,635 downwards.
ACTGCAGCCTACCAGGCACCTCCATCCATGGGATATTCCAGGCAAGAGTACCGGAGTGGGGTGCCATTGCCTTCTCCGAGACACTTGAACTAGTGAGATAAAAACATCTCATGGGTTAATTTTGTTGATGTCATCTGGTTTCATGCTTTATGTTACTACTGACCATATAGTTACTATTCATTTTATGTTATCACAAGCATGTAGAGTCAGTGAAAATTAGTTGTTTCTTTTTAACATGACAGCAGGAACCATAGCATATTCTCGAATGGAAATCTAGAATGTGCTTCAACCTGCCCACTCTCCTCTGACAATTGCCTATTGAGATCACCTGAGAAATTCCAACTAGCTTTTAAGACTTAAATGAAATCTCACCTCCTTCTGGAAGTATCCCCGAGTTAATGGAAGAGTTGGCACTTTCTCTGCTATGTTCCATGTAGTACCTTCTATAGTTCTCTGTTACAAGATGGAATTCGTTACATTGCTGCAACTGTTGATTACATGTCTCTTGAGTTTCTGAAGGCAGGAATGGTATTCTTTCATCTCTGTGGATAAACAGAGGAGTGCATAGGCAAGAGAAGGCCCTTAATACATATTTGGTAAATGAATTGATGGATGAGAGAGACCCACAAGTTTTTATAGGTTCTGGTAAATTGCTGATTACACTTTAGAAATTTAGACCAATAAGGGGATGCCTGAAAATTCAGGGTTCCACAGAAGATTTTAGGGATGTAAAAAGGGTTTAAATATATTTAAAAATCTATACAGTTAATTATATACAGATTCTGACCACTTTTAAGCAATGGAATATGAGAAGACATAGCTTAAATTAATGAGAATGATTTTTTTCCTTGTTAAGAGTAACATGCTTTAAAAAAAATCAGATTTTGAAGGTTCTTATTATGTTTTCTCTCTCAAAAGTTTTGTGTTCCTTAGCCTCGGTGTTCTCATAGGTAAAACTTAGATCATATCTACTTCTCCAGAGTAATGGTGAGGGTTAAATTATGAGATTCTATGTAAAGTTCTCAGCATTAGTGTCTGCACATAGCTGATTAAATGGTAGCTGTTGTCAGCATTGGAGTGAGCCTGTCTCTGACTCCTAGGTTTGTGGCATTTATTAGTGAGCTACCCTCTAATGTTTACCCTCTCTAATAATTAAATGGGCTAGAAATTCATTTCCCAGAGAATGTTCATACATAGGGCAAACCCCACAAAATCTGAGAGTTCCTAACACTGTAGAATCCTGTGACCATGATAATCTTTGAAATGTTCTTTGAATTCTTTAGAAGAGTGTGTTGACGTTTTTTAATTGTTGTTATTTTTTAAATTATTCTTTGACCGAGGGGGCAATAAGGTGAGGATGCTCATTGCATTTATACATTATTTTTGCCCATCTGTCGATGAATTAGTCTTTAATTTGGGCTGAGCCATTTTGGTATTTCAAAACAAACAAACATTTTGAAACAGCACAGGAAAAATGTCATTATGGATTTTAATATGTTTACTATGTTTTATTTTGGGGGATTTTGATATGCAAAATTCCTATTGAAATGCAGAGGACATCACCACCATTGATTTGAATACTAAAAATAAGATGTACTCATGTTCTTCTTCCTTTTTTTCTCCTTATTTGAGTAATTGTATGGTTCAGAGCTAAATGACAAGGAAAACAGAATGTTAAAAAGCGTTAACACTGAGTGAGCTGCCCTGGTCAGGCAGTCATCACCGTGGACTCCGTCCAGCCCAAAATAGCCTAGATGAGCCTCTGAACAAGAGCAGCTGTGAAGGCTTCTCCCTGACTCCAAGGGGGCACCCAGCGGGGCAGCCACAGGGGATGCCTTCTAGCTGCCAAAGCCCGACCTTTGCTGGGCAGCAGACACACTGTCTCCTCACAGCTCTTCTTCAACATGGAAGTAATGTCCTAGAGGGCTGGAAGGAAGGTTCAGTCACTGTCTCTCATCACTCTCTGGCTTTTGTGTGTGTGTGTGTTCCTACCTAATGAAAGGGGTCATGCCATTACCTCTCTGAGTGTCCTCCTCTGACTTCTTCGCCTCTTGAACTTGCCTTCATTGTTCACATTTCGCTTTACATCACATCTTCAAGGAGGCCTTCCTTGTCGCCCTTTTTCTCTTCTCTGCTTCCTTACCATGATGCATTTTCATCAGTCTTTCAGAGTCTGTTTTTCTGACTCTAATGCAAGCTCCTCAAAGGCATGTCTTATTTGTCATTGTATCCTCCAGTGACTACCTAGCATGATGTATGACAGGTACTAAGTGTGCAATAATTTAATGAAAGAATGAGTAAATGAATGACCTGGAAAGTTGTTGGACCAGGAAAAGATGTGCATTTTTCCTTTTAAATAACAAAGTGTCACTGGGTGCCTCTACCTTCCAAAGAGGGACTTTTCATGGTTCCTCAGACTTTCTCTGCAACAATTCTTACTCAGGATACTCAAAGGTGCTAAAATTAAACCTATGGCAAGGACCAGAAACTATATTTAGCAGAAACATTTTTTTTTTTTTGCTGATTTTCTTTGAGCAACTCCTCTACTTACTCAGTTCAGTTTTTTATTTAAACCTCTCTGGAGCCTCTACTCTAGATCTCATAGGATCCATTTTGGCCACTCCAAGTCCCCCATGGGTCTCAGCACTAGATAGGTTCTCTGGACCTACCACCAAGCCCAATTGTGCTTGCGCATGTTGTTTTTCTGATTTTGCTGAGTTCTGTTGAGATGAACAGGATGTTTGTTGAGGCACGTCCCTTTGGGATACTGTGAAAAGGGACTGATCCTAAATAATGAGAAATTGTATAATTGAATGGGCTGTGATGATGAGGCAGAAAAAACTACCACATATGGCTCTGTTCTTCCTCATGGGGAGAGAGAGACAGAGGGATCATTTCTGTTTCTGGTAGAAATATATTAACCAGTTCAGACCTGCAGGGTACAAAATGGAATAATGAGCACCCCACAAGTAAATTTATGCTCAATGATTAGACAGTTGGCAGTATCTTCTCCCCTTTCTGGAAGAAGTACATCTATTGAGGACAGACAGAAATTCAGTTTAAAAGGGGGAAAACGATGAAGAGAGTCAATAGAATTTACATGTGGGTTAACTTTTTTTTTTTTTTCAGTCAAAAGAAAAGAGAAGTTGTGAGCTGGGAATTGAGAGTCATTTATGTCCTCTACCTCTGGCTTAGTGCCAATCTTTAACTTTGGGCAGAAATGGTGGAACTTTTTGACTCCATTTTATAGTTCAGAATGGGATCAACAGCACTTTTGCACGCATCATCATACATCGCTTGAGCTCCCTACGTTGGTGAGAGAAAGATTACCCAAATAAACAAAAGATGAATTTTACTTGTAAAGCTACCGTAGAGGAAGGGAAAGTGGGGTAAATCAGTGGATGCTGACGGATTTTGCAGTCTTGTAGTTTTTCCTGCCTTTTCTCCTCTTTTCTAATGCAAAAGAGAGATTATCGAAAGAGTTATGTCATTCTGTAGATTAGGAAACTTGCGGTTTTTCTCTGTGGCATCTACCCTCATGGTACCGCCGTTGGTCTCTGGTTTCAGTGACTTTGCATAGAAAGTGCCTCTTCACTCTTGGGCATTATCTGGACGTCTATGCTTTTGATGTCTAGTACACGCAGGATTCAGTACCTTACCCTGTTCTGGGATCTTATTTCTTGTTTTTTTTTTTGTGATTACCCTTCTTGGTTCCATCTGTTGCTTTCCATGTCTTATAATCTCTATCCCTCAGTTCTTTGCACCAATAGAGTAAAACCCAGAGCCCAACTGCTCAGTTCATATTCTGGTTCCTTCAAATATCTGTGTAAAGTAGGCCTGACTGTAGTACTTACATTATAGGGATGTCCTGGGGATGAGACGTGCTATGGAAATGGCTTAGAACTGTACCTAATACATAGTGGGTACTCGGTATGGTCTAGCTTTGGTTATTAGCTCTCAAAATCATACTGATAGATCAGTTATATCTAAAGGCTTTGTGATGATACTGGCTTATTTTAAATGAAATCAGTTAAATTTTTTTTTTTCTGGATGTGAGCATGAATGAATAGGCAATACTTAATACTCACTAAGTTAAAAAGACATACTAATAAAAACTTACGTGCTAAAACTATGAGAAAATTTAATCCATCTGTCATGTTGAAAATATAGAAGTCTGGTTATATACAGGGTTAACATTTAGATACTACCCAGCTTTATAATTCTTTCTTAAAGGTCCGCATGTAACTGTGGTACTACAGCATCAGCTGCTGCTGCTGCTGCTAAGTCGCTTCAGTCGTGTCCGACTCTGTGCGACCCCATAGACGGCAGCCCACCAGGCTCCCCCGTCCCTGGGATTCTCCAGGCAAGAACACTGGAGTGGGTTGCCATTTCCTTCTCCAGTGCATAAAAGTGAAAAGTGAAAGTGAAGTCGCTCAGTCGTATCTGACTCTTAGTGACCCCATGGACTACAGCCCACCAGGCTCCTCCGTCCATGGGATTTTCCAGGCAAAAGTACTGGAGTGGGGTGTCATTGCCTTCTCCAACAGCATCAGCTAGGATAGTGAAATGATTAACACCAAGAGCTTTAGACTCAGGTAGTCCTGAGGCTGAATTCCGCTTCTGCAACTTACTAGTTAGGTTACTATGAGCAAATCATTTAAACTTCCAATACTCATTTATTTCCTGGTCTACAAAACAAATACTATTGCCTACCACATGGTTCGTCGTTATATTAAAATGAGATGCTACATGTAAATCATGTTGGTATCTGGCATAAGGAAAGTACTTTATAGAAACAATCATATTGCACACCTCTGGGGGAACCATTCAACACTGTATTCTCTGTAAATGGCACCCATTTGAGTTGTATCGTAAGTGGCTCCCATAGAAAAATTGGACTCTACTAACAGTTTCGTTATGATGATACAACTAGGAAAATGACCTGTGAGCCAGAGATACATGATTTTCTGCTCTTTCTCTGCCAAATGTATAAGCAGGAAAAAAATGGTCCAAACTGGTGTATTAGAAATTAGCAGTGTTGTTTCTCTTTAATTTCACCTGAGGGATTTCTTGAATGTGTGTTGTCTTTATCAATGTTTCAAATCTGTGACCCTTAGGAAACTTACTGGGGGAAAGAGGATGTGTAATTTTTCTGGTTGCCAGGGCTTGATCCTGCCCACCCCACCTCCCAGGCACGTGGGTACTGTAGACAGCCCTTTCAGGAGGTGGTACCAGGACACCGGTAGTATGTTGCAAGAAGAATCCTTGGCTTAGCCCGTGAAGCAGAGAATGTGATCCCTAGCTGGGAGCCAAACCACAAGCATGTGAGCAGTACCTCGAGTCTGGTTTCTGCCCAAGTACATGCAGGGGAGTGGAAAAGACAGGGAACCTTTGTGAAAATGATGCAGCCTCACATGCAGAGACAGTTCCACAGTGTCTGGTGGGATATTTCACCTCTGTCCCAGAGGAGATGCGTTGTTTCTTGTTTACCTAGAATCATCTGCTTTGAAAAGCGAAAACTGACTCCTTCATTTCCTAGACCTGGGGTCTAGAAAGCCACTCAAGCTAAATGAGCCTCAGTTTCTTCATCTATAAATTGAGACTAATACAAACTTTTCTGCCTATATTATAGTGTCTAGCCCAGAGTTACTGCTCAACCAATATTTGCTGTAAACATAACCGATAAGATGGACTTCACTACGGTGGCTACCTAGTTCTGTTTCTTCTTGTTGTTATTAATCAACAGAGCGTCTCAGGTGCCATTGTTGCAGGAAGTTGAAATTGCCTTCCTGAAGTTTCTCCATCATCTCACTTATCACAATCCTAATTGTTCCAGAGATCTAAGGGTTCTATTTAGTTTAGAGGATCCAGCCTTTTTTAAAAAAATTCTTTAAATGCCAGGGTATCGGGACAAGTGGGTGCCATGCTTTCTATTAGCACCGGTACTTCTGTTGCTATCTGTTGCTACCACACAGTGTTGCTGTTGGATGGTGGTCCTGCAGTGCTCAGTGAAGGCTGGTCCACTGCTCTGAAGGGGGCTTTGCTGCTGTAAATCTCTGTGCAGACCCAGTGATGTCCCCTGCTTGGGCTCCAGCTTGCCAGGTTCTTGCAGCACATTCTAGGTTAGTGTTCCTCAGAGCATTATACCAAGACACAGTAGCAGAGGCTCTGGGTGGATTTCCAGTCTCCACCAAATCCATGCTTCCCCATGTCACCTTCCTGTGGGTCCTCTCTGGGACCTGAATTGAGACTGCCTCATGCTAATAATGAGATTCCAATAACAAACATTAAATGAAACCGTCCAGTTTCTTTACTCAGGAGTCTCCTTCTCCCCACCACAATTTGTTCACCTCTCTCCAGTGGATGTGTCTGCATAGAAAGGGATATTGGAAGGTGTCTTGTTAGACCACACAGGATATATTACATCTTTCCCAGAAGGAATTGCTGCTTACCTTTACGTAACTAAAGAAAGACTTGCTTTTCCCACCCTTGGCAAATGAGTGGTCAGCAGCTGCCAGTACCTAGCCTTATGTGAATGATTAAGTAATGTATGTGAAAGTGCCTCCTGAACGAAAGCCCTATCAGAGTAAGCTCTTATGATTATTATTAAATGGGCGGCGATGATTTATACACATGGCATAGGGAAGGCTGGCACTCCTGAACTTCAGATGATAGCCAGAAAGTTCTCTGGAATAAAATGCTTTCTAGTGCCTCAGAGTATACTGGGTCAGTAAACTGTTCTCCTTAGTATTGGATTGTGTTTCTTCTTTCACTCCCATTCTGTGTTATCCATTTTTATATTAGTTTCTCTTAACTTAAGCTTCATAAGCCCCCAACCAGTGTTGGGTTAGCAGATGAGTTAGTCCACTCAACAAACCATCCTTTTGTGTGGTGGGGAAGTTGCAAACACATGCTCCTGGAAGCAAAGGAAAAGTTATAGTATTAAGAATGTATAGTGTGCCACATGTGTCAGTACTATCTCATTTAATCCTTGAAACAACCCTGAAAATTTCTTTTCGCATATAAGGGAAGAAAAATGGAAGTGGTGAGCTTCAGGGACAGGCCCAAGTCTGCCTGACTCTTGAGTGGCAAAAGCAAGAGGCAGACTTTATCATCTGTGGCTGTTTTCTGCTCTAGTGCACCCCCTGGCTTCTGGAAAGAGAATGGACGCCACTTAAAAAACAACTCGGAGCTTTCAGACATTTTGGCCTCAGAATAATTGGGGAGAAACTCCAGGCAGCTCCATTCCTTTCTGCTGAGCTTCACCTTTTTTTTTTTTTTTTTTTGCAGGGGGTGGGGGTGGGTCTTCTGATTTTTATTCCCTTAGAGCTACCACTTGCAAGGAGGACTGTGCCCACCTGGCCAATACAAGTTGCTCTTTCTTCCAGAAGCACCCAGTGTTAACAGTCTAGGAGCAGCAAGACTAGAATTCCTAGACTCCATGTGTTGGCTTTCCTTTTTGCAGGGCAAATTGCTGTGGCTTTTGTCAGGGCAAACTTAGCACATGCAGCATGCTGAATAATCAGATGTGGGTACATTAGCAGGAGGGATATAGCTTTCCTTCTTTCCACTGGAATTCTTCCTACTTCCAAGGAATTTCTAGCTTCCTAGATTTATCTCCAATAAGTGTATTTCTATTAAATATAGTTTTTATGTCTCATTTTTAAAATTTTCATCTTGTCAAAACACTTAAAAAAAAACAAACACCTATTTTCTATTCCATCTCCCTTGATGTAAACAGGAACTTTTGCCCAATACCATTTATTACTTTTTCTTTAGTTGCTCATGTTTCTCTTCTGGTGGTTTAGTCACTAAGTTGTGTCTGACTCTTGGTGACCCCATGGACTGTAGCTCGCCAGGCTTCTCTTTCCATATAATTCTTCAAGCAAAATTACTGGAGTGGGTTGCCATTTCCTTTTCCAGGGGATCTTCCCCACCCAGAGATTGAACCTGGGTTTCCTGCATTGCAGGTGGGTTTCCTGCATTGCATTGTTTACTATCTGAACCACCAGGGAAGCCTAGGTTTCCCTACTTACATGGAATGTTTGCTATGCATTTCCTTACCCACCTGTCTTTTCTAAAAGCATAGTTGGGGCTCTATCTCCAGATTAGGCCCACTTATGCTATTTACTAGCTGTGTGATCCTAGAAAAGTCATTACATATCTCTGACCTTCAGTCTATAAAATGGAAAGAATAACATTACCTCCCTGAAGGCAGAAGCAGCGTAGACTAGATACTTTCCAGCTAAAGTCCATTCAGGACTTTCTCTGTCTCTTCATGTACTTATGTCCTTTTAGAAATCTTTCAATCTTTGTTGATTTTTACCTTTGATTTTTTTGTCACATATTCCTTATACCTTTCTATAATTTTTCCTTTGCTTGTACATCTTACGATTTCCATTTGCTGAATCAGTGACTGAATTTGCTTTCTGCCTGCTACCTATCCATCACCACCACCACCACACTATCTGCCGAATACCCACTCTGTACCTGGCTTTGTGCTGAGTGCTAAACATGACTTCCATAATTTCTTTCAAGAACTCTGACTGTTGAGTAATCCCATTTTATAGATAAGAAGACTGAGGCTTATAGAGGTAAAGTCACTCACTGAGTTCACATGCTAGTAAGTGGTGGAACCAGAATATGGGCCTGGGTATCTCTGACACCAAAGATGCCCACAGCTTCTGTGCCTTTCCACTAGCTACTGTTTATCCAGCACCTACCACATATAAGCCACTTAGCATGGATCACCTCTTTTTACCCTTACAACCATAGGATAAATTAGGTATTATTATTTCATTTTGCTGCTGAGGATAACAACGCTTAGAAAGAGATGTTAGGTAAGTACGCCAGAGGCACTCAGCCAATAAATGTTCTCAAGTCCAACGTCAGATGACCTCCTTTCTCCCTTCCTTTCTGCTCTATGCTTTGTGAATGAATCAGGGAATGAATGGGTCACCTTCCTTTCTTCCTCTTTTCCAGTATTCTTTGCTTTCTTTATTCTCCTTTGGAGAGAAAAAAAGATGACTTGACTTTACAAATTAAAAATCTAAAACATACTTGAAGCAAAAAAAAAAAAAAGATGGAAGGGGAGGGAGTAGCAGCCAAAAAGCATGAATAAACCAGTCCGTCTGTACTAACCTTCCACCCAGAGGTGACCACTTTCCTTTTTTTCCCCCTCCTTCCTTTCCTGCCCTTGCCTTGACATCCTCTTAGCCAGGAGCCACATTCCTTCTCCACCTCTCCCAGGACAAACTCCCTTTGGGGGTCCGACTTTCCCCGCTGCATTGCTTGGCACAACGTGCGACACACACATTTGCAAAACTAATCAAGTGTGGCGGGGACAGGGAGTCCCAGCCCGGGCTCTGGAGGCAGGAGCGGCTGCCCAGCCACACGCAGTTCCCTTTCCCTGGCCCCAGGGGTGGGGTGAGCCAGCGACTCCCTGTAACTGAGCCCCGGCTGCCCCTCATGGCCCGGGAAGTAACACAGGCCCTAGCAACGGAAAATGCCATCTGACACTCTGGGCAGCGGGCAGCATGTGCAGGGCCACCTCTGGGAGTCTTTCGTTCTAAGCCAAAGTTCAGCTGAAGGGCAGTAGCCACGCCAGAAAGTCATGTGGCTCTCATGTTGGTTAGTGTGTCACTTTGAACAGCTCTTATCTGATATTATTATGACTAACCCAGTGCTGACAGCAAGGGACAGATTATAGGGGCCATGTGACAATTATTTAAGGCATCACAGAGGGCACTCGTGCAGCTTGTATTAACCCGTTCTTTCCAGGATCACTTTCCCATAAGAGTCTGTCCCCTTGAGAGTCTGGGGGCGTGCGGAAGAAACAAAAATTTCCCCTGGACCTCAGAGGGTCCTCCTGGTTCCCACGTGGATGGCCCCTCAGTAGCAATTTATTTTTGTCCCTATAGCTTGAGTGGTACGTGCTTTTTCAGTTTAAAAAAAAAATCAATGGTGATGGTTGTTCATATTTCAAAACCTTTCTTTCCTTACACCTTGTACTGATAAAATTCTATGCCTTTGTCGTTGTTGTTGCTAAGGTTGATCTTTAAGATATTAGAGAACTGCACTGAAGTCCTAGCTAGAGAAATAGTCCTTCAGTGTCACAACTAAATGTCAGCAGTGAGAAGGCGTTCCTCCCTGCGATATGATTGGCGTCTTGGACGGGGCAAAGCAAACATAAGGAATGCTATGATTTATTATTTATATGCTGCCCTAAGTGTCCACAGAAGGGCACAATGGTCGCAGCTGCATGATGGCTGCCTTGCCAAAAATCAGATTCACAGCCACTCTTAATAGGTGCAAACTATTACATATACAATGGGTAAACAGCAAGGTCCTATTGCATAGCATAGGTAACTACATTCAATATCCTGGGCTAAAACATAATGGAAAAGAATATATTTAAAAAATGGATATATGTTTATAACTGAGTCACTTTGCAGTATAGTAGAAATTTACACAACATTGTAAATCAACCATACTTCAATAATTTTTTTTTTTAATTCACAGCCACTCATGTGGCTGAGAAGGATTTTGCTCTGATTGAAGTCATGTGAAGCAGTGTAAATGATCTTTATGTTTGAGTGAAAAGAAATGTCAACCCTTATTGGGGACTTAAAAGTAAATAAAACAGAGTGTTTGGATCAAAATGTGGATGGCATCATCTGAATCATGTCCTGGGTGCAAATATATAACCAAGTTCAGTGGGATACCCTGGGGGGAAAAACAATGGGATCTCAGAGCTTTAGGAGATGTTGGAAAACAGCCATGTTTTGAGGATTTCCTTTTGTGAGTTCAGGCCCTGTTAACATTCAGCTATAAAATGGAATAATAATAGTACCTTCCTTATTGGGTTGTTAAAAAGATTTAATGAAAAGAGACTTAGACAGACTTAGCCTAGGGCACAATGAGTGCTCAATGAAAGATGACAGGTGTTAGTCTAGTTATTATTCTTGTTATTGTCATTGTTGCATGCTTGGCAACAGAAGGCAGAAAGCTTTGAACACAGGCTTAAAATGTTGACATTTCCAGGATGATTTCAACCTTGGGGCCACTTCAGTCTTCCTACTGAGTGTCAAGCAATTCAAAACTCCTCTCTGCACATTCCCATGAATGCCGCACCCACCCTGCCCCCTCCAGGACAGTGCCTGCTACTGCCTTGGTCACTGACATCCAAAAATGTTTCCTCTTTTTTACTGTGAAGGGAACGAGACCACTTCTGGTAAAATGATAGAGCGAGTGGGAGGAGCTCTGGAGGCAGCATCAGCCTCATCCTATTGCTCCAAGCAGTTCAGCTCTGGCTCCAACTTGCATGTGCCATTCACCTGTACAACATGTCTGTGGTTCACTGGCCCCCCATCCTTAGATGGTGTTTTACGGAACATCTATTGTGATGCCGACACATGTTAGGGAGTTTCATTCATCCATCTCAAGCAACTTATCAAAGTTTTCCTTCTACCACATCCAGTGCTGCCCTCTGTCTCACTTTGTCCACAACAGTGCTTTCGCATTCTTTATAGATTGGTGCTCCGTGTCCCTCCCCATGTGACCTAACCTTTAATCCAGTTTTGGTGAGTTACTTATTCATTTATTTAACAATACTTATTGAGTGTCTGTTTTGTGCCAAACATTCTTCTAGGGCCTGGAGATACAAAAAAAAGAAGAAGAAGAACTTAGAAGCCCAGAATAATTTTGCTCCCTCTGTTCTTCCACCCACCAGAAATTGTGGATTTTCCCCATTAAGGAAATTCTACTCATTGGTGGCCGCTTACAAGGACAGCTGTGTATCCTTATATGCTAGGTGCTGTAGCAGATGAGTATACCAGGCCAGAAGGGTAAACTGTTAAACTCGAGAATGGGCCACTTTTTCGTGTTACCTTTCTTCTGATGAATCAGATCAGGGTTGATATCCAGCTGATATTATGGCAGTGTCAGTTGTCAAAATAGTGATATGCTCGTGGGTAAATAGCTGCTGCCTAAGCTCTCTGAATGCCCAGCTCCCTGTTACCTTGGCTTCTGTTCTTAGGGCCCTCTAGAATATATTCTGATTAGTTGGTGTCCATTTCCATATAAGCTGTTATGTCTATGAACATTTTTGAGGCGTAGCACCATTTATTTCCATGATGTGGGAATCAATCATTGTGAGCTGCATTTTGACTGAGGGCAGTGTAGCACACAGTTGAAGATTCTGGACTGCCTCAAAATTCCATCCCTTCTGATTGGTGTGATTTTGGATGAGCTATTCTCAATTCTTTATTTTTCCTGTGTGTAGATGAGGAGAATAGTAATACCTAGACCCCAGACTGCCTAAGGCTACAGCAAGGATAAATTAGTTTAGACATCTATAGCACCTCGGAAAGTATTTCAACATGGTAAGTGCAAAGCAAGAAATATCATTTATTTTTATTGCTATTAGATATTTTGGCAAAGCTCATGTCCAAATTTAATTCAAGAAAAGGTGAACCAGGTCGAATTACTCTCTTCTCTAACTGCAAAACAAAACAAACTCCAAGAAAGAAACTGTAAACCTTTTCTAAAGGGATGTGAAGTAAACATATGAAATTCTTATTTTTCTGACATAATAAGATGATAGTATCTTTAAAATATCTATGTGTAGGCTATGGGTGTATGTGCATTTTTGTGAGAGATCTTGTATTGAATAATTGTTGTTTGTTTGTGTGTGGTGGATACAGAGATGGGTCAGAGTCCCTTTGTCATCAATGAGCTCATTGTCTACTGGGAGAAACAGATATATAAACCAATGATTATAATATGCTAGATGCTGTAGCAGATGAGTATACCAGGCCAGGAGTCCTGAGCAGAAGGACCTAACCTAGCCTCAAGGTGTCAGCAAGATCTCTCGGCCAAGCTGACATCTTAACTGATTCTTAGAGATGTGAGAAATGGAAAAAGGCCCAGAAAGGGATTTTGGGTAGTGCTTGAACATGGCATGAGAAAGAATATTCTTTTGGAAATTGGGAGGGGGTAAGAGTTGGGCACGACTGAGTGACTTCACTTTCACTTTTCACTTTGATGCATTGGAGAAGGAAATGGCAACCCACTCCTGTATTCTTGCCTGGAGAATCCCAGGGATGGGGAAGCCTGGTGGGCTGCCATCTATGGGGTTGCACAGAGTGGGACACAATTGAAGCGACTTAGCAGCAACAGCAGCAGCAGGGATTGATAAGAAGTCAGGCTGGAGGGATGGTCAAGGCCAGTTCAGAGAAGTCCTCCCCACCATTTTCAAGAGCTCCTTTTTGATCAACAGGGAGGTCCTGAAATGAGGTAAAACAAGGTGGGTGTGTCTAGAGTTGTGTCTTAGAAAGATCACTAGGGCGAGGTTGATGAAGGCCTGAACTAGCCCACTGGGAGTGAAATGGAGAAGAAGAGCTGGATTTGGAGTCACGAGGAATGAAAAGTGATGACTATTTCTAGTTTGGGTGGATCTTGCTACTACTTTCCCAGTGATGCAAAAAATATAGACAGAGAAGCAGCTGGGTTGGAGGAAGTATGTGAAGATACAGCTTACATACAGTTTCTCTGGACTTTCAGAACATCAGTGGTTGGTAGCCATTTGACTCAGAGGCTGAGAGGGGGCACTGTGGGCTGGAGACATGGATATGGGAATCGTTCTTGTAGTGATGATAGTTGAAACCTTAAGAGGCAATTACATCCTCCAAGGAAGAGTGAGAAGAGCAAGCAGAGTGGGCTAAGAACAGAATATAGGGAACACCAACGTTATAGGGATGGGACACTGAGAAACAGCATTTGGAAAGGCAGAGAACCCAGAAAACACAGTATGGCTACAAGCAAATTCAAGAGGGTCATGTAGACAAATCGTCTTGACCAACTAGTACTCCTCTGTTTTTATACTTTTTTGGTAACATGTTGGGTTTAAAGCTGTATAGACACTACCTTGATTTCCTTGACTGGAAATATATGTAGATATATTTTAGTATTTTTCTTAAGTACCATGTTTTATGACAGGTAACTTTAAGCATTTAACTGATTTTTTTTTTCTTTTTTGCCTGTAGACTGAAATCATAGTGGGCTTCCCTGGTGACTCAGATGGTAAAGAATCTGCTTGTAATGTAGGAGACACAGATTCGATCTCTGGGTCAGGAAGATCCCCTGGAGAAGGGAATGGCTACCCACTCCAGTATTCTTGCCTGGAGAATTCCATGGACAGAGGAGCCTGGGGGGCTACAGTCCATGCGGTCACAAAGAGCTGAACACGACTGAGCAACTAACACTTTCACTAAAATCAAAGTATAAAGTAGGACATGAAAACGATCTTTCTCTGTCCTCTCATGTCTCACCTCTTCCAGTGAAAGCTAGACTCATAAAACCTTTCGTTTGAGCCCTGGACTGAGTTTAGGTCAATTCTTCTTTTTAACAGAATCCATTCCATTTTCTCTCATCATCCTCAAAAGATGATCCCTTCACCGCTTTCACATTCTTTCATGAAATGTTTGTCCTAAATCTCTTTTATTTTGAGTGGCACTTATAAACTAGACTCTAGCACAGAGCAGATGTATTCATTTAATAGTTTGCTTTGATGGCTCCTTTAAGAGGCTTTATAATCTTTATATTTTACCTTTGGGTTTGGAATTTTATGCTCCTTTAACAGGTGTATTACCTTCATCAGATGTTTTCATTTTAAGCTGTTGACTTATAAACACATGGCCTGCGGGGATTGGTGTGCAGAAAATTTATTCACTTACAGATTTATACTCCTATTCATTTTTGTATTTAGTGCAGGGCTATGCAGAGAACCTTAGATTGATTGATAATGACAGTTCATTGGTAAAAATGACTCTTTTGATGACCAAAATAATTGTTTCTTCCAGTTGACAATGGGTCAGTGAAAGATCACTCATATTGAGAGGATTTTTAGAAAAGTTAATTAAAAAAAAAATGCTTTCTGGCCCATATTTAGTTCTCTAGGTTTGCATTTTAGAAGAAAATTGTGCTTACACATCTCTTCTGAGAACACTTGAAGGCTTGTCTTTTAAGCTATTTAATTGTTCAAATAGTTCACACTTTTCAAAATCTAATGTGTTTTGTTCCACACTGATGTTTTCTGAGCTTCTGACCATGAACTATCAGTTTCTATAAAAGAGAGGAAAGGCAGAGAAAGCCATGCTCCTGTTGGGGTGTGAAGGAGGGTGGAACAGGGAAGTCTGAAATGAAAACAGTGTGTGTAATCAAGGGGCTAGGTCAGGCAGCCACATCCCTTGTGCCTTTGGTGATGTGGATGAGGACGGAACTCAGGGAGCATCTATGGTGAGGAAGCTGGCCCTGCCTGGGCTTGGTGCTACATGAACGTTTGTGTCTGCAAAAGCTAAACGGTCCCCAGAGCCTGTGATTGGAGTCCTGTCTGAGAAAAAAATGGAATAAAAGATTCTTCCTTTACTTTTTGATTTAGAAATTTGGACATGTCTACTGGCTTCCCTGGTGGCTCAGATGGTAAAGCATCTGCCTGCAATGTGGGAGACCCAGGTGCCATCCCTGGGTTGGGAAGATCCCCTGGAGAAGGAAATGGCAACCCACTCCAGTACTCTTGCCTGGAAAATTCCATGGACTGAGGAACCTGGTAGGTTACATACAGTCCATGGGGTCGCAAAGA
Source organism: Bos taurus (assembly GCF_002263795.3). NCBI lineage: Eukaryota > Metazoa > Chordata > Mammalia > Artiodactyla > Bovidae > Bos > Bos taurus. Next base: position 43,522,995 of record NC_037333.1, on the reverse strand, counting down.
GTCGGACACGACTGAGCAACTTCACTTTCACTGTGGACATTAACTGAGCCACCCTTTCTCCAGACAGCCCTGATGGTCCCTGAAAATGGAGTAAAGAATCTCCTAGGAGGTGTCGGGCAATGTACTTGTCTACACAGTTGTTTAGTCACTAAGTCATGTCAGTTCTTTAGCGACCCCATGGACTATAGCCCACCAGGACTGAGCCAGCCCTGAAATTGATTTACCCTTGCCTCCCAGATTTGGAAATAACATCTCCTTAGTAAAGGAGGAGAGTTTAGGCCAACCCTGGGAGGAGATTTCATGGTTTCTCCTTGTGTTCTGGGTTGTGTCCTCTTGAAGAAAACTATGTGGCTTCAGTAAGACCAAAAAGAATAAAAATATGAAGAAGGTGTTGAGGGAAGGAGTAGAATTAAGGAGAAAGTATTTCAAAAGCGAACTTTGGGAAATATTTTATCTCAGGGGAAAGGTGCAGACTGGATTTGATGTCTCTCTCTCTCTTTGATCTCAGGAAGTCAAGTTAAAATTTTACTTATACAATTGGAGCATTTTTGGAACCTATTTCTAAATATATGTTGATCAGGTTATACTCTTTTCACCCCTTTTTATTCTGACAACTCTTTGATGTACTTCTTTTCTAGCAGATATTTCATTCTTTTCTTTTTTTGCATCAAAACTATTTATTGATGATACATTTTCCCTTTGGGACTGTGACTTCCTTGAGAGGAGTATCTATATCTTATTCACTTTTTTGTTTCCATGACTTGTAGTCATTAAATGGTAATCTTTCTCGTATTGTTTGTTAAGCTCAAATGTTAAATGAATGAATAAATGAGTAAATAACTTAATGATTGAGCAAGTGAAGAAGTTATAAAAGTAACAGATACTGCCATGAAATTAAAAGACACTTGTTCCTGGGAAGGAAAGCTAAGACCGACCTAGACAGCATATTAAAAAGCAGAGGTATCACTTCGCCAACCAACGTCCATATAGTCAAAGCTATGATTTTTTCAGTATTCATGTATGGATGTGAGAGTTGGACTATAAAGAAAGCTGCTGCTGCTGCTGCTGCTAAGTCGCTTCAGTCGTGTCCGACTCTGTGCAACCCCATAGACGACAGCCCACCAGGCTCTGCCATCCCTGGGATTCTCCAGGCAAGAACACTGGAGTGGGTTGCCATTTCCTTCTCCAGTCCATGAAAGTGAAAAGTGAAAGTGAAATCGCTCAGTCGTGTCCGACTCTTAGTGACTCCATGGACTGCAGCCCACCAGGCTCCTCTGTCCATGGGACTTTCCAGGCAAGAGTACTGGAGTGGGGTGCCATTGCTGAGTGCTGAAGAATTGATGCTTTTGAACTGTGGCCTTGGAGAAGACTCTTGAGAGCCCCTTGGACTGCAAGGAGACCCAACCAGTCAATCCTAAAGGAAATAAGTCCTGAATATTCACTGGAAGGACTGATGCTAAAGCTGAAGCTCCAATACTTTGGCCACCTGATGCGAAGAACTGACTCACTGAAAAAGACCCTGATGCTGGGAAAGATAGAAGTCAGGAGGAGGAGGGGATGACAGAGGATGAGATGGTTGTATGGCATCACTGACTCGATGGACATGAGTTTGAGCAAGCTCCGGGAGTTGGTGATGGACAGGGAAGCCTGGTATGCTGCAGTCCGTGGGGTCACAAAGAATCAGACACAACTGAGCGACTGAACTGAACTCAACTGGGACAGAGTTGTTTTCTAAAGGAGCAAGTCAAGCATATGACTGTGTTCCTCAGGTGCCTCTTTTGACTTGTGTATCATTTCAGGTTCTCTACTTAATTCCATACATCAATCTGCCCTTTTGTCCAGTGTCTCCAGATATACTTCTCTAATGCTCAAAATCATGGTGAAACTCAGTTGTTAGAAGCAAGTAACCTCCATATCTTTTTACCAAAAATCCCCGCTGTACTGGAGGTGTGATTATTTTCAGAAAAAATAACCTGGAATTGTACAGCAATGGAGGAGTTAAATGGCAGTCAGCAAAATAAAAACCAAAAGCTCCTGAGGAAAAGTCAAAAACTAGAAAATGCAATAGTTAGCTGATAAAATGTGTGCTTTGGTTTCAGCCAACTTTCTTGAACCTTGCCCCATTGCAGTGGCCCCCAGTGGAAGTGGCAAAGAGGTGTCAGTGATAAATCACGCTGCCATGAAACAGTGCAAACTTTAGTAAATTACATGTGGAAGCCAGAGTGGGTACAATTGTGATAGAGCATGGGTAAGCCAGCAGGCTTCCAGTGGTATTGAATATGTATCCGTCTTTAGCCACGGGATGCCTTCTGTTCATTCATAGATGGAAAATGAGTTGGGTGTTTTTCACTGAAGCAAGCATTCTATTGTATCTGTCAGGAGTAAACCAAACAAACACGTGGAGAGTTAAAATGCTGGTGGATGCTTTCACCTCAGATTCAAAGAGTTAGTGCCTTGCTGTGGGTGACTGAAGTCAACTCCTGTTTTTATTCTTGGTTTGTTTTTACCATTAAAAAAATCAAAGGAAAGTGAACTAACTGAACTAATAAAGCTAATCCTCTTAAAACATGACAGAGTTTTTTTTTTTTTTTTTTAAATGAAGCCTAGCCATTGTGTGAACACGTCTGCTCCCTGCTGTTACTGGGGGCAAGAAAGGAGGGACAACCCTGGATGGCTATAGAAATTCAGACCACACGTGGATGTGTACCTGCATATCTTGGCAAGAAAGTGAAGTAGCCTTAGAGATGCTCCGTTCTTGATGTGATGGGATGTTGAGGGCTCCCTGTCTTCTGTTGCATACCAAAGCTAAGAAATCTACTTTGTCTCAGCTGGAATCAATTTCTCTTCAAGTGCCAAACACCCAGTCCATCAGGGGCTAATTTCTCACATGCCTGACATTTCTCCCTTGCACAGAAGGATGTTTATCATTTGTATATTGTTTCCCCCATCAGACTTCAAATTTCATAAGGTCAAAATCCAGTTCCGATAACCTGGGGATCATTCCCTGCTCTGGCTACTTTCTAGGATGATAGGAACATTTCACGAACATTGTGGATATTCCATTAATATTTGTGGAATGAATGATATTATTCCCTGTGGATGGGTAATAAGCAAGGCTAACACACTTAGAAGTGCTCTGTAACATTTCTAGAATTGCCTTATAATTTGGAGGCTAGCAGAGGCATTCTCTTTAGTCATATGTTCCTTGAAACCATGAAGCTATTATTATTACTGCTTTCAGGATTGAACTTCCTTTTGAAAACAGTCCAGTGAATCCATGAAATGTGCACCTGTAAAACCGTGCTTGCGTTCAGCTGCCTCCACGTGCCTTGGACAATAACATCCAAAGAAGCCCCACGCAGAGTGTACTTATCTTGTTAACCCTTCCCCTCCCACCTGCCTGCCTGACGGGATCTCAGCGCTTGCAGACAATTGTGTGGTTTCCAGTGAAAGGTCAAACCAAATGGTGCTCGGGTTCCTGGGGGGCTTTACTCGAGCCGCTGCCTGCTGCGCCCCAGAGTCAAGTGTGGTGCTTGTGTTTAATGTTCGGGCAGCCAGGTTAGCTCACGCAGCTGAGCTGGCTCCAGCTAACTGTAGATGCCAGGAGAAAAGTAGTTTTACATTGCAAGGCGTTTCACTCCCATGGCGCTTCTCTGTGTGGAAACTTTCTCAGGAGTCGAAGAATTCCTCATTCATTCAGTGCAATTCCTTACACTCTCCACCCCCATCTCCCTAACATACACACACACACACACAGAGTTGGTTTTCTGAGGACAAACCTTGGTTGTTTACCGGTTTCCCAGAGTACAAAGTCTTGAAGAGTTGAATTGTGAATGTAATCTGAAGAATCAAAGTCAGCCTCATTCCTTGGGAGAATGTGATGAGTGGGGGAGGAATTGTTCCTTTGCCCGAAGCTCAAAGTGAAGTAGCCCACTCCCTCCCCTTTGAGACAGGCAGTGGGAGGGAGGTGGGAGGATGGCATGGGGGCCTCAATTGTCCTTTTTATAGAAGAACCCCTAGTTCCCTGGGCTGTAATTCTGGTTCCTGGCTGTTTACTTGAGGGGCAAGCCCCAGCTGGGTGGTGTGGCTGGTGAATCCTCAGCAGAACATGAGTTCTGGCTGGGACAGGCTACCTGTTGCTGGGACCGGTTTAGAGAATGGGAGGAACCTTTTTGTTGTTTGCAAACAGGAACCTGAGTTTGGTTTGGCTCTGGTTATTTCAAAAGCAGGGCAAGCAGGAAAGAGGATTTTAGAGGCTGAGTGAAGACATTGTAGGACATAGAGGCCACATAAAAGGATTCCAGCAGAACAGCTTGCCCCGAGGTCCCCATATCTGAGGTTGGGGAAGACTGGGATTGGGGAGATGGAAAGAAGACAGCTGTGGTGTAAGAGGAAAAGAGGAGAGGAATAATTGCAGCATTCTTCATATACAAGTTGAGGGTTTGGGGCAGAATGAAGGTTTGGTTTGTCCAAATTGAAATGAAAGGATTACAGATTTTATGCCTGAATCAAATTCTCGGGGTCGGGGTGGGGTGGGGGAGTGGGCAGGAGGGACTGCGTGCCCTCTCATGGCTTCCGTTACCATCAATGCATAGTATTTTCTGCATTTTTGTAGCTTAGTGTTCAGGGGTAGCAAATTGAAGGCTTGACCACAGTGTAAACCAACTACCATTATAAGGATTAACATCAGTATTAACCTTGGTTCCATTTTCCTCTTTTAAAAGTGTAGATGGATACAGTCACAGTAACCAGAGGCTCTTATTTTAGGGAAAAGGCCTGGTAGATTACCGAGTTAGCTCATCACCTGCCACAGGAGAATACAGTCCCACCGGCAGAAGCGTCTCTGCCCTTGATCTTAACCCATCCCATTACATTTACGATGCTCCTTTGAACATTTTATGTTTTATCTTTTAAAAATCAATAGATAGTTTTTGACAGATTGTGATGGGATTTCTTTATGCATGCCACTCTTCTGGCTGAGTTAAAAATGATAGTCTCTAAAATGATTTCATTTACATCTGATCCTATGTGGACCTCAAGGGTCAAACAGAACAAGCTAGACTTCTGGATCTTCGCTTTTAACCTCTCACCCACCACTGGTGATTCTTGCTTTCTTGTTCCCATTGTCTTGTTGAATATGCTGGCTTCTATTATACCCTCTTTTCAAGGTCTCTTATTAACAAGCACCTAACAGTGCTGACTTGATTCCTCCGATCTGACTCAAGTCTTAGGTACTTTTTCTTTGTCCTCCATTTACTCTCTATTCACTCTGCTAAGCCACTTTATCAGTACATGAAAAAAGAGAAAATTCTGTCAATAACAATATTTTATCTAAGGCTCCTGACCAATTAGTGTAAAAGCCATCACTCAAATTCTATTTTCTATTAGGAAGAGGGTGGACTCTTTTTTAAGGGCTGAAGCAAGAGGAGAGAATCACCATTCATTTATTAGAAGTTGGAATACAGAGCGAGTGAAGGCTGAGCTGCCTCTCAAGAGGATTCACAATTCACTTCTCTTTCAAAGAAAAAAATCTCTTCCTTTCTTGGATGAAAAGAGATATTTCAAACAGCAAAATTTCTCCTTCAAGCAAAATATCCTTTAACATATATAACATCATTGAATGCTAGGGTGATTTGGGAACTTAGAGATTTTCTATGGCCACCTCTCTATTTTAGAGATGGAAAAACTGAGGTCTGCAATATTTACATAAATTTATACAAATCATGAATATGGTAAGGGTAGAATGAGTATAGGAAGCCAGGTTTTTAGAGCTCTGAAACTGACCCTTTCTGCATGTAACCATACAAAAAATATTTGTTGAGTACTTTTGATATAGTCAGCAGGGTGCTTAGTGCTGTCAGAATTTAAAACAATAAAAATAAAAGGTTGCTGCCCTCAGGTGAGCTTTATGATTTATTTAAAAAATTAGATATATTCAAGTGAAGAAACTGGAGAAGGGTGAAGCTTGGCATCTAATCAAGTGCTAGATGGTGCAGTGAGGGTAGCACTCGACCTGAATCATGTTCAGTCATGGCTTACGAACTAGATGAATCCTCACATAACTCCCGAAGAACCAGTAGAATAGTTGTCCAGAGAGAACAGCCCAGAACAGAGGAGCAGGGTCAGCATGAGGTCTGTGGAATAGGAATGGGAAATACTTGACACCCTGGCTACTTGTCCCATTCTTTATTCATGGCAGACATTTCTCACTGATTGCAGAGCTTTTCCCAATGCTTAGACATGGTTGAATTTTTTAAAGCAATGAGTTCCTGGTAGCCAGTATGAAATAGTTGGAATAGGTGACAATGAAATCTGTTGGTTAATTTCCATGTTAGCATAGAAATATCTTTTTGATTAGAGTGATGAGTTCCTATTTTAATATTGTTGTTGTTCAGTCACTCAGTTGTGTCTGACTCTTTGCAGCCTCATGGACTGTAGCATGCCAGGCTTCCCTGTCCTTCACTATCTCCTGGAGCTTGCTCAAACTCATGTCCATTGAGTTGGTGATGCCATCCAACCATCTCATCCTCCATTGTCCCTTCTCCTCCTGCCTTCTATCTTTCCCAGCATAAGGCCTTTTCCAATGAGTTGGCTCTTCGCCTCAGGTGGCCAATGTATTGGAGTTTCAGCTTCAGCATCAGTCCTTCCAATGAAGATTCAGGACTGATTTCCTTTAGGATTGACTAGTTTGATCTCCTTGGAGTCCAAGGAACTCTCATTAGGAGATATAAATATATAAAAAAATATATAACTGTCTTTGACAATCATGAATAATAATAGTCATGACGACCCATTGTTAAGGTCCTTGAAATGTTTATATATAATTTATTTGAATTTAAATCATTTTTACTCAAGTTGGACCTTTCCAAATCTAGTGTTACTGCAGTGCCTCGTATATACTGGGCATGCAGTAAATATTTGTTGAATGAATGAGACTCATAGTGAAGTTAATTGTTGCCTTGAAGAGGTGAAAGGCCAGAATTTTATGAGCTAAATCCATCCAACTCATGCTGGGACCTATGTTGGGAAGTAGAATATCCCTAATATATCTCAATGCACAGCTCCCTCCTTCTATAAAATTGGTATCAGCAGGGCCCTCTGTTTCCTGCCATGCACATTTGCTCTAAGTCACAACATTAATTAATGGAGAAAATTTATTGTAAAAAAAAAAAAAAGTAGCAATTCTAAATTACTTGTTTCCATGCATTTGGATGCCCTATCCAACTTCTTCTACCAGACATAATTTGGCAGGTTTTATTTTCAGAGAATATGTTGGCACTTGTATTTTAATTCAGTTATTAATCAATGGGATTGTAAAATACATGAGATCTAGGATTTCAGACATTATTTCAACTACTCACCCATAAGTGAGCAACATTTTTTAAGTGTCTGCTCTTATGGGGCTTTCTTTTAGGTAAAGGTGAGGCTACAGAGAAGGACAGGGCATTATTTCTAATCTCAAGGAACTCAGGATATAGGAGGGACAATGATGGAAATTAAGATAGCTGCGAAATCTGCCACTTACAACATGTGTTCCATACATGGATCACCTTTTTCTTTACATTCTCTACATGGGGTGAGCAAATACATTTCATCACTCTTGCCTGTTCTAGTTGTTTCATAATGATTCCTTGGAATTCATTGTCAAAATGATTCTGAAGCTATGGGCAGATTCTGAAAAGGCAAACTGTGAATGATGTTAGTCTATGAGCAAAGGAGAGTAAGTGAGAGGCATGTGCCAGGAAAGGACACAGCCTTTGTACTGAGAAGTGGGCTCTTAGGAACATTCCCTATGCTTCCCCTAGTTCTGATTTGGAGAAGGCACTGGCACCCCACTCCAGTACTTCTGCCTGAAAAATCCCATGGATGGAGGAGCCTAGTGGGCTGCAGTCCACGGGGTCGCTAAGAGTCGGACACGACTGAGCGACTTCACTTTCACTTTTCACTTTAATGCATTGGAGAAGAAAATGGCAACCCACTCCAGTGTTCTTGCCTGAAGAATCCCAGGGACTGGGGAGCTGGTGGGCTGCGTCTCTGGGGTCGCACAGAGTCGGACACAACTGAAGCAACTTAGCAGCAGCAGCAGTTCTGATTTAGTAGTTCATGATTTTCCTGTTCAGACATAGGATCCGTAAATGCCATGCTTTTTTGATTGATGGTGTGAATACAATTAGATCAAAGCACTGTTTCCAGGGGGTTAAAGAAATAGTGAATAAAGACCTTTCAAAAGTTTAATGATGATGTCTAGATATTTATTTTAAAAATAATGGTGATGATAGCTAACATTTGTATATTACTTTGTAGTTTACCAAGCACTTTCACAAATTGGAAACAACCTAACTGTCTGTGAATGGAGTATTGGCTGAATAAATCAAGGCACTTTCATACAGTGGAATACTAGGCAGCTATTATATAGAATGATGTAGATCTTTATTTGCTGATATGAGATAACACCTATGATATGTTTTTTTAAAAAACAGGTTTTAGAACAGTATATTGTATGTGTCTAACCCTGTTTAAAAATTATATTTTCACAGACACATCTATATCTGTATGTAGATATGGCGTTGAAAGCAATCTGGGAATTTATAGAACAAAATGTTAATAGTGGTTGTCACTGCTTACTGGGATATAGAAGACTTTTACTATCTCTTTTCCATCTTTCTGCATTTTCTGAAAAACTTATGATGAATGCTCATGAAAAAAAAAAAAAAAAAGTCATCCATTAAAAAACTTAAGTACATTAACAGATAGATCCGTATGATGACTCCAAGTGTAGGTATTATCCATGCTTTACAAATGAGGGGCCCAAGATCAAATTGACTGCCAGTAGTTAGATTTACTTGGAGAAGGAAATGACAACCCACTCCAGTACTCTTGCCTGGGAAATCCCATTATGTGTTAGGCAATGTTCTGATTGATTTACATCTATAAACTCAATTATCACTGTAGTCCTTTGAGGTAGGTCCTATTATTATCTATATTCTACAGATGAAGAAATTGTAGCACAGAGAGGTAAAGTAAATGTCAAAGGTCACACAGCATATGAGCTTATAGAACTAGGATTTAAAACCAGTTTGCTTGACTTCAGAAGCCATGGGCTTCGCAATTATGCCATACTACCTGATAGAAGGCTCAGGGTGGGAAGAAGTAGCCTTGGTAGCTGAAATTAGCTCTGCTGGCTTCAAATTCTGTTCCCATATCACTACACACTTGCATGTGCCTCTTACTTTGTGCTTGTCATGGCTTGTCAGCACATTATCTCCTGATCTCAGCACGGCCATATCTGGTATAATTTATTTGCATGCTCATGCTCAGGTGTGTCCTGCTCTTTGCGACACTGTGGACTGTAGCCCACCAGGTTCCTCTGTCCCTGGGACTATCCCAGCAAGAATACTGGAGTGGTTGCCATTCCTCCTCCAGGAGAACTTTCTGACCCAGAGATCAAACCCGTGTCTCCTGTGTCTCCTGCATTGCATGCAGGTGGATTCTTTACCACTGTACCACCAGGGAAACTCATAATTTATTTAGGTGACTTCATAATAAATTTCTTCTGGAATTCAGTATTGAGAAAAAAAATCGCTCTTGACTCCATGACAACATTTATACATATATCATCTACTGTGTAGATTTTGAATTGTGCTGCTAGAGAAGACTCTTCAGAGCCTCTTGGACAGCAAAGAGATCAAACCAGTCAGTCCTAAAGGGAATAAGACCTGAATATTCATTGGCAAGACTGATGCTGAAGCTGGAAGCTCCAATACTTTGGCCACCTGATGTGAAGAGCCTACTCATTGGAAAAGATGCTAATGCTAGGAAGGATTGAAGCCAAAAGGAGAAGAGGGTGGCAGAGGATGAGGTGGTTGGATAGCATCATTGACTCAAAGGACATGAACTTGGGCAAACTTCGGGAGATAGTGAAGGACAGGGAGGCCTGGCGTGCTGCAGTCCATGAGGTTGCAAAGAGTCGGACATGGTTAAGTGTCTGAACAACAATAACAATCTACTGTATGCCAGATACTTTTCTAGAAACTGAGATAAAATAGTGAACAAAAAACAAAGACCCCTCCCCCAATCTTCATGAACTTTATATTCTAGTGGAAGGGGACATAATATAAGCAAAATATAGAAAATTAGGAAACTGATAAATGCTATGAAGAAAAATATGGAAAGAAAGGGGATATTAATGGCTGGTGCTAGAGGTAAGACTGGAATTACAGTTGTATTGGAGAGTTTAGAGAAGTCTTGTTTCCTTTTACTGAATAATGAATATTTATCTAACCCAAGACTTTTTTATTTTTGTCCAAACTGCCAGGAAACTCAAGTAAATTCAGAACTCAGTTACAAAAAAATAATGCATTTCAAATTTATACCTAGTGTCTACTTCCTTTCTCCTCTTAACCTGATTTGACCTGGTTTTCACTTTTATAGTCTTGTTTTATATGTCTAACTTCATTTGTGATCCAGGATCCCATTTATAGAAATAGGTAGAGTATACCTTTTAAGTATCAAAGAAATGAATAGTCAATGAAAAGTACAAGAGAAACCAAATAGCCCATTTTCCTAGAGCTCAATGGAATCTCTCCTTCTTTTTCCTCATATTGACAGTTGAGTAATCTCATTTCTGATTTAGCTGGGGACTCTTCCTCTCCTTTTATTGCTTTCTTCCCAATGCTCACTACTTTCTCTGTCTCCTTCTCTTTCTCTCTGTGTTTCTCTTTCTTTCTCCCTTACTCTGTCTCTATCTTTCTTTCCAAGAAGTTTTAGGCTTGTGTTTCTTGGATAGAATTGGTCTTTCTTCTTTTAAAGTACAAAAATATTTCCTCTTTTGTTTCTGTAACCTTTTTAAGTGACAGCAAAACTTACTAAGACCGTGATGATACCTAGCAGGAGTTGTGACTGTTGATGGATGTTGTAGTTTCCTCAAGTAATTAAACTACAGTTATTTACAAGTCTTCATTTAAAAACTGTTGCAATATATAGTTGGTGTTAATTGATGACAAATTCAAGCTATTTATCAATAATGCAAGATATTTATGTCAACATCTTCTGTTGCTATGCTCATACTGTTAGCTCTGAGATCTTGAGAAACAATACTTTATTCTAGCATTAGTGCCTGGACAGTGACAGAAGACACTGGCGTTGGCTGACATCCAGGCAGCTATGTTCAGTTCAGGCCGTGTTGACCTGTAGTTAACATAATATCTAGTCCTTAGTCACAAAAAAGAGTTTTGTTTTTAAATATGATTTTGAAGATCTGTCTACAATGCATGTTAACAATATTTCTCTTTGGTTGTTTTTCTTGCTTAAGGATAAGAAAAAACACTCTCAACAATTAGTTGTTTGGGATTAACTTATACACACTACTGGTATACAAAGTAGATAAACAACAAGGTCCTGCTGTAGAGCACAGGGAACTGTACTCAATGTCTTGTAATAATCTCTAATGGAAAATAATATGAAAAAGAATATATATGTATGTGTGTGTATATATATATATATACACATATATATATATAAATTGAATCAGTTTGCTGTATGCCTGAAACTAATGCAACCTTTAAACCAACAATTCTTCAACAAAAAAAAGCAAACAAAAGCCCCACTCTCAACACATTTCTTTTGATTGAGTTCATAATCATAGTCCCAAGTTTTGGGAACGTTTTGGAGACGGCATCTTTATGCCTATGACAAAGCCTTTGCTAGGCTATGGGTATCATATTATAGTTGTTTGAATATGTCAGTCTCTTCTACTACATTTAAGGACACAAATTATGTGTTAATCAAATTGGTGCTTAACAATGGTGATAGTTGGTAGATGATTGTGATCAACAACTATTTGAAGAATAAATATGAGAATTTATGTCCATATGATTGTCTTATAGGAAAGATATGGAAAACACATAACCAATTCCTTCGTGGTATAAAGAGAATCGATAAATTAAGTAAAAGGCTTAGAACATGCCTGAAATATAGTAAGCATTCAATATAATTTACTCATTAATATTATTTATTATATGATCTGAGTGTTCTTAGGGGATAGCAGAGTGCTTGACATAGAGTTCACCTTAATAAAGATTCATTCAAGCAATGAACATATGAACAAATGAATGCAATCTCTTCCAGAAGAGATTAGATGTCCATTCTCTTAGCTTGCCTAGCACCTCATGCATTGCTTTACTCCAGTAAATTCTACTAATATAATTATGCTTATTTATGGATCTGCTCACTTGCCAGCCTGTGGTGATCCAAAGGGAGGACTTACCTTCTTTATATTCAGTCTGGAGCCCCGCACAGTCTGCAGAATGTGGCATGTTCTCAGTGCATGTTTTGTGAATGCATGGATGTGAAGATGGGTGAATGAATATGTGTCTCCTCCATGATGTTCTGTTAGCTCAGAATAAAAATAGTTTGGGTGGATACCAAGAAATAGGGGAAAAATGTCCTACTTTGCTTTAATAGCTATGGTGGCAGTTTAGTTGCATCTGACTCTTGCGACCCTGTGGACTGTAGCCCACCAGGCCAGAATTCTGGAGTAGGTTGCCATTTTCTTCTCCAGGGGATCTTCCTGGCCCAGGGATCGAACCCAGGCCTCCTGCACTGCAGGCAGATTCTTTACCGATTGAGCTACCAGGAAAGCCCTTTACATAGCTATAGAATTCTAGTATTTGTTCCTTCTCAACACATGTTTTTTAAGTTGCTTAGTTACCATTTTGGACCTATGGACATAATGATGAATAAAGCAATGTCTTTATGGAGAGTGTGTTTTAAATATCTTTGTGTGTTATTTTATTTGCATTTTTCTCTTCTGAAAAGTCCTAATTTACTTTTGGAATTTCATTAAAAATTATATTTATAAGCTTTTAGACATTTTGCTAGAAGACATTTGTTCTAATACTGCTTCCCTGGTGGCTCAGTGGTAAAGAATCCACTTGGCAATGCAGGAGATGTGGATTCAATGCCTGGGTTGGGAAGATACCCCTGGAGAAGGAAATGGCAACCCTTTTGAGTATTCTTGCACGGAAAATCCCATGGACAGAGGAGCCTTGTGGGCTAACAGTCCATGGGGGTCACAAAGAGTGAGACACGACTAAGTAACTAAACTACACTACTGCTGAAGGGCCTGCATTCTATATGCTCTTTGTTACACGTGTGTGGGACATCTAATCTCTTCTGGAAGAGATTGCATTCATTTGTTCATATGTTCATTGCTTGAATGAATCTTTATTAAGATGAACTCTATGTCAAGCACTCCGTTATCCCCTAAGATAGCAAAGGGGGGTCATTGACTACTAGTCATTGGCTAATTATACTTTCTAATTATGTGTTTCTTGGTTAAATTGGTTAAGGGGAGGAGGGGGAGAGAACGAGAGATTTGAAGAAATTGATATACATGATTAGGAAGGCTGGCAAGCCTAAAATCTGCAGGCCTGTTGGGCAGACTAGCAGGCTGAAAACTACAGACTTGAGGCAGAGTTTGTTCCTCTGAGGGCAACCTCAGTTTTTGGTCTTATAGTTTTCAATTGATTGGATGAGCCTTGCCCATATTATGAAGAGTCATCTGCTTTACTTAAAAAGGTACACTTACAAAATACCTTCACAGTGAGAACTAGACTAGTGTTTGAAGAACTAGTCACCATAGCCTGGCCGAGTTGACACATAAACAATGATCCTTTATGAAATCCGCCTAAGAGCCTAGGCATAGATAAGGAAATTAAGGCAAAGAGAACCTTCATACCTTTCCTCAGGCCGTATGGCTGTAAGCCATGGTCAGCCTCAGAATCGAATGTCTGGGGCTCTGTCTGTCCTGTTGCCTCTCAGCTTGGCTTAGCAACGGAGAACCTGCTTTTGAAAATGCCATCTCTTCACCTGGAATTCTTGCTCTCTTTCTTTGAACCTTTTCTAAGACATTTTTCTGCTTAAAAAGGTAGTTTCGCATACTGGGTAATTTTTCAAACTAACCTTGATGACCTTTGTGTGGTTTAGTCTTTTCATTTTGTTATCATGCAGTTTGTGATTTTTACGTTTGTGTGTGTGTGATGGAGTGGGACAGGCAGTTCCTGAACAGTGCTCAGAACTGCATTTCTTTAAAAATGAGTGCTTTTCAGAAGCTACTGGTATGTATTTTAATATATATTTCTTGATGAGCTAATTCATATTCACATGTCACAATTTCTCTAGTCTATGGTGGATGTTGTCCATCTTTCGCCCAATGGAAAATCATTGATGAATTATATTTCAACATATGTTTCTTAATTAAATGCATGATCCTTTATTCCAGTTTGTTTGTACTGTGTGCTCAGCTGCTTTGGTCATGTCTGATTCCTTGCTACCCTATGGACTGTATCCCTCCAGGCTCCTCTGTCTGTGGGATTCTCCAGGCAAGAATACTGGACTGGGTTGCCATGTCCTCCTCCAGGGGATCTTCCCGACCCAGGGATCAAACCCGAGTCTCTTATATCTAGTGCACTGGCACACAGGTTCTTTATCACTAATGCCACCTGGGAAGCCCCCTAGCCTAGTTTATCAACATGTAACAGCAGAAATTGTCAGACTGATGGACCATTAGGAAGATCATCAGGTAACTATCAGAAATTTTTGGTGATATAAATAATCAGGACTATGATTGTACATCATGTCTGTCGTCTCAAGATTTCAAGTCATCACCACAAACCTAATATGAGAAGTCCTATTAGAATTACTTTCAGAAGTCCTATTAGAATTAATTCATATCTCCGTCCCCACAAGATCATATGCTCCTTGAGAGAGGATAGATCGTATTTTATTCATATTTGTGAGTAAGATCAGTAGACAATATCATTATCTTGATAATCAAAAGATGATAAAGGCAATTTTCCACTGAGTGTGCCCCACACTGTGCTGGGTGCACATAGAATGATTTCAAAGCAAGGAGATGGGAGAAAGGCTCTGTTCTGATAACACCTGCTTCTCCTTCCCCACTCTCTTCTGGGCAGCCCGGGCTTCTCTGTTCTTTGTCCAGCAGATTCTTGTACAGCTGCCCCAGACTCATAGATTCCATCGTCCCTATTAAACTGTGGGCTCTGTGAGGCCATTAGCCAGCTCTCATTACACTACGTAGCTGTAGCACATTGCAGTTTTAGTTAGCAAAGATTAAAAACTCTGTTAGCAGAGGGAGGCAGTTCAGTGTAGAGGTTAAGGGCATGCACCCTGAAACTAGGTTGTTAACTTTTAGTGTCTCTTTCTCCATCTGAAAAAAAGGATAACAATAGTTCCTATTTCATAAGATAATATGTATACAAGCATTTAGAATGGTAGTGGGTACATGATGGACTTTGCTGCTTGGATTGTATTTTTTTTGTTTTAAGCTGCCTATTTCCTTTTTAAACTACCTTTGATTTTCTATCTCTGGTCTAGTTACTTCCTGGAATTTCATAGGTTAAAGATTGATTTCCAATAATATCACATAAGCAGCTGCATCCCACCACCTGGTTGAGAACCAGGTCTCGGCTCTCACTGTCTTTCATACTTCTTTGTATTTCCCTTAGCAGCTAACTCTGGACCTTGGATGATTCATCATTTGTCACCAGGCCTTTTTATTTTCTAGTCCCCTTAGTATTGAGGCAAGCTAACATTTAACCAAATATCTACAGGTGCCACGCTAGGTATTCTCCATGAGGGCAGTGGTGTCATCCTTATTTTATAGAGGCCCAGGGAAATTAAGTGTCTTGATTCATTTCAAAGAGTCTGGGAGTATCAGAGCCTGATTCTTTCCCCAGGTCAGCCCTATTTAAGGGGAATGTTACCTCCCCTTCCTTATCCTTCCTCCTTCTGCCTCTTACTCTTCTGGGGACTCAGCAGGTACCCTCCAAAGCTAGAGGAATCCACATGCCCTTTTCCATGCATGTATGCCTCTTGCTGTCATTTATTCGGGATCCCAGAACTTTCATTGGCGAGCCCATGGATGGATGAGCAAGGTCCTGGCAAACCACACCTCTGTTTTGCTTTATTTGCATGTTGGCAGCCATACAGAATTACCCAACACTACTCTAAACTAGTGAGTAGGGCACTCAGCAAAGCAGGTCACACATGCAAGGGCACACAAATTTTTCCTTTGAAAGATGATTGCATTTATTTCAAAGAATGAGATAACGCCATTCACAGCAATGTGGATGGGCCTAGAGATGATCGTACTAAGTCAGACAGAGACAAACACCATATGATGTCACGTTTATGTGGAATCTAAAAAAATGATAGGTATAAGTGAACTTATTTACAAAGTAAAAATAGACCCACACACACAGAAGACAAACTTACGGTTACTAAAGGAGCTGGTGAGAGTGGGGGCAGAGATAAATTTGGAGCTTGAGATTAACAAATACTCACCACTATATATACTAGGTAAACAAGGATCTACTGTACAGCACAGGGAACTATATTCAGTATCCTATAATAACCTATAATGGAAAAAGTCTGAAAAATAATACACATACACACACTAAATCACTGTGCTGTACACCTGAAACTAACTTAATGTTGTAAATGAACTATACTTCAGTTTATAAAGTGGTTAACAAAAAGTGATCATTGGAGACAGCTACTGTGACAGAGGTTATAACTCTACTGGATTTCTCTACTCATGTGTAATTTAGTGATGGGTTCAATTATTTGAATTACATGTGGACCTAGGAAGTAGAATTAAGTGAAAATCGCTCAGTTGTGTCCAACTCTTTGCGACCCCATGGACTATAGGCCGCCAGGCTCCTCTGTCCATGGGGATTCTCTAGGCCAGAATTCTGGGAGTGGGTTGCCATTTCCTTCTCCAGGGGATCTTCCCAATCCAGGGATAAAACCCCGGTCTCCTGCTTGGCAGGCAGATTCTTTACAGTCTGAGCCACATGTGGGGCAGGGGCCTCTAACATCCTCACAGGACCTGTCTGGCATTCTTGTTCTAGGCTGTTTATACGGTAAATTAGATCTGTTTTCAAGCCCCTAACTGACCCCCATCTTTTCTCCCTCGGCACACATGCCCTTGTTCTGTTTACATGTGGGTGTGTTGATTGATGGTGAGTCCAACCTTCCACTCACTCTTAGACAATAAGCAGTTTTAGGGCAGAAAGTTTTATGATCTTACACAGGTTCAGCACCTGGGATGCTGGTGGACCATCTTTTGGACATAGTGGATTCTTACTGATTTGTTGGCTCATAACAGCTGGCTGGTTCCCCTTTTATCCTGTGTTCTATGCATTTGGAGATACATACATATATATGTGTATGTGTGTGTGTGTGTATATATATATATATATTTTTTTTTCCCCCATGCAGGTATCTAGGTGTAGAGAGATGGGTGATGTGTGTCTTCCTCTTTGCTGTGGCACTATAGCGCAGAAGTCGTCCTTTGACTCCAACTCTTTTTAGCAAGGACTCTAAGTTTTAATTGTTATCTTTAGGATTGACTTTATCTACCTTTACAAGGTGGGAAGACTGTGAGCAGTTAGTACTTAGTAGGCAGAGTTCATGTGGAGGAGAAGGAAGTCTATCTCACACCCTTGGGCAAGTCTCAAGTTACTGTCTGAGACTATAAATAACAACTGTGGACATGAATTACAGAGACAGATTCTTCATGGATAATTTTCCAAGCAGTAAGGTGTTTTCTTTCCTCTTCCCTATTCCTTTTTCAAGTGATGGTGGTTACTGATAATATTTACAAAAAGAATATATGAATTCTGAGAATACATTTCTCCTCTCCTATGTTGCCCATTAATTTGTTTTATTTATTGTAAACTCTGGGCATTTCTAGAGCAGTTTTATGATGCAGATATTCAGCAAGACCTTTGGTGCATATGAGTAATCTACACTTCACATTTTCCTTTTTTTGTTTGTTTGTTTTGTTTTTTGATTGTTTTTTTTCTGAATGGGAAATGACTACATTTTACCCATTTCTACATTTTCAAAATTTTGATTTTTCATATTTAGTCCTTAATGATTTTGCCTGCAGATACCTAAAGAAGATGCTTGAAGCTGGAAAATGTAGATATTGTCTGTCACACCTTCTTTTGAAGCAAGTGACATTTGTTAGCAATTTGTACTATCTCTTTGTTCATACCTTTGCCCAAACTTGCAGTGACTAAAGCATTGGAGATAAATTTAGATATCACATTTTTTTCCATTTAAGAGTTTTCAAGATTTTTCTTTCACGTGAAACTCTGATCTTTAAAAATGCCTCTGTTACACATTGAGTTGGGACTCATTGTAATCTCTAAGCTGAGTTGTCATTTCTACTCTCTCTTCTCTAAGTAGGCAAGACACCCCAGAGAGGGAAGCATGAAGCTTGGTCCTCATTCACCTTTGCATATTCATAAATCTCAATGTCTATCCCATCGGCCTGTAGGTACAGAAACTTTACTGCATACATTTTACTTAAAAAAAAAAAAAAAAGCTTTAGGAAGGGAGAGACAGGGAGGAGTGGGAGGACAGAGATATAGTTGGATCTGAGAAATCAGACAAGGAAGTGGGCATTTGTGTAGCTCCCCCTGCAGGTGAGGCCTGGATTCTGCAGCCTCTTACCTACACACCCTGAACTTCTGTGGAATCCCATGGTTAAGCCTGCAAGGTAGGCATTGTGTTCATTTTCTAGATGGATAGATGAAGACTCAGAGAAATTAAGTAGTTCGGCTTGTGGGATGGAGGTGTAGAGGTGGTTTCGTACTCGTGTTTGTGTCTGGCGTTCCTTGCTGAGGGCACGGTCTTCACAGACAATGTATTCTATGTCTATCTGAATTAGATTCTGCTTCAAAGTGTTTGTTCTTAGCAGCTTAATTTACATACCTAGAAAGGGATCATGATTATGAACTTGGCTTAATGCTCTTTTAGAAAGTGAGTTTCTTTTTATAAAATCATTATCTTCAGACTAGACCTCAAAATACTGCAAAACCAAAGCACGCACGTTTCATTCCTACTCAGTTACAATGAGTATGGTTTTGATTTTTTTTTTAGGCATTGTGGTGATGGTGGCCATGGAGATTTCAGAATTAATCACACGCGTCTACCCCCCAGGTGACCATAGTCTGTCCCTGTTTGCCTTTGTTCCTCTACGCTCTGGGAGGTGTGAGGATATCAGAGCACACAGTCTATTCTGGCTTTGAACTCTGGGCCATTGACTTTGGAACCTGCTCCTGTGAATGATGGCCTTCTAGTCCAGCAAGTGACCCAAGGACTTGAGGTCTTAGTTATAATTGTTTCAAAACCAGCACCACAAAATTCTGCAAGCCTACATTGAAATCCATTCAGTGGAGTTTGTTTTATTGATATTTCATAAATCACAGGAGATTACAAAACCATGTTTTTTAGCCTTTCTTTCTGGATACTTTTACCACAGTGAGCTTTGAATGGCCCTAACTCATGCAGCCTTTTTGTATTTGTCCACACTTCAAGCGGAGTCTATAAAATATATATTGTAAGTTTATTCAGTTTTCGTATTTAGAGTCAAGGTTCCGGTCTATTTGCTGAGTTCTGTTCTAGAGAGAGATAAACACGTTGTTTGTACTTCCTGGTATAGATTTGTAAGAGAGTAGATATGTGGCATGGAAAACATTTTTTGTAGTGTGATTTGCCATGTGGCCTTAAGACGTGTTGTAATCAGGCCTTCGTTTGCAATTGCCACCTTCAGAAGGAGTCTTAATTTCATTTAGGGAGAAGAGTGGAGGGAAAAGAGTGGCCTTGTAATGAGGGTTTCTTTTTCTCAGGGGATGCTCTCAATGATCTGAATCAGACACCCCAAGTTAACTTCAGCGGTTGATCCACAGAAAAAGGGACATTCTTTTAAATGATTTGCAAAATCACATTCAAAGAGACCTGTGGTATGGTTACTGCTGGCCAGAGCAGGGTACCATGTACTGACTGTATTCCTGTCTGAGCTCTCCCTTTTCTTAACTTGCCTGGCAGTTTTAGCTAAATGAGTTTGGTGTTTGCTTCTGAATGTGAAGCTCTGGCCCCCTTCTGATTAGTGGAGAGACTCCTAGATGTCTAAGTTATTTGACTTTAAGGCACAAGCAAAAAATGCCATATTTCTGCATAGTCTGCAGAATATCTTCAGTCAGACAAGACTGACTTCAGGTTCCAGGTCTCACACATACCAGCTTTTTGTCTTTAGAAAAGTTACCCTCTCTAAGATTCAGAATTTATCCCTAGAATTGACAGAATATTAGTACTTGCTTCTCCTGTTAGTGCAAGAACTAAGTGAGATAATCCACAGAACTACTCAGTACACTGCTTGGCACACAGCAAATATTCCCCAGATGTTAGCTATAATTTTCTTATTGCTATTATTTTTACTCTATGTCAGAGAAGTATGGACTATGAATGTTAGAGGTAGAATGTTCTCTAGAAATAGAAAAGACCCTGTTCTTTGAAAGCTGAAGAAGGAGAGGGGGAAAAAAGGAGCCCCGTACTTCATTTCCCATCCTTCAAACTTGTTTATTACAGTAGTAGGTTGCCATGGAAACTTTCAGGATTAAGATGGTATTATTGAGTTAAGCATTCAATAAACATCTCAGGAAAGAAATCTAAGACATGTATGCACACCATAAGTAGTTTTCAAATGAAAGGGTTATTTGGGGGCAAAGAGGGGATGGCAGTTACTGACTTGCTTGTCTCATGGGAGTTGCCCGAGAGAATGACGATCGAGTTGAAACTGTGATCATCACCCTGCTTTTGCCTCTTTGAGGGACGTTCCACAAAGTTGTCAGTAGTTACAGCCAGAATTTCAAAATGGGAAGCTGCTCTTTACGTACCAGGGAGTGTGGCTTTCCAAAATAGATTCTGAAGTCGAAAAGAACTCTGAGTGTTTTTTGAGAAGGGCTGACCTCCTTTCATGCCACTTACTGTGAATTAAAGCTGCGAGGGAGAACTAGTTCGGGCATGTGGTCCAGCACTTAGAGCCGCCTCTGCCAGGGAACAAGATTTGTGTTTCTAAGGAGATACAACAAAAAGGAGAATGCTTCAAGAGCCAGCGGCTGTCAGAGTGTAAAAGTATCTATGTTCAGAAAGGGAAACAGAAGTTGAATTAAGTAATCTTATACAGAAGTTACAGGGTGCCCTTCTGCTAATAATTCGTAAATGCAAAAGCAAATAGTTGTGGTCACAAAGGGCTTAGTACATCTCAGCTGATTTGAGTTCTCAGACTCGAACTGGATGTGATTGGTATTGACCTGCTCTGTGCATGTGATTTTCAGATGGTCTGACTGTTGTCTGTCATTTTCTTGGGTTGTATTAGTAACAGAGACAGAGGGTGACATATTCCAGCAGAGGTTTAGGCAGCCAGTTGACAATGAGAGGCGGAAAAACTCTCATTCTACCAACCAGAACAGCAAAACAGAATCCTCTACCAGTGTCTTGAATGCCAGTGTCAGCCCATTTGCAAATGTTTAATCAGTGATTAGCATGGAAGGATGCCCTGGATGGATTCCTTGGATAAAGTATCATCACAGGACAGAAATCACAGGGAGAGTGCACCAAGGAAAAATTACAGTACAGCTATATTTACTTTGTGCCGCTGCAGTGGGGTTTTATTTTCCACAGTTGGAAAGGGAACCACCTGTCTGAACTGCTGATGTCATAGAGCTCCCTCGAGACACAGGGCTGTTGGAAAGCACATGATACTGTATGTATTTGCTCTTACGTCCATATCAGGCTAAGATTGGGTTTCAAATCTGTGCCCTATTGTGGAGTTCATTGAGCAGTGACTCCCAGGTGCCCTCCCACGTCACCATGCCCTTGTGAATTAAAAAGTCGCGTGTGTGAGCCCCCATCGTGAGTGTTCCCTCGACCTGCTGTGCAACTATTTACACTGCAGTAAAATGAATGACATGCATCCTAGGGGTTATCATTTATGGACTCAGTTCTGAAAGTGAGTATGGAGAGACATGGTCTCTGCCCCCAGCCTCCTGCTGATGTCTTGGCTTTTATTTTCTTTCTAATTATCAGGATTTAAAAATATATATCTTTCTCAGATTTGGAGGTTTCATGTGTGGATTGTTAAAGAGGGAAAAAAAGAGAATAGAATGAGTAGCATTGAAACATGTACATTACCATGTGTGAAATAGATTGCTAATGGGAATTGCTGTGTATATAGCACAGGGAGTTCAGCCTGTTGCTCTGTGATGACCTAGAGGGATGAGATGGAGGGTTTGGGTGGGAGGCTCAAGAGGGAGGGGATATATGTATACTTATGGCTGATTCACATTATTGTGCAAAAATCACACAACATTGTAAAGCAATTATCCTCCAATTAAAAATAAATTTTAAAAATTTAAATTAAAAAAGGATAGGATGTGCCAATCTTTTAAATTTTTTGCTTATTTATTTAACTTAATTTTTTTGTGTGTGGCGTGTCACTGTGGGGGAATTGTTATGGAATGAATGAATGCATGCCTAATGCCTAATTTGGAAAGGAAAAGGCTGGAGAGTATGACCATGCAGCTTCAAGGCACCTATTGAATTATAATAATTATTTTTAAGATGCTGAAGTGTTGTATAACCACTGCTCCAATTCTTTGTATCTAGGGTAGAATCAAGCCTTTTAAACATAGCTCCTTAAGGCAACATAAAGGCTACTGCATTGCACAACTCCAGGGGGCACCATTTCCGTCGTCATCCAGGACTCACACTCATACCATCCTGCTGACTATATGTCCAATCCCAGAAAATATGATGCTATTAACATTACTCAAACATTTCATAAAAATAGAATTGTTACCAATGATTGCAGAAGGCATGCTATCAGTGAAGTTGTTCATTATTTTAATAGTACCATGCATCTGAATTTGAATATCTTTACCAACTTGCAAATTACATGGTTGTTACACAAAGTAGGTAGAAAACAGAGTTTCTGAGAGTGTAAATTACATTCTTGGGCCACATCAAATCAATGTCCTATTAGGGATCAGAACCAGGGTTCTTAATTCCCAGATTTCCCATGATGCACACCGTCAATTAAATTAATATTTTAAATAATGCTTGGTACTTTTCCTCAAATCTTAGGAACAGAGTAAATAGGATGGGCTAAGACCCCCTGGTTCATCTAATCTTTCCCCTAGTGTAAGATTTTCCTCTGAACCATTTAAAGTGTTATAATATATGATTGATATTAATTAGTTTTCTGTAAAGTACTGCACTCCTTAACATGAACTGAACTAGAAATAAATATATTACCATGAATTAAGATTTTATTAGTTGCGAAGAAGAATTGGATGAAGGCACCTATGTGAAATCCTAAGTACAGGCATCCAATTGAATTAATGCCAGCACTGCCTTGAGATTAATTTGAGTGCTGAATAAGAAATAGTATACCATAACATAACTGTGTTTACTGAATCATTTTTGGCATCCAAAACTAAAGCTACATTATAAATGCAACAACAGGCTTTTCTCCCTTGGAAGAGAGAAGCGAGTGCATTTTGTAATTCAAGTGAATGTTACCCACTGAAAAATGCCTCTAGTCCCCAGGAAGAGAACAGGCTTCTTGAGGACCTTGCATGCTCATCCCTCAGAGTTCGCATACTTTGTTCTGCTCTGGCCTTCTGCAGCCTGGTCAAGTTTTGGAATATGATCAGCTCTATTTTCTCTCTACCCCCCAATCTGGAGCACCTGGTTAGACCTCACTTTATAAGTTTCCATCTCATTATTATCTATATGTTTTGAAAAGATATGGAAGGTGTTGAAAAGATATACGGGGTTGCCTCAGGGATGTTCCTGATTATGTAAGGAGAGTGGGTTATACAGCATTTAATACAGGGCTGTGAGAGAATACAGTGAAGCTCCAAGGATCACTGTTCACTAATGGGGATGGAAGTGATGCGCCTAGAGGTGAGTCCTGCTCGCGCTCTGCCCTAACACCCCTTTACATTCTGAAAGCCGCTGACTCTCTAGTCACTCATTTTATATGCATCTATATCACTTACTTGAGATGAGTGCAAAACTTTAGGCCACCACTGCCAAGTAGGAAGATTATGGCCATCATATATATACTTTGAAATTTTCTAGTAGCCACATTTACAAAAGGTAAATTTAAATTTAATAACATCTTTTATTTTTCACAATATGTTCAAAATATTATATCAACATGTCATCACTATAACTTGTTAATATCTTCTATTCAGTTTTTCACGTTTAAGATTTTGAAATCTTCTGTATATTTTGTATTGACAGAACATCTCAGTTTTGACTAGACACATTTCAAATGCTCAGGACCATGAGTGGTTAGTGGCTGTTGCATTGGACAGCACCGTTTTCAAAGTATATCCCTACTTGGCAGCATATCCTGACACAGAAAAATTACTTGAAAGAAAAAAATACCTTAAATATCTAAAATAAAATATAACATATCCTTTACATCACTTTATCAATTTCAAAATTAATTGTATGATTGATCACAAATTCCAGAAGAATGTGAATGCTGAGACGATTTATTTGATGGGCCACTGGTGGCAAAATTGACTTTATATTGAATTGTTTTGCTTCTGTGACTTTGTTTTCCATTTTTGCCCCCATAGATGGCATCATTTTAAAACATGATTTGCTACTTGGCGGGTCTTCTCGGATTTGCAAACTCATGGTATCTTGTCAGTTTTCAGGCCCCATATGGATGTCTTGCTTCTTAACAGAGAAACTCTTGAAAGACTTTTAGCTCAGATCACTTTTGTGGCCAGCATCATGGAAACAAAAACTGCTCTCTGCAATTGCTGCTTCTGATCTCTTTAGAAGTAGACCCGGGTCAGGACTGGTGTGAGGCTGGTTTTCCCTTTCTTCACGTACAGACATTTGACATCCTAAAAGTGTAGGTGATGATTCTGTGTGTGCACCCAGAGAAAGTCGGCTGAATGTAAGACTTCAAAAGAAAGTCTGCTCTGCTTTGTTTCTAGAATGGTTTCTAGATGAGGAAGCCAGGAAAGAGCAGATCTCTGTATTTACTCTGATGGTGCTTGATGTTCAATGAGTTTTACATATTGGTGTGTGGATAACAGGTATCATTACTGAGTACTTATTATATGCCAAGAGTTAGGTGCGTATACATCTCATTGAACCCTAACACCAATCATGTAAAGTAGGTATTAATATTTATATTGCCATTTTCACAGCTAAAAATGAGAGATCAGATAATTAAACTCACTTGGGTTCACACAGACAGGTGTGTGTGTATGCTAAGTCGCTTCAGTAACATCTGACTCCCTGGGATCTCTGTCCATGGGAATCTCCAGGCAAGAACACTGGAATGGGTTGCCATACCCTCCTCTAGGGGATCTTCCTGATCCAGGGATCGAGCCCACATTTTTTATGTCTCCTGCATTGGCAGGCGGGTTCTTTACCACTCTTGCCACCAGGGAATCAGACAGATACCCAATGGCAGATCTGCACTGACTGACCCCAAAAGTTATGTTCTCAGAGAAGAGGACCAGGTTTTCACACCAAGCTGATGACCCCCTTTAATAGTGAACTTTAAACCAAAGGCAAAGTACTAAAGTTTATGAGTTGAAAGTTTCTTTCACTTCATTTAATAAATACATTCAGAGAAGTGAGTTAACCAGAGACAATTATGTGATATGGCTTATACGTGGAATCTTAAAAACATGGTACAAGTGAACTTTTTTGCAACACAGAAATAGAGTCGCCAATGTAGAAAACAAACTTATGGTTACCATGGGGGAAGGGAGGGGGAGGGATACATTGGGAAATTAAGATTGACATATACACACTACCCTAGATGATCTCTTGCACTGGGGGCAGATTCTTTACCATCTGAGCCACCAGGGACTCATATATAAAATAGATAACTAATAAGGACCTACTGTATAGCACAGAGAACTCTATTCAATACTCTGTAATGACCTATATGGGGAAAGAATCTAAAACTAGAGTGGTTACATGTATATGTATAACTAATTCACTTTGCTGTATACTTGAAACTAATATAATATGGTAAACCAACTATAGTCCAATGAAAATTAAAAAAAAAGAAAGAAAGAATTCAGATACTTAATCTTATCTCATCTTTTGATAGAATATAAATTTAGACAATTGAAATGGCTTTGTCCAAGGTCCACATTGGGTCTCTTGATTCCTACTCCACTTCTGATTGTCTGTGTGGTTTATTGGCTTCTTTAAGGTTAGTTGAACATTCAGAATTTTTTTAACAGGAAGGTAGCAAACTTTAAAATTTGGAGTATGGGAAGATTTTCTTCTCTTTCTTCTCTGTGCATTTTAGACTTTTTACTGATATATACTATGAATACTGAAAAGTGCATATATCATAAGGGTTGAGTTCATGAACTTTCACTAACTGACCATATCCATGGAACCAGAATTGACAGCAAGAAATAAACCATAACTAGCTTTCTGGAGGGCTTCCCAGGTAGCTCAGTGGTAAAGAATCAGTGCAAGAGTCACAGGAGACAAGGGTTCCACCCTGGGTCAAGAAGATCTCCTGGAGAAGGAAATGACAACCTGCTCCAGTATTCTTTCCTGGGAAATTCCATGAACAGAGGAGCCTGGCGGGCTCCCATCCATGGGGCCGCAAAGAGTCTGACATGACTGAGTGACTGAGCAACCACAAGTATTTCTGGAGCCCCTTGCCCACACCATGCTCGCAGCTTCTAACCAAACCAAAGTCAGTCTCTAACCTGACTTCTGGCTTAATAAATTAGGTATATCTGTTTCCGTACTTATTCATATAATGGCTAGAGTAATCATCAAACATATACTTTTTGAGTGTGTCTGGCTTATTTATCTTCACATTTGCTGGAATTATGCACATTTTCACGTATAGTAGACTTTTTTTTCATTCTCACTGATGTATTTGGCTATACTTTTGAAGTGTAAGAATCTCAACAACCATAATATTGCCAGTGGAATTAATAAGTTTATTGAACTTTAATTACTATTTAAATTGCTTTTTAAAAGAGTATTAAGCTTACTTTTATTTGATTCAGTCTAAAACAAAATAAAATAACAAACTCAATTATGGAGGCTTAGCGGTCGCAATGTAAGGTATATCCCAGCAAACCACTCTTGTCCTGTGTTTTTACGCAATATTCAACATAGGGTAATATAATAGGGAAAACAAAGAGGGCACAGTCTGAAAATACCCGCAAGAGAGTGCCGAGTTGGAGTTCCCACTAAATAGCTTTGTATGGCTGTGTAAAAGGTTAGGTGTGGCCTATTTTTAGGTACCCTACATGGAAATGGATGTACTAAGATGGATGGTAGAAAGTTATACCTCAGGAGTTGTCAGAGATTTTTGTTTTGAAAAGAGGTAGGAAAAGAATCCTTTCTGATCATCTGCTTCGGGCAAAGTACATCCTGGGCTCTTTAACGCTTTTGAACTGTTGAAAAGGGAAACTTGTAAATTGCCTTTTGAAGATTTGTTTCACAGGCCCAGAAATCAAGCTATCTTATGTTAGTTTTCTTGTTTCTCTTTTTCTGGGTGCAAGAAAATGGGAAGTGTAATCTGTCTTGCGAGAGGATACTGCTGGGGTGTCCAGCACTGTACGTGCTGGTGGTTTATCAAGCACCTTTTTCCTTACCGAGGTTTATCATTTCCCTGATTTTCCTCCACTATTACCAGGGCTCATTCTCCAAATGTTCTGTTAGAGGAATGTAGTATGTCTGAGGCTATTCATTCAGCACTAAGGGACGATCTCTAAGTGGATGGTATTATTTGGCTCTGAAGCACAGATCTTCCTTCTGCTAAATAGGGTCGTATGTACAAAGAAAAGAGCTAAACAGGACAACTGCATAACTCCCAGTGATATATCAACTATTTATCCTGTGATACATCCTGATTTAATATATTTGCTAACAATGCCAGGATAGCATATGTTAGGCATTTGTCCTTCTTTTCTACATCCACATTCTATAGTAACATCTCAGATGATCTTTCTCAAATTAAAAAAAAAAAAAGGTAAGGTCTCCTTTACCAAATACTACGAGCTTTTTATTTAATGGGCCGAATGCTCTGGTAATAGAAGGCAGGAATGTTACTTTAAGCTCTTGTTTCCATGGACCTTATTCCTATTTACAAAACCCTAAATTTCAGATCCATCCACCCTTCTAAATCTTCTCTCTCTGGGTAACAGTATTTCATACCCATTGTAAAACCAAATCACATGTTAGTATGTTAAATTACATCTATATGCAGGCATAAGTGAATAGTCACTATCGTATCAACTGTGTGTTTTTCATCCTTACTATGCAAGCAGGGACCTGATCGTCAGCGTGACTTGTACCGTTTAATAGAGTTAATGATAAACAAGATGAAATCTTGCTATTTCTCTGGGGCAATGACCTGGGCTTTGTAAGATCCTCGGATCTGTAGAAACTGGCCTTCTTATGGGCAATATTCATGAAAGTATTATATATTTCCAGTCCTCATCTATTCTTTTTCTGGAATGGTTAGGAAGTTTAAAGATCCATATTTCTATGAGAATGTGCTTTTACTTTTCCTACACATTCTCCCTGATTTCTAGTTCCTTTGAACAGTGCAACATTTGCATTCACCCTGTGCAAAGAAGCTTTCCCAAGTCTCCTGTCTCTGTCAGGGCAGAGACATCACTGCATTTGAGAGTTGACAGGGATCTTAGATATAACTGAATCTGACCACCTCTATCGACAGATGAGGAAACTGAGGCTAGAATCATTAAGTGAACTGCCCAAAGTTGAATTGCAGAACCTATATCCTTCCTACCCTCTTTTTCCATCCTTTCTGGGCTAAATCAAGATCCACAGAGTCACTCGACTTATTAAGAAGACTTGAGCCTCATGTCATCACTTGAAATCTCAAGAATTTGGCCTTGGTTTCATCCCTGCGAACCATCTTCTCATGAAAATTCTTAATGGTCACAATAATGATCACCCAAGTGTAGGAAGAGTAATTTGCAGGGAAGATCCATAAAACTGCAAGAACACTAATTTGAAGAGGCTGACAGTACAGCTTTCACTCCTGTGGAGATGGTCAGCCTTCTAGGGGAAAGGGGAGGTCAAGGTCTCATGTGACATTTGGAGAACCCAGAATGAGGTTCCTGCCCAAGAACAGGGCTGCAACGTGACAGCATTTACACAGGTGGCTCCACATTCAGGAACAGATTGTGGTACAGAAATTCACTTGCAAGTTGCTGGTTTGAAATTTGGACTGCATTTTTCGCACCAGTCAATTTCAGTTGTCTCCTATCAAAGCCACATCTCCAACAGCTCTTCCCTTCTTCCTTCTATAACCGCCCCATCTTATTCCCAGCTGGTAAAAATCCCTTCTTGAGAAATTTTCTTAATACTTTAGTCACACCATTCTAAAAGTATTTACTTTTTTTTCCCCTTGGTATGTGCTTCTGAACACCATTAGATGCAAGAAGGGAGAAAAAAATATGATGAACAAATATAGATGCTTTTGTATAAATAACTGAAATCTCCTTAACTGTACCAAGGATAATTGCATTTTTCAATGGAATGTTTGTTTCACCTAACTGGTGACATTTCAACTTGACAAACAAAGTGTAGATGGCTATGGCATCTGGGGTCAGTGATTTGGGCCCACCTCTCAGGCAAGCTTAATAGCTGAAAGCTTTCTTTTCCCCAGAATTCAGAGCTCAGAGTGTTTTTCAGGGGGCCAGATAGTAACTTCTCCCAGCCTTGCATCCTGAGTGGAGTGGCTATTAGACTTGATAGGCAGAAATGGCTTTCTTTTAGATATATGATGAATATTGAAGTTTATAGTGGATATCAGAGGCTGTTTCTATTTGTTACATTCCCTGTATGTTAAGAATGCATAGTTATAAGTCTGAATCTCTATATTTCTTTAAAAAAATGAATAGTTTTATTCTTCTGAATATAAAAGCTGTACATGTTTATCTCAGAAAATTTAAAAATTATAGAAAGACACATATATTCACACATAGAAAAATATAAAAGAACTTATGTCATTGGCCACTATTAACACCTTGTTATATTTTCTCCTTATCCTCTTTGTGCTTCTGTTTTTCTGAGTGTTATTTATATGTAAATTTTTGTGACTATAGTTTCTTCAAATATAATTTTAAACCTTAATATATTTTGAACATTTTCTTATTATGCTATTAAATATATTTTACTACAGTTTTTAATGATAGCGTTGAGTATATATACATACTGAGTATGTCTGTATGAATATATATATATATATATATATATATATATACACACAGTGTTCCATAATTTATTTTGTCAGGGCATTATTGTTGGAGACTTACACTGCTTTCAAGTTTTCAATAATGTAAATTATGTAGCATTGACTATCTCCACACTAAAATTCTTTCCATGTATCCCCCTGTTATTTCCTTAAGATGAAGTTCTAGAAGTAGAATTTTTGGGTCTATGGGGTTGCCCATTTTTAACATTTTTGACACATATTGCCTGCTTGTCCCCTAGAAAAATCTCTGCTCATTTATAATACGACCAGTGGTATTTGACATCTATTTTTTATTGAGCTGCTAAATGCAGAGGTCAGTCTTAGAAGTGGTCTTCTTGGTTAAGAATATTTCCTCAAAAATCCTGTGTCTAGTTGGGATAGCAATAGAAAGTAGGATTTTATACGAGGCATCACAAAATTTAGCTTAGACCTTAAGCTAATTACTTCCTAAGATGAGAATTTATTTCCTTTCTACATCCTCACATTTTTAGGATATATATTTACTCTGCTAGAGTAAATTCAAATGCCAAAGCACTGGGAAAATATACAACAGAAATAAAAGCAAAATAACCAAAACCCTTCCAAGTCTGATCTGGTGGGATTAAAAAAAAAAAAAAGGAAAAAAAAACTTCACTTATTTAATTCTTCCATCTCAAGAATAGTTGAAAATACAATTTACTTCACTACAATCAAAAGAAGTTAAGCTCATTAGGACCCCAGCTCTAGAAATAAGTACCAAAGGGAACTGCTTGACTAACAATTTTTTTTTCAACTTAATAATTGTGTACCCTAATTTTCTCTGGCCCTCAGGAACTTCAGTTAGGGGATAAAATGTTTTTCTTACTAAGTGAGTTATGTTACTGAGGATCAATAGGACTTTAACATTTTAAATAATAACATTTAATAAAATAGCATGTGCTTTATATTAAGTTAAAAAAAAATACCAAATAACCCTGTTGAACAGTTCTTGTTTAAACAATCAATAACTCACTGTATTTTACATAAATTAACCTGAAATAATTAAGGTAAATGAAAATGTCTGTAAATGCTCAAATACATCAGACGAAATCAGATTTTAACCATCCTTTTATTATCTCTTATCTGTGGGCCTAATTAGCATACTTTTTGCCTTACGTTTAATTTAGTCCAACTGACTGCAATTTGGACTAATTCGTAGGTAATTTTTTGTTTTAGTGTGAGAAGTTCCAAGAGCAGGTTTTGAGATCCATGTTAAAATACGGGCTCAATTGCCTAGAGCTGGTCGGCAGACAATTTCACTGGAGATGAGAGAGAGGTTGCTGAAGTTGTTTATCACCTCTAAGTTTACTGAAAAATAAAATAAATAAATGAATGCTAGGAGGCAATAAAGTTGTCCACTGATTTTCCTCTATTTGTTGCCCGAATATGCTTAGTTCACACTGACATCACCATGGTGGTTTTGTGTAAAATATTCATTTTAGAGTCCTGTAGACTAGGCCCCTTTATTATACCCTGCCCTCCTACCAGCTTCTGTGCCCTGCACAGCCACAGCTTCGAACACGTCCCAGGGGCTCAGAGCACGTGCTCAGACACTGATGTGGAGTTTCAGGATCAATGAGCCCCTCCAGGAATTAAAAGCCAGCAATTGAATGCCTGTTAGTAATGATTAACTTTAAAAATATTAGCCATTCTGGGCAGATCCCTTTCCTTTCTAGGCAGGTAACATTCCCAGGAATGTTGGTTTCCCATTAAATAGACAGTCTCTAGGTTATAAATTTGCCTCAGGGGACTTAGCTGTGCTTTTGATTTGAGAATGAATGTTAACCTTATGTATGAAACTTCAGTCTTCCAAGGAGGATTTTTAGACATCTATATGCTGTTTTTGACTGTTATCTAAAATCCTGGCTCTGTCTTATTTTTCTCAGTTATAAAATGGGTACACAGATCATCTTTATTGGATAGTTTTGAGGACTAATTGATTGAAATGTGCTGTCTAAACTGCTGATCTCAATGTCTAGCCCTTATAAGCTCTGCTGTAGGTTTTCTTCTCCCTTTTTCTGTCTTGAAAATTTTCAGCCTTAAGTTTATTCTTATGTAGTTTATTGTAAACTTAGAAAAACAAATGAAAAAAGATATTTATGCTAGTAGCTCTCTTTACTTCTGAGTTCTCACCTATACATGTAATAATTAGATCAAAACCAGTTGTCTTTGCTGTTGTCTACTTGGGTAATTCAGTTTGACTGAGTTTATTTTTTAGATATGGCAGTTGTCTGAAATATGGAGGGGAGCAAAAGCCTGGAATTTGGGGCAGGAGTGGGGATTGAAACCTAAATGTTATGTTCTTAGTTACATTTTTTCCAAAGAATTGAATTAGTCTCTTGAAGGTGTATTTTCTCTTCTGTTATCAACTTTAAGGATAGATCCTCTTGCCTCCACCTATGTTTGAGTCTTGAGAAACGTTAACAGAACTTCTGAGCAGAGAAAATCCATTGGGGTGGAATCCAGGCTCTATGTAGATATGGAACATCATGTGTACTCAACAGATGTTAATAAATACCTCCTTCTATTGTTGAGACAAAATGGGGTTGATTTGGGTGTGCATTTAATGTTAGTGAAAGAACCTTGTACCTAGAAACTGTATATTTTAAGGAGGACAGGAATCTGGATATTGAGGAAAATAGCATTGCTTCTTTCATATCATTCTCCATTTTTAATGTCTGTCATCCCCCAAATTGTAAGTTCCCCTGTGTCCATGACATATGCTGTCTTGGAAGCCCTTACAATACATTGCTGTGGACACAGTAAGGTTTCAATAGATCTTTGTTGATTGAAACCAAACATTTGGAAATTGTGGAGGCAGAATTGATGAAGGGGTAAAAAGAGGGCCGCAGGGAGAAAGGAAGGGAAACAGTCAAGGTAGAGAGGGAATCAAATATAGAAACTTCCTGGGAAAGACCAAAGTTGATGAGTGACTGACAATTTTTGTTTTCCTAAGAAAAGAAAAACTGGACATAAGAGAAATTTTAATCTGAAGAGCTAATTAACCAAATTATAAGAACTCTAAAATATCCCTCTCATTAGTTATCTTTTTGAGACAAAAAACAAAAGATAGTGGAAGTTATTATAATTTGCCCCAAGGATCTAGATAAATTTGTATGTGTATACAGTAATAGAAATTTGCGAGAAAAATTGTGGTAGGCTGTAGTTTATAAATCATTTCAATGTTTTGACTTCTGACTAACCCCTCTTCATGATAGTAAGAAAAAAAAGTATATGTATAATTTCCCATTATTTGTAAGAGGGAGAATGTGCCAGTGAACTGTGTACACACACACACACATATCCACCTTTGGTTTCAGTAGGTGCTGATTTAATTAAGAAAAAGTGGAACTAGGTGGCAAAAAAGACAAACAAGAAAGCCCTGACAACATAATGTAAACAGGTTGAAATATCAAAAGCAATAATACAGAGTATTCCAGTGTAAAGAACTTCTCTAAAAGATTTAAATAAGATTAATATAAATATATATACACACACACACATATATAATGGATGCCTCGCATTCAGTGAACACGAATAAAAATATCAGAGAATATCACGACACAGGGATCACCTGATGATAATGAATAAACATCAGCTCTTCTTGGTCAAATGACCAATATTATTTCACAGTTGACTGTTTTGAGGGCAGAGCCAATGACCTTTGCCCTGCATTTTAATAATTTACTATAGTTTTACATTAAATCAGAATATAATTGTGAAGAAAATTAGTGTTTCTTTCTGGGGAATGCAGAGTAATGCCACTAA
Source organism: Bos taurus (assembly GCF_002263795.3). Classification (NCBI taxonomy): domain Eukaryota; kingdom Metazoa; phylum Chordata; class Mammalia; order Artiodactyla; family Bovidae; genus Bos; species Bos taurus. Next base: position 43,489,019 of record NC_037333.1, on the reverse strand, counting down.
TTGCATGTATAAAAGCCTTCCTGAGATTGTATTTTCCTGTTCTTTCTTGATTTAGAAAATTAAAACTACGGTAATTTTCCACTCTTTGTAAGAGGCAAAATGTGCCAGTGAAATGTATTCAGCTAACTTAAAATGTCAATGCTTTTGGCCATCTTTTTATGTCCGGTAATGACAAACTGTCAATTTCATCACATTATTCAGGAATATACTAGCAACTTGTTGCAGATATCAGAGTAAGCGAATTTTTTTAAAGAGTTGTGATCTGAAAGAATAAACAGTCTGATTTTTTTTTTCTTTTTGGGTTGTTTTTTCTTTCACCTTAATATTTGAGTGACTTTTTAGTTAGAGCAAATCACCATTTTTTTCTTGATAAAGGGAAGGACAATAGAGAATTCATTAAGTTAAACTTAGTAGAATAAAAAATTAAACAAATAGTGCTTGAGAATTATTTTTAGATACCTGGGGAACTTTTTTTCAGATAAAATATTATCAAGTAAAAGAATCGAGCTGATTTTAAAAGTATATGGATTTTATTCACAAATACACAACCACGTGTACATCACTCTGGAACTTGGAAGGGTTAAATCGGACCACTGTGGGGTTATGGAAGTGTTTCCCAGAGTTGTCTAGTACCTTGAATTTGTTATGGATTCGATGTGTAGTGTTATTCTAAAACAGTTGCACCTGCGTTAGCTCTCATTGTCTCAGGCTCGAAGCTGAAAAATTCAAAAAATGAAAAAGCTCAAGAAATGAATATTTCTGTTAATAACATGTTGGTATTTTCCCCCGACTCCATGAACATTCTTGATCTCACAGGCAAAATGCACAACCCAGGGCACTAGGGTTGGAATCCAGTGTTTATTCAAAAAGGCACCCTAAGGCAGTTAGAGAGGGAATGCTACATGTATGGGGGAAAAGGCAGCTGGAAACTAAGCTGATCTGGGCACAAACTGCAGTGACTGTCTTTACTAACTTGTTTTCTGAGAACTATGAGAGAAATGGAAATGATTTGAAGGACCCTGAAAGGATGGTATTTTGTTGCTTGTTCTCCTTATATGGAGCAAAGCAAACTGCAGTAACACTTCTCGGGAGCTGGTATTCCCTGCTGCCACGGGGACAGCCGTTTTCTGCGTGGAGGAGTTTGTTTATACCTTAAGAAATATAGTCTGTTTTGTTGATTAAATAAGCAAAAAAAAAAAAGTCATGCCTCATCCTCTGCTTTCAAACACTCCCCCAATTAGAAAATATCTCATAAAAATGCATCATGTGATACTATCTTGCTTTAGTCCCAAACCGAGTTCACTTGGATGTCTTCAAATTTGAGTCCTGAGGGAGTACACATTTGAGCTAAGAATGTAGTTACTCTGTCATGAAATAGGGAGCTTTGCCATTTGCTTGTTTTGGAAGGAAAATAAATTAAAAAAAGATTGCAGGGGATTTTAGTTATTATATCGCCAGGGCTCTGTTTAGAGTTGGTGGCATTCAAAGCTGGCTTTAGTCACAGCATGATGCTCCAAAAGTCCAAGTGTTCCCTTTCTTTCTTTCTTTCTTCTTTCCGTTTTCTTTTTTTTTTTAAGCGTTACTTCACTGAGGCAGAGGGCTGCCTTTGAGTGACGTCACAAGTTTGAGCAGCTAGCAGCACAGGAGAAGGGAGGCTGGGTGAGTGACAGCCCAGCCTACTTTTTAATAGCTTTGTCATGTGACTGGGGACTGTAGTAAGACAGGTGCCTTCAGTTCACTCTCAGTAAGGGGCTGGTTGCCTGCATGAGTGTGTGCTCTGTGTCACTGTGGATTGGAGTTGAAACAGCTTGATTGGCGTCATTCAGGAGCTGGATGGCGTGGGACATGTGCAACCAGGACTCTGTATGGAGTGACATCGAGGTGAGCTGGGGCTGGGCTCGGCACTGCAGCCAGGACCAAAGCTTCCCTCGCGATGCAAATATTCCTGTGAGGGGGGGAAGGGCTTGGGTTTGGGTGAGGAAAGGAGGCAGAAAAGTAGCCGGGGGCAGGTGCTTTTGGAAGAGAATCTCAATCTTATCTTAACTCCTATAAGTTTGCTATTTTAAGGCGACTCTGAGATACCTTGAACAAATCAAAGCTTAGCTGCTGTCATCAGGATCTGTTGCAGTTAGAAACTCTTTCCATGTGCCTTTGGCTCTGTTTCTACTCATATGCAATATTTATGCTCTAAGATATTGATATGAATCAGAAGCTGAAGTCTTTCCAGTGGTGTTTAGTGGCCTGGTTGGAAAAATGCCATTTCTATTTATAATAAGATGAAGATAAAAATATTAAAATGGATGGACTCAAATCTAGTCAGTTTTGACTCTAGTCTGGATTTTTTTTTCTTCTCTCTCTGTTCATCAGACGGAGAACTCAGAAAATCCTAAATAATCCTGCTGGGCTATTTTAGATTGCTTTTCCCACAGAACACAAAACAACAAAAGCTGATTCCTTTAAAACTCCTCTGTGTGATTGAAAGCTTTGGCCAGCAAAAAAAAAAAAAAAAAGACCTGCTTTACAGTGCAAGGTTTTCCATTAGCATCTGGGCAGGGAAGCCAATGGTTAAAACTGTCTGTACCACGGAGAGCTGCCTGAAGCCGGAGAGAGAATAGAGTTTATGCAGGACTGTGTGTGGAGCTGCTCGCTGCTTGTGTAAAAATAGACGGCAATACATCAATTCCACAGTCTCTGCTGGCTACAATTCATACATGGGGAGAAAAAAAGCAAGCCGGTTTCCTCGTAATCTCTGGAGTCTCGAGTGACTAGCAGGGGGGGACGGAGGACGGCGGCATGTTTGCATTCAACACAATGGAATGTTCTCGGAAAGTTTGGCCAACTTGGGAAACAAGTGAAACTTTCTGTGGACTCTGGTGAGATGGACCCAAATTGAATTGCAGGGAGGATCTGAGTGGCTAACAATGAATCTGGCAAAGGGCTGGGAGAGCTTCCTCTGGGAAGCTGGGGGCACATAGGGTAAGGGGAGGATCAAGGGCTACACGTGATTTGATTAAATAAGATGTCCATGTGGTACGGCGATACACATCTAAAGTGAAAATAATTTGGCCAAGGCCGTCTGCGAACGCATTTTTCTTCTCTAGCGAGGCATGCCCTGGATTCTTAACTCTTCGCTGGGTTTGCAAATGCTGGCTTCCTCTGCCTTCTCCTGCCTTGGCAGATGTTTTTTTTGCGGATTGTAATTGTTCTTATCTTGTTGTGATTTCTTGGTAAGGTGGGAGAAATATGGATAATTCATATATCCTGTAGCTATTATGTGTCAGGGTTCTAAGTGGCTTCAAAGTCCTGATTGTCTTCGAGTAGCTGGAGTATCCTGTGGGTGGTTGTCTGGCTGGCACTGTGGGTCTCAGCTGCTGTAGTTTCATTTTTCCATCATGTATTATTCCTGATGCCGTTAGGAGTTGATTGAGGAACTAGATCATATGGAAATAGGGAAGATTTATTTTCATCATTGGCATTCCTGCAGTCATATTCAAAGAAGCATCAGAACCATTTAGAACAGGGGCTCTTTAATTTTGTGCTTAGGGAGGTGAGGTCTCGGGCTAATTGTCCAGCCGTGGATTGAGTTGTCGGTCCGTCGGCTGAGACCGGCCAGTCACTTCTCTGTTGCACCGGAGGCAGCAGGCGGCTAGCAGCCCAGCCTTGGTGGCAGCAGCCCTGGGAATCACCTCCGCCAGGCTCAAATATTACGAGCAGCAGGTAGTGGAAGCCGCTTTCATTTTTTGAATCATTAATGTTTGCTGTCATCTTAAAACGTATTATGCCCTTTTGCACATAATGACAAGACAGCACGTTGGTTAATAAAGGCCTATATCACTGTAGCTACTCGGAGTCCCCAGTGTTTCGCAGTTTAATGAAGGTGATGTCCAATAAGGTTACTAAGATTGATAGAGACAGTTCTGATGACATACACTCCACTAAGACTGTCACTCTTTACTGACCGCTGCGCTCCCCACTCTCCCCTAATTTTTTTTAAGAAGTAAGATTCTTTTTTCGTTAGTATAATTAATGTGGCCAAGTCCACTCTTTCTGCTCTCCTTCTCTTTAAAATTTACCATCAATGGCACAAAAACCTCCAAAAGGTTAATGGAGAATTATACTTAATTATAATGATTCATTATCATCAGTGCAGTTAAGCTAATTTATTGTCTGCTCCTTAACTAAGAGAAAAGTCTGTTGGGGTGAAATAACGTACAATAATTAGCCTTTTGTGTTTAGTGACTGCTTTCTCCTTTTAAATCTTATTATAAAATTAAGGCTGCGGTTGTGAAATAGCTGTCATAGTTGCAGAGAGGCAGTAGAATGTGTCTCTGTAAATTGCCATAAAGCACACCTGTTACAGATGTATAGGGAAGCAGTAAATACCAGCGTGTCAAATGAGGACAGTTACAGGGCTCGGACTGTTAAGCTGGCATCATCCAAAGACCAAATATAAATTAATAACAGGAACACTTGCTACCACTAATGTGTTTTAGATTATCAGGATAATGCCACATTCAGAAGTCTTGATTTTATTAACACGTCAACATTGGAAAGAGCATCTACGCACATTTTTCAGCCATAACAGAAAAGCAAAAATGAGAGAAACTGACAGAGGAAAGGAAGAAATATGTGAATGACATCAGAGTAAAATACAAAAAAAAAAAAAAAGATCTGTCTTTTCAATGATTTTAAAAGTTACTGAAAAATACATATTTCTGAAAGGTTGAAGGGTTTTGAAGAGGCCATGCCTGTAGAGGGCTGTTAAAGAGAGAGACAGCAAGAAGCTGTCCACCCAATCAGTGTCAGCATTCCAAGACATGGGTTCTAGAGTGTGCTATCCAAAAAAGGAATTTAAACCAAATGCACAGATCGTTTGTTATCTAACTTATTTTTTTATTTTCTTGTTGTTTTTGCTTTTTATTTTAAAGACTCTCCTCCAATCCTAGCAGTTTTTGTACCACTGAAAAAGTTTTCCCCTTGTCTCTGGATTGGTCATGTTGTAGAAGAGTTAACCGTGTGTATGTGTATTGTATTTGGAGGACAAGCAGTGAGCAAGTGTAGAGACTGGGACGTGTTACACCCATAACAAAACATGAACATTGCACCAGAACAAAACCTTCTCTTCAGCCTAGCTTACTTATAAACCTAGTTTAGTATACTGACCTGTAACTTTGGGATAACTCCAATAATAAAAAAGGAAAGACCAATAAAATGATAAGGAAAGAGTTGCAATGGAGGTGATTGCTCTTCCTTGGCATTACTTTTGTGCCTGCCTTTCAGGATCTCTCTGGGGCCTGGTGGTCTTAGGGAGGAACTGCAGGAATGTTCAGGCTCCTCCCAGCCTCCCCTTACCAACTGCTGACTCCATTACCCAGTACCTACTTCTCAGCGTGGTGCTTACGATCACACTGCTGCATATGACCCGTGTAATGTAGCCTGCCAGGGATGACAGGGGCGCGTGAGAAAAAAATCTGCATAGAACTTATTTTATTCAAAATCTAAATGTCAAGCAGCATCTTCAGCTTCATGCCCAACTGCTGACTGGATAGGACCAACTCCCCAGCATCTCTCCTGACCTTGGAAGGGCGGGCCGTGAGGTTGACACCTGGGAGGGTGTGCCTGCCGACTGAGACCCCTCGGCTTGCAGGTGGGTTAGTTGTTATAGCTCTGATATCACCAGACCCCTGCAGTAAGCAGTTTCTGCAGGGTTCTTCACAGATTGCAGTGCTGTTAGTGGTCAGATAGCCAGTTCGAAGTAGAAATCCGCCTCTTTGGGAAGAGGGTCCACTTTCTCAAAAAGCCACCACAGGGGACAGTTAACAGACCACTTACTGTATGCAAGGAGGTGACAAGCAGCCCAGCCACAGTAGAGGGTATTTTAAGCCTCTCACTATATTGAAATCATTTTTTAAAATTCCAAAGAAAAAAATCATTCTTTTGAATTCACTTAGAGCAAAATATAAATGTTGAAGAAAAATAAGATTGTTGTGTGGTAGAGTGGTTTTTCTGTTCATACATCAGGTGATCCCAATTGTATACATCCATCCACAGACCCACATGTGAGCACACAAGACTTGCTAGTTACACGTAGTGAAAGATACAATGATAATAAGAAATGTGATTTCTGTCCTTCATCTCAAGGGACTTATTTTTGATCTGTTTAAGAGGAAGTTCAGAAGCTCATGAAAAGTCAAGTAAGAGTAAAAGATTTAAATACCAATTCAAGAGAACCATGGACACGTTAAAGGACTCTGCATCATTAGGTGCTAAATGAATTATATGGATTATAATAGTTAAAGGGAGCATAAGTGGAGAGTTTTCCTGGTATAGTTCTTATTTTTTTCTCATTTAGTAATCATTTATTTTGTTTCTCTTGTGTGTGATGGCAATTCCAAGGTGAAATCAAATTTATAACTTTCCCTCAAAGAGCTTCCCTGATGGCTTACATGGTAAAGAATCCTCCTGTAATGCAGGAGACCTGGGTTCAATCCCTGGGTCAGGAAGATCCCCTGGAGAAGAGAATGGCAACCCACTCTACTATTCTTGCTTGGAGAATCCCATGGATAGAGAAGCCTGTTGGGTTAAAGTCCATCGGGTTTCAAAGAGTCAGACAGGACTGAGCAACTTTCACTCAAAGTGCTTATACTCTGGGACTACCCTGGTGGTCCAGTGGATAAGACTCCATGCTCCCCATACAGGAGGGCCCAGGTTCAATTTCTCGTCAAGGAACTAGATCCCACATGCCACAACTAAGAGTTTTCATAACACAAGGAAAATATCCCGCATGCTGCAACAAAGACCTGAAGAGCCAAATAAATAAATCCTTTTTTTTAAGAGCTTATTCTCTTTTTAAAAAGAGTGGAGTGAAATTTTGCGTATAGTTAACCAAAAAGCAATTTGAAACTTAGTACATGCTATCAAAGAGGTACAAACAAATCTAAATTTATTTCTAACTGGACAAATCAGACGACTTCATGGAAGCATGGCATTTACCATGGATTTGGAGGTAGAGTTTGGGATGGAATGGTTCTGGCAAAGTATCCTTTGGGAGCAAAGGGAGTTAAAGAGTCTAGGATGTTTTTGGCTGGGGACTAAAACCCTGGAAACCAGCTTTGGTGGTGTTGTTGAATTAACCAGGCTTAATTCCTATCACATGCTATTACAGTTTAATAAATTCCTGCAGTTAATGAAAGTGTTTTTTTTTTTTTTTCTCCCTGCTTCCTGCAGTGTGCTGCTCTGGTTGGTGAAGACCAGCCTCTTTGCCCAGATCTTCCTGAACTTGACCTTTCTGAACTAGACGTGAACGACTTGGATACAGACAGCTTTCTGGGTGGACTCAAGTGGTGCAGTGACCAATCAGAAATAATATCTAATCAGTACAACAACGAGCCTTCAAACATATTTGAGGTAAGGACAGCCCTTCGGGAAAACTAATTTCTCATTGAACTTGGTTTAGGCCATGCTAACATGATTATTGGCCCGAAAGCATAATGGGTTCTTGCTTTGCTGTCACCAAAAGACTTTTTAATCATCGTTAGGTACTTCCTATTTTGTGGAAAAACAATATTTGGAAAACTAATGGCTTTTTTTTTTTTTTTTTGAGAATTAAGGCCCTGAGGACCCATAACAGAGTGTATCAAACTCTGTTGAAATATTAAGAGATTGTGAAAGAATGAATGACAAAGAAGAGTAAATGACTAAACCTGTTTTTTTCCTGTCTATTTCCCACAGAAAACAGTACCTAATTTGAAATGTAAAAGAATGCATTTCCATTTAACCAAAGGGTTAGGTCTACCTTTACTTATTTTACAAAGTAGGTTTATAAAATAGTAGACAGGGTTTTTGTTTTTTTTTTTTTTACTATTATATTTTGATCATAACTCTGATTTCTTTATATTATGGAAACTTCTACACCCAACTACTCTGGTATTTACTTATAATTTAGTCAAAATTAATTTACCTTTCTGTAGTGAAAATTACCTCCCAGACTCTAGACTGTTTATTATAAGCCTACCCTATAATAAAGAATGTTAATCTGCACCTATTAAAGTGTTACTTTGAGAAAAGAAGTTCTTTCTCACAAGATCAGTGCTCATTTACTTGAAAATGAATGATCACTTATGGAGAGAAATGAAGTGGTCACTCTAGCAAGTAAAATGAGTTAGGATTGTCGAATCAACTAGTTTTCAGTGTCGCCACCTCTGGCGCCACCATTCTCATGCAATATTTTCTACCTACCATGAGCCAGGATTCATACTAAGTGCTATAAAATTATTTTTTATCTACCAGCAGAGACACTTCTTACACTTCAATATTGTTTGGTTGAAATCTCGAGTCATTAAGAAAACCAATTTTACAATATTTATTGAGTTTTTCCAGCACCCAGCACATAAAAGGCACTGAATAAATGTTTATTGAGTCATTAAGAAAACCCATTTTACAATATTTACTGAGTTTTTCCAGCACACAGAAGGTGTTGAATAAGTGTTTCATGAGTAGTGAGTGACGGATGAATATGGTAGATTCAGCACAGTAATAGTAATAACAAAGTGGCCAACATCTTGGAACACTTTTGCTTTACATATGTCATCACGCTCGTCCCTCAAAACAACCTGTTATTGTTTAGGTACTATTCTTGTGATTCTCATTTTACATATGCTGACAGTGAGTTTAACAGAGGCTAAGTGATTTTCCCCTAATCACACCATTGACACAGACGTGGGATTTGAACCCCAGGTGTATCTGACTTCAAAGTCTATTATCATTGATTAAAAATAGAATACCTGAATTTGGGTGACAGCCATCCTTTACAAAGACATATCAAGCTGCTTCTTTGCTCAATATATTTAAAAATAGAACAGAATCTTTGCTTTCAGTGTTGGTTGACATGGAAGCAGGTATATGGCTGGTGCGCTGAGGTGGCTGTAGATTCTGTCAGCGGCTAAGATTTTATAATACGTCTGGAGCATTAAGTGGGTCTTAGAAGAGTGCTTAAGGTAATGGAGTTAAGGCTGGGGAGGAGGAATCAGGTGGAGGAAACACTGAGGGTTTGTGGTTAGTTATACTTTCCCAGGCTTCTCAGCCGGGTCTCGGAAAGTTCATGTGAGGACTTGGCTGGTTCAAACTGGTAAATTGAACATTCCTCATTCAGTACACTTGTCAGGTTACAGGCCCATTTTAAGTCATGCTGCATTAAATAAACAGTACTTTTAAAAATGTTCATCTCCATAGACCTCTTATCTAAAAATCGGCTATTTCATATTGGGTGAATGCCATGCATTTTGCAGAGGATGGTTAGGGAATAACTAAAACGGTGTGTGTGTGTGTGTGTGTGTGTGTGTGTGTGTGTGTGTGTGTGTGTTGGAGGGGGTGGTGGCATGTAGTTGGTGCCTCCCTGGTGGGCTGGTTGCAAATACAACCTTTTCTGTGACCTGTGTCCCTGAATTTCATTTTGTGACACCTGGATGAGGTACTTCCCATTAACATTTTCAGAGGACTTGGTTTGGCAACTAGTTAGATATCTATGGATGCTGTATCTACATGCTGCTGTTGCTAAGTCACTTTAGTCGTGTCCGACTCTGTGTGACCCCATAGACGGCAGCCCACTAGGCTCCCCCGTCCCTGGGATTCTCCAGGCAAGAATACTGGAGTGGGTTGCCATTTCCTTCTCCAAGGCATGAAAGTGAAAAGTGAAAGTGAAGTCGCTCAGTCATGTCCGACTCTTTGCGACCCCATGGACTGCAGCCTACCAGGCTACTCTGTCCATGGGATTTTCCAGACAAGAGTACTGGAGTGGGGTGCCATTGCCTTCTCCAAGACACCCCTTTTGTTTTCCTATGTAACTTTCTACCACTGACAGAATTGTTTTCAACACTCAACACAAGGTTTATTCATTTAACCTGTTATTAGGTCATTTTAAACCAGTGGTTCTCAACCAAAGGCAATTTTGTCTACCTGGGGACATTTAGTATTATCTGGAGGGATATTTAATTGTCAGGACTGGGGGCAGGGGGATGCTGCTGGCAATTAGCAGATAGAAACCAGAGATGTTGTTTAACATTCTACAAGGCACAGGATGACTCCCTACAACAAAGAATCATTTGACCGCAAATGACCACAGTGCTGAGGTGGAGAAACCCTGTATTTAAAAAAAAAAATAGTTACTCGCAATTTTTAGAAAACTCTAAAGATGAATTGGTCAGATTTCTGAGAGAGAAAATAAAGTTAAGATACAGGATACAAAGACTTAGAAGCCATATAAAATTATTGAGATGCAGGGCCTCAGGAGTGATATGTCAGAAATTCTCTTAGTGGCAGACAGCAAAAACGTGACTGTATATATAAGTCCCCATAACATTTTCTCTGATGTCACAAAACCCATTCTTCTTTGTGGATTAGAGGGTAATAAGGCCATGTGTGGCAGCACCGCTACACCCAGCAGCATTCTCAGCATTTGTATAGAGAAAAAATGCCTCTACTCTTTACCTTCTAGTGTTAAACTCGGACGTCTTTTGTATAACGGAAAAAGAAAAGTGTGTTTTGAGCATAGGTGGAATTCTAAACCTGTGTTGTCCCCTGTGAAGAAGCTCTGTAGGCAACAGAATAAATAACCCTTGAACGGCTACAGCTTTGCACGTTGCTTCTCCCAAAGCTGCGTCACCCCAGGTATTCCCAGCGCCTGTGACTTTAAGCCTGTCACAGCGGACTTTCACCGGTGCTCGCTCACTCTCCTCCTGTTCTCAAAATCCTGCCTCATCACATTTGTGAAGGCCTTGTGCTTGAGCAAGCCCAACAGTCATGGTCTCTGCCACCTCTGATCTGCCAATAACAAGCATTATCTACCTCGGATTCCCAGAATAAAATAAGGCACTGAGTCGTTCAACACTTTTCCCTGACTCAAATAGCACATTGATGACACTGCTGGAAACTGGCCACAGGGCTTCTGAATTCTCATCAAAGCAGGAAGAAAGAGGGTATTTAAGAGTTACATTTAGTACTGCAGAATATTTAAATGTTGGGAATAAATAGAAATTTCTTCCTTTGACCTTTTCCATACATTTGAGTCTAAGGTTAATATTTATGTAACGTAAGAAGAAGAAAATAAAGGAATGAAATTGAATGTCCTGATTTGGGAAACAGTGAGTTTCTGAACGGGAGCAGGGTGAGCATACACGCAATTGTACATGCTGGTTGAGTAACTGGGCACACAAACAGCGATCTCTGCTTGCACAACCTGTGTTTGGATGTGTAAATGCAGGTGACCAGGTATGATTCAAAAGCCATTCAGCGAAACAGGGCAGAAGGCCTATAGGTGCAGCGCCCAGTGAATCTGATCCATGTGTCAGGAAAACAGGATGCCGTCCCTGGATCGACTGGTAGCAAGATTAATGTTTCAGAATATTGCAACACAACTTCCTTCTCTCTGTTGCTTTGTGCATTGTTCGAAGAAGGAGAATAAAGGAGTACTTTTACAGCATGGCAGTGTGTAAAGATGGGTCACGTAGCGTAGGTTAAATAACACATTGGCTCTTCTGGGACTTTGTGGGCCACCTTGTCTCTGCTTTAATTTTTTTTTAAATCAAAGTATAGTTGATTTATGATGTTATGTTTATTTATTCATAATTTTTGGCCACACCCTGGTAGGTAGGGTAGGATCCCAGTTCCCTGACTAGGGATCAAACCCATACCCCCTGCATTAGAAGGCAGAGCCTTAACCACTAGACCACCAGGGAAGTTCCATCACTGCTTTTTTTCCATCACTGCTTTATTTTAACCTCTGCTTTAATGCTTCTGTGATTCCACTGAATGGGCATCTTTCATTCATTGACTTGTTACTTCTGAATGCAGCTACTTGGGCTTCTTTAAAACATCGAGAGTGAGAATGTAACTGTCTCTAGGTCATTACTCATAATATGTTCTGAAGTCTGCCTTTGCTAATGTGGAGAGAAGGGCTCTCAGCTGTGGCCTGCATTCACGTTGGCTAATTGCCGGAACTCGCAGGAAGGTCTGATACTGTGAACTTTTGTAAAAGAAAAAAAGATGGTTTCCAGTTTTATTGTCTGTAAGGTGTCCTGTTTTATGCTTTCAAGGGAATGGTGGATGAAAGCTTTCAAAAATATTCGATCATTCTGGTGGAAATATAGATGAATTTACACTTTTTCCTTTAACTTGGTTGTCTAATTTTTTCAACAATGGGCATATATTATATACCTATGAAAAGTTAAAAAAAATCTTGGCTATTCAAAAAACTGCTGAGTATTTGGGGAACAGAGAACCAGCTTGTCTTGTTCACTGAAGTTCTTCTAGGTGATTTCTTAGAAAACAGGAGAAAGTATGTACTCAGTAAATAATTGCAACCTTATGAATGGGTTGACTGTCATATGTTTATTGATGGTATGAACTGCCTTAGGTAATGTGAAAACTACATATAAAGCACCTCTAGTTTGGGAGGGTAAATGGTGAAATGATAAACGATTAGAACAGAATGAAAAAGACTGTGCATACAAACATACATATACATGTATGTGTTCATATATATCAGCAACTGGAGGACAACGTGAGGCAGCGTATATTCATGCATATGCACACATGTACATTTATATGCATGGGGTTATATACTACATATATATTAGCTTTTGGCAAATATTGCAAGACTATGTGTTTGCATATGTACTTGTGTGTGTGTGTGTATTCTAGCATGTACTGAGGGAATCAGCAAGAATAATGTCACCAAGGCTGATGAGAGAATAAGAGTGAAGGGTTTTCATGGACAGGTTATGAAAGTGAAGATCTTGGTTTACTCAAGTGAATTATGTATTAATGGGAACACAGGAATAAGAGGAGTAAGTCTGGATTTAGGGTGGGTACAAAATTATGCCAGGTCATGAGAACCCAGTTGCAAATGTTTAGTTTCCACAATAGCAATTAGGGTGCTACTGAAGATTTTTAGCAGGAGAGCAATGTGATGGAGACGGTATTTAAAGACGATCATTCTGATCATTGTGAGAGCGATGGAGAAGCCAAAAGTAAAGGCGTCTGACAGCAGGCTCTGCTGCATTCCAAACCCCATGCGATGCAGGTGCGGAGAAGGGACAAGGTGACAGCAGAGGGGATGGTGTCCAGGGAACAAAACCTGAAGCACCTCACAGGAAAATTCCATCAGTACTGACAAATATGAGTTAGGTTAGAGAGGGAGCTGGCAAAGCATGCCAAGGAAAATATTCCAAAGAGAATCAGAACTTCATGAGTATCTACGTGGTTCAGTGTCTGCTCACCTTTAGGAACTGAAGTACTTTCTCGGACTGTGAGTCATTTTACACAGGGGCTCCCATCTCCCTGCTGCCTCAGGGGCAGAACATATTTAACCCAATCCACACATTTACATGGTGTCTGCTTTTTCTCACTTGTCTCCTTGGAGGAAATTCTGTAGCCTTCCATGGTAATGAATTCCTGCTTCTGACTGTGCCCGTGGTCAGGCAGACTTTTCTATGAATGGCAAACCTCTTAGAATTTTAACAAAACAAACAGAGGGAAAAAATGTGTGTCCAAACCACCTCCCCTTAATTTAATCATCAGGAGAATAAATTCTCCTTTGTTATGTTGAGGGAACTAATTCATTTACAATAATCACTTCTTGAAGATTTCTGGAATTTCCAATTTGCTATCAATAAATGTTTGTCATTTAAATTCAATTTATGGCCCGCAACCAGATTTTTGCCGCACTTGGTAATGACACTTACGGAGAACATAGACTTCAAGTAAGAAAATAATAGCCCTTTAAGTGGGGAGATAATTGGCTGTAACATAAGAACATTGAAGAATGTTGAAACTCATGGAGACTTATGGAGTATTTTAAAAATTTATGTTGTACTTATCTTTGCATTTGTAGTCTACCACAAAATTCCAAATTCTGGGTATAAATCAGTTAGATGTTCATCTTGGAGAGTCACAAATCAGGAAGCAACAATCTGACCCAGCCTGTGTACAGCTTTATTTTCAACTTCTACTGTCAGCTTATCTGACAGGGAGACTGAATAGGTTTCTTGTGTGTGTTCCTCTACACACCTCCGTTAAAGACTGTTTTAGACTTCTTGCCTGGATAACATCTGCCTTATCTTGGGAACATCTGGTTTATCACCCTGTTTCCTCGCTGCCATTATGCTGACCACTGGAAAATTATGGCTCAGGAGCTTTGATCCACGGGGGTATGTCTGTTGCCATCTACCCGTACTAATAAATAAGTCACAGGATGCCGGTTACATGACATCTGTGACCATCATCACTAACTTTCCTGGTGGTTGCTTTTGTTACTGTGCATGTGTGCTAAGTTGCTTCAGTCGTGTCTGACTCTTTGCAACCCCATGGACTGTAGCCTACTAGGCTTATCTGTCCATGGGATTCTCCAGGCAAGAATAATGGAGTGGGCTGCCATGCCCTCTTCCAGGGGATCTTCCCAACCCAGGGACTGAACCCATGTTTCCTGCATTGGCAGGTAGGTTCTTTACCACTTTGGTCAGTGTAAGTTTTGATTACAAAAGATGAGGTCTGCTGCTGTTTTCCACAGAAGTAAATTCAGTTCTTCAGTTCAGTTCAGTTCAGTCACTCAGTCATGTCCAACTCCTTGCGACCCCATGAACTGCAGCACGCCAGGCCTCCCTGTCCATCACCAACTCCCGGACTCCCGTCCATCGAGTCGGTGATGCCATCCAGCCATCTCATCCTCTGTCGTCCCCTTCCCCTCCTGCCCCCAATCCCTCCCAACATCAGAGTCTTTTCCAATGAGTCCACTCTTTGAATGAGGTGGCCTAAGTACTGGAGTTTCAGCTTTAGCACCATTTGCAATTTGGAAAGTGAGAATCCATATGTGTTATTGGTCACAATGATGATAGAAAGTGGTTCTGTTGTTTATTCTTTAGGCTGTGTCCACCTCTTTGTGACCCCTTGGACTGTAGCCCACCAGTCTCCTGTCCATGCAATTTCACAAATAATAATACTGGAGTGGGTTACCATTTCCTTCTCCAAGGTATCTTCCTGACCCAAGGATCGAACCCATGACTCCTGCATTGGCAGGAGGGTTCTTTACTGCTGAGCCACTGAGGAAGCCCAGAAGGTACTAGTTTGTGCTTTTTGAGGTAGAGACCAACTACTTCAATACTCTGGGTACTCCAAGAAGTAGGTATGGGCATTGTATGGGCATATCCTAGGTTTTTCCTACCTCCTGAACTTGCCAGTGGGTCATTGAACTGAACATTACTCTGCCTGGATATCTTTGGAGCCAGAAAAGTGGAGACCCATGTCCACAAGGAGGAAAACTTGGAGAGCATTCAGGAAAAAGTGGCTCATTGCCTCTTAGATTTACTTCAGAGATATTAGTCGAGGTTAAAGTAATTAAGATGCAGGATACTGCAGTGGACAAACTATTTGTATAGCAACCGTGTGTGCTTGCACAGTATGCTTATACAGAGTGTCTGTTTGTCCTCGTCCCCCATCTATACGCAATGTGGTGGAACCACAGCCCAGCAGATGGCTCACCTCTGAATGAGATCAACACACAAAGCAGATAAAAAAGGAACATTAAAGACCAACAGTCAAATTTTCTTCCACTGTTCTCCACCCTGACTTCACATTTTTAACAAGGTTCATCTGTCCCGATAATTATGTGCCTAGTCTTTTAGAAACGAACATTTTATTGTGGGTCTTATAAAAGGAATTGCCTATGGTGTAAAACAGTTTTGTAAGGATCATTTTTTTCTTCTTCTTCTTTAAACTCTCAGGTTACTTTCAAGATTGTGTGCTCTTGAGGTATACTTTGAAAGCAAAGCAGGATACTGTGTTTTACTGTAACCTGCCAAAGACGCAGAATTACAAGCAGGTAGAATGAGAGCAAGGAAAAGGGGAGAGAGGTACACAAGGAAATACACACTCTTGCTCTGAGCAAGGGCAACTTTTTACTATGATAAATGATTTCTCGTCCATTATGCCGTTTGTCCCAAAATGATGATAGGAGATACTTTTGTACTTGTTCTGTTCCAAAATAATAGAAAATTCACATAGTTTCCAATTCTAAACACTGATGCTGCGTAGACCTGCCCATCCCCATTACTAGTGCAAGTTATTCATTCAAGGTTTGCAGCCGGATAGATTAATGAATTACCAGATCTTGCGTAAAATGACTTGGCCTGACTTTTAAACTAGGTTTTTATTTTGTTTGTTTGTTTTTTACCTTTTTGGGGGCCAGTCTTGTGATTGGTGTTAATGGGCTCTAGAGATCAAGCCCCCAAAAACATTATTTTTTTTTTTAAGAAGGAGCTTTGTTAACTATTTCCCCCACTTCTTCATTCTCTCCCAAACTTCTCAGAAGCAGTTAGTTCAAGTAGGTAAAAGCAGGCTGGTCAGGTTGGGAGAAGGGAGACTTAGTGGCCAAATTCTTGATGGGTGATCCCCTGCTCTGTGTCACATCAGCATGATTTATCGGATCCTTGACTACGGCGCAGAGTTTAGAGTTTTAGAGTGAGTTCCTTGGTGTTTTTCACACAATATGCAGGGCTGGAGCTCTGAACTTTGAAGGAAAGCCTCAGAGCTATTTGCAAAGTGCTGGTGCTTAGTGAATACTAAATTACATTTAGGAAATAGTCTATTGCTACCAGTTATACTTCATTTTTATTCTTGACACAGACACCTAAATCAGAGAACAGTAACATTTCAGAGATTATGGAAGCAGTTTGGGTATGTTCCAACACTATAATAGGATCAGAATTTTAAGGCCTTTTGTATTATTACCAATAGTCACTTAGTTTCTACTGCAGTGTACTTTGTAGGGAATTACAGCTTTTACTAAAAAGATTAAAATGCTATTATGCAAATGATTGCAGTATGTTATTATGTTTACAAATTAACATCCATGGCTCAACACACAAATTAACTAACTATTCTATCTATGTTATTAAGGATTTAATAAAGTAACTGGTAATAAAAATGGGGAGCTTGGAACACTTAACAGGAAATAATTCTGATTTAACATAGAACTCAAGCCTTATGTTTAAGGTTCTAGGTGATCTGGTGGTAAAATAAAGTTGAGCAAAGCACAAAGAACTGGGACTGTGAGAGCCACAAAGCTGCTTGTCTGAGACGCTAATGACCAGGAACTAAATAACTTCAGGCTACAATGTATGGTGGGCAGCATATCAATAAATCTAAGCAAAGCACACACACTGTCTTCTATTAATAAATAGTTCATTGAAATGATAATCGCCCTCCATTGCATGTTTGATATGTTCCATACACACAGAGAATACTCACATTATTCTAAAATGGAGCTCAGAGCAAATTTTACTGTGGCAAATGGGATTTAGCTGTAGAATATCACTGTGTGATAAAAGAGGAGAAGGCTAGGTTCAGACTAAGATGACTTTACAAACAGGCTGCAAATTGCTATTCCTGGCTGTTCATAAGAGATCATAAAAGCAAGGAGATAAGAACCGCCAAGGTCTCTGAGAAATGAATGTATGTGATTATGTTATCTTGTGGGTTGGATTTACTAGACAGACCAACAACACCTTCACTTCAGTCCAACAGGAAAAGTAGAAAGAGATGTAGATTTTGAATAGCAAACTTTGTTAGAATGGGCAAGTTCCAAAACCCTAGAATTAAAATCTTTAGAAAGAAATCCAAGATTCCGGTCGGTGACTCCATTTCTCGATCTCAAAATGAAAACTAAGAGTGTTGCTCTTAAGCAAATAAACAGAAAGGGGGGAGAATAATTGCTAGAAAATCCTGGAGCAACATGATTAATACATCAAATATTTTTGGTTTATTTTTCTTAATAGTCAAATACAGATGTTGAAGACTTTTATGCTAAACAATAACCTTTTTAGGTCTACCTAAAAACAAATAATTAAAATAATAAATAGACTATTAACGTTTTAGATCTACCTACAGAGAGCCACTACCTACAGAAAGTTGGGCTTCTTGGCAGGAATATCTGGGTGTACTTAAAGAAATGTAGGAGCAGGGAAGCAACTGCAAACTTGGTCAAGGTTTGTGCCCTTGCATACAATACAAGCAATTTATTTTGTTCCGAATAGCACCTCTGTCGTTGGGAAACTACTTATGCAAATTTGTGATATCTAGCTTTAGCAAGGCGCCTGGTTCCCTCATTTCCTTCCACATTTGGATAAATTGTGTTGTTCTTCACTCTTCCAAATTTGTCCTTGTGGAAGCGAACACTTGCAAATTGGTTGAAGCTTGCTAAGAGAAAGAAAGATGGGGAGAGAAAGGAGGAAACGATTCAACCAAAACCAGTGGCTGTGACAGCTTATGATTTGATGGTTTGTGGCCTTGTGCTGTTCCCAGGCACCTGATCACGAATGTGGTACAACTCCTGTGATGCAGGCGTTCTGGAACTCTTGCCAGCACTCACTTGACACAACCAAGTTTTAAAGTACTGACTGTAATTTTACACAGCATAGTGGAACTATGTGCCTGTGTGTGTGTGTGTGTGTGTGTGTGCGTGTGCATACATACACATTCACATTCTTTTTTTTTTCAAGGGGAAAAAAAAGGGATACTTGCCATAGCAGGGTGGTAAAATAATTAGTCCAGTAGACAAATGTCTTGGCCTGTGTTTAAACAGAGCTTTAAGGACACAGTGTTCTCACCAGTCACATATCTAAATACAAACCAGTGTCAGCTGCCATGCAGACCAAAATGTAATAGCCTGCTCTCACATAGGTCATCGTCAATCCATTTTGGTCGGAGTCACACTTCACATCTGTTTCTGCATGCTGCAGCCCCTTAAGGCGGCGACGGGCTCCATAAGAGCACAAACAACCTAGCTATAAATTGCCGCTGCTGGAGTTACTTTGAATAAGTGTATACTGTTTCATATTTATAATGGTGAGGCTTCATAATATGCACAGTGAATATATAACACCGATCAGTTCAACAAGCATGAAATTGTATGTTGTCAACTTGTCACATAAATAGAGTCATATTCTGGCTTGCGATAATGTTGAACTAACAGTTTTTCCCCCAGAATTGTCGAGAGGGTCACAAAAAAAGTGGGGAGGTAGCATTTCCTTTGGGTAGATAAACAGTCAGGGCTATTGTAAAGCTGATATTACAGTTGATGGGTTCCTTTTCTCCCCTCTCTTCAAAGTGCTTGCTTTTCTTGGGTGAATGCTAATTGGCTAATCTGGTGTGTTTCTTCTGTCATCCAATGGTATCATTTTCAGCCAGTGCTAGAAGGCTTTTTTTGGGGTTGCGTATGTGTGAGTAGCTTTTTTTGTTCTCCTTTAAAACTTTTTTTTTTCTATTCTTGTAGCACAAATCAGTGCTAATTGTCATGAAATTTTCTAACCATCTTTTGGCAAGCTCTCGCATTCACTTCACTCTAGTTAACTCTTAATTCATTACCAGAGTCCTGGGTCATAGAGAAGGCTGGACATTTCAATCAGACTTTCCCATGATGGAGAATTTAGAGAGATGCAACAAGGAAATGATTTAAGCAAATGTGCAACTTACTGAAAAGAGAAGGAGACAAATGAAAGGTACTCACCAGTCTCTGGGGTGCAATCACAGAGATCAGTTTCCAAGGTGGCTGATATTTAGGCACCAGGCATGAGTAGAAACCGATGTCAAGTACTCCTTCACTTTTGAGAAATTCTTAGATGTGTTCAGTGCTCCTCATCTTCCTTCAAATGGCCTGGAGACAGAAGGTGTTGCCGGCTGTTTCTGCCTTCATGTGAGTTTTCCCAGTTAGGTTACTAAGTTTAAAACCTCAGGACAGTGCTTTAGAATGCATGTTATTACCAAGGGGTGTGCCTAACACTGGCTGCCCTTGTGGCTCAGATGGTAAAGAATCTGCCTGCAATGCAGGAGACATGAGTTTGATCAAGGGAAGATCTCCTGGAGGAGGAAATGGAAACCCACTCTGGTATTCTTGCCTAGAAAATTCCACATGACAGGCTACAGTCCATGAGGTCGCAAAGAATCAGACACAACTGAGTGACTCACACACACACACACACACACACACACACACACAGGCCTAGCACTGATCTTTTCATTCCACGTTACTTGTGGTATAGATGATCACATTTTCTCATGGAAGAAACCACTTGCCAGCCAAAACTTCTGGTCTCCAACTTGTATTTTCATATTTCTTCATGCGTCTGGACTTAAACAGTTTCTTTACACTGATTTATTTATTCCTTCTTTAAAAAATTATTGTGAACCATCAGCATGCTGATCCCCTTGCCACTTTCTGGAGGTACTGTGACTACATGTAGACAAAGTTTGTGGTGCCATGAAGCTCATGGTGAGTGATGCAGGCAGGGCTTTAAAATCAAGTGAGATAAGCTCTAGGATGAAGGCAATGGCACCCCACTCCAGTACTCTTGCCTGGAAAATCCCATGGACGGAGGAGCCTGGTGGGCTGCAGTCCATGGGGTTGCTAAGAGTCAGCACGACTGAGCAGCTTCACTTTCACTTTTCACTTTCATGCATTGGAGAAGGAAATGGCAATCCACTCCAGTGTTATTGCTTGGAGAATCCCAGGGACGGGGGAGCCTGGTGGGCTGCTGTCTATGAGGTCGCACAGAGTTGGACACGACTGAAGTGACTTAGCAGCAGCAGCAGCAGCAAGCTCTAGGATAGAGAAAGCAAAGCAGAGACTTTGGCCTCTTACCTGTTATCCTGGTCATTGCTCACAGATCATTTCTGCCTTTTGCTGGGTTGGTACACTTATCATCTTCAAAAAGGCCCTCACCTTAAGGTAGAATTTTGCTGGAGAGAGTTTCTCCTAGGTAATGGGACCTTCTGCGCCAAACCAGAAACCCAGGCATAGAGTCCATCAAATTCAGGGCAGTGGGACAGAATATTTGAAAGTGGGGAACCTGGGATTTATGGTGTCCTACACATATAGTATTGAGAAAAATAGTGGTTTGCTCATTGGAAATGACTGAGAGAAGATGGGGGTAGCCAACCTAAGGGCAGAGGGCAAGGCTGTCAGCAGAAAGTTCTCTAACTAGTATGCCAGGCTGCTGTGAGTGTAACACTGAACCCCTGGCAATGTATGTGGGGCTCTTTTGGATGAAAACCATTTTGTACCATTTTAGGCCTGTTGACCTTTCTCTATGAGAATGATATTTCAGTCCAGCTGAAAGGCCTGACACACTTTTTGCCCATATGTGACGTCCTGAATAGGTGGCTTTTCTGTGTCTTGGAATCTTCTTTTCATTGTCTCATGGAGGGTCCTGACTGCTTCCATGAGTGAGGCAGGATCAGGACAAAGGCTCCCCAGCCCTTTCCTCTGCTCTCTGGAGGTACCAGGCACTACATCATTCCTGGGCCTGAGTCCATTAGATCTGTTTCACTTCCCTGTAATTCCCCAGCTTAAATTCTTCTCCCCAGTCCTTTCTGAGAAGTTTGTTTCTGCTTTTACATGGTGCTTACATAGGGAAAAAAAGTCCCTCTATTACAGGAATGCCCTTGGTTTTTCCACGGACTCTTGGCCTCAGGACACTAGCCTCTCCTAGTGCCATCTCATTTGTTCAGAGGTGAAGTTGGAGCTTCTGTATTCCAGACATAGTTCTCCCGGGTGTTCAGGGATCCTCGCCAATGCAGATCCTGTCCAGAAATGTTCTCATGTTAGGATCCTCTTGTGTCTTGCCAGCACATGCTTAGCGGGGACACCCTGCTCTCCTCTGAGCCGCTGATATCAGTTGCCTTTTCTTTTAGGCAGTGCTGCAAGCTGGGAAGGCTGGTCCCACTGAAGAAGAGTCTGGGCAAATGCCTGAGCATTTGAATGCAGTGATGCTGCATGGGATGAGTGACTTCTGATTGACTTCCTTCCCCCTCTGGTCCCCAATGCTGGGATGCTGAGACCAGTAGATTTGAGAGTTACATTAGGTCACGATGCCACTTTCTAGCTCCTTTAATCCTATCACCGGGCAATCCCAACAATGTGGCTGCCCCTGTCCTAAAAGGATTTGTGTCAGTTTCTCCTGGGACAAATATGGGTCTGGTCTGCTTTGCAATATTTGTTCCAACTGCAAATTTTGACAAAGACATTCTGTCCACACAGAGCCAAAGAATTTTCTGTGTTTAGATGCGTTTGGAGGTAACTGAATGTTGCCTGGTCTTGGCAGATAACTGAGTCCGGCAGTCCACGTAGCATGATCCATGGCCTGTTTAATTTGTCTTTGAATGGCAAATGTGTTTCTTCTCTGAGTCAGCAAAAAGCATGATACCCTCCAACAGTACTGTGTGACCTCTCTGCTGCTTTTGTGATATGGAAAAACAAAACATCGATCCTACTTTTTTTCCTTTAGTTGCTGGTTCATTTTTATTTCTAGTGACATGTTTCATAGCTGAAAGAGAAGATGTATGTTCCATAGATGGGATGTATTTTTACTTAATCACAGTGGTTATTTTTATAATTCATATTAGGAGACCTCATTTCTCTGGCCATTATTAACTTAGTATTATTAATTGTCTGAAACATAGCTGAGAAACACACCATTTGTATAGATGTCTCTGAGAAGCCAAACCACGTGCAAAAAAAAATCCTACCCTCAAACTCAATGCATTTTATTCCCAGATAAGCTTCTCCAACTCTCACTTACCACTTGCTTCCTTTTGTTTCAATTGCAATTTAAACAAATCTAGTTATCTGTGTTCTGAGCACATGGGAGATTAGAAGAAATGATTTAGAAAGTTAATGAGCTTGTAGAGGCAAGGAGTGGGAAGTAAGACCTGACCAAAACAGATGAGACTAAAAACTACAAAAAGTAGACAATTACTGAAAATATGACTATCTGGGGCAATTTCAGTTGAGGAAAAATGCCCTGTATTTCTCAGGGCTATATTTCTAAATAGCTCCCTATGGTCATTTTATAGTATGACACAATGCTACAAAAATCAATTCTCGTAATTTTTAAGATGAGGAAAATATGTAAATGAAGTGCTTTAATAAAAAATTAGGTGCTTAAGCCATTTAACTTCTTGATTCATCTGTGCGAGTTCCAATGTAGATTAATGCCTGATCATGAGAGATAAATGAGGCATATATGCAAACACACACACATATTTTTATATATAAAAGATTTTCATGGGGTCTAGATATCATCCTGTCTTTCCCAAATAGCAACACCTAATATGAGAATATTCTGTGTAATGATAGTTTAATGTTGAACTTCATTATATATTTTGTCGGATCACTTTCTCCCTTCAAAAACACAACTGGTAAAATTTCCTCCAATAAAAAAGATTTTCTTTTTTCTTGTCAGTAGTAAAATCTTTAGCTCTGAGGCCATTGGTTAAGAAAAATACAGCTCAGCAGTTGTTGTTTTTGTTTAGCCACTAAGTTTCGTGTCCAAGTCTAGTGACCCCATGGACTGCAGCCCACCAGGCTCCTATCTCTGTGGGTTATCCTTAAATAAGCGATTTCCCTACGTTACCTTAGAATGAAATTACTTATACTCTTCCTCTTTGGTGCTTTTCTATGCAGTCTCCAAATATAAATTGCTACCCAACAATGCATAATTTATTGAGAACATACTTAAGTATTACCAGCACTGTGAATAATTTCCTCCTTGTTTCTCATTTTGTTTGCAGATCCTTTGGGTAGTCATTCCCTTCTCCAGGGAATCTTCCTGACCCAGGAATCAAACTTGGGTCTTCTGCATTGCAGGCAGATTCTTTACCATCTGAACCACCAGGGAAGCCCTATAAATAAATCACCAGCTGTAGAGCTTGTTAGACACTCACTAAATTGTGCTGCTTGGTTTCGGGTAAAGGATTTCAGATAATTTGAAGGACTGAGTTTCATAAGTCTTATCTCTGTCTCAAAACCCAAGGAATGCTATGGCTGGGTCTTCTTTATCTGAACTTTCTGGCCCAGGTCTGTCAATTTTCACCTAAGGGGAGAGAATGGACAGTTTGGGTTTCTCTATGTGGACCCTGACCTTTGGTTAGGTCATGACCCCTCATTAATATTCCAACTTTGGCAATTTCAAAGAATGCCATCCACCCCGACTACTGTAAGCAGCCCAGCTCCCCTGGCACTTCTCACACTTCTCCTTTGTAAGAAGGCATTTGTGCCTCTCTTCATGTCCCTTTCAGGAGTCATTCTTCCCTTGTTCAATTTTTCCCTTTCTCTTTATGGCTGTCATAATAGCCCCTGATACAGTCAGGCAGCGGTGACCCTGTCCATCACTCACCGGCAAGCTATTCTTGAACCAGCGGATGGTCCCTGAGTGACCAGATTAATTGTGCTGGTGGTGGGCCTTTCCACCCGACCTTTCATCCAGGAGCATAAAAGCCAATCCCAGGCTGTGTGTGAGCTGGCTGCCCTGCCATTGCAGTGTCCTCCACAGAGCTGAGCAGGGGAAAAAGAGAAAATCAATGCAAATGAAGTTCAGGAACACGGACAGGAAAAGCTGTGTGGTTGGGGGCTCTCAGAAATTCAAGCTGTCCTCCTTTGTGTGTCACTGCAAATAAGTCTTAAAAAGTGAGAGTCCAAAGGAACTTTTCTGTAGACACAGTGTCCATAAACTGTATTATAACCGTGTGCTGTGGTAAAGGCTGTAGTTGCTTGGGTCTGTGTTCAGTCGGAGCCTTTACCAGGGAAAGGATAAACTGCTAAGTCTGTAAATTTAAGGTCTCGATGGCCCCTCATAGGCAAAAAATGAGTATTATTGTCACATGTGTGAAAGAGCACCTTTTCCTTTTGTGAAGGTCTCTGCATTGTAGCTACAGGGGTCTATGCTTCTGGCAGTGTCCCTCATGCTCCATTATAAACCACACAAGGACTTCCGTCATACTCATTAAATGGCTGCCTTAAGTTGGTGTCTTGTCATCTTCTCAGTGCCCAGCACAAAGCCATGCATATTTGGAATGCTACTTCTGATGTCTGTTGCTGCTGCTGCTTAAGTTGCGTCAGCCGTGTCCGACACTGCGACCCCATAGACGGCAGCCCACCAGGCTCCCCCGTCCCTGGGATCCTCCAGGCAAGAACTGGAGTGGGTTGCCATTTCCTTCTCCAATGCATGAAAGTGAAAAGTGAAAGTGAAGTCGCTCAGTCGTGTCCGACTCTTAGAGACACCATGGACTACAGCCCACCAGGCTCCTCCGTCCATGGGATTTTCCAGGCAAGAGTACTGGAGTGGGTTGCCAGTGCCTTCTCTGCTGATGTCTGTTAATGGATGGATTTCCAGTGGTTCTATCAAATTCAGGGAGAGGAAAAGAGAGAGTCAGGAAGAGAGAGAGAGAGAATAAAGTAACCTACCCAGCCATTCAGACCAATCACGCTAAAAATAAAGACATCTCAAAGATCTGAGAGCATGCTCTCCAAGAGACGGTTTGTAAACAGAGCCAGCCGTGACAGCAGTACATGTGCACCTGCCAGAGTGGCAGTGAACCTACTTCTAGTTCACTGAAACCTGCTCCTTAGATGAAGGTAGATGCGTGGTTATAACAGCAGTTGTGAGACACATGCTAAGCTGTTGTGTGTTGGCACATAAAGACACTGTTATCTGTCTGCAATGGATATTGAGTATTCACTCTGTCTCCTATGCTGCTGCTTAAGTTGCGTCAGCCGTGCCCGACTCTGCGACCCCTTAGACGGCAGCCCACCAGGCTCCCCCGTCCCTGGGATTCTCCAGGCAAGAACACTGGAGTGGGTTGCCATTTCCTTCTCCAATGCATGAAAGTGAAAAGTGAAAGTGAAGTCGCTCAGTCGTGTCCAACGTTTAGCGACCCCATAGACTGAAGCCCACCAGGCTCCTCCGTCCATGGGATTTTCCAGGCAAGAGTACTGGAGTGGGGTGCCATTGCCTTCTCCATCTGTCTCCTATAGGAGATCTCACACTCAGTGAAGAGTTAAAATTTGGTACCTTTATGGGACTTCAGAGCATTGGGAGTAATTCTGCCCATGTCCCAGGGACCACCTGTTCCCAACTACTGTGTCCATAGATCTTAGCCCATTTTGCTTCTCTCAGTGGATCTATACTTCAGACCTTTTGCAACTATTTTGGCTTTTTGTTGTAGTTTCCTTGTCAGAAATTGCGATGAAAAAATTTATTTCATATGAAAAAAATGATTGCCTAATCGCACAAGTTTATAATACCATAGCTATATGGCAGTTACCCAGTTTCATGGAAGAATCAAGCACAGAGGTTAGAATGAAGTGGTGGGATGGCTAATCTTCTGAGGTGTTCAGGATTTTCAGAAGCTGTGAACGTTTTGGCCTTGCTTTGGTTTATAGGCTGGAAACCTGCGTGCAAAAATAGCCAAGTGAAAGAATCTCCTTAACCTGAATTTCTTGCCAGTTTCCGTAGAGCCGTTGAATTCTTGGTCATCTTTGCTATTTTAGCAGAGACCTTAGTGAGCTGTCTTCACGTATTAGGGAACAGTTTAACCCAGCCCATGTGAGGACCTGGGCTGACTCATAGAGGTGTGTGTGCTGTTAGTCGTGTTCGACTCCCTGACACCCCATAGATTGTAGTCTGCCAGGCTCCTCTGTCCATGGAATTTTCCAGGCAAGAATACCGAAGTGGGTTTCCATTTCTCCCTCCAGAGGATCTTCCTGACCCAGGGATCAAACCCGCATCTCTTGGGTCTCCTGCATTAGCAGGTGGGTTCTGTGCCAACTGAGCTATCGGGAAAGCCCAATGAGTTAAAATTTAGTATGCCATTACATAGGAAACTCAGATTCAGGAATTTATTTCACTCCTTCTTAAAATGACACATCTGTTGACCATGTAAAGAGCATCCACTGTGTGCAAGGCACTAATTTAGGTACTCAAAAGGCAAAAGTGTATCATGTCCATAATACTTACGACAGAAGAGTTGGTTGTCTAGTGAAAAGATACTTAAATTATCAGATATTGGGATGAATTTTGTGACAAAATTAGAGATGAAGTACCATGAAGACACCACAAGAGAGGTAAAAATGTCTGCTGAAAGATTGAAAAGGGAGGAAAGTTTGTAGGTGTTGGTAGGTTATTTATTTGAGAAGCTTCATTACATCAGGGGTTAAACATACTCTTATTTGCTTATTAAATGTAGTAAACTGCATATCTTACCTCTTAGGAAGAAAACGGAATGACCAAGAAAAAGGACGCACATAGTAGGCTCTTAATAACATTTAAAAAATGAATCCACCTTCTAACAAGGCCTTTCTACGTCATCCTTGGCAGTCCAGTAGCTCATTAGATTATCACAAAAGCAGCAGAGCTAAGTAAGAAGTCCTCTGTCAGTCACCCTTGGTGGTATCTCGAGAGCAAATGTGACAAATAGAATCAGAAATGACTTAAATAGTCAGCCACCACAAGCCAAATTTTAAAAAAGCCCTGAAAAGACCAAAAATGGAAACATATTACAGTTATCTACATTCACAGTACAGAACAAGTTTGGTCGTATTTAAGATAATTCTCTAGTGCCTGCTATTTTTAGCCCAAGGGTAAGCTCCTTTAAGAGTCTTTGGCATTGCATCCCTTTAACCTGGCCTAACAAACTAAGCCAATAAGCTGTCTGATTTTCCTCGTCCATCCAGGAAGAAGAGAGATAGCTAAAACAAACCATTTTCTGGGAAAATGTTCAGCCTATCTTGTATTAAGAGGTTTTTTTTTTCATATAGATTTTTAAAACATCCCAATATTAAGTGTTGCCTGTCAGAGACCAAAATGTCAAACTTTGCTGTTTTGAAATTGTAGGCTCATGGTTATAAAAAGAGGATTTTATAGGCCTAGTCTAATGGAAATAAACATTACTCCATTACCTTCAGTAAAACCAAATCTTTACAGTTCAAGCTATCATTATTAATGTCTATGAGAAGAAAGAAACGTTTCCAGGGGGTTTATTTATTTATTTTTTTTTAGGCAAAGAAAGACCGGCGAGCTGTACCATAGCAAATGAAAGTTTTCTTAAAGCTTTCTCCTCAGTGACTTTGCAGTGTGTAATTTAAAAGCAGAAAGCAAAGAAAATGCAGTTTTAAAACACTAGGCTGGCTATTCCTGCTATCTTTCTTCCTTACATATTAACAACTCTCTATGAGACTATTGCTCTGTCAATTCTTGTCTGTCTGTCTCTATATACTATATACAAACAACTTTATCAGCTTTCTGTTGTTCACAAGTGTGTATGTGTGCTGCGGGTTGTATGGGGTAGGTGTATGTCTGGAGACACAGTTGTGAGTTACCTCAGTTTAAACCATATAAACACAAATGTGGATTACAACACTTAATAATGTATTATCTTCTACTTAGTTCTTCAAAAATCATACTGTTAACCCTCTAAGTTTAAGGTTGTTCCCAGATTGACTGGTTTATTGAAATTCTGAAGACTGAAATTGGCAATTCAGCATCAGGTAGATTTCAGCAATCAATAGCCAGAAATTTCTTGAACTCAGAGTATAGGCAAGGTAGTAAGCCAGGTGTGGTGGGGGTAGAAAGGTATTTAAGGCAGGCCTCAGTTCTCAAGGCGGAGAAGGCAATGGCACCCCACTCCAGTACTCTTGCCTGGAAAATCCCATGGACAGAGGAGCCTGGTGGGCTGCAGTCCATGGGGTCGCTAAGAGTCAGACACGACTGAGTAACTTAACTTTCACTTTTCACTTTCATGCACTGGAGAAGGAAATGGCAACCCACTCCATTGTTCTTGCCTGGAGAATCCCATGGATGGGGGAGCCTGGTGGGCTGCCATCTATGGGGTCACACAGAGTTGGACATGACTGAAGTGACTTAGCAGCAGCAGTAGCAGCAGTTCTCAAGGAGACTTGTCACCAAACTGTAGGAAGAAGATACCCAGGCCCACACAGTGGCAGTCAGAAAAACTGAGGATATGTATAAAGGCCCTCCTCTGTCCCAGACATCATGCCTGGGTTTCCTCTCTTCCACAGTGATTCTGCCTCAATTACCAGCCTTCTCATAAACATGTCATTAAGCCCCTGATAAATGCCCCACCACTTTTCTTGGTTATGCATGATTTCTATCTTCCCACAGATTAGGGTTTTAGGAGTTAGTATTTAACCAGAACTCAAATTCCCTGGTTCCCATTGCTTGCCCTCAGTGTCAATAGGATTAAATTGCTATTAATATTTTTCATCAGGAAGCATCAGAAACACTGGCCTGTCGAGTAGCTATCTCCAAGGATATATTTGCTCTCTTGAGATGTTCTATTGCCTGTTAAATGATCACATGGTGCGTATTTCTGCAGAACACTGGTGGGCTCTGGGCATTCTTTGTCCTGCCATTGTAGTCTACTGCCAGGGAAGTGTTTTGTGCTCTGCAAGCTGCCTCCTCCTGATCTTTAGTCCTCTTTAAGACCAGCTGTTAATCTTTAGCACAGGCTGACTCTGCAACCCAGCGCACACCAGGTTGCCTAACTTCTTGTTTGTGTGCTCCCAGAGATCAGAAACGAGTTTGCTGTTTTTCCCCCAAACCACAAGCCTTAGGGTCACTGCCTCTGTCTCCCTGTCCTTTGTTCTCCACCTTCTGTCTGTTGCTAAAAAGTTCCTCATTCTTAGGTGAATGATGGCATCTTCCTCCATCATTTCTTTTCAACTCTTATCAACTTGTGCTTAGTGATCATGCCCTCTTGACTCTGCCACCATCTTTCCCTCTGTCAGGGCTGTCTCTGCTACTTCTGAAGGCTTCATATCTCACACATGCCGTACAAGATGATGAAGCCATTACTTTTCAGCTTCTTCTGTGTGCCTAGAACTTTGCCAGAAACTATGGTACATATAAAAAAAGTTCATGAACTTCAGGAATTCTTTTTTGGGGGGGATATACAGCTTTGTGAGGAAGCAAGACCTATTCATGGGTCATAGTTGGACAACAGGTGAAACATGGATGGTCATTCAACAAAGCCATATTCTAGGCATCATGTCAAAAATACAAATCAGGGATCTAGCCCCTGGGCTCCATTAGAAACTCGCTGTCCCATAAGGGAATATGCTCATCAGCATGATATTAGCAAATGCCTCTTAGAGTTTTAGAATTGGGAAAGATCCTTAAGACCCGTGGGAGAAGACAGAAGTCAGAACTGAAACAGATCTTCTGAACAGAGATGTCCATCAGCAGAGAGGAAAGGGAAATATTTCAGACATCAGTTTTCTTCTCATTATTTACTCACCACATATTTAATGACCACCTACTATATGCCAGGATTTATGCCATCTATTAACATAACAAACTGGATGGGACAGAGACAATAGTGAGAGCAAAGTCATGGTGGTGGAGAGACCAAGTGGATAGAATCTTAGTATTGAACTAAGGAGAGATTAGTCCAACAATAGGGAATCTGAGGGCCAGGTACCTTAAGTGACTCATATAATGGTTAACAGGGCTTCCCAGGAAGCACAGTGATAAAAAAAAAAAAAAAAAAACTGCCTGCCAATGCAGAAGACGTGAGTTCGATCTCTGGGTCAGGAAGATCTCCTGGAGTAGGAAATGTAGAAAATTCCAGGCAAGAGGAGTCTGGTGGGCTACAGTCCACGGGGTCACAAAGAGTTGAATACGACTGAGTGACTGAGCATGCACAAGTACACACATAAGCATAATGGACAGACTTAGGTCAGGACAAGCCCGGGGAAGACAGGAGACAGACCTTTTTATCATGGAAAAAGTGTTGTCTTGCACAGAAGTTGCAGGCAGAGGCCCAGTGAGGAGGCTGTTGTGGTTTTCAAGCTTGAGGTAATAGGGCTGGAATTAGGAAATGATGGTGACAATGAAAGGAAGGGGTGGATGTGGAAGACATTGTGAAGAAAGAATCGATGAAGATCTTCATCACATCCAGTGAGAGGTTCGATGCTGTGGTAAGACAAAAAGGAGTAAAAATGGCTGTGGTTTCAAGCTTGGGTGATTTGGAGGCTTTAGGATCAGTTAAGGGAAACAAGAGAATCAGGGGAGGGTATGGTTCATGGCAGGAGCCGAGAAGAAGGATCTAGAATGTAATATGCATAGATTTAAAGAGCCTGGGGTGGCTGCTATTAGAAATCAGTGAAAAAAAATATAGCAATTGAGCTTGGGAGCAGTCATGAAAGTCTTTATGAGGATGGGTGTCTTAAAGGAAATATTTATTTGGCAGACACTGTGGAGGAGGGATATCGAGATTTCCCTTTGTCTGACATATTAAAGATTTTTCACTTTTGCTTTGAGGTCAATAATTTGCCAGGCTTTCTCTTGCCAATAGAAAGAGTAACTTTGGGTATTTTTATGTGCTAGACGCTGGGGCTACACATCTCTAAACAGTGTTATCATGTAAAAAAAAAGTTTTATTTTATAAAGTTTGTGTGTATGTGAGTGTGCTCAGTCGTGTCCAACTCTTTGCAACCTCATGGACTGTAGCCCTCCAGGCTCCTCTGTCCATAGAATTTTCCAGGCAAGAATACTGGATCAGGTTGCCATTTCCTCCTCCAGCAGATCTTCCTGGCCCAGGGATCGAACCCATGTCTCTTGTGTCTCCTGCATTAGCAGGCAGATTCTTTACCACTGCACCACTTGAGAAGCCCTTATAAAGTTTAACTTAATATATTAAAAATAAGTGATCATGTCTGATTCACCTAATTGCCATGATGGGTTGGAGGTGTTATCTCACTTTACTGTTCAGAAAGTGAGGTTTTGGTAAGAAACCTCTCTAGGGCCAAGTTACAAAGAGGAACTAGGAGAACTAAGATTGCCTGACTCCCAGACTTGAATTTTTAACCACACCCTTTGACTTAATACCTCTGTTGCTGGGCTCTAAGCTTCTCATCCCCTCCTACTCCCAGCCTTTTTCAAATTTTCCAAATGCCTGGAATTATTTCTGTCCCCTTGTTTTCATTTCTTCTGAATTTTAAAATCACAGGAATCTCTCAAATTCTGGAAGTGTTCCCTCATTAATTCCACCTCTACCCCAAGAGCTAGCGGAGCCCAGATCTGATCTTGTTGGAAGAGATTTCATGTTATTCAGTGGAGAGATCAGCATGAATCCATCCTGCCACAGCCTGTCGGCAAATCAGAGTTTATACCTTACTACCCATGGGCCTGTAGATGTTTTCATTTGCATAAGATGTTTTCATTTGCATAAGATGTTTTCATTTGCATATACTTGAAAGCTGGCTTCCCTAGTGGCTCAGATGGTAAAGAATCCGCCTGCAATGCAGGAGACCCAAGTTCGATACCTGGGTTGGGAAGATCCTCGGAGGTGGGCATGGCAACCCACTTCGGTATTCTTGCCTGAAGAATCCCACGGACAAAGGAGTCTGGCAGGCTATAGTCCAGAGAGTCGCACAGAGTCAGACACGACTGAAGTGACTTAGCATGCATGCACACAGGTACTTGAAAGCATATATTAAAATTGTAAGGCCAGGAACTCTTTGTGATATTCTTCATGCCCTCAGTGTGTATGTTCCTGATACTTAGTGACTGATGGATGGATATTTTTGTCGGCATTTGTTTGAGAAGGAAGGCAATTACAAAGTATTGATAACACATCCTAAACTTGACTTTAAAGTCCTTTACTGAACTCTTGGACATGTATTTGTAAACCAGATTTGGTAGAATATGCCTGTAAGACAGGTCTCCTGGAAGACAAGTTTAGTGGGGTATATAACTCTTTTAAAATGCAATTGAAAACAGATGTATTCCCCCCAATAAACTGTTTCTTACAATTGCGCTTAGCTCTTTTTATTCCTCCCTCCATGGGATTCTCCAGGCAAGAGTACTGGAGTAGGTTGCCATTTCCTTCTCCAGGGGATCTTCCCTACCCAGGGATCGAACCCGGGTCTCCTGCATTCCAGGCAGATGCTTTAACATCTGAGCCACCAGGGAAGCCCTCTCCTTTCTTTCAGTTCAGTTTAGTTCAGTCTCTTAGTCGTGTCCGACTCTTTGCGACCCCATGAATCCTTTCTTTAGTGGACATCAAATCATTTTGCATTTGTGGCTGTGCCTTTTTTTTTCCTTAATGTTTTGTCTTTCTGCTGTTCTTGGGTTAAAAAGTAAAACTGTGCCTGATTCATCTCTTTTTTATGCACAATGCCTTGCACATAATAGGAACTCAATAAATATGTGTCGTAAGACAGTGTATTATTCTCTCAGCTCGTGGGATGATGAGTTTTATTTTTTTCAGTTCCTACATTCTCTTAGCTATTCTTTAGTCCCTAGTTCAAAATTCTGTGAATGAGAAGTGCTCAGTGCTGCCTAATGAATGAATTAATGATATTTTACTTGTGATCTTCAAAACCATCCTGGAAATATTTATGGGGACTGAGAAAATCACCTGTTAACAAGCTCTCTTGAGTAGCGGCCAGACTGGGTCTGGTACCTATCAAAATCTTTGGTTGGGTCAATGATTCCATTTCAGCTAGTTCATTCTTTGTTTCAAATAATACAGGTTTTTGTGCACTGATGTTTAAGATAAAGTGGTGCCCATTTTGCATTTCTGGTTATGTTTACGAAACAGTGTTTTATTGCTGTCTAAACATGAGAGTGCTCACAACCACTCCCACCGCAGCACACCAAAAAAGGATGTCATGTGGTCTTGCCCTTCATTTGAAATATGTTGTATTTAAAGGTCATCCTGTTCTAGTTTGGGTAGCAGCGTATTGATCAGGGTATTATGGTAACAGTTATACTGTTGATTGAATGAAGATACATATCCAAGAATGCAACTGGTATTACCAGACACTATTGTTATTCCTGGGAGGCTGGTCATCCCGAGAAGGCTAAGAATGGTCAGTAGGTAAATATTATCAAACAGAGTGCAAACTGGTGGTACCCAATATCCTCCGAGCATCACTGTTTAGATTCTGGCCTTTATATTGTCCTGCTTTTTTATTGTCCCACTATATTTTATTTCCCCTATGTTGTTCCATCTTTGTGTTCTTTACTTAGAATTCCTCAGCTCTTTAGAATTCTTCTCTTGCTCCTCATTCCTTTTTTTCTTCTAGCTTTAATACTCATATTTTCATCCATTTTTGAAGGATTATGGGGAGACAATATCATTGCATCTAATCCTGAATTAATGGTGCTTGAATTTAATGGCACTTCCTCTGATATCATCAGGGAATTCTTAATTATCTAATATAAAGCCCTTTATGAGGTCTCCATTCTTCTGGAATTTTCTGTGCTATTTGAATATTCCCCTTTGACTTGAATGTAGTAAAACTCTTTTCTCCCTTGGTATTTTATTTTAAATGTTTTAGTTGTTATTAATGTTCCTCTTTTCAGTCTCCTAATTTTCTTTCTACTTCTCTGAACACATCTTTTCTCTTTTCTTTGCTTAGAAGATCCTACAGATATCAGTCCCTTACACTTTCAGCACGTAGGCATACCAGAGCCAATTGTTGAAGCCAAAGCTCACATCTGAACTGGCTCAGCAGTGACTCTGTTGCTTTTGCAGCCATCACCTCTGAGTTGAGCCTTGTCTTGGTCTGACTTTGGGACTGGCATTTAAACAATGTCACTCTTTCCTACTTAACAGAGGCAATCCAGGGAAAAGTGGTTTATGAAATGATGCTTGAGTATCATTTTACTAGCATCATTATACTAGCATCACCTGGTAATATAACTTTATTTCCTGGGAAGAGCACAGAGTGGATAATTCATTTGAAGAGTGTACTGGAGTGGTCTAGTATTCAAAGGATTATAATAATACTGTAATTTCTATTTAAAACTGTGTTTAATTATGTTATATAAATTTATATTTATGTATTACCCTAATTTATATTTATAAGTTATAAAATATAAATATAAATTTATATTTTAAAATTGTATAATTTGTATTTATATAATATATTTAGCTACCTTAATTTTTATCTATATTGTAACACACAGAGTCAGTTCATGTAACTTTCACTAATTCTTCCTGCCTTCCTAAAAGGACTGGAAAGCAAATGTTTTGCAGTGTGAGACTCAGTTTCAGAATTAAGAGGCTAGCATTGGCAAAGGTGATGTTTGACTCTCAATCCTCTCTCCCAGTTTTAACATATTATCTCTACATGTGGCATTTTCCCACATGTATGGAGAGATTATGGAAAACCTACAAAAAACAAGTGAGGACCATATCTCTTCTTCACAAGAGTACACAGAAAATCAAAGGGCCTTGCCAAAGTTCCTAGACATTGGCAATTTCCTTCTTTTCTGTATCCCAAAAACCCAAAGGCATCACGTGGTTAGAAAGTTGGGTCCTGCAGTCGGATAGGCCTGGGTTTGAAATCCTGGTTCCACCACTTACTTGCTGTGGGATCATGGATGTATTTACATAGCTTCTCTGAGTTTCAGTTTCTTCTTTCATATACTTGTGCTGCCTACTTCATAAGGTTAGTCATTCATTCAGGAAAAATTTCCTGAAAATTTATTGCATGTGAAATATCTGCTGGACACTGAGATTCAGTAGTAAACAAGAGAGTAAAAATCCTACCCTCTTGGAGCTTATGTTCTAGTGGAATGTTATTAGGATTAAATGAGATAATACAATGGATGTGCTTCACACAGTGTTTGGACATAGTGGATATGCAAAAATAATTTTTAACAAGTAAAAAACTTATAAACAGCTGGAGATGATGCTGTTTATCCTTCATCCATAAGCATATCCATAAAGATAATAAATGTAATCATGAAAAAAGCCTTAAATTTTCCAAGAATCTGTCTGTCCCATGGAGACCATTCAGAATAGTTGGAATTTAGAATTCTTTGGTTGTAAACAATAGAATGAAAAACTAAAATCAATTCCCAAGCAGAGGAGCAAAAGGACATTGGTGGCTGTTGGAACTGATGAGACTACTGAACTGGGCTTGCAAGCCTTGAAACAAAGCTCTAAGAGGATTCGGATCACTATTCAGATTTTTACAGTTTTCCCGTGGGTTCTGTGCCAGGCCCTGGCTGGTGAGCAGAAAGTGGGGCTTTGGCTTTCTGGCTCTCAGTATATCTAGTGTAGAAGGGATTGTTTTGTAAAAGGAAATTGTGGTGCTGCCACAAACATACAGGGAAGTCAAAAAACAACACATGAAAGCTGTAGGATCCTAAAGGTGGTTGGAGGGTCTTGTCAGCATAAAGTCCTTGACATTAATGAATAGAATGAGGTTCTTGCTCCCAAATAAACAGCAGGACTCTCACCACCCAGTGGCTCTCCTCTAGAATTCAATGAATTAAAAATAGCACTGATATTTTAATTACTTATAACTTCAAAATATAAATATATGTATATTCATATATGTGTATATATACACACACACTAAATATATTTTATGAAACTTTGCTTCTGACATTAGTTTCCAAAGATGAACTCTCCATCTCATGGTCTGTACATTTCATTAGCATTTGGCAATATGCAATCATAGCCCTATAGTCAAAGCTGTGGTTTTTCACTAGTCATTTATGAATGTGAGAATTGGACCATAAAGTAGACTGAGCACCAAAGAACTGATGCCTTTGAATTGTGGTGCTGGAGAAGACTCTTGATAGTCCCTTGGACTGCAAGGAGATCTAACCAGTCAATCATAAAGGAAATCAACTCTGAATATTCATTAGACTGATGCTGAATCTGAAGCTCCAATACGTTGGCTTCCTGGAGTGAAGAGCTGATTCATTGGAAAAGACCCTGGTTCAGGGAAAGATTGAGAGAAAAAGGAGAAGAGGGTGGCATAGGATGAGGTGGTTGGATAGCATCACTGACTCAATGGACATAAATCTGAGCAAATATATGGAGATAGTGAAGGACATGGGATCGCAAAGAGTTGGACACAACTTAGTGATTAACCAACAACAACAACTCATAAACATTTTACAGTGATCCAGCAATCTAGGAATATGTATAGAAGATCAGTGATGAGCGTCTTCTGTAAGCCCAGTGGTGTGCTGGCTCTGAGAACACAGAAGGAAGTGTTAAACATTACATTCCATGATCACACATATTTGCTACCCTGAACAATCATTTGTGTGTTTCTGCCAAGAAACATTAGTCTTTTCACTTAAAAAAAAGTCAAATAATATATGTAGAAATAACGTAAGGGAAGTGCATAGTTCAATGCTTGGACCTAATTGTTAGTCAATAAATGGCCATTTGAGGGAACATTCAATACCCCAAACTTCCTGGATAGCTCTGTAAAACCCGAAGTGTCCTTGGGAACAAAACTGCAAGAGTATTTTGGGCAAGATTCAAATTCCGGGGAAAGAGTGTCCAGCAGCCTGACCCTGGGCTCTGTGCCAGCCTGTCAATGATGAGGGGGAAGTGGGATTTCTGCTACTGACTTCCTAGTGTGTATCCAACCTGTACCTTGAATCCAAGATAAATTCTAGGAGGAAGGGGCCATGTCTCTTTTATTTACCATGGACCCTGCTCTTAGCACTGTTCCTAGCACACGGTAGGCACCTGAGAAATCTTTGCTGAAAAAAACGACCAAATTGGGAAGCTCTAGATGGAGGCCAAAGGGGAATGACTAAGCTACTTGCTTCAGTGGCTATCATTAGTGCATAATTTCCAAAAACCATCCTAGGATGAATGAGATGTTTAATCTCTGTCATGAAATGTAACCTTTGGAGGGAAGGCAAGCAAGTACAGTGTGACTTCTGAGAGGGTCCTGCAGGTTTGAGCATGGCCTGGGCCTCTCTCTGATGTGGCTCAGGAGCGCCAACAAGCAAAGGCATTTTGTATGTTAAACTGGATCCCATTGAGTCAATGATGTCTGTGATGACTAGTGAGTCCAGGGTAAGAGGAAGCCAAGAAGCAGTGGCGACCTACACTATAGAAAATATCGACATGGGAACCTTTGCTCAGAATGCTGGCTGCAAAATTTCAGCATTTGGCATTTTCAACAACTGCTGCTTGGTTTTCTTTACAGTTTTAGTGGCTCATTCTGGAAAGGCAATGAGTTTTAATCTATGCCGGTTGAGTGATTTGGGGTGGGGTTAGGGAATATAAATGTTTTTTGTTGTTTTTATAACTATATAACACATTTATATGATGACTGTATAACAAATGCCCAAATACCACTTTATTTTGGTTCAGAGTGGGAGAACCTGGTGATAGTTAAATGTTGAATGGGTCCCATAATATGACACTTGTGTAATTGGTCATTTATTCAGTAGTTATTTATTGAACGTCTACTAGATGTCAGCTCTGGTGACACTTTGAGTTTTTCTGTGTGTGAGTTACACTGTTTTGTTTAGATGTAGCACATCTCTTTGCCTACCTACTTCCTAATTATCATCCAGACTTTGTCTTCTACATCACCTTCCTTAGATTGTCTCTCTCCAGTACCCAGGACATCCAGGCCCATCTACTGTGTGCCTCATGGATTCCCCCATTTTCCTCAGTCTGTTTGTTTCTATCCTGCCTCTCCCATTGGGTAGGAAGATATTTGAGAGTCTGAGCTGTGATTTTCACTAACATATTCCCATACCTAACTCAGTGTCTGAAATATAGTCAGCTCTTGTTATGCGTATGTTGAATGAATAAGGCATTAAAATTTTGAAATTATTTTGGAGTGCATTAGGAAATATTCAATGCTAGGTATTCAGAGAAACGTCAAGCATAACTTGGTACTTGATTGTCTTAAAGGAGCTGGCAGTTAACCATTCTCAGTTTTTAAACAAGTGTTTGTTGAATGCCTACTATGTTCTAGGTCATTGTCTATTTGGAAGTAAAATTGGGTATTCTTTAATTGGTTCATGAATTCACTTATTTAATTCATTTTATTTATTTATTTTTTGGCCATGCTGCTCGGCTTGTGGGATCTCAGTTCCCAAAGCAGGGGTTGAACCTGGGTCATGGGAATAAAACCACTGAATCCTAACCACCAGGGAACTCCCAAGACAGGTATTTGAAAAGATAATTAATATTAAGTACTGTTTGTTTCGAGTGCTAAATGATGGGTTCAAATAAGACAAAGAAATGAAAAGTAGCATCATGGGAGGATAACTTAGGTAATATATTTGAACCTATTTTATTTTGAAATAAGGCCTTTCTTTCTCTTCTTCCCTCTTTTTCTCTTTACATTCATTCATTCATCCATCTGAGATTAACTCGGCATCTGCTATGTCAGAGATTTAGAATACAAAAGTACATGGCACATCTTTCCCTAGGAAATATACACAGATGAACAATTTTTAAGGTGAGCTCTGCCTTTGAGCCAAACATTGTAGTCCTATGTATATTATCAGTATTAAAATACATGTTTATTATTTGACATTCAGATAATGACCAAGGAAGGGGTATAAATAATAGCAAATCTCTGTATCACCATTTTCTTGTTGTTGTCAGTAAATGCAAATACATGAAGTTTTTGTATGGAGTTGATAGGCTTCAGCTAAATAAATATTAAAGAAAGCATGCTTTTTACATAATTTCCCTTTATTTTCCTTATCAAACTTCTATCTAGTTATGTCACACTTCTCTATTTTTAACTTTAATTTTATTGAAGTATAGTTGATTTACAGTGTTGTGTAAGTTTCAGGTGTACAGCAAAGTGATTCAGTTATAAATATACATATATTCAAGTTGTTTTTAGATTATTTTCTCACATAGGTTATCACAGAACACTGAGTAGAGTTCCCTGTGCTGTATAGAAGGTCCTTGTTGGTTCTCTATCTTATATATATAGTATTGTACATACATTCATCACAAACTCCTGATTTATTTCCCCCTTGACCACGTTTCGTTTTTGCTAACCATGTTTGTTTTTGATATATATGTCTGTTTCTGTTTTGTAAATAAATTCATTTGTATCACTTTAAAAACTTAGATTCCACATGCAGGTGATATTGTAAGATATTTGTCTTTCTCTGTATGACTTATTGACTTACTTCACTTACCATGATCATCTCTAGGTCCATTCATGTTGCTGCAAATGGCATTATTTCATTTTTTTTTTATGGATGAGTATATTCCATTGTATGTATGTAACACTTCTTCTTTATTCATTCCCTTGTTAATGGACATTTAGGTTGCTTCCATGTCATGGTTATTGTAAATAGTGTTGCAGTGAACACTGGATTGCATGTATCCTTTCAGATTATGGTTTTCTCCAGATATATGTCCTGAGGTGGAATTGGAGGTAGTTATATGGTAGTTATAAGGGTTTCCCTGGTGGCTTATATGGTAAAGAATCTTCCTGCAATGCCGGAGAGCCGGGTTCAATCCCTGGGTTAGGAAGAGCCCCTGGAGAAGGGAATGGCAACCTACTCCAGTATTCTTGCCTGGAGAATTCCATGGACAGAGGAGCCTGGCAAGCTACAGTCCATGTGGTCACATAGGAGTTGGACATGACTGAAGCAATTAACACATGCACTCACACACACACACACACACACACACACACACACACACACACGATAATTGTAATCTTAGGTTTTTCAGGAGCCTCCATACTGTTCTTCAAAGTGGGTTGTACCAATTTACATTCCCACCAACAGTGTACATGGGTTCCCTTTTCTCCATACCCACTCTAACATTTATTGTTTGTAAAGAAAATATACTTTTTTCCCAATTTTGGCTTTCCATATCAGTGTTATATCATTCCTAATTTGAATACAGGCTTCAGACTTTACTGGATTTATGACGTCAAACTATGTAAATAAGATAAAATTGTACTCTTACATTTGGATAAAATGTAATAGATTAGTCAAAAAATAAATAAAAATAAAATTCATCTTTGTGGGACAAGGGCATCTTCATTTATAGATGTTTTATTTTTTTTCTCTCAAGCTGGGCTTCTTTGCTAAGGCTGTGAAATTATTTGGCTGTATGACCTCTCTGTCCAGCCAGTCAAGTTGTGAGGCCATTAGAAACTTGAACGTGTTTCTGATAATTGGATAGGTTCATAATCGACTTGAGTGTGAGTTCTAGATGTGCTCACCATGAACTCTCATTTACAGGTCAGAGGGAAAACTTGATGTCTTAGCAAATCCAGACATTAGGAGAGGTCTGTTTGTAATTATTGTCAAAGGGATTTCCATGACCACAATACTGTAATTATGCTAAAAATGATATGACTTTGATAAGAAATCCCTTGCCTGGTTTCCGGGCAACATTACATAAAATTAAAAATGATGCTCCCTTCTCAGAACCAGCCCTCAGTCTCTGAAGGACTTATCTGACATGTCATACTTTCATGGCCTTGTGGAATTAGTTATATTTTCATTGTTCTCATCACACTTTTTTGCCTGGATTATAAACTCACTCATTCAGGATAACAAAGATAAAACGTTTAACTATTGGGGTTCCTCAGTGGCTCAGATGGTAAAGAACCCACCTGCAATGCAGAAGGCCTGGGAAGATCCCCTGAAGGAGGGACCGGCTACCCACTCTAGTATTCTTGCCTAGAGAATTCCATGGACAGAGGAGTCTGGTGGGCTACAGTCCATGGGATCCCAAAAAGTTGGACATGACTGAGCAACTTTCACTCACTCACTCACTCATCTCTCTTCCTTGACTGGATTATAAACTCACTCATTCAGGATAACAAAGATAAAACATTTAACTATTGAAAGCCTCTATGTGCCAAGAAGTATTCTAAGCACTTTACATGTTTTAATTTGTTTAATCTTTACAACAACCTTGAGGCAGATACTTTATTATTGTCTTTACTACAGATGGGGATTTGAGTTGTAGAGAAGTTCAGTAGCTCAAGCTAGGTCCTGGGCCCTATTGAATGTCAGAGCTAAGACTCATGGCCTTGTAGTCTGACGCCAGCTCTTGTATCCTTAGCTCCTTCATTGTCTGACCTCTTCAGCTCTCTCCTGCTTTACTGCATCAGGACTCATCCTCCCCCCAAAATGAAATATTTGGCTTATCAAATAGTTTTACAAATGCTTTCATAATTTTATCAAGTTTTGAGGTATCCTCCTGAATGGATATAATGCAGTCATTACCTTAATATTCTAGGGAGTTTGACTAAGGGGCAGGGATTATTTCAGGTACAGCATAAGAATTTTCTGCAGAAATCCCTCTTCATTTCCATCCCTGAAAACTCACAGTGGCTAAGGGTTCATCAGGTTCACTTAGGATAGTGGTTTTTCCATGATATGGAAACATGTCTGACAATTTGAGATTCATCTCATATACTTTCCCCCCTCAAAATGTATCTCATTTTTTCTGAGGCAATGTAGTAGCTATAATTTAGGAAATATTTCTTTTTATCTCTTCAATAAATAATAATTATTTGGCCCATTGTATTAGAGTCACATATAAAGTATCACCACTCTGATGTAAATATTGCATTATTGCTGAATTTTCTGTTCTACCCATCTTTCTTACACCCTCTCATGCTCCCCATTTGAAGAGAGATTTCAGAGCATGTCTTCTGCTAAAGATGATCCCCTTTTTCTTTACTTACCTTTAATCAAGCTATTACGTTTTAAGTAGGTAAAAGTTTTAACTATGCCTTTGCTTTCTTTAACCCAAACCTTCTTCTAATATAGGAAACCAATATCCTAAGTGCTAAATGCTTAAACAACAACAACAAAATTTTTAAAAATCCCTTATACAACAAGGAAAATCTGTGAAAGAAGATATATCATAGCTCTAGAATAAAATTAAGCAAATAATTTTGCTTGTAATTGCTTACTATTGGTCATTTTGTTAATCTGCAAACTCCACAGTGTATTGTTAATCTCTTGAGGAAAGTGACAATCTAGTTAAAAGCTGGGGTAATTGATATACAAATGCATGCACATATGCTTATCTGAGTCATATATCTTATATCTATCTATCTCACTACATAGATGAAGGCTGATAAAAATGTGCTTATGAAAAGATAAAAACTAGGCTTTACACAATAAGCTTAAAGCATAGTAGGATGTGCTGTAACACTTTAAAAGAGTTATGTTGGTGTTCTTCAGTAATATTTAATGAGATGGGAAAAAAAATCAAACAGGATCTTAAGCTATACTTAGGATTTCTATGGGGGAAAAATTGGGAAAAGCATTTTATATGAGATATTCATACTGTGTAGGTAGCAAAGAGGAAAAAAAGGAAGATCGGAGGAGAAAGACCTTAATGCTAGTGGGAAATACAGTAAAGCCATGGAAACTCAATGTCAGAGCTGTAAGGGGAGAGAGGGGAGAATTGGTGGGACATCCTTTGTGTAAGGGGGCTTCCCTGGTGGCTCAGGCAGTAAAGAATCACCTGCAGTGCAGGCGACTCGGGTTGTGAAGATCTCCTGGAGAAGGAAATGGCAACCCACTCCAGTATTCAGAATTCCATGGACAGAGGAGCCTGGTGGGTCCATGCGGTCGCAAAGAGTCAGACACGACTGAGCAACTAACACACTCCCTTTGTGTAAAATGATCAGCTGCTCCTCAAATCTTTTGACTTCTTTGGAAAAACAAAAGTTTCAGATGAACTCTCCAGTTTAGTAAATATTAGTTTCCAATTTAATAAAGTTTAAAGCCTTCTATAGGTGAACACTCCATTATCCAAACAAAACATATGTCTAGGCTATATCTGGCCCAAAGATCTTCAGTTTGGAACCAGAACTAGAAC
Source organism: Bos taurus (assembly GCF_002263795.3). Classification (NCBI taxonomy): domain Eukaryota; kingdom Metazoa; phylum Chordata; class Mammalia; order Artiodactyla; family Bovidae; genus Bos; species Bos taurus. The sequence continues at coordinate 43,445,552 of NC_037333.1, read as the reverse complement.
AAGTGACATGTATAAAAATCTAAGTCTTCATTCAAAACACTGCGGTGTGCCTTTCTGGTGGGGATTAGCTATAATAAACAGAATTTTTCTGCCTTGCGTGATGTGCTGAGAAAATGTGCTGAGTCGATGAGGAACACTTGAGACTTGATACTCAAACTGTGGTCCATGGACCGGCAGCATCATGGCATCCAAGAGGTGATTAGAGATTCAGAATCTCAGACTGATCCCCAGAATCAGAATCTGCATTTAACCAACATCATCTGATAATGTGTAAGCATGTTATTGTTTGAGAAGCACCTGATTTAGTACACTTAATGTTCTTGTTCTTAAATGACCCCTGTAAGGCAAATTGTACAGCCAAAATTTGAGCAGATAGCAAAATTTCCAAGAACCTTTAGTGTTACTAGCGGAACATGGAACCAAAAAGTTTGCTGTTAGTGAAGCTTGAACAGAGCAGTTAGTATGGTAATGTTGACATAGTTGGTAACACTTTTACAGAGCTCTTTACAGGAACTTGGTGAGCTAGATACAGGGCTCCACACAGGTAATAACATTTATTCGGTAATCAGTAAATTACCTTATATAGTCAGTAGATGTTGCATCCTGGACAACTGATAAGATCGTTGGCTTTCGTGTGTTTTTTTCAATATTGTGTTCAGCCTCAAGTATAAATTGAATAGGGTGACCTTTTGATACTCCATGAAATTGACTGCATTTCCTAAGATTCTGTGGTTTCAATTACCATAAATTTTTTTAGATTGGGTCCACAGCCATTGCACTGGTCCCAGCATAACAATATTTTATCATAGGTTTTGATAACACAGTCGACAGCAGCAGGGCATACTGTCACAAATATGTGACAATGTGTGGGTGTGTGTTGCCAGTCAGAACTTCACATCAAGTACACAAACAGTATGCAGCTTACTCAGATCAAATCCAATCACTAAGTGGACTGCAAAATGTGAGGGATTTTCAGTCCAGTGATGGAAATGGTGTTCTAGGGTACTAGCTGGATCTTGAATTTGTGAGATAGATAAGTTAATTAGTGGTTCCTCAGTTTATTAGCAACTTAATTGTCAGAATGTAATAGAAACTTCTGAGCTGCAAAAACTTATTAGAAGCAATGAAACATGTGACTTTTTTTCTAGAAGAATATTCAGTGAGCTGTGTTCCCCCCCCCGCCCGCCCCAAAGGGATCTTGAAAATAAAATTAACAATTAAGCAATTAAGTTGAAATTCACATCTATAGAGATATAAGAATTTTGAATTCTACAACTTAAAAAATGCTCCAGAAAAATTAGGGACACTAAAGAGAGGGGGAGCCTGGGTTCAAATTTCCACTCGGTCACATGTTTGCAATGTACACTTAGGCAAGTTTCTTAGCCTCTTTAAGCCTCAGTCTCTTTTTCTGTGAAATGGTGAAATGATAGCTCTTTTATAGGATTATTTACAGATAAAAGGAAAGAGCAGTTACAATATCTCTAGCACACAGCAAGAGCTCAAAGATTACTATTCCCTTTTATTTATACACCTAGAAATTTTCCTTCACTTTCCCTTTATCTTGAAATAAGTTTGATTTTAGAGCAGCCTTACTGTTTTCAAAATTAAATATGTAATCGTTAAAAAGTATGAAGCCATTGTATTATCTACTAGAAAGAGAGTTGTTTCTTGCTGTCATACTTGCACTTTAGAGAAATAGACAGTTCCTGCCAAAACAAGAGTTTACTTTTTAGTTCCCTGGTAGACTTTGGTTTGATTTTATTTGGCCTTTATGGCAATAATGCTCTGATCACTGTCACAGAAGCCCAAAGAAAAATCTTATTTCTCCTGTTTTATTATAGCTGTAGCTCCCAAAGAAAATCTTGGCAATGTTTAAGAATAAAGAGCAGTTAAAGAATTGTGTGAATGTTAAATGTGAAATAATTCACATTTCAAAGTCAGTAATTATTTTCTGAAGCCCACAGCCCAAATGAAGTGTGTAATATAAGAAGAGTGTTTCATTTCTAACTAAAAGTGATGATAAAATTGTGAATTATTCCATTCTCCTCCTAATTTCTTTGATTTTCAGTTTCCTTTTTCTAATTTTTTTTTCATTTTTAGTCTATTTCTTCCTTCATTTATTGTTTAAGTAATTGTGTTAGATTCTATACCAATGACTGCTGAGCAACTGGGATGCCATAAACATCATGAGGACAGGGAGGTATCTGTTAGAGCTGCTGCTGTGTGCCTGAGACACTTGCCATTCAAGAAGTATTTTCTAAATATACAAATTAATACAAAGAAGAATGAATGAGTAAAGCCACATAAAACATGGCCAAGGACTTCAAAATTCTTAAAAATGTATTGAGACTTTTTTCCTTTTTTTAAGACTTTATGAAAAATTAAAGTAAAATACCTGCTATGTTTCCTGAAGACTCTATGTTGCCTTGTCTTATTTTTAGATGCGTGTATGCTAAGTTGCTTCAGTTGTGTTCAACTGTTTGCAACCCCATGGACTGTAGCACGCTACACTCCTTTGTCCATGAGGTTCTCCAGAGAATAATACTGTAGTGGGTTGTCATTTCTGTCTCTAGGGGATCTTCCTGACCCAGGGATTGAACCCACATCTCTTATGTCTCCTGCATTGGCAGGCAGGTTCTTTACCTCTAGCGCCATCTAGATAAGATGAAATCAATTCTTTCTTCCCCTTATCATCTTTAAACATCATAACCTTTTCTTTTCCTATATCTGATGGTTATATTTCCTTTGACTCAGTGGTACCTAATTTTTTAAATGATATTTTTGTCCTAGTTCAGCTATTCCAAATTGAAGGCTATATCTATAAGCTTTAATAAGTTACAAAACGCAAGTTATTATATAAGTAGCTGCTGCTGCTGCTGCTGCTGCTAAGTCACCTCAGTCGTGTCCGCCTCTGTGCGACCCCATAGATGGCAGCGAGAAAGGATACTTAATCACAGGTAAAGATTGTGAAATGGCTTATCTTAGGTAATTAAATTCTTATTACTTGGGATTTCTTAGGATATTCTTTTAAGTTTTGCTCTTTGATTGACAGGGTAACATTTTGAAATGATCTTTTAAAAGGAATGTTATTAGATAAATAGAAGGAAATATTTGATAGTGTTTTATAGTGCCCTTCTGCCCAATATCTCATTTAATCTTTACCTCGATGTGAAGCAGGTATCTACATACAGTTGATGGCACCGACGTCACAGGGCCCAAATGCCTTCTCTAAGGATACTGGCTAGTCTGTGACAGAATCAGAACTTGAACCCCGTTCTTCTCAGGCCAAATCTCATAAGATTTTGACTGTTACTTTGGAAATATTCACAGGGGACATGATATCAATAGGAACAGATGCAAAATGAGGGATCTTGGGTTAATGTTTCAGGAATATTGAACTGCTGAATGCTCTGCCAGGGACAAAGTAAGCTACAATTGATGCTATGATGGCTCAGAACTATTTCCCTGTCAATTGCTAAAGCTGTGTGTTTTCATACTGTGTCCAGAAGTGAAAGGATGTACTCTAGGGACACCCTATCTGATAGCATCAGATCTTTTACCCCTGAACAGATTACAGCAGACTGACATCATCCCAACAAACAGACCTGGAAAGTCTGTCTGTAACCATTGATGTCAGCTGGGGCAACAGGGCTGTCAGAGTGGTTTCTCAATCCCTTTCCATGGCTTTGCCATAGTCTTCCATCACCATAACCGTTCCTTTTCCTGGATACCCCCTGTTTAAATTCTCTAGGACTCTATCATTTTTTAAAATGATATTTTTGTTCTAGTTCAGCCAGTTCTGTCATTGTTCTTATACAAGTTGCTATATCTCCTTGATACTATGGGGGTGTTTTGAGGAAGAACTAAATTTAAGTATTCAGTGAGGAAGTATAATGCAAATTCAGTAAATATTGTTTGAATGCTTTTATCTGAGATGCATGTACTTGTAGCTCTACATTTTTGTGTATTGCTTCTCAACTCTTCCTCAAAGCACATAGGTTTTATGTTGTTTCTGCTTCTGGTAACCTTAGGGGATACACGCAGCATATTTCACTGCTGCCATTTTAGAGTTGAAAAAATTAAGATCTAAGGAAGGCAGATTTTAAGCCAGAGTCACAGAGCTGAGTAGACCTGGAATGATCTGGATTAATTCTTTAATCATGCTAAGCTTTTTTCTTTTATCCCTTTACCATGTTAATGTACATGCTTTTTATTTTTATATATTTATTTTATAAATATAAAAGTGGTCATTAAAGAAAGATTAGAAAAAATTTGAATTAAATTCATCTGAAATCTCACTTTCTTGTAATTTTTGGTGTGTATTCTTTCAGATGTTTCCCAGTATATGTGCATAGATCATGGGCTGAACAGGTGGCACTGGCTAACTTTCTTTATTAACTTAATAGTATTTAATGGGTATGTCTTATTTTACTGATATACATCTGTATCATCACTTGCAAGGATGTAGCATGTCACTTTGGAGAAGGCAATGGCACCCCACTCCAGTACTCTTGCATGGAAAATCCCATGGACGGAGGAGCCTGGTGGGCTGCAGTCCATGGGGTCCCTAAGGGTCGGACAGGACTGAGCGACTTCACTTTCCTGAGCGACTTCACTTTCACTTTTCACTTTCATGCATTGGAGAAGGAAATGGCAACCCACTCCAGTGTTCTTGCCTGGAGAATCCCAGGGATGGGGGAGCCATCTATGGGGTCACACAGAGTCGGACACAACTGAAGCAACTTAGCAGCAACAGCAGCAGCAGTAGCATGTCACTGTGTGTGCTCTCCTGAACATGTTTTTACTTCAAACCCAGACTTTCATTGTTTGCCCAGCCTGTGGTCAGAAGCCACTCTAATGTGATCTCATATGACTTTTTTTTAAAGAAATGATCCAGTATGACAGCAGTCATAGCAATGAGGTTCTTGGCTGTGGTTGTCCCTGCCTGCCATATGCCAGAGAAATCTATTTGATAGTCTTATGCATACTAAAGAAAGGTTGAGCACTGCAGAGACATACTGACAGGAACTAACCCAGGAGTTTAAAGGTGAAACTTTCAACACCTAGACTGCGTGGAAAATTGAAGTGAGAACTGAACCCAGGAAAGAAAGCCAGACCTGGCAAAGGGGCCATATGTGATGTGCACTGGATGAAAATGAAACCACATTATGTGGCTGCTGCTGCTGCTGAGTCGCTTCAGTCGTGTCCGACTCTGTGCGACCCCATAGACGGCAGCCCACCAGGCTCCCCCGTCCCTGGGATTCTCCAGGCAAGAACACTGGAGTGGGTTGCCATTTCCTTCTCCAGTGCATGAAAGTGAAAAGTTGAAAGTGAAGTCGCTCAGTCGTGTCCAACTCTTAGCAACCCCATGGACTGCAGTCCACCGGGCTCCTCCGTCCATGGGATTTTCCAGGCAAGAGTACTGGAGTGAGGTACCATTGCCTCTCTGACATTATGAGGAACATGTGGGAATTCAGGGACACTGGCCTACACATGGAAAAGCCTGTGAAATAAAAATCATAGCAAGCATTTTCACTTCTCTCAAAGGGCCAAAGCTAACAGGGTTTTGTCAAGAGAACAACACAGAGATAACTCTACAAATGGACATCACCAGATAGTCATACTGAAATAAGATTGATTATATATAAGATGGAGAAGCTCTATGCAGTCAGCAAAAACAATATTTGAAACTGACTGGTTCAGATCATGAGTTCCTTATTGTGAACTTCAGACTTAATTGAAGAAAGTAGGGAAAACCACTAGGCCATTCAGGTATGGCTTAAATCAAATCCCTTATGATTATATAGTGGAGGTGACCAAAAAATTCAAGGAATTAAATCTGGTAGACAGAGTGCCTGAAGAACTATGGATGGAGGTTTATAACACTGTAAGGAGGCAGTGACCAAAACCATCCACAGGAAAATAAATGCAAGAAGGCAAGGTGGTTGTCTGAGGAGGTCTACAAATAGCTGAGAAGAGAAGAGAAACAAAAGGCAAAGGACAAAAAGAAAGATCCACCCAACTGAATGCAGAGTCCCAGATAATAGCAAGTAGAAATAAAAAAGGCTTCTTACATGAACAAGGAAAGAAATAGAGGGAAACAATAGAATGGGAAAAACTAGGGATCTCTTCAAGAAAATCGGAGATACCAAGGGAACGTTTCATCCAAGGATGGGCATAAAGACTTAACAGAAGCAGAAGAGATTAAAAAAGAAATGGCAAGAATACACATAAGAACTGTACAAAAATGGTCTTAATGACCTGGATAACCACAATGGTGTGATCACTCACCTAGATCCAGGCATCCTGGAGTGTGACATCAAGTGGATCTTAGAAAGCATTACTACAAAGAAAACTAGGGGAGGTGACGGAATTCCAGCTGAATTATTTCAAATCCTAAAATGATGCTGTTAAAGTTTTGCACTCAATATGTCAGCAAATTTGGAAAATTCAGCAGTGGTCATAGGCCTGGAAAAGGACAGTTTCATTCCAATCCTGAAGAAAGGCAATGTGAAAGAATGTTCAAACTAATGTATAATTGCACTCATTTCACATGCTAGCAAGGTCATGCTCAAAATCTGTCAAGCTAGGATTCAGCAGTATGTGAACCAAGAACTTCCAGATGTACAAGCTAAACTTAGAAAAGGCAGAGGGACCAGAGATCAAATCGCCAACATCCATTGGATCATACAAAAAGCAAGGGAATTCTAAAAAAAGACTACTTCTGCCCCTTTGACTATGCTACAGCCTTTGACTATGTGGATCACAACCAATTTTGAAAAATTCTTAGAGATGAGAATACCAGACCATATTACTTGTTCCCAGAGAAACTTGTATGCAGGTCAAGAAGCAACTATTAGAACTGGACATGTCTAGTTCAAAATTTGGAATGGAGTACGTCAAGGCTGTATATTGTTGCCCTGCTTATTTAACTTATATGCAGAGTATATCGTGCAAAATGGCGGGCTGGATGAAGCACAAGCTGGAATCAAGATTGCTGGGAGAAATATCAACAACTTCAGATATACAAATGATACCACTCTAATGGCAGAAAGGGAAGAGGAACTAAACAGCCTCCTGATGAAGGTGAAAGAGGAATGTTAAAAAAAAAAAAAAAAACTGGCTCAAAACTCAAAATTCAAAAAGCTAAGATCATGGCATTCATTCCCATCACTTCATGGCAAATAGATGGGGAAAAAGTGGAAACAGTGGTAAATTTTATCTTCTTGGGCTCCAAAATAACTGCAGACAGTGACTGCAGCCATGAAATTAAAAGACACTTGTTCCTTGGAAGGAAAAGTATGACAAACGTAGATAGCATATTTAAAAACAGAGACATCACTTTACTCACCAAGGTCCTTATAGTCAAAGCTATGGTTTTTCCAGTAGTCATGTATGGATGTGAGAGTTGGACCATAAAGAAGGCTGAGTGCCGAAGAATTGATGCTTTTGAATTGTGATGCTGGAAGACTCTTGGGAGTCCCTTGGACAGCAAGGAGATCCAACCAGTCAATCCTAAAGGAAATCAACCCTGAATATTCATTGGTAGGACTAAGGCTGAAGCTGAAACGCCAATACTTTGGCCACCTGATACGAAGAGCCAACTCATTGGAAAAGACCCTGATGCTGAAAAAGATTGAGGGAAGGAGGAGAAGGGAGTGACAGAGGATGATATGGTTGGATGGCATCATCCGCACAATGGACATGAGAATAAGCAAACTCCGGGAGATAGTAAAGGACAGGGAAGCCTGGCGAGCTGCAGTCCCTGAGGTCTCTAAGAGTCAGACACAACTTAAGACTGAACAGCAGTAACAGAGGCTTTACCACCAAGTCCTGTCTCCTGTTAGAATCCAGCCACAGGAGCTTTTGAAAAAAATACTGAATCCTACTTCCAAAGATACTGATTGCTCTGGTGAGGGGCAGGGAAGGTCAAATATATATATATATATATATATATATATATATATATATATATATATATATGTGTGTATATATATATAGCTCCTGTGATTCAAATATACAGCCAAATTTGAGAGTCACAGATATCTTTTACTTTGTGTAGAAGACAGTCAGTAAGAAACTTTTTATTCAGTCAGGCTTTTATACTAAGGTTTATATTTTCAGCAGTTTAAGTATTTTTACATTATCCCGGTATGAAATCTTTTATAAGAAAATGTCATGCCCTGTTTGGTAAATAAATCTAATTTTTTAAATATTTGGCTTTTCTCTAATAAGTGGGATTCTTATTGCTGTATCCATTCTTTCATTCCTCACAATTGTTTATTTTATAATTTACAGTAATTTAAGTTGTTAATCATCTGTATCCCCTTGCTAGAATAAGCTCTGTGAGGGCAGGGACATTTAGTTACTTTGTTCGTTTTTAATTATTTTGTTCATATTCCCAGCATCAAGAATACCTGGCACATAGTAGATACTCAATAAATATCTGTTAACGTTTTCTGACAGTTTGACACACACATCATGATTCGTATTCCCAAGAAACTTATGATCTATTTAAAAGTGCAGACATGGAACTTAATTGTAGTCCAGCGTTTCTATGGAGGACTGAACTGGAAACTTTCCATTTACAGTATTTTAAACAATGTTGAGGCCTAAAGAATAAAGGGCAAGTGTACGAAAAAGATTCTTTGCTATTATTTTCTCCAATCCTCCTGGGAAATGATATAGTATGGTAGAAAAAATAAGGAAACCATAGGCCCCCCATGGGCTTCCCTGGTGGCTCAGAGGGTAAAGCGTCCACCTGCAATGCGGGAGACACCCGGGTTCAATCCCTGAGTCAGGAAGATCCCCTGGAGAATGAAATAGCAACCCACTGTAGTACTCTTGCCTGGAAAACCCCATGGACAGAGGAACCTGGTAGGCTACAGTCCATGGGGTCGCAAAGAGTCGGACACAACTGAGGGACTTCATTTATTTACTTAGGCCCCCCCAAAATATAGATTTAGATCAGTTACTAATTGGCCTTGAGAAAGTCTGTTTAACCATTTGGGGGGTCAGTCTTCTAATCTGCAGAATCATGTTGTTGGGTGAGTTGACTCTTTTAAACTCTTACAATTTGGTATTTCTGTTAGTATGTTCTGTCATTAAGTGAGGCTATCATTAAATACTTGTTTTCTCCTTTCTGTAACTCTTGAATTTTTATCCAGTTTGGTTTGTACTTTTTTGTCATCTCCCATGTTGTTAAAGACACATACACTTTTAAAAATCCAGTTATCAAGGTCACTTTCGAAAATGCTACCTTTGGTGTTATTAACCACTTTGTCTAACCAGATGTCTTAGGCTACCCTACTGTGCATGCTCATCATGGTGTGTATAAATCACTGATGATCACGAGTGATTCTGTATCTAGAAGGAATTCAATATAAAGTATTTAAAGATTTTTCATAAGTGTTGTACTCAGTCTGGTATTAGAAGTTCAGACTCTAAATCCTAGGAAATTGCAGACTTACTCAGATGCTTTGGAAACCCAAAGCCAGGGAGAATACTTAGCGTCAAAGTCATTGAAAAGATGAGCTTCTCATATCGTATTTATTCTGCAAGTATTTATTGACAACCCACTACTCTGTGCAGAGCATTTTAATGGAGAATGAAAGGTGCTCAAGGAGTCTCAGGCCCAATCCCAGGCTCTAAGTGGCTCCTATTCTCTTGGGGACAGGCCAGGAGCCACAGAGAGTCAGGAACCTCACTTTGATTTCCTTCACCCTAGATGGCCCCACAGAGAGGACAGACTTGCTGCTGATTAGCTTCCAACCACCTTGAGACAATTTTCTCTCTTTTTAATGCTATTGCCAGAATATTGCAGTAATCAGATCATTTGACATCGTCTGCATCTTGGCGTCCCCAGTCTTAATATACCGTATAGATCCAGGTGTGAGACATCTGCAGCTGCACGGTTTGCACACATACCTCGTGGTGCTAAGTCTTTAGGAGCAAATAGCGCTGGCTTCTGTAATGGTGCCTTCTAAGCACTTCTTTGGGCACAAAATGTACCATCTTAGAATTTAGGAGTTGTAATGGAAAATTATTATAAGTGTTTCTTACAGTCAGTCTAAAATACATTGTTTTGGCCAGATAAAACTTTATGAGTCATTTAGAGTAGGACTCCTTTCTGAAGTCCTAGTGCTGCTATTCTGATTGATCGATGCTCATGTGGAATGTCTGTTAAATATTTTCAATATTACCTCCCTCCCCCTTCTACCAATATGTAAACCGTGAAACAATTAATGTCTCACTCACTGTAAGTTTACACCTCAGGACCTTTGTACCTACTCTGTTCTTTGCCTAAAATATTTCTTTCTCAGCTATTATGGCTTGCTCCTTCAAATGCTTTCCCTTTCTCTCTCTCTCACATGATAAGGTACATATATATGCATTTGTACTATCTATCTATTTCTATACTCCTTTCTCTATCTTTATACTCCAAATATTTTGTTTCCTTCTATGTATTTATATATAATAAATAATGTATATATTTTGTCTCCTTCTATGTATGCATGTACAATGTATCAGTTCAGTTCAGTTCAGTCGCTCAGTCGTGTCTGACTCTTTGCGACCCCATGAATTGCAGCACGCCAGGCCTCCCTGTCCATCACCAACTCCCGGATATATACATATAAATGAACCAAATATATTCTCTCCATATATATACGTACATATGTACTCTCTGTGTATATATGTATATATACTCTATGTTCTTTGCATGTAACATATATGTATATATAGGCTACCTAATCTTTGGAAAGTCTGCCATCCTCTCTCTACCAAACTAAAATGTAAGTTCCTAGAACAAAGATTATAGCCTGTAGGAGTCACTTAATATATGCATAAGTAATAAAAAATCTATTTGTAAACATGCATATACATATGGTATTTTTGCATGTGTCTGCATGAGTGTAGGGTGTGTCAAGTGTAGGTATCAAAGTTCAGCTTGGGGTAGATTTTAGGAGATCACTTCATGTAATGAACATGCAAGCATTCAGGGATTATGTCAAACCATGCCTGTTAATTCAGACATATCAGCCTTAAGAAGTAACAAGTAGGCAATATCCTTTATAAAATTGTAAGGATTTCTGAGCATTCATGTCTTTAATAATTTCAATGTCACATTTTAAATCTCTATGTTATGTCAGTCTATTGAGTAGAATGTTCTTCCCTGTCCCCTTCATTTGTTTATACCCTATCCCTGCCTCAAAGTCAACTTTAAGTGTTCCCTCTGTATTAATTTTCAACAAGCTAATACTTTGTTTCATTTATTTTGAACTCAATCTAGTGCATGAGGACAATAATAATGATAATATTAACAATAACAAACATAAGTCCTTACTACATACTAGGCACTATTCTATACAATATGCATGGATTAACAGAGCTGAATCTCAAAGTAACCTTACAGTGCAAGTTTATTATTAAAATGTGCTTTTCAGACATGAAATTCGAGATACAGAGAGGTTAAGTAACTTGCTGAAGGTCACATACCTCATAAGGATGAATTTAGGATCCCAACTCAGGCAGTCTCATGTCAAAATTTATATTTTGCCTCACTGCCCCTTTCATAAGAACAGGAAAATCTTATAAGGTTTTTATGCTTTTGATCTTGAAAAAATCTTAAGAAGTCTAGACGTGTTTAAGAAGTATGTGAAAGTGTATAGAGGAGAATCTTCAAGAATCATTTGGCATCTAGTCTATGTAATCAAATAGACGACAAAATGAAAGTGAACTTTATTATAATGATGGTGGTCAGAAAATTCTGAAAAAAGAAGGGCGTGATTGGCAATAAAAAGAGTAAAATGCCATAGGACTAATCAAAAAGAAATTCAGGGCATAAATAACCAATGAGCTGTTATCAACAAGGAAGCATAGACTGTAAAATGTCTAGGGACATTAATGTAAGATATTGAAAATAAGAATTCACATAGAATAAATTAAAAATATGTTATTAATAACTTTAAAAAGCTGCCAGAATTGCATGTGTTAGAAGTTATAAATCTGGGGCTTCCCAGGTGGTGCTAGTAATAAAGAATCCGCCTGTCAATGCAGGAGACACAGGAGACCTGGGTTCCATCCCTGGGTTGGGAAGATCCCCTGGAGGAGGAAGTGGCAACCCACTCGAGTATTCTTGCCTATAAAATCCCATGGAAAGCAAAGCCTTGTGGGCTACAGTCCACAGGGTCACAAAGAGTCGAACACAACTGAAGCAACTTAGCAAGAAGTGATAAATCTAGCATTCATAGAATTGTAAAGTATAACTTGATTTATGCACTTCTCAATAGGCACAAAATAGCAACTTACCCCAAACTGCATAATTATCAGAATCACTTGGGATGGTTATCAAAACTCAGAATCCTGGATGGTTCCTCTAGGGAAATTGTTCTCAACTGGGGGAAGTTTTACCTCCCAGCACATATTTGGTAAAATCTGGTAACAGTTTTGGTTGTCATGATTGGAGAAGCATTACTGTCATCTAATAGGTAGTGGTCAGGGAAGCTGTGAAACAACCTACAACACACAGGGCAGCCCCCTAGAGCAAAGAATGGTCTGATCCAATAGTGCCGAAGCTGAGAAACTCTAATCTAGATACTCTGATTTGGTGGTATCTAATGGGGTCCAGAAATCTGTATCTCTATCCAGGGACCCAGCTTTTTTTATAAAGGCTTGAATATACCAGTATCAGTTGGAGTTGTTGAAAAACTTTTTATTAAAGAGGGACAGAAAGTGAAGAAGAACTAAAGAGCCTCTTGATGAAAGTGAAAGGAGAGTGAAAAAGTTGGCTTAAAACTCAACATTCAGAAAACTAAGATCATGGCATCCGGTCCCATCACTTCATGGCAAAAAGATGGGAAAACAGTGGAAACAGTGGCTGACTTTACTTTTTGGGCTCCAAAATCACTGCAGATGGTGACTGTAGCCATGAAATTAAAAGATGCTTACTTCTTGGAAGGAAATTATGACCAACTGAGACAGCATATTCAAAAGCAGAGACATTACTTTGCCAACAAAGGTCCATCTAGTCAAAGCTATGGTTTTGCCAGTAGTCATGTATGGATGTGAGAGTTGGGCTATAAGAAAGCTGAGCACCAAAGAATTGATGCTTTTGAACTGTGGTGTTGGAGAAAACTCTTGAGAATCCCTTGGACTGCAAGGAGATCCAACCAGTCCATCCTAAAGGAGATCAGTCCTGAGTGTTTATTGAAAGGACTGATGTTGAAGCTGAAACTCCAATACTTTGGCCACCTGATGTGAAGAGCTGACTTATTTGAAAAGACACTGATGCTAGGAAAGACTGAAGGCAGGAGGAGAAGGGGACGACAGAGGAATGAGATGGTTGGATGGCATCACCAACTCGATGGACATGAGTTTGGGTAAACTCTAGGAGTTGGTGATGGACAGGGAGGCCTGGCGTGCTGTGGTCCATGGGGTTGCAAAGAGTCAGACACGACTGAGCAACTGAACTGAACTTAACTGAAAGAGGGACCATTTATAATAGGCTTTGAGGTGGGAAACAGAGATATGAAAAAAATGAAGGGTAAAGGGGAGACCATTCTAACAGAAGAGCAAATCGCACCCAGTAGGACAAAAGATAGTCAGTAACATTGGCTGAGCAATAGATAGTAAGAAGCAATCACAGCGAAACCTCTTTCTGCATGGAAGGCCACTCTCTTCATGGGATGTAGCTGCATTTCTTCATCTTAGTTCTTAACTGTTGATAATTAACTGATATGTCTTTTCAACTCATTTTATATCCCCTAATGTGAGTGTAGATTAGATTAGCCCATGCCCATGTTCATTTTTGTTCTAATAATTTCTTCCATAAAATTCCAACATATAAAGAAGAGAAAGAGAACCAGCTTTTATTAGATATATCTGGTTTGATGTACACATCTGCTGCTCATTAGTCATGTGAGCGTTGGGCTACTAATAGGGTTAATATTGATTTAAATGAAATAATAAGCATAAAAAAATTAACTCAGCCCCAGGAACATGGAAAGCACTCAGTAAAGGTCAGCTGGTGTTTACTATTTTTAAAAATCAAAATAATATGTATATGTCATAATATTTTTGACACTATTTAAATGAACATTAAAAAGTGAAGTTGGGGTAGAAGATAAGGCTCTTATGGCAATCTTGGCAACTGATTATTTTGTACATTTTTTTGATTGATGAAGATTGAGAAAACCCTACTTCACAGAAAGGAATATTTGTAAAGGTTT